>NC_091006.1:20425000-21050000 GCF_041146395.1 Eulemur rufifrons
GCGAGACCCCCATCTCTACTAAAAATTGAAAGAAATTATATGGATAGCTAAAAATATATATAGAAAAAATTAGCCGGGCATGGTGGCACATGCCTGTAGTCCCAGCTACTTAGGAGGCTGAGGCAGGAGGATCACTTGAGCCTTGAGCCCAGGAGTTTGAGGTTGCTGTGTACTAGGCTGACACCACAGCACTCTAGCCTGGGCAATAGAGTGAGACTCTGTCTCCAAAAAAAAAAAAAAAAAAAAAATGCATTCTTTGAGCCAGGCGAGGTTGTCCCAGCTACTCCAGAGGCTGAGCCTGGACAATCCCTTGAGTTTAGGAGTTTGAGTCTAGCCTGGGCAATATATCTCTAAAATAAATAGATAAAAAAGAAAAACTGCACTCTTTAAATAAAAATGCAATTACAGACTAAAACTTTAAACTTAATGGAGAAGATCCCAATGGAGAAGATCAACTGGACCATAATGTCATCATTCTCTTCCCTAAGAGAGAGATATAGCTATCCATCTTCTCAGGTCTCTTACAAATTGCTGCTGCCACCAGCAGTTTTGCCTCTAGGAGGCACCGTTTCCCCCTTTATGGCAGTGGGGGAAGTTGCTGTGATTCAGATCTACGGCTAAGCAGGGTTTTGACTCCTAGCAGTTCGGGGAAATAAGCACAGTGAATGAGAGTGATGTCAAGCTAGATCATCTGGTTGATAAGGAAAATTTATTTATCCTCTGCTTGGGGCTCACTCGAAGATCCTGTCTTCCTAGCTCTTGGACTATTTGTTCAGACTGGGCCCTTTTTATCCCCAGCATCCAGGAATCATTTGGCAGGCTTGGTGCTAGGGCCGGAGTAGAACAAAACAAGGCAAGGTCCTTTCTCTGAGCCAAGTCTAGTGGGGGAGAAGGGTAGTCACCCAGATTCTTTAAGACCAGGCCCGGACAGGGCAAGAGAGGGGTCCTGACAGCCTTAAGACTTACCCTCAGGGCTCCTAGTTTTCAGGTTTGAAATTGGGAAGGATACTTCCCTTTAGGCAACACCTGTCCCCCCAGCAGGGGGCAGCCACGTCAGCACGCAGAACAGTTCTAACACTTCTGTTGATGCACATACTTGATAATAGAGGATCTGTGATCCATACACATTTGAATTCACTATGAAATAAATGCCATTTTTTTTTCTTTTGGAGACAGAATCTCACTGTGTTGCCCAGGCTAGAGTGCCATGGCGTCAGCCTAGCTCACAGCAACCTCAAACTCCTGGGCTCAAGCAATCCTTCTGCCTCAGCCTCCCAAGTAGCTGGGACTACAGGCGTGTGCCACCATGCCTGGCTAATTTTTTCTATATATATTTTTAATTGTCCATATAACTTTTTTCTGTTTTTTTTTTTTTTTTTTTTTTTTTTTTAGTAGAGACGGGGTCTCGCTCTTGCTCAGGCTGGTCTCCAACTCCTGAGCTCCAACAATCCACCCGCCTTAGCCTCCCAGAGTGCTAGGATTACAGGCGTGAGCAACTGTGCCCGGCCATAAATGCCAATTTTATGTATACATCGGCTGAAAAGCAGCCCATTAGTGGTAACAGTAGTTAAGAAAACTAATGAACTAATTAATTAGGATTATGTTTACATTTTTATTCTCAAGATTAATGTTTAATATTGAATCATAGATTCTGCTTTCATTAAATCCAACTCTGTTCTGAATAAATGCCACAACGTTTGAAAAATACAAAGTTCATTTTAATTTTATAAAATTTATGTTTGACAGGACTAAGGCTCAATCAACATTTTTCTAAATTGACTTGTTAAACCATAGGATTATAATTAAGCTAACCATTAATGATCCTTTATAGAAAAAATGTGAATGGCACCCTTATTCATCAATTTGATAATTGTCTTAAATGTCATAGACATTATCTCAGGTCCATTTCTTCACCCCAACCTGGTTGTGGGGTTTTTATCTGGGGACTGGAGGGTCACATGTCATGTACATACCTGTCCAAGACCAGCCTGGCAACATGGCGAGACCCTGTTTCTACAAAATATATATTAAAAACATTAGCCAGGTGTGGTGTTGCGTGCCTGTTATCCCAGCCACTGGAGAGGCTGAGGTGGGAGGATCACCCGAGACCAGGCGTTCGAATTTGCAGTGAGCAGTGATCCTGCCACTGCACTTGAGCCTGGGTGACAGAGTAAGACCCTGACTCAAAAATAAATACCAATAAAATAAACCTCAAGCTCTGACACTTGCCAGCTGTGTGACCTTACCCAAATGATCATAGAACGGGCATAACAACAGTGCCTTTTCTACAGGGTGGTTTTGAGGGTTACATTAGCCAACACATGCAAAGTCCTTAGAACAATGTCTGGAACACAGTCTATCAAAGTCCATGATAGATCACAAGTAGCAAATTAGAATGGAAAGGACTATTATACATAGCAGTGGAAACTGAAAGCTAACAACTTTAACAGCAAAAGGGAAATATAAAAATATACACAAATAACCAAGTTGCATAGGTGTAAATATGTTTAATAGGAGAGTGTAAAAAAAGATGGTAAAAAAGATTGTAAATCGGCCCACCTCGGCCTCCCAAAGTGCTGGGTTTACAATTGTGAGCCACTGTGCCTGGCCAGAGTTTGGGATTTAAACCCAATATAATTCCAGAATCTACACAAGTATACAAGAATAGAGTCATACAATGCTGCTTCGTTATCCAGGTTTATTAGCATAGCTGAAGTTCAAGTGTAAGTAAGGTAAGTAAGCGCTCAGTAGAATTTCCAAAGCTTTCACCTATGAGTTCTATCTTGTTACCTAACCTCTTTGAGCCTTTTTCCTCATCTGTAAAATGGAAATAATAATAGAAGCAACCTCAGGATTGTTGTGAGGATTAAATGAGTGGAGATATATATATGTGTGTGTGTGTATGTATATATTTGATATATATGTGCATACTATGTATGTGACTAACTGGAAACATTGTCTGGCATTTAGCAAGGGTTCGTTATTCCAAGCACTGTTCCTGTGCTCAATAAATGAAAGCAATTATCAATGAGTTTTAAGGACAGTAAAACTTTCTGGTATCTACTGGTCTATAGATTTTGAGACTTCTTCCTTCTCCATAGTTTGTTCACCCCACACCCTGCTCAGCTCTCTTAGGAGAGCCTGGAAGTGGCTGTGGAGGAACCTGTGGAAGTGGAGTGGCCCCTCCACTCCTTACCCCTAGGCCGCTTCTGCCCCCCACTCTCCTTCCCTGCCAGCCTTCCTGGCGTCCACTCTTCCCCATGGGGTCTCTCGTCCCCAGGCCTTGTGCTGATTTCTATGACCTATACAGGCTTTTTGTTTTTTAAAATAAGTCTTCCAGCTAATCACCACAGGGAAGCAGCGTGGACACAATACACAGGAAACTGCTTTAAAAAGTACAGAGGTGACTTAATGAGGCTCCTGTGTGTAATTCCGGACTTCTGTTGAAATGGTAAGATGACGATTTACTGTGGGCGTCTTCCTGTCCTTTCTCTGTGAGGGCCTGTGCCTCCCAGGTAGCCCGAAGGTGCAGCCCAGGCTTTTGTGGGTGCTCTGCATCCTGAAGCGGGCAATTTGCATCTCTGAAGAAGCTCCAGGTGGAGAAGTCAGGCGGTTAAAAGAACCTGAGACCCTCTGTGGGGGGTAGGGTGGGAAGTACCCCTTGGGGTATTTTCTTCCCAAACTTGGCAAAGTTTAGATCTCTGGGCTGGCTTTGAGGTCAAAACATTTTTCAAATTTCTTTAAATTTTAAAAGGTGGCCAGGCGAGGTGGCTCAGGCCTGTAATCCTAGCACTCTGAGAGGCAGAGGTGAGAGAATCACTTGAGATCAGGAGTTCTAAACCAGCCTGAGCAAGAGGGAGACCCTGTCTCTACTAAAAATAGAAAAATTTAGCTGGGCAACTAAAAACAGACACAAAAATTTAGCCGGGTGTGGTGGTGCGCACTGGAGAGACTGAGGCAAGAGGATCCTGTGAGCCCTTGTTTGAGGTTGCTGTGAGCTAGGCTGACGCCACAGCACTCTAGCCTGGGCAAACTGAGAGACTCTGTCTCAAAACACACACACACACACACACACACACACACACACACACCTTATCTGGTTTCTCTCTTGGCTAATAGTCCTCAGTAGCTCCCCATTGCCCCCAAGGTAAAATTAAAAATGTTTGCTTGATAAAGGCCTTTCAGGGTTCAGAATTTGCCTTGCCCCACCCTTCCCTACCTACCAAGCCCGTGTGCTTGCCCCACCGCTTTTCTCCAACTCCAGCTTGCCTGAACAGCTTTCAGATCCCAAACATTCTGGACTCCTGGGATCTGCCTCTGCTGCACCCTCCGCCCGGACGATTTCCCATCCACAAAGTTGGTTCCTACTTACCCTTCGGTTTTTAGTGCAGAAGGCCTCTCTCCCTCCCCACCAGAGTCTGGTGCTCCAATATGCCTCTACCACAGCTTCTGTCCCACTGTGTTAAACTCACCTGCTTGCTACCCGTGTCCCCAGCCAAGGGGACCTCAGTCTCATCAGGCTAAAAACGCTGTTTGTCTATTTCAGCATCCGATACATTTCAGTGCATGGCCCTTTGTAGTCACTTCGCAAAGACGTGTCCAATGAAAGGATTTGGGGAGGGGGGAAACCAGTGGAAGTGGCATGCTTGGCTATGGGTAGGTGGTGTGGACTGCGGCACTTTGAGAGCTGGAGTCTTCCTGGGGTGCTGGCTGTTCCTTCTGCACTGTGTCGGGTCCTGGCGTGCTATCTGGTCCTCATGACTGGTCCAGAAACTGTTTGAAACCAGCTTTTGCTCACTGAACCTTGCACCACACTCAAGTTTGCTCATTTGTTAATGTTTAAGAAAAAAATGTTAACTGTCTGGAGGAAGAGAGGACTCCTGTCAGCACTTTCTCCCCACCGGAAGCTGCAGGGAAGCCAGATTACAGTCACAGGCTGCTGTGTGAGCTTTTTTCTTCATTCATTCAGTAAGCACTTACCGAGTGCCTACTTAGTGGTGCAGCAAAAGAATGTGGGTGATTTTAAGGAATGGCCTTCAGTTGAGGGAGTTTAGGAGACTCTTCTCTTCCCTGCTATGGAGATCTCCTACTGACCCAGCCAAGTGACCAAGTGGCCTTGCCGCGATAATGCAGGAATCACCCCAAAGTTGTTCCCTTTGCTCCCTTTCATCCTTTCGGGGTTGTTTGTTCCTGGGGAGGGGATTTATAACAACTGAATTATTCTGGGAGGCTCTGCTTTCAGACAGATGAGAGAGATTTCAGGAGCTCAAAAGCCTTCTGCTCAAAATAGTTTTTATGCCACCGTGGCATATTCTGGACCCTTCAAGGTCTATCTTTACTCTATAGATTAGATCAGTATTTGTATTTGAGTCCATAAACCTTCAAACAAGTGGCTAAAATATAAAAAACAAATATAAACAAACACAGTAACCTAGGGTATTATTTATTGTGTCCAGATGACACTGTTGTTCCAAGTGTGAAATACTGCTTATTAAACAAGATTCCTTTTTGCAAATTAAGAGGGAAAAGATTTAATTTTAAGTTTAAAATTATTAGTCTGATTTGTTTAATCTCCCTCCCCCCGCCCCGTTTTAAGGATCATATTAATGAATGTGAATAATGTGAATAATGTATTTTCAGCACCCTTTTTTTTCTTTTCTTTTGATCATAAAATGAAATGATCTCATTCATTCAACAAATATTTATTATACCAGGCACTATTCTATTTGGAAGTTTTATTTGAAACTTGATTCTGTGGTATGCCAAATATGGACAAGGAAACTAAGTACTGGGTTAAAAAGGCTGAGATCTTGCCACCCAGGTCCCCCAAGTGAGAAGTGAACAAAAACTGGTGAAGCAGCCATCAAAAGAGAAAGGAAATAACCAGGGGTGTAGGCAGAGCAGCCCTAACTCCTGAAAGATTAGCCTTGGTAAATTATAGAGAAAAGATTTAGGTCCATAAGAGAGCCATTCAATACCTGCAAAATCATTCAGCAGCATTCTTCTTTGTAGGAGGAAGAACACAGAAAAATAAATTTCATTAGTATCTGTTGGGTTGACAGAATAACTCATCTAATTGGAATCTAGAAATTGAAAGTGTAATGAGACTTTGTAGAATAGCAGAGACTGAGCTGGAAAGGGCTGAATTTAGAGAACAAAAGTTGAGGAGATAATTTGTTGTAATTACTTACAGATCAGTTATTTGCCATTTAATATACTCTATGCTTTCCATACATTATCTAAGTTAATTCTTACAACAATGCAATGCAGTACTAGTATTATTTCTACTTTACAGGAGAGGAAATAAATTATGTAACTATTCCTTTATTAATGGACATTTGCTTCTTGTATTTTTCCTATGCTGAATTAAATTCATATCATAGATCCTTGAGTACTGGTGCTTTTATTTTATGTTGATTTCTTTGCATATTTTAATAGATAGATGCAAGATTACTTTTCTATATTTGCTCTCATTAGGACTAGAAAAAACACACATATGAAAACCTGGGATGAAACAGAAGTGCTAATAGTACTTGTATTCAGTGGTATAATTACATAATTACAGTAAATATATTTTTGTTTCCCATTTTCTACATTTTTGATGAGCATGTATCACTTAAAATGAAAATACTAAATTTATCAATAAATAATATGTTCTAGATTATAGTAATATAGCCTCATAGCTAAGGGAAATATTTGTGGAATCCTTCCTAAAAGCAATAACTGTAAGAGAAAACATTATGTCAATATGAGCCATGACACAGCCAGATAAAATCTGAAACAAAGTAGTTTAAAAATCAATATGTTATGTCGAAGTTCACAAACCAATTGGAATCAAATTGTATAAACACTTTACAAGAAATGTAAACAAGACCAATGTTATAAGAGGCTGGCTAGGCAGTCCAGTTTATAGGTGAATAAGAAACTAAAGTTTGAGGGCCAGGCGGAAGCAGTAAGTAGTGATGTGTGGTTTTGAACAAGTTGCCCAGACCTTTCTGAGATTCCCTTTCTTCTTCTATGCAATGGATATAATGATTCCCACGGAGCAGAACTGTGCTGATGATGAATCAACAGCCAATTGGAGTGGGCTCAAAAGGGAATTAGAGGCAAGGGGAATTAGAAAGAACAAGTATAGACAACTCTTTTGAGGAGTTTTACTCTAAGGAGAAGCAGAGAAATGGAGCAGTAGCTAGAGGGGGACGTTGTAGGGGAAGTCTGTTTTTAAACTGGGCTATTTTAAAGCATATGTGCTGATAGGAAAGATCCAGTGGGAAGGAAACATTGATGGTAATGGAAAACTGCAGAAGCGATGTTCTTGAGGAGGTGAGAGAGCAGGGATTGGCTCTAGACAGGAGCACAGTGTATTGGAAGTAACAGGTGGGACAGAAGTGAGTGGGTATGGATGCTGGTGTGTGTAGAGCTGGAAGAGTTTGAAAGTTTGCATTGCTCTTGACCCTCTTGTGGGCATGGAATCAAGTTCCTCCCTCCAGTGAACAGCATGACCAAAAGGAGAAGTTGTTGGGAGACTTGAAGAGATCTCAGAAGCTGGGAAATAGTGGTAAAGTAGAGTAGGGGGGTAATTGATAGGAAATATTGCATAATTGTAGTGCTGGTGGAGGATATCCGTAGGGAAGAATTTAAAGTGACATCAGGTGGCATGTTGTGTTTTCTTCCAGGCACAGTCACTGGGCTAAAATCTAAGTGTCAGCAGGGCCACTTCCTTCTGAAGGCTCTAGGGGAGAATCGGTTTCCTTGCCTTTGCCAGCTTCTAGAGGCCACCTACATTCTTTGGCTCATGGCCCCTTCCTCCATCTTCAAAGCCAGCAGCAGAATGTCATTATACGTCCTTCACATAGCCTTCTCTCCAGCATTGACACTCTTGCCCTTCTCTTATGAGGAAGAGATCCCCCCATCTCGATCCTTAATTTCATCATGTCTGCAGTCCCTTTCTGCTCTGTAACATATTCACAGGTATGTGGATTAGAATGGACACGTTTGGGGGGCCACTATTCTGTCTTCCATAATTAGTGAAGATGAGTATGTTTTCATATAATTGGTAATTTGTATTTCTTCAAGAATTACTCATGACATTTTTATTGGCTGCATATTGAAGTATGCATATTGCGTATTTTCCCCCAGTTTATTGCTTGCCTTTCAGTTGTTTACAACATGTTAACTTACATAAGTACATTAATTTTTAAAAATATTTATATTATGGAAACTGTCAAACAAAAGTGGAGAGAATAGTGTATTAAATTTTCCACATACCCTTCATCAAACTTAAATATTGACTCAAGGCTAATCTTATTTTATCTATACCCTCACTCACTCCTCCATATTATTTATTATTTTGCAACAGATCCCAGATATGTCATTTCATCCACAAGTATTTCAACAAAATATATTAATTTCATGATTTACATTTTTTTTTTTTTTTTTTTTTTTTTTGTTGAGACAGAGTCTCACTTTGTTGCCCAGGCTAGAGTGAGTGCCGTGGCGTCAGCTTAGCTCATAGCAACCTCAGACTCCTCGGCTTAAGCGATCCTACTGCCTCAGCCTCCCGAGTAGCTGGGACTACAGGCATGCGCCACTATGCCCGGCTAATTTTTTCTATATAGATTTTTAGTTGTCCATATAATGTCTTTCCATTTTTAGTAGAGACGGGGTCTTGCTCAGGCTGGTCTCGAACTCCTGACCTTGAGCAATCCACCCGCCTCGGCCTCCCAGAGTGCTAGGATTACAGGCGTGAGCCACCGCGCCCGGCCTATGATTTACATTTTTATAAATCATTTTCTCTAAGGTTTTCTGTTCTTAGCGCCATGTACCAAAAAACCCCAATTTACTTGTTTTTTTTTTAAAGGGAATGAAAATAAAGTCTGAGTATATTTTTGTACCTTTTAAGGAGGATATTTCGTTTTCTTCAACTTGCCTTTATTAGGAATGACCGTCTTCCAGCTGCTTAAGCAAGTATATTTGAGCACCTACCATGTGGAAAATGCTGAGTTTAACTTCATGTTACCCTTGCGTGTGTGTGAACAGGGAACTGTGTAAGTGGATTACATTTATAAAATTAGTAGGCTGCTCATTGGTGTCCACACCCCTGATTTAGTCCTCTTTCCATGATGACACTGATGATTGGGAACAACTGCTGGAAGGCTGGCAATTGTCTGCCATGCCCACACCCACTTACACATTGAAATGTTTTTTGCCATGGCCACTGGGCACTGGGAAGTAGAAACAAATGTGCAAAAAGGAGAGATGAGAGACGGACATAACCTCTTCTTCACAGCCAACCTGCTGCTCAGGGACCCTTCCATATTCCCCAGACGATGGGCCCGGGATGCTTTCCTGACCCCACTTCGCACCATGATGGACTGTTGGCAACCACAGCTGGATTAGAGCCACCAGCTTCCACTCTGAACAGGAAGAAGTACAAGAAATTCAGTTATTCCTTACGACTGACTAGGGGAGAACAGGTGATACAGGTGATGTATTAGAGCTCCAGACAGAAAAAAGGGGCGCAGAGCAGGAGTTCCTTGTGCGCTTGTTGTAGCCTAGCAACTCCACAGCCAAAACAAACATAACTCAGACCTCACTACCATAAATACCAGGGTTTGTTTGGCATCTCTCTAACTTCCTCACCACCTACTCTCTTAACCCCTTGCAGCCTGGTTTCTACCCTTTTCTGTGAACACTCTTGAAGGTTGCCAGCCAAATCCTGGACATTATTATATCAATCTTTGTCTTATGTGTCTTTTCTTCAGTAAGTGACTGTGAATCACCCCCTTCTTTAAACTTCTTGTTCTCTTGGCTTCTGTGAAGCTAAATAATTATGTTCTACTCAGGTGTTTTCTGTGTGCATCTTTGCCTGCTAAGGTAGCTGCTTCCTAGTCCTCCTTCCCTTAAATGAGGCTCCTCTATAGGCTTTGGCAGTCACTTATGCTTCTCTTAGTACTCTCTCCTCGCCTTCAGCTCTCTTGGGAGATTGCTCCCAAATATCTATCTCAATCCACTTATTTCCTGAACTCCAGACTCTCATTTCTGGCTAATTTCTGGGGATGTCCAGGTTGACTTCGCTCACCTCAGATTTCTTAGCCCAGCCTTGATCCTCAGGCCCTGGACCCTAGTACCTGTCACCTCCAGGTTTGGATCCCCCCAGTCAGAATGCAGTTGTGTCCGCAACTGAAAAGGATCACAGCTTGTGTCGATCGTAACACTGAGTCCGACTGCCACAAATCAGGCGGGCCTGAATGGAACCCCCGGCACCCGAGTGGCTGTAGCCACCCAGCCTTCCCTCCTGGAGACGTGAGCATTTTTACATTGTAATATTAATGAAATAATTATACAACTCACCATAGGTTGGGGACCCCTGGTCTAGATACCAAATCTTGGGAGGTCAGCCTAGACAGGGATCAGATTCCCAATGTACAAGTCCAGGGAACAGGGAGCCAGAGCACAAGAGGTTCATTAACTTAGGTTAGGGCATCCAAACAAGTATTAGGCATAGGGCTCCAAAGAACAGAAAGGAACATGATAATAGTCAAAACATCTTTTTTTTTTTTTTAACAAAATTCTGCAGTTTTCGAAGGGAAAGAAAAAAGGAAGGGCAACTAACTTTTTAAACCCTATTATGAGCTGGTATGTCTCAAAGTCATACCTGAAGTTCAGAGAGATCAAATAGTTTGCTTATATCACAGAGCTAATGAATGGCAGAGTGAGAATTTAGATTTTCAGTTCTTTGTGGAAACCGCTATACCAGTGGTTCTCAATTTTGGCTGCATATTAGAATCGCCTGAGGAGTGTGTGTGCGTGTATTTTTAGGTAATATATCAAGATATAATGTGTCCACATTTTGGTTCCTGCAGAGCTTTAAAAAACTTCAGATGGCTACGTGGCACCCTACACCAATGAAATAGAATCTTTAGGGTTAAGACTCAGGCATTAGTAGCTTTCAAAGTTCCCCAGGTGATTTCAACGTGCAACCAAAGTCAGGAACCACTGTCTTCATCCCGTAATACCAACTCCTGTTGAGTAGTGCTCACAGGTTAAAGGTAAGCAGTGAGTAATAAACAGGTAGAGGTCAGCGGAAACTCAGGTAATGTGATTTTAATTAGCCCTTTCTTCAAAATAAAATGTACGTTTGTAGTTTGTTCTCATTTCACAGACACCCTGTCTGGAAGTCTGGGGAGTAGAAACAAAGGGATAGTGAGGGGCACTGAGCAATTAAGGTTATAACAGTTCTCCAGATGTTGGTTCTGGCTTTTGTTTTTGTTTTTTAAAGGGTACAATTCAATGGTTTTTACTGTATTCACGGAGTTGTGCTGCTGTCACCACACTCAATTTTAGAACATTTTCGTCACCTCAAAAAGAAACTCTACGCCCTGCTGCTCTCGACCCACCCACCCCCAGCCCTAAAGGCCACTAATCCTTCCGTCTCTACAGGTTTCCCTATTCCGGACGCTAATGCTGATTTTTAACCCAGGTGCTTTACTGATACAGGAGCCATGATGATCTTTGTTATTTTTCCTTATTTTTTTACTTTTATTGAAGTATAATGTGTGCAGAAAAAAGCATAAACAGTTAAGTGTTCAGATCAATGAAATTTTATAAACTGAACTCACCCCATGCAACCAGCGACCCGGATCACAATACTAAACCTTATCAGCACCCCCAGAAGCTTCCCTTGTGCTCCATTTCTTTTTTTTTTCCCTTTCCTTTCCTCTCCCCTCCCCCTTCCCTCCCCTCCCTTCTCCTCCCCTCCCATCCCTTCCTCTCCCCTCCTCCCCTCCAACAGAGTCTTACATCCTAGCTCACAGCAACCTCAAACTCCTGACCTCAAACAATCCTCCTGCCTCTGCCTCCCAGAATGCTAGGCTTCCAGGCATGAGCCACCTCGCCCAGGCCCCCATTTCTGACTTCTAAAATTATAGATTAGTTTTGTTCCTATTGAACTTTCTGCTAATGATGGAATTATAAAGTATGTCCTCTTTTGTATCTGGCTTCTTTGACTCAACATAATGTTTGTAAGATTTACCCATTACTATTGACTGCAGCCAAGAGGATCTTTGATTAAATCTATCCCATTTCCTTCAGAACAAATTATTTGGAAATGTTATTGAAACTAAAATTCATCAGATGATTTATTGAATAATCCACCTCCCTAGGTCAGTATGAAAATAATGCAATCCTGAAGGATTTGTTTGGGAATTTAAACTCAGAAGACTGACATTGTTGAGGACAAGTGACTTCATCTTTTTCTTGCAGAGCTAGTTGTGCAAGTCATTAAACTTGAAGTTCTGAAAAAGAGACTGACGGTATTGAATTCAAAATGATTTATTAAGAATCACAAACAGGTTATATAAATTTCACAAATACAACAGATTAAATTACTTATATGAGTCTTTCTTACTGGGAACTTTTTGTTTTGGCATGTCTTTGGGAACTGCTTACGTGTTTTCCTATTTAAAATTTTTTTTCTCTTTCCCATATAATATCCGATACTGTAGACCAACCCCTTTCTTTATGTAGGAATGTTTAACTATAAGACTAAACCTATAGCTAGGAATGAAGTCTTTTTACACCTATAAGAAAATGTAAGAATATTTCTTCTGAATTATTTCCATCAGCACAGATTGATTGTCATGCTTTTTAAGTACACTATCAAGTGTCTGAAAGTGCCGTGTAAGTTATTCCTAGTATCCTTAGCAGTTTCTCCTCTCTGCACACTCACCATTCTCAAACAAGCTAGTGGAATGCTTACCAAACATAGCAAAGTACTTTTCATGGAAATTTATTCCCTATAGAATTTCTTTTTATGGTCCAACCAAAGTTTACCCTTCAGAATAAAACACAAGCAAGGTCTTTGGGAATGACGCCTTTCCTAATGTATCTGAACATACAGGTGCCTTGCGGAGGCTCTGAAAAGGGTAGGAGGTGCAGGTTTTGTGCTGTGCTCTCTTCCCCAAAATAAGCCTCAGTTGCTCACAGAGTGACTGGGGCATGAGGTCAGTATCTTGGTTTGAGGCCAACTAGAACTGAAGCATTGAAAACAGAGGCTCTGTCACGTTTAAAATACACACAACAGACCTGAAAGCCATAAATGTGCTTCCTTCACTAGGTACTACTTCCCTGTGCCTGTAAAACAGCAACGATGTGTAGTCCTCACACTAAAATTCTCCAAAAATAATTTGAAAAATGTATTCCTAAGCAAATAGGCAGAAATCAATAATCACTTTTGACAAGTCTCTATGACAAGTGTTAGCCCCAGCTTCTGCTATGATTCTTTTAAGATACCACATTTTATAAGGAAGCTCATTGGACTTCTGCCACTTCCAAGAAAAATGCTGCTTTTAGATGCTTAAAAACTACGTATTTTCTCAGTTTATAGAGAACAGTAGAGAGGAAATACCGAGTTTATTCATGGAAATTAAGCCCAGCTTTCAAAGACTTACGTCTTCTTTGCTCAGCACAGAAATAGGTGTGCTATGATGAAAATGCTTATTTGTACAAGTATTTTTTTCTAGGATTTTATTTTATTTTATTCTAGGATTTGTATATAGTGGGAAAGCTTGAAGAAAATTTTTCTTTAAATGCTATTTTCCCCCCTTTGTGAGCTATCACACTGCTGTAGGTCATGCCTTGCTTTGGACTTGATCTTGTAGTAATACCAAACTGCTTGTGGTTGCCTGCACAGGTCACTGCTGCCCCTTACCCCCCACCCCCCACCCCCCGCCGTGCTCTTGCTGTTCCTTCCACCTGGGACATCAGTTGTCACTTCTTGCTCCACCTTCAACACTCAGCTCAGCTGTCATCTCCTCTAGGAATTCTGAACCTGTAGCTTGACATAATTGCCCCTTCCCTCTGTCCTCACTGTACCCTGTGCAGATCTCTGTCTTAAACCTTATTGTGTTCCAGGGATACTGATTCTTCCTTGCATGTGTCTCTCCCATTAGCATATGCACTCTTTGAAAGGAAATGATTAATAAATATGATTATTTGACCATCCTTTTCTTTTTCTTTTAAAAAATCGTAATACTAGCTCCTTTCCAAACTTGAGGTTTAAATAATCCTTAATGGAACCATATGCAGCTTTGTAAAATGTACACTATCATTATTTTGTTCACTATTACATAATTTAGATGAAGATTTTATCTAGTTTTCAGAGTCTTTAAGCACACTATTGGTGCTCAGCAAATATGGACCGGAAAGCCTAGTTTAAAGAATTGTCTCATTCCCTGTTTTTGCGGTGTGTGGTGTGTGTGTGCACACTTCCCTTCCTTTCTTCCTTCCCTCCTTCCTTTATTAACTCCTTACGTTCTCAGTCACACTAGATTTTCTTTCTTCTCATTTTCAAAGGGCAGGTCCTTGTTTATGATGTTTACTGTCACTTTGTAGATTAGGGTTTCCAAGACTACCCCAAAGGAGACAGTTTATTTTCCCTTAGGAGCCATCTCTGAAAGCCATGTGCCTGTCACCCAATGAAGAGTGATGTCTGGACCATGGCCACGTGGCCTAAAAATAATCATGACAGTTTACATTTATATGATACTTTCTGAGTCAGGCCTTGTGCTGAGAAGTGTATATGCAGCAGTTCTATCAGGCAGGAACTGCAGTTGTACCTTTTTACCAATGAGGAAACAGACTCAGAGAACTTAATAACTTGCCTAGCACTGTAGAAGTTTCAAATGCACAGCTGGAATTAAGAACCAAATTCCACCAGATTCTAGAATCTATGCTTTAAAAAAAACTTCTAAAAATATTTATTTTGAAATAAAATAAGTATAGATTAATAGGAAGTTGCAAAGAAATGTACAGGGAGGTTCTCTGCAACCTCCACCAACCTCCCCCAGCATTGACATGCTATATAACTATAGCTTAAGATCAAAATCAGTAAATAGTTTAGCATCTCATAGTTATGGTAAACTGAGGTCACTGATTAATGTAGGATTTTGGTGAAATATGACTTTTGAATAAAAATAGCATTCTTTATACTATAAAGCCTTCATTTCAATAACTAACTCATTATTACCAGGATATACATTGAAAAAGAGCATGGTCTAGATCATTGGTTCTTAACCTTTTAGGACATAGACTCATTTTAGAAGACAATGAAACATAGACCTTTTCGGCAAGAAAAGCCATATACACACACATATACAGAATGTTCATGGTTTCACAAAGGTTCCCTATATCCATCCCCCAAAATGTACACAGGCTTCAGTTTAAAAACTTACGGTTTAGCTGGGCGCAGGGGTGTGTGCTTGTAGTCTATAAACTTTTGGTTTAGACTTCTTCTGGTTTAGTGAAACATTTAAAGAAATACATTTACTTAAATAAATCTGGAAACTGTTTCACAGTCCTTATTAGTGCTTTTTATTTTTTTCCCAATTCTGCCTATAGTACAAACCCCTCCCCCAACCTTATTACTCCTCTACTTAAGAGGCTGAAGTCTCTTGGATTCTCTGTAGCTCTTGCGTAGAGAAAAAAACAAAACAAACAACTTTGCTTCCAACATTGTTACTCTTAAGAACACATTTTATCTAGGTCTGCTTTCTTATGCACAAAAGGCCTTTGGTCAGTAACTTTCAGTTCTCTTTTCTTTCTCATGTCACTGCCAAGAATCCAGGTAATTTGGGGTCATGACTGTAGAATTAGGGGTCAGACCCAGCTGGGATGATTGATGCCTACCTGGATACAGGAGGGTTAACTAGGAGCGCCTGTCAGTCTGAGCCAGCTGCCGGGAGCCAGGTAATTTACTTCCCCAGCCAGGACTCACCTAGCTAATATGAGTTAACATAGGTCAAAGTGACAGTCCGGGAGAAGGAGGATATGGATACAAAAAAAAAGCCAGGCTTATTATGGTCTAACCAGAAAGGGAGGAGACATCTTGATTCCAAGGAAGATTCCTGTCTTAGATAAATCTCTTACATGCTTCCTGCTGAGGTAAAGCTCAGAGAAGTATTCTGCTGCCATGGAACCAGAGCCCAGCTAGTCTAGATTTCCTCCTAGCTAGCCTAGATTTAATTTAGCTAGTGCAGAGTCTATAAGGAAGTGGTTACACCTGGAAACGTGTGGGCGGAAAATAAAGGCTGATGCTGACACCGCGTGAGGGATTAACTGTGTGCTGTTCTGAACTGGCCAAGGTACAGAAAAGCCACAATGCTTTCACTGTGTCTATCAGCTGCATGATTACTTTACGGAGATCTTTTTCCAATCCGAAGTTTCACAAATACTCTACTATCTTTTAAGTTTTCTATCTCCTGGTGAATGCAGCAGATGAATGTGTATTTTCTATACCGTTGATTTTTCACTACCCTGAATAGTTTCATAGTCTGGTTGCTAAAAGAGATTAATGAAACAAATTTGCTTTCAAAGGTCCTACAGTAGTCCCTCCACCACCACCAGCACCACTTTCAGTTACCTGTGGTCAACCACAGCCTGAAAATATTAAATGGAAAATTCCAGAAGCAAACAATTCATAAGTTTTAAAATGCATGCCATTCTGAGTAGCGTGATGAAATCTCCCACCCTCTCACTCCATCCTGCCAGGGATGTGAATCATCCTTTTGTCCAGTATATCTGTGCTGTCTCCACTACCCTCTAGTCACTTTGTAGCCATCTTGGTTATCAGATGGACTGGCACGGTATCACACTGCTTGTGTTCAAGTAACCCTTATTTTACTTAGTAATAATCCCAAAGTGCAAGAGTAGTGATGATGGCATATTGTTATAATTGTTCTAATTTATTAGTTGTTGTTAATCTCTTCCTGTGCCTAATTTATAAATTAAACTTTATCATAGGTATGTATGTATAGGAAAAAAACATAGTGCATAGGGTTTGTTATTATCTGTGGTTTCGGGCATCCCCTGGAGGTCCTGGAACATATCCCCCATGGATAAGGGGGGGAATACTGTTATGTCTTTATCTTCCTCCTGAATTTGACTCTATTTGAGCAAAAGACTTAGGCCATGGTTTGTCTACACCGCCAAACCACCAAGTGTTTGTCGCAAGAAAAGAACGGGGTGTGGAGGAAGGAGGGGAGGCCTGGGCTAGCTGTCTGTGACTGCAGGTAGCACTGCATTTGGTGTTGAGGTTCCCGGATGTTGAAGGTTTGCCTCAGTTTTATAACAATAATCATATATATATATATATATATATACATATATATATGCCTTGCCAGAAACTATACAAAACACTATAAACAATCCTCACAACAACCCTAATGTGGGCTGTTTATCCATAAGGAAGCTAAGGGTCAGAGAAATGAACTAACCTGACTAGCGTCACAGAAGTAGTGAAGAAAGTGGGATTTGATGTCATTTGTTTCATGCTTCTATATTTAAGTGGAGAATTGGCTCCTCAGCTCTGACTTCTGTCAGTACAACCTCCCACCTCTCCCCATGAAGAAATTTGGCTCAGGGACACTCTTTGATACTAACTGAATCTACAGGAGACTAATGAACAAACCACCAGAATTTCATTTCCACAAAGGGCGATATGCCTTCCCAATAAACAAAATACCTGCTGAGCAGGCCCCCTTCTCTGTGTCACAGTTCATGGTGGGCATTAAATCAAAGAGGAGAGAACTGGGTAACCCTGAGGTGTCTCATATTCAGACTGTAAGGCTTAAAGAATTAAATCTACCCTGCAGTCCAGGAATGGCTAGAATATTCTTGTCTGACAAATAGAGTCTATGCTGGACAGTGCAAAATAAACACTGGTGAAATTTTTCTCTTTTCAAAGTCATTTTCTGGACTCCAGGCAACTCAGGGCAGACGATTCCTCATTTATGCACATTATCTTGAGTTGTTACACTTTCCAGGATTATTGTATCTCTTAGGTCATTCAGCCTGAGGTGATTTTAGCTGTCCTCTTAGCTTCATGAACATTGGATAGAATCCATTAGAATTTACAAATTCAGAGTGGGTTATTTTTGTAATCCCCATAATCTAATTCTTTGTATGTTGATTTTTTTTTTTTTTTTTTTTTTTTTTTTGAGACAGAGTCTCACTCTGTTTCCCGGGCTGGAGTGCCGTGGCGTCAGCCTAGCTCACAGCAACCTCAATCTCCTAGGCTCAAGCAATCCTACTGCCTCAGCCTCCCAAGTAGCTAGGATTACAGGCGTGAGCCACCATGCCCGGCCTGTATATTGATTTTCGATGAGAATATTGTCTCTAAATTCTGAAGAAGTAAACTCCTTAGAGCTTGCATCCTTTCTTCTCTCAAGCTCAAGTAGCATGTATAATCTCCTCTATTTGAAGACTTTCATAGATATCATCAAAATAAGTTACATAGCTAAAATCCACCACTTACAGCAGTCATTCATACTGTGACATTTTGTACTTAACCACAAAATGGGCAGGCCATGCAAATGTTCTGTGCACTTTTCTGGACGTGTAGCATATTTCCCACACTCAAAATGATGGAAATGAAGAGGAAAACACCCCTTTATACCCTAACCTGTCCCAGCTTCACAAAGAGATAATGGATGGAAAAATTACAGGGAATCAATTACATTTGATTCTTTCTTCAGGCCGTAATAGGCTTTCTCCTGTCTTGCTCTAAAAGGAATAGATTCATCCTATTCGTGGGAGTAGGTTTCTCTGTGAATCTTAATGAATCTTTGTAAAGGAGCCAGTTGCACCAAGAGAGTGCCCTGAAATTGTCAAGGAAAATGTTTTTAATCAGGAAGTCTTGCTCAAAGGCTACAAAAGTTCATCATTTAGCAGTGGGACATGGTGTAGTGGCATGAGTCAGAGGGGACTCTGGATTCTCTTTCTAAATTGGCTATTTTTAGCCTTGTGCACCTTGCCTACTTTGTGAATTGCTTGTGAAACTGAAATGAGATAATGTGCTTGAAAGTGTTTTGAAAACTATAAAATGCTATACAAATGTCCTTTTGTAAGGACACTAATCTCATTCATGGGGCTGGAGGCCTCATGACCTAATCACCATCTAAAGCTTCCACCTCTTAATACTATTGCATTGGGGATTAAATTTCAACATGAATTATGGAGGGACACAAACATTCAAACTGTAGCAGCATCCTTCCTAACTGAGTTAGTGGTGAAACTAAGAGATCTGTTATGTGTGCCTTGAAAGGTTAAAATTGTGGTGCGTAAAGACACAAAGAAAAATAAGTATATAAGGACTTGGATTTGACTCCTTTCCAATGCTTAATCTTTATAAAATTTATTTATATGGGATGTGCAACCCCTAAACATACATGCAGTCATCTCTTACCTACTATATTAGCAAAATGGTGCTAATAGACTTGGTTGATGTTTTAAGATTCAGTTAAGTTCAAAATGATCAAATAAGAGGGTGTAAAGGAAAAGCCTTATAAATTAAAATGTCAGATAAGTATTTTATGCTGAAATTTATAATAAAAATCAAGACTCAGATAATATAGTTCTAGTAATTTTCCTATAAAAATTTAGGAGCTAATTGTGATTGGATCTGATTTTTTTTTTTTCCCCATGAAAAAAAAATTGATCAGAGTCTTCCCATGACATGTCTGGCAGAATCTTTTCTTCATCAGCATGAATTGGTAGATTTTTGTCTGATTTGTCTGGTTTCTCGTTTATTCTTTTCTTTTGTTTTACCACTTATATCTTTGGATGGTTTGATTTGGTATGTGTAGTCAGGCAATAATAATGTTTATTTATATATTATGAGATAGAAGCGAGACAGTTAAGAGAATGAGAAATTATAACCTCCTTTTCCCTCAGGCCCTAAGGCAATGCCTTGTTTTATAAATTTTTTATTTGAAAGTAACATGTAACCAGCCATGGAAAAGTAGGTACAGAAAAACATTAAGCCAACAAAAAAATGTGTTCCTACTTAATAGAAAATTGAGTACCATATTTTTTACTTAAGATTGTATCCAAAACATGTTTGACTTAATATTGAAACATAACTATGTAACATAAAAATATATTCTTAAAATTACATCTATAGATGTGGATGTGTCAAGCATATAAGTCATAGTAACCATTCATTATTATTGGATATTTGAGATGCCTCAAGTTTTAAAATTATAATAAATGTTTAAATAACATGCTGATAATCTTAATACATATCCTAAGGGGGATAAATACCCAGAAGTGAAATTACTGGCTCAAAAAGTACAAACATTTTAAAGCTTTTAATATATATTGCCAAATTGCTTGTTTGCTTATGTATTTATTTGTTTATTTTTTGACATAGGGTCTCATTCTATTGCCAGGCTGCCAGGCCGGAGTGATCAATCATAGCTCACTGCAGCCTCAAACTCCTGGGCTCGAGCGATCTTCCTGCCTTCCCCTCCTAAGTAGCTGGGACCACAGACATGTGCCACTGTGTCTGACTCCAAATTGCTTTTTTAAAAGGATGAATTAATGTTAACTTCCAACACAAATGTACAAAGGGGCTTCTTTTGCACACTCGATGTTTTCATTTAAAAATATTTGCCACTTTGTTTATGGTTTGCCATTTAGCAGTTCTCCCTATAGGTTTAACTATGTCCTTTTTTTTCCCTATAAATTAGACATCCCCTTTACATAGATGATCAGATTTTCATGTTGATTATCAATTAGATTTTCATGTTGATTTCTTATCAAGTTTTATTAGCCCTGTGACTCAAATTTTTGACCAAAAATGTATACAAATACATAGCTTGCCTTTATTTTGGTTATATCCTTGTAGTTTTCTTTCCAATTTATTTTATTGCCTCTAAGCTTAGAAAGTCATTCCTTACCTCCCTAACCACTGGAGACAAATTAAGTAAAGCTTGTTCTAACATAATATGATGTTCGAGTTATACTATTAAGGGAAAAAAGTCATGCAAAACAATGTTTAATTATGATCCCATTTCTCTTTCTCTCTCTCATACATATAACATATATACATACATATCTATTCAAAAAACTATCAAGTCAGGTACAGTGGCTCATGTCTGTAATTCTAGCACATTTCAAGGCTGAGGCGGGAGGATCACTTGAGGCCAGGAGTTGAAGACCAGCCTAAGCAACATAGTGAGACCCATCTTTACAAAAATAGAAAAGTTAGCTGGGCATGGTGGCCCATGCCTGTAGTCCCAGCTACTAGGGAGGCTGAGACAGGAGGATGGCTTGAGCCCAGGAGTTTGAGGTTGCAGTGAGCTACGATGATGCCACTGCACTCTCTCTTGGGCAACAGAGTGAGACCCTGTCTCAAATAAACAACAAAAAACTATTGAAAAAACAAAAGTACATACATTTGTTTATTCACTAATTATTTTTTATTGTCTCCATTGTAGCAGAGATATAGCATTGAACAAGACAGACAAAATCAGAGCCCTTATGGAACTTTACTGGGGATGCCAACAATTAAAAAAACACCCACCAAATGACATATATATAATGTCAGGGAGTGATGAGTGTTGTGAATGAAGGTAGAGCAGGGTACAGGATGGAGAGTGGGTTCCTTTTGAGTCAGTGGTCACAGGAGATTTCTAAAGTGGCATTAGATCATAAGTATTGAATGAAGTGGCTAGTACATTCTTTCATTTATTTTATATAAAAATATGGATAGGAAAACATTTGGAAGAACATTTATCAAAGTTCTGTGTTGACTTACTCAGTGAATATTATCTATGGCTATTATGTTACCCAGGCCAAAACTATTAATAGCCAAGTAGCCTATCCTAGACTTCTCCCTTACTTCCCATGTCTAGTTAATCATGACATTTTTTGCCACCTATGTAGTTCTCAAATTTATTTTCTCCCTGCCTTGTCGTCTTGTAGGCCCTTGTCACTTTTTAAAAATATATATAAATTCGTTTTTATGTGGCAAATAACTTAAAATATGTAAAACAAGAGAGCCAACTTGGTGGGGCTTCTACTGGCCAAATCAGGGACAATTTGAACAAGAAAATTAAGATTGATAGCAATGGACTATAAAATAGGAACCTATGAGTTCATATAAATAAATTAACGAAAAAATGAGAAAGAAGGAAAGGTCTTCCTTATAGATTAGTAGAATTTTAGCTAACAAACATAGGAAGAATGATAGAATTAGAAAAATCACAGTTTGGCAGCCATTGTGGCAAAAATTGATTCAGAGAAAAATCATCAATGGATGGTAAACCTGGTGGGTGAAAGTATGATGAGTATGTATACAGTGTCAAATACTACCCCATATGAGATACTTACTACAAATGGAAAAATGGTAACTTTACACTACAGAATCCTGGCAGATAATGCATTAACCAAGTGATGAAAGCTAACATCACTAGTAATGGAACAAATGGACGTCATGTACCTTCTAATGTGATGCACACAGAAGGACATAACAGTACTTCCCTGGAATTTTCATTAAAAATACATAACACAGATTTTGAGTGTGCCAATATCAAGGTGCTCCATCTTAGAAACTAACGAGAGTTCTTCCCTCATAGAACTTAAAAGTGGGGTGTGTGTGTGTGTGTGTGTGGGGTGTGTGTGTGTGTGTGTGTGTGTGTACGCGTAGGGCAAGGAGGGTTATCAGATATTGTTATAAATTCAAAATTCAATGTTATGAAGGAGAAGTACAAAGTGCAATCAGTAGCTCTAGTTCAATATCACTTAACAATACACTCCATTCTGTTTCCCTGCTGTCTTTCTCTGACTCTCCCTCTTTCTGTCTGCCAGGATTCTCCAGTATGAACTTAGTATTTTTCCCTTTGTATTTTTCTGTTTCTCTCGTCCCTATCCTCCTTGGTTTCTCTCTCCCAATTCCCTGAAGACACTGTATTTCAATTATTTTTGCCGCATCTTCAGCCTAGTACTCTGCTTGACATATTGGAACTGAATGAATGAATCCAAGAGTTTTAAAGAATCCTGTAAACTATTATTAAGTAGATACTCTGCCAGACAACCTGTAGATTGCCATTTGACTTCTGTTTATTAAAAACACTCTAGGAGAGAACCTAGGAACTATACGACATAGGGAGAATACAAAATAACCACAGAATACTGCCTAGATAAGTTAGAAGACTAAGCAGAGTTAGGTTAATTGAAATTCTGTAAGGGTAGTTTGTATAAGGGGAAAAATCATACCTAACTCACCTTTAGCATGCTAAAGAGTGAGATATTTCAATATGGGTACTAGGGGAAATCAGTAGATGTGATTTACTTTGATAAGGTCTTTTGGTAAAGGTTCATATTAAAGGCCTTGGGGTGGGAATGTGATTGGAATGTCAAAGGAAGAGCTGGGGGTGGTGTAAGAGAACAAGTGGTAAGAAAAGAGGTGGAAGTAACAAGGTCAGGACTAAATCAGGTAGGCCTTTTAGGCAATGGTAAGGACCTGAGCTTTTGTGTTGCCTTTGGAAAGTTTTGGGAATGTCATTTGATTTATAGCTGTAAAGGATCTCGCTGCTATGAGACTAGACTATAGTGGAATAAGAGTGGAAGCACTAACAAGTAGAAAGCTGTTGCAGCAGGCAATGGTGGCCTGGACTACCATCGTAACAATAATAGTGATGCGAACAAAGTGTTTCATTCAGGATAAATGTTGAATGTAGAGGGAATAGAAATTTACTGACAATTGACTGTGTAGTGGGAGATAAAGGAATCAAGGGTAACTTAAAGATTTTTGTCCTGAGCCACTGAATGAATACAGTTCATACTGGTCTCCCTGCCTAGCTTCACTGAGGCTATGTTTGAAAGGCAGGGAGATTAGTTAGGAAGCTACTGTAATCTTTCTGGGAAGAGGAAAGGGGCTGACCGTGGGCAGAGGCTGTAAGTATGAAGAGTCACCCAGAGGGCATAGACTTGAGACATTTACAAGGTAAAAAATCACCACTTAAGAGAATACGTTAGGATTATTTCCTAAAATTGGAGATAGATGAATCTTTTTTCCCCATTAACTCCACTTATTTGTGTATCCCCGAGGGCAGGGGTTACCTACAGCCTGTTTTTGTATAGCCCTAGAGCTAAGCTAAGAATGTTTCTTACATTTTTAAGGGATTAAAAAAAGAGGGATAGGAATATATAAGAGAGACCATATGTGGCCCTGAAAACCTAAAATATTTACTCTTTGGTCTTTTACAGTGTAAAGTTCGCTTATCTCTGCCCTAAATCAGTAATTCTTAAAGTGTGGTTTCTAGAGCAGCAGTAGCAGCATCAGCTAGGAACTTGTTAGAAATGCAAATTCTCAGGCCTCTACACAGACCTGCTGAATCAGAAACTCAGGGAGTGGGGCCCAGCAATTTAACATGCCCTCCAGGTGATTCTGATGCACTTTTAGGTCTGAGAACTACTGCTCTAGAGCAACTTTTGCAACTATGAACCAGGGTACGTGGTGAAGGATGTTTAAAACAGCATTGCACATAAAAGCCCCAAACTGGAATCATTTGAAATGTTAGTCCACAGTGGGGAAGATAAGTAAATTGTGGTAGTTAGTACAATGGGAGTATTCTATGGTTTGGGGTTAAGGGCATGGACTGTGGAGGCTGACTGCTTGTGTCTGAATCCCAGCTCCAGCGGATAGTAGCTGTGTGCCCTTGCGTAAGTTACTTGAGCTCTCTAAAGCCTGTTCCCTCATCTATAAAATGGGCAGAAAAATTGCAACTTCATAGGGTTACTGTGAGGCTTAAATGATTACATAAAGTAATTACAAGAGTGCCTGGTACCTAACTATTAGATTTAAAGGACAATCTACACATAATGTATTGTGATGCTTTCAGGAAAAACATTTTAGGTTCATTTTATAAAAGTGATGGTCCGCCCATATATTTTGCATATAACAAAATGATTAAGCAGTCTAAGGTAAATGTAACGAAGACTTTGGAGGCCCAACTGTTGGCATTGCCTCTGTGAACCCATCTTCACATGTGTAAAATACCTTTAAATCGCCCGTATAGGAGTGTGAGGAAAACTTGATGAAATGTATATATGCCTGCATCCATCATGTTTGATACATAAGAATTCATTAATAAATGTGTTCTCTTTCCTTTCCTGATTGCCCTTCCATTTCTTTCAACATTTCCTCAACCCTTCATTCCAAAATTCCTATGCTCTCTTGATATTCTTTGAAACTACTGCCAGACCTAAGGTGCAAAGTGGCTTCCTTGAGTACAAGATTTGGCTTTTTCAATGAATCAAGGTCAGAGTCAGTGTCTTCTACAGCTATGCCCAGGGGGGCAGGTCTGGGCCTAGATCTAGGACAGGACTGTAATCCTGATATTTCAAGCCTTTTAGCTTTAGTATGTAAAAATGCTTAGTATGTATCTAGCAATGCCTAAATACGTTAACAGGCACACAAAGAAATAGGCCCAATCCGCCCGCAACACACAGTAGAGTCCACTTTATATTCTTCACATATCCAGGACCTACCACCCAGCAGGTCTGTAATATATATTGCTTTGAAACGTTAGGATGAACGTGGCCTCAGTGGAGCTTAAACCTCCATTTTCTAGGATAAGTTAATAAACAATATAGGTGAGTTTAGTAAGCACACAGCTGAAACCACTGGCTGCATTTTATGCTAGTCTAGACCAGTAACCTACGCACACCTGGTTTAGAGAGATTACTAAATTACCTTCCTGTTAACATTAATGATCAAAAGGGACCAGAAACATCAGTGTACAAGACACAGCACTGCAGTGAAGCGGTTCTTGCTCGCGCGATCTAGAAGGGCGCCGGGGTTGGAGCCTTGGGGCAGGAGAAAGGAAGCCTACTTGTGACGTCAAATCAGCGGACTCTCATCTGGGCTTTAGGCCGGTTCCGGTTCCCCGGCTTTCCGGGAGCGAGCGTGAGCGCGGCGGTGTACTGCGCGTGCTCCTCAGAGGGACGCGAGGAGGTTGGGTCCGGCTCGCGAAGGAGATGCGTGATTGGCTGACGCCGTGCTGGGGGGTTCCCTGGCCCTTTCGGCAGGGGTAAAACAATAAGAGGGGGCGGCGGCAAAGGGGGCGGGACGTCCGTGGTCCTAGTCGCTCGCCGCAGCGCCTGGCGCCCGGGAAGAGGTGGTTGTGAGGGGTGACGAGCTCGCGGCTCTCCGGCTTCCCAGGCTTTCGGTTTGTCTAGGGAGGGGGAGGCGAAGGCGAGCGAGAAGAATCCGCTGCAGCCGACCCTTGGCGACTCTCCTGCTGACCTCCGCGCGACGTACCCGCCGCCGCTGTTGGTTGGAGGTGTGTACGGGGGCCGGGAAGGGAGATCGGTGTGGTGGTCGGAAGGGGACATTCCCTTCGCGCTCCGCGGCTCGAGGCAACCGTCCTGGGCGCGAGCCCCGGTGTCCGCGGTGTCGTGGCAGAGACATTGTTCTTGCCGGCTGCCTACGCTGCTGTGTGTGCGTGAGAGAAACCGAGCCTTTCCCCCTAGGTGAGCGATGGGCGGTCTCCTGGGAAGGGAGGTGACCAGCGGGTGTCGAGCAGACGGAGGGCTCGGAGGGCACAGGTGGGGCTGGGGTTTGTTGGGGATGAGGTGGCGAGGTGAGGGGACGCAGCAGCTCCTGACGGCGCGCTGATGGAAGCTTAATACAAGGAAGTGGGGGAGTGGGCTTTCGGGAGAGGGTGTTTAGGGTGGGTGGCCCACTGGTCTCGTCTCCGACTCAATTGCGGCTCTTAATACCGGTTCCTTCGGAGCCAGGAGGCCGTCGCCGCCCCGCCCGTGGGGGAGGGGAAAAGAGGCTGTGTCGGCGGAGGCAGAAGCGACGCAGATGCGAAAGTAGCGGCCTCCGGGCACCATTTCTGCGCACGGAAACAGAATCCGGGTTTGAAGGCAGCCGCCGCTTCGCTTACCAAGTACCTAGTGTTCCGGCGTCTTTGACCGCCCCCTACCCCCAGCCCCGGGCTTATCCTGAACGTGTTCGGACACCCGGGCTATAATGTGCTCCTTTTTCGTCCCCGTTTTGTGGCAGACGATCCCTTATTGACCCAGGAATAGTGAAGATGTTTGAGTGCTTTGGGGAACGGCTTTTCCGCCCCCCCTTCCCCCACTTTTTTGGGTCGGGGGACGGAGAAGAACATAAAGCTTCCCTAGATTGTGTTGATTGTTGGTCGAATCTGATCTAATTTTCCCTGCGTTTCTAAAAGCAGATTTCTTAAGATGGCCCTATGCCACTTTACGGCGAAGTATATTTGCGTTTACAATTTTCCTCCTGGATCATTTTTTTTTTCTCTCAGGTATACCTGATTTTTCTAACGGATTTTTTTGGGGCAAGTGACTTTGCCCTTTTTAAAAAGAAAAGCACGTGCACCTCTAGCTAGAATAGGAAAGTCGTCCCCCTTTCCTCCTTATATGATTGTTGTGGTGTTAACTTGGGTTGATACATTGATTTTTAGGTTCAAGGCTCCATTCCTAGTTCTAGTCCTCCAAACGTTAGCATCGCAAGTACCTGGATCTAGGAACCATTAACTGCAGTTAAGGGGAGCCTTGTGGACTAGAGTGTAAGATGATGGCAGTTTCTTGTCCAGCTCCATATTTGGCAGTTAATATAGCCTTAGGCATGTGAACAAAGTTTCTAAGTAAACATTTGGCCGTTAGTATCCAGTGGTCGTTTTGATATCCGAGATTCTTGGTCTTAAAAAATAGAAGGTATGATGAGTTTGAACCTCTTATGATTGAATTATGTGTTGTGTCTTTAGCGGTATTACCTTACATTTCTCTTAAATTTTTAGGATTAGTCATATGTGTCCTTGTGGTATGATTTAATCTCTATAAGCTATGTAATTCTGAAAAACTATCAAGGGAGCATGGATAATAGGGACCTCGAATGGATTGCTTGCTGTGTAAGAGCTATTGTGGTTCAGATTGTTGAATATTCAGGGTTAAAATATTAGTAATGATGAACAAGTATCAAGAAAAAGTACAGTGAACCAGAATGCTTGTTGGATGGATAGGAATCAGAAGTAGAAAGTAAAGAAGAAAACAAGTCGTTTGGTAATTTTATAGTCAGTCTAACTGGCTAACCTGGGTGTTCTGTTAGCAGCTGGGCAGTTGGATTGTCAGCAGGCAACTCCTGGTTTGAAGAAAGTATTGGCACTGTTGGTAGCAGGAAATATTTATCCATATTTGGTTTTTAAGAGATTAAAAATCAAAATTTGTGTGTCAGTTACTGAAAAATTGCGATTTTAATAGTATTTTTAGGTTCTTAGCAGCTTCCTCATCCTGCAGAATTTTTGTTGCTTATTACCCATTATCATGATTGAAAATTTTTTTCCTAGCTTCCTTTAAGAAGATGTTTTCCTCCACTATTTTATGTTGAGTGGATATGAGGACAGTGAATGACTCCTTTTCAGTGCTGCTTTTGAGAGGCACAAACTTAAGGGTGGTTGCTTCTGAACTTAAATTCAGTAGAATTTAATTGACAGACATAAATAACTAGTTACTCTTCACTGTCTGTTTAGTACTTGGTAGAATAAATTGGTTTTTCTCCCAGAACCCGTGGCCTGGCTTCAGAAGCAATAGAATCAATTTCTGGACTGCTGTGTTTCAGCTTATTTTTATCTTCTAATTTGCAGGTATTTTACCCTATTTTGATACCATAGTGGGCATAATGGTTATATTCCTTTGCTTTTTACACTTCCCAGCAGTTTCAAATAAGCTACGTTGTATTTTTAAAACTAATTTTGTGTGTTCTTGATTCATTGGCTGCTCTTCCAAAGCTGTTCTTAGCCAGGTGTAATGAAAACATCACTGGAGGCAGAAAACCTGATTTCAGATCCTCTTTCTTACAACTCTGAGGGACCTTCATTCAACTCCTTTCTTTAGGCTCTCTAAATAGCAGTTTCCTTTTCTGTAAATGAAGCTAAAGCCTATCTATTTCAAGGAACATACAGGTTACTTGTTAAACTTTAAAGCATAATATAAGTACATGCTTTTTATGTTTTATGTTTGTGGGACAGCATTCCTGTTTCTTAATCCTTGCTCACTTTTAATAGCTTCTCAATGTCAAAACTTGCCTCCTTACCTTTTCAGCCTGAGAAAAGAAGAGGTTTAATCCATAACTTCCTTTTGTTATTTATTTCTACCACTGTGGTTCTTAGATCTTGTTTGTGAAGCTTTGATCCTACGGGTCTGCTACACTGCTTTAAAAAGGTATAGTGCTACTTTGATTGTTAAAGTCACTTTAAACAAAGACCGTCTAGAATTTGGAGAAGTTCAAGTATTATAATAATATCAAGTTAGCAATTGAAAATGAGTACAGTCTATGACTCAATGAAAATGGGCCTGGGCCTAACTAATGTGAGCCCAGCTGTGAGTGAAAGGCTCCAGAGAGGGGAAAGAGGGTAAGTAACCTATAGTGGATATAAGCTGTGTCTCATCACAGGCATATCCCATAGTAACAGTGTCTGGTACAGAGAGAACTGTTTCCTGTTAATAGAAATCTTACTCTTTTTGTAAGGAATAAGATACAGTATATATAACGTCTCAGGGATGTTTGGTTCTTTTTCTATTTCTGGATGTAATTTTGTTTTGGTTTCCTGACTTTTTTTTAATAAGATGACATGGTTTCTTCTTGGCATTCTTCATTTTGGCTATTTTCCCCAAACATTGAAATAGACACCAAAGAGTGACATGAAATTTCATGCCAGTAATTTGCAATGAGTGAATTTTCGATTGTGCCTTTTGGTGGTGTATGTAGTGTTGATGGCCAGGTGTTTGACGTTAAGTTAAAATTAGATTTTCTGATTTTTCTGTAGATTTAGCTATTTTATCACTATATGGCTAATGGTGAAGTCCCTTTGATAAGAAGATGGACAGATGCCATTTCAGAGATTCCTGAGAATTATGGAATACAAAATTATTTTGCCTGGATTACCTTTTCTTTTCTCTTGTAATCTGCTCTGATTATTTTGCTATCTGTAGTGGGTTTAAAAATTAATTTCAGCTGAGTGCTGTGGCTCATGCCTATAATCCTAGCATGTTGGGAGGACCAGGTGGGAGGATAGAGGCCAGGAATTTGAGACCAGCCTGAGCTACACAGCGAGACTCTGTCTCTGTAAAAGAAAAAATTAGTTGGCACAGTGGCTCACACCTGTGTGTAGTCCCAGCTGTTTCGGAGGCTGAGGCAGGAAGATTGCTTGAGCCCAGGAGTTTGAGATTATAGTGAGCTATGATTGTGCCACTGTACTCCAGCCTGGGTGATAGAAAAATTTAATCTCTTTTCTTGTCCTGATACATAACATTGCCTTTACATTATTGAGATTATAATTATACAATTATACATTATGTACTATTTTTCAATGTTATATATAGTCTTTGACAATATTTTAGTGACTGCATATTATACCATCAAACTGATGTCTCACAGTTTACCTCTTGGAAACATTAAAGTTGGAGGAGAGTGCTCCTTAGGACTAAGGTTTTCTTTCTTTCCTTTCTTCTTTTTTTTCCCCCCATACAGACGGGGTCTCACTCTGTTGCCCAGACTGGAGTACAGTGATCACACATCATAGCGCACTGTAGCCTTGAATTCCTGGACTAAGGTGATTCTCTTTCCTCGGCCTCCCTGGTAGCTGGGGCTATAGGTGCACACCACCATGTCTGGCTAATTTTTTTCCTTTTTAGTATTTTTTGTAGAAGTGAGGTCTTGCTATGTTGCCCAGCCTGGAATTGAACTCCTGGTCTCAAGTGGTCCTCCCTTCTTATCCTCCCAAAGTGCTGGGGTTACAAGCATGAGCCACCAAGCCCTGCCCCAAATTTTTCTTTTTCTTTTTGAGACAGAATCTCACTGTTGCCCAGGCTAGAGTGCTGTGGTGTCAGCCTAGCTCACAGCAACCTCAAACTCCTGGCTCAAACGATCCTCCTGCCTCGGCCTCCCTGCCTCAGCCTCCCGAGTAGCTGGGACTACAGGCATGTTGCCACCATGCCCGGCTAATTTTTTTTTCTATATATATTTTTAGCTATCCATATAATTTCTTTCTATTTTTAGTAGAGACAGGGTCTTGCTCTTGCTCAGGCTGGTCTTGAACTCCTGAGCTCAAACAATCCACCCACCTCGGCCTCCCAGAGTGCTAGGATTACAGGTGTGAGCCACCGTGCCTGGCTTGTTCTACAATTTATAATTGTTAACTTTTGTGAACATTCTTGTCTACATTTATAGTTCTTTCCAATTTTTTTTGTGTTTAATGAGTGCATAATGTTATAATTAATTTGAATCAAACTGCTGAATTGCAGTCTCTAAAGGGTTGTAACAATTTATATTTCTGCCAATAGTGTATGTGGAAGAGGCCATTTCCCCCCACATCTTGACAATACTAGATATTATCAGTTACTTTCATTTTTGTTGATCTGATAAGTAAAAGATGATGTCTTTCTCTGAACTGTTGACTATTGCTGATTACAGGGTTCTGTGTTTCTCTTACAAAATATTTGGTGTACAGTAGATTTCTCCATAAATGTTTGTGAAATGGTTGACATAATGAAACGTAGTTGTGTTGGCTGGATTTTAAAAATTGAATGAGCAGTAAAAAACATTCTGGGGTGCCGTTGTATGACTTTGGACAAATATACTGTCACAAAACCACCACGATAATCAAGATAAGAGATCTTACCATCACCTCTGAAATTTTCTCACCCAATTTATAGTCATTTCCTTCCATCTTCAGCCCCTGTTCTGATTTGTCCCTATAGTTTTGCCTTTTACAGAATGTCATGTCGGTAGAAGCATATAGTATTAGCCTTTCATATTTGACTTCTTCAGCTTAGAATAAGGCTTTTGAGGGCCGGGCGCGGTGGCTCACGCCTGTAATCCTAGCTCTCTGGGAGGCCGAGGTGGGCGGATCGTTTGAGCTCAGGAGTTCGAGACCAGCCTGAGCAAGAGTGAGACCCCATCTCTACTAAAAATAGAAAGAAATTATATGGACAGCTAAAAATATATATAGAAAAAATTAGCCGGGCATGGTGGCGCATGCCTGTAGTCCCAGCTACTCGGGAGGCTGAGACAGGAGGATCACTTGAGCCCAGGAGTTTGAGGTTGCTGTGAGCTAGGCTGACGCCACGGCACTCACTCTAGCCTGGGCAACAGAGTGAGACTCTGTCTCAAAAAAAAAAAAAAAAAGAATAAGGCTTTTGAAACTCAGTTCATGTTGTTGCATGTAACAGTAATTCTTTTTATTGAATAGTATTCAATCTTATGGATTTGCCACAATTGTTTATTCTTTTACCTGGCTAATGGATATTGGGTTGTTTCCAGTTTTGGGGTGCTTATTAATATAAAGCTACTATAAATAATGTACAGGTCTTTGTGTAGACATAATGCTGTCATTTTTCTTGGGTAAATATGTCGGCACGGGCTTGCTGGGTATAATGGGGGTGTGTATGTTTTTTATTAGAAACTTTTATACTGTTTCCCAGAGTGTATCTTTTGTTCATTCCCACCAGCTGTTCTCCATCCTTCAAGCACTAATGTTTTTAGAATTTTAACGTTAGCCATTATTATATATGTGTAGTGTTGTCACTGTGGTTTTAGTTTGTGTTTTTATAATGATTAGTGATTTTGATCATCTTTTCATGTGTTTATTTGCCACCTGTATATCTTGGTAAAGTGTGTATTCAAATCTTTTGCCCACTTTTAACTGGATTTTTGTTTTATTATTGGGAGTTTGTCTATTCTGGATATAAGTCCTTTAACAGATATATTAATATATTGCACAAATATTTTCTCTCAGACTTGTCTTTTCATTTTCTTAATGATGCCTTTAAGTGAGCAGAAATTTTAAATTTTGGTGAGGTCAAATCCCTAAGTTTTTTTTTATTTGTGCTTTTTGTGTCTTATCTAAAATTTTTGCTTAATACAAGGTCACAAATATTTTCTGCTATGTTTTCTTCTGGCAGTGTAGAGTTTTAGGTTTCACATTGAGATATGGGACCCATTTCAAGTTAATTTTTGTACATGGTACAAAGTATGGGTCAAATTTCTTTTTGTTTTTAACATTGGATGTCCAGTTGTTCCACAATCATTTTTGTTGAAAAGACAAAATGAGTAACCTTGGTACCTTTGAAATAAGTTGACTATATATGTGTAGGTCTATTGTAATGCTAAATTTTTGAAATTTCATTATAAGCTCTTAAAATTTTTTGTGCTCAACTGCTGTACTTAGTTTATTTGAATTCTTAAGCATCTTGTAGAATCACAAACTCTGATAGGCTTGGATTCATCATTAGCATAGAGGGGTTTTGTAAACAGGAGGTGGGTGTACTAGGACTAAGTGACTTAGTAAGAGCTAAAGAAAAGACTGATATGATACTAAGAGGAAGGAGCAATTAATCCTGCTTAGGGGACCTAGCTAGAAAAACCAAGTAGAAATGGAATAGAATCTTCAGTAGGTTTTTGAAGAGTATATGGGGAAAGATTTGGTGGTGTGAGATTTTGAGTAGACGGTTATTCTCTGAAATTTTTTTTCTCTTTTAGCTCTGGTTTGGAATATTCACTTTTCATTTTCTACATGTCACGTTTCCACTCCTGTTCCAATTTAAATGGTACATTCTTTGTGGTAGGGCTGTAATACTTAAAATTATGTTTAGGAATTATGTCTCCCACTAAACTTTAAATTTTCTTTGTACAACAGACTGTGTCTATCATGTTCATCATTGTGTTTCTTTTTGTAGTTTCTGGTACATACATAGTAGCCATTCAATAAGTGTTGAATGAATTTATGTTGTTTAACCCATTCACCCAGCTTGTGTTGAATGAATGACATAAGAAAAAGGCCCAGAGAATGAAAATTGCAGAGAATGGTGTTCAATAATTTATAGCATTTGTTGCAGGGATGAGAAGTATAATGGGAGGTTTGAAAGGTTAATTAGGACCATGAATGTCAGAATAGGTTTCTGTGGTGGGCCTTATATGCTAAACTGAATGCAGGTGTTGGATTTTTACCATATACTGTGTATATTACACATGATGTAGGAGTTTTTTAAAAGGTCTGAATTCAGTGGGAGTGGAAAGGAGGGCATGAAGACTTCTGAGTTTTCAAGATTTCAGTTTGAATGACAACACTTAAAGGGAGAAAGTCACTTACATGACTGAGCTTTCAAGCCCAGATGGTGACTTTAATAGAAAAAAGGAAATAGCTTTCTCTGCATGGGGTGTGCATATATTGGGTTACCTATGAAGTCATGTGTAGGTATCCTGCACATGGTTAGACATGTAAAATTTGAGTTTATGGTAGAGACGAGGTATAAATTTAGGTAGAGAACTGAAGCAAAAATAGCCAGGTTAGAAGACAAAATCTTTTGAAGACTTTTGCATTTTGATGAGAAGAAAAGTTGCTTTATCTTAGAACTGTAGGAGAGTTAGGAAGAGGTGATCAACAGGGATAATGCACATAGATGGAGGACTAAGTCATTGAATTGTTGAAGAATTGTGATTTTCCTGAGAATTGCATTCAAGGAATATTTGAGAGGGGAGTGGGAGAAGAGGAAGACTAAGACAGAGGTACAATTAGTAACTTAAGGCAGAATATGATCAATAAAGTGCCATGGTAAAGACCCAGTGTACTTTGAGATTTCATAGAGAACAATATCCTGTTGAGGAATCAGGAAAGATTTTCAAGGGGATGGTATTTTTGCTGGGCCTGGGTGAATGCAGAGGGTTTCAATCATTAAAGATAGGAAGGTGTGGAATGAGTTTTAGAGTAGAAGTCAGAGGTCCTGTCCTGGTTCTTGTTAAGAGTTCTAGAATCTTAGTGCTGGGGAGACCTAATCTCCCTTTTTTGATGTATGGCTCCTTTACTGTATTTGTGCTAAATTGTTTATGTAATCTCTGGAATACCTGTAGTGCCTGGCTAGTCATGAAATAGCTAGCTAGCTTTATTTGACATTTGAACAACTCTGGTTATTCTTGAGTTATACTGAACCCAAATCTACCTTCCTGTAATTTCTATTCACTATATTCAAGCAGAACTTCCAGCTCACTTTAGACATTACATCTGTATTAATGTAACCTGAGAGTGTTTGCTTTGGCGGCAACTTTATTATACTAGTGAGTCAGTGAACTTACTTTTAAAAAGTAAATAAATATGTATTTTTACCTAAAAGCTGAAGTTTTAGTTAAGGGAGGAAAAGAGAGTGATAACTTTGGTAAGTTTTTTTTTTTTTTTTTAAAGTTATTTTGAAATTGAGGAAATCTAAGCATATTGTAGGAGATGAAGCCCAATGTGACTTTTCTATCTTATTTGTACATATGTCTTATTTCTTCCTCTATTCTACTTCCTTCTCAATGTGCATTATTAAGAGATAAAGGGAAGATAGTGACAATTGCTATAGAGCAATTTCTCATGATAGCTGGAGTAGGTGTGCTTCAGGAATTAGTCTAGGCAAATAGAGAGGAAACATTTTAAGAAACAAGACTGAGTAAAAAAAAAGGATGTTGATGAAGATTCACCGGATTTTAGGTGGGATAGGTAGAGTTGGAGGGTAGAATGATTCTAAACTAAACTCCACTCAACTCTTAACATATTTACAGCTTATATGGTGAGAGGTAAGTTGGGTATAATCATATTGGGAACTGGATGAATAAATAGTATTAATGTTTTTACTTGGCAAATAACAGATTTGTTAGTAAGAAAGGCTTTGTCTGTCTACTTAGAGCTAATGTGCCAAAGAAAAATTTACATTGTATAGTCCTATATGACTGCAATCTCCCCATTTTCAGGTGTCATTGGAAGACATGGGGTTTAATACATAAAATTTCACTTTCTCTAAAAAGGTAGTAGGCAATAAATGCTCTTATCTTTGAAGGTGCTAGAGACTGACAGCATTCCAAAAATTCTTTGTATAAGTATCCTTTAATCTTGTCTATCTTTGTAGAACTGTATAGTCTTGACCAGAGGTCTCTTCTCAATATGTAAATTATGAAATTGAGATCCAAAAAGGTCATGACTTTTTCATGACCATAGATAGTGAAAACCTTTTTCTCACTTTCATGTTCTGAATATTTTTTATTTTTTGATGACTTTTCTTTTTAAAGAAGTGGAAGGCTCCAAATCCAGAAATTACTTACCTGTATGTAGGGTCCTTTGCTGTGAAGAATAAAAATGGCACAATTCATTCTTCTTGTAATTACATTTTTTTTTCCCTGAATGTGTAATTTGGCACTTTCCCCTCTTTTTTCCAACTGTATACACTGATTGCATATGAATTGAAACCTTTTATGATAAATGTTAATTTAATAAATAATGATAAGCATTAGTTCTGTTGCCTTTCTGTGTGTCTCTAATCTAAATTGACATTGTGGACAGCATCCTTTAATGACTATGTATAGATAATGGGCAATTTGAAACCTCCCTTGGAATTTGTTATAAATGAATCCTTAGTGTATTTTGGCCTTTCTTTGATATTGGTATATGTATTCTGTACCTTTTTATTTTGGTTTGAGAAAGAAATATGTAAGTGACAAAAATGATAGGTGAATATGTACTTTATGAATGTGCTAGATTAGGGATGAATGACAAATGTTGCAGTAGAAAGCATGGAAATACAGAGGAGAGAGAACAAAAACAATAATCCCAAACCCCAGAAACAATCCCTGATAGCATTTCTTTCACTAGCAACTTGAAGAAAATTATTTTGTACTATAATTATTTTATTCAGAGGGCAATGTAGTATTTTCCTATGTCTTAGTATTTTATCATCAATTTTGTTACAGTATTAAAATATCTATAATTTTCACATTTTAGTTATAAAATTTTACTAAATAGTCTACTGTTCTTCACCTTATCTCATTATTGAAAATAAAAATGTTATGTTGCTTAGCTTTGTTACTTTAAATGTAGCATTAGAGTTGTTGGCTTTATTACTGGGAGTTTTAAGTTAGTTGGAAAACCAGTGGCACCTGAAATGGTAGTATCTGGATTTGCTTTGTGAATTAACTATTTTTGAAAGTAAGCGAGGCTTTATAGAAAAATTTAAGTAGATTTGAGAATTTTTGTCAGTTCAGTTTCAGATTTTGAGGACAGTTGAAAAAGGAGAAACAACCTAATAGAGAGCATAAATTGTAAATAACTAGAATTGTGTGAAGCTACGGTTTTTAGGCTCTACTATTGGTACTATTTTTATTAAAAACAACATCACAATTGTAATGACTATGGCAGGCTGTCTTTGGCTGTGAAATTTTTTAGTTATTTAAAGGAAACCTTTGTTAAGTAGGAATTTAAACTGCATCCTGATTTGCCCAATAGATACACACTTAAATGTTGTGATTATTTTTTCAGTACTTACAAGTATAATAAGAAAGGATGGTTGATTATGTTTGTTTTTTGGAAAAACAAGTCATATTCGAATTTTCGTATTTTTTTCTCTCCCTTCTACTCCGCAGTTCCTAATGTTATGATTTTGATTGTGCTGGGCTATATGCATAAAGTAAATGAAGAGAAGTGTTCATTTTGTGCTAGTTTTTCTTGACCTTTATGAGGTTTCAGCTTAGAGGTACTTAATCATGTACTTAACCCGTTCTATTGAGTTTCCAGTTTGCTTGTTTCTTGACAGACTGTAAACTCCTTGAGAGTTACAGGCTATCTTGTTCACCAGGGTATCCCATTTACCATAGACAGTACCTGATGTAGTGAGATGCTTAACTAATGGAAGGATTAGAAAGACATAATCCCAGGTGGAAAAAATGATTGTGTTTGAGTACTGAGGTTATAGCTGGTTATTAATCATTATTACTATTTTGAAAACAGTGAAGTTAATTCCCCGAAGAAGAGAATACAAAGACATAAGTATAAGTCACAGTACTTTGCCATGATGAGTGTAATCTTTACTAAGACCTAACTTTTACCTTCTGCCTAGCTTTCTGAAATAAAACCACTGCAATCCAGGAATGTAGATTTTGGTCCCCAGAGGAAAAAAGGCAATGTGAATAGAAGGACTAGGCTGTGGTATACTTAGTCTGAGGCAGCATTGGACTCTTGGGAATAAGAAAGAACAAAGGTGCTACTTCCTCTGATACCGAGGGTTAGGGAAATCAAGAAATAGAAAGGGAGATACAAATGTTGGAGGTTACCTTACAGGTAGTAATTAGAAATTCATTATTTTGATGATGTAAATTATTTTTGGTTTGTTTTTCTTTTGTTTTCTAAGACAGGATCCTGCTACGTTGCACAGGCTGCTAACTCCTGGGTTTAAGGAATCCTCCCAGGTAGCTGGGATTATAGGCACAGGCCACTGTGCCCAGCTTGTAAATTACTTTTTAATAGTTTATGTTACTTTAATCCCATTTGTATGGCTAAGAAAATTTCTTTCATGATAGTTTACAAAGATGACTTTTTGATAATTGTTATTCTTGTGTTTGCTTCCTCAGCATTTGACATTGTGCAGCAAAGAAATGGTTATGGAGAAGCCCAGTCCGCTGCTTGTAGGGCGGGAGTTTGTGAGGCAATATTATACTTTGCTGAATAAAGCTCCAGAATATTTACACAGGTAAATTTTAAACAAATTGTTTAGTATTTTTATTTAGTTTTGGGGGGTATGACTACATATAGTTTTCCTTTCCTGTATCCTCATAACCTGACAGTATCTTTGTAAATAATCTCTAAACCGTATTCAATATTTTAACCATCTGATGTCTAAAACCAGTGTTTTGACAAGTCACAGCAAGAAAAACACCTCACACCATATCCCAGTACATAACACATTCATATTTTTATATATACTCTGGTATTTTATTTTTCATTTAAAAAAATCTTGGGCCTGACCAACTAATGGTTTTCCTAATTTGAAATCAACGGTTTAAATCATTTAAGTCCTCCCAAACAGTGTTGAGGAATGAATTGGTTAAATGATTACACTTGTGAAAAATTTGCATTTCTTCTAATCAGCAAAATAGTATTGGTAAAACAGCAACAGTGGCCTTGTTTATTATAATATCTTGGCAAATGTTGGACATCTGTGGCTTATTTTTTCCAGAGATTGAAATGAAATTGATTTACATTGTGGGTAGTACTTATTAATTTGTCATCTGCGTATGTCTTAGCAAGTGGAAGATAAGTGCAGACTCTTAAGAATTAGACTTTGTGTGTATTGTAGAACACACTGGCTAACCGAGTTAAGGATAAACATTTCACTACCACTTCATGTGGGGAAGGCTGTTTAAGAGACTTACATTCCTTTATCTATGTAGTATTTTCTGCCTTATTCCAGAAGACATTTTTGTATTTACTATTTGCTAGGGTCTCTTAAGTACTTCCATTAGTATATTATCTTGTGTAATCCTCATGTCAATCTTATAAAGTGAAGGTGCTTTTATTATCTCACTTTACATATTGGGCATCTGAGGCTAGTAATTCATCCAGGATCATGCAGTAAGTAAATGAGCTAGCCGTAGGCAATATTCAGGCCCAATTCTGACTAGAGAGCCTCCAGCCACCCTACTAGAATGCAGTACCTATAAAGTATAACTAATGTGTAGTCCCTCAATAAACCCCACATGAATAGCTAGCTGTATGTTTTTCTAATTGTAAAAACAAAGACATTTTTGTTGACTATATGTAAGGGAGTTGGGGAAGAATGGAATTAATAGGGCTATTGATATCTGAAATTTGGTCTTTTCATGATTATAGGTAGTATTAGTTTTTTTTTAAGTGACAAAGCAAAAATTAAAACAAGGCTCTACAACATCATGTTAAGTGGCACAAACTTCCATTTTATAGCTAGCTCATGTAACCAGTTTCCCTCTTAATGAAAATTTAGGTGGTTTATAATTTTTCATTTTTTATAAGCAATGCTATAATGAATATCCTCATGTGCATTTTGTGTACCTTGCTAGTTATTTTCTTAGAATAAGTTCCTGGAAGAATTGTTGCATCAAAGGTATGATCATTTCTAAGGCTTTTCACTCTCTCTCACATACACACTCTCTCTCTCTCTTTCTCTCTACCCCTCTTTCCCTCCACCCACTCTGCCAAATTGTCCTCTAGAAAAATAATGCCAGTTTACTTGCTTGCCAATAGTACATGAGAGAAAATAGTATAAATTTAAAAATGTAAGTTAATACTTAAAAACCATGGACTCTGGAGCCAGATTGGATTCTTATCTTAGCTACTCACTTGGTAGGACATATGGCCTTAGTGGAGTTATTTAACCTCTTCTGAACCTCAGTTTGTTCACTGAGATAGTAGCATTTATTTCATGAGTTGTTAAGAGGGTTAAATGAATCAATAGATGTAATGCACTGAAGACATTGCTTGGCTTAAAGGAAGCTCTTACATGTTTTTTTTAGGATAGGAGCTGAGTTCTCTTTATGAAAAAAATTAACTTTGTATCTTTGATAACCTCAATTTAGATGTTCTAATTGCTTTAGGTAATATCAGAGAAAGACTAATTTACCATGTACTTAGCATAAAAATATTAACAAATTCGATGCTGAAGTAGTTTTAGATTTTTGACATGGTCTCTGAATTACCTTAATTATTTTAAGTCTAAACTGTTCTCACCTGAGCTTTTAGAATTAATAATTATTTGGAGATCTGAATAGAGTGTTAAACTCTGATTCCTAAACAAATCTAGACAGGTGAGTTTTTGTATTTGAAGGGAAGAAGTGGATCAATTGCTATAGCTTCTGTATTTAGAATTTACTAAATAGTCAAGACTATTTCATTCTTCCACTTACTAAAAACATAGATGTGATAAGAATTAGATGAGCATAGGTAATGATTGTCTACTTAGTATACCAAATACACTAAGCATTCTATGTGCATTACTGATTTAATCTTTATAGCAACCCTGTGGAGTGGTTACTACTCTTGATTTATAACCAAGGAAACTGAACTTACAAGACTTTCAGTGACTTGCCCAAGAGTACACAACTGATTGGTGACAGAGCCAGACCTGGAACTTACTTAGTCTGACTGACTTCAGAACTCTACTGCCTCTTAGGCTTTTTTTCACAGTTCATTAATTATCAATGGTTTTGCAGGTTTTATGGCAGGAATTCTTCCTATGTTCATGGTGGAGTAGATGCTAGTGGAAAGCCCCAGGAAGCTGTTTATGGCCAAAATGTATGTATCAATTTCATATGTTTTAGAAATTGTTTTGTGTTAAGATAGAAATTTTAATATAGCTGTCATGTGCCCATGGATTTCTTCAGTATGATCATTAGTTGTAACTGGAATTTGTTTCAGTAATTGTCAAAGGTGCTTTGAGTTCTTTCTTAAAACATCCATTTTTGTATGAAACATGGTATTACGTTGGGATGGATACAAAGGAGACAATGGGATGTTTTCTATCCATGATATATTTTGTACGTGAAATAGTTGAGATAATGTATTAAGTTTATGCAAATGTGGGCTAAACCCTGTGTTACAGGAATGCACAGGAGTATATGCTCCTTATGGTCTAACAGGGAGGGAAGACTTTGTATTCGAAGTGAGACTTCAGCAAGACTTTATAGGATTTGGCCTTACCAAATAAGAAGAAATTGGAAGTAGAAAAAACGGCATCAGCAAATACACAGTGAAGTAAATTTAGGTATGAGGTCAAGGAGCAGTCAATACAGTTTGTGAGAATACTTAATGTAGAAAAGTGGGAGAAAGCTGTACAAAGCCAAGATTGCTGTACAATATCAGAGAGCCATTGTGATTTCTTGTATAGAGGGGTGACATGTTGAAAATGGTTTAGGAGCTTCAGTCTGGCAGTGATGCATGGCATGGTAGAATGGATTCAAATGAGGCAGAAAGCTTAAATAATCAACATTTAAGAGTTGTAGGGAAATCAATGAGGGTGGGTAATAGTATTGTGTAGGTAATGCAGTATCACAAGAGTTTCTTTTCTCCCCCCTTCCCTAATAAAGGATATACACCACAAAGTATTATCTCTGAACTTCAGTGAATGTCATACTAAAATTCGTCATGTGGATGCTCATGCAACCCTGAGTGATGGAGTAGTTGTCCAGGTCATGGGTTTGCTGTCTAACAGTGGACAGCCAGAGAGGAAGTTTATGCAAACCTTTGTTCTGGCTCCTGAAGTAAGTTTTCATTTCACATGATTTTATTTGTATGATTTAATGTAGCTGTTATTAGTTGGCTGCAGTGTCCAAGAGTTTCTTCTAATAGATGTAGATTTGCATGTTGCTATTTTTTGAGAAATTTGTGTTCGATTCTGTCATAATTTGAGCATGTGTATGCGGGCGCATGTCCTTTCATTATTTGGAATTCAAAGTTAAAAACTGATACAAGTGTGTAAATGGATGCTTAAGATTCAGAAATAGTACAAGAAGTATATTGGTATATTTTAAAAGTTACGTTTTGAAAATGAAATGGAAAAGTTCTGTTGGTTCTCTTGAGTAGCTGTTTCTTGAGTTGTAATATTTTTTATTTTTTTAGTTTGTATTAACATAGCATGTTCAGCTTTGGAAAATTGAGTTCAGATTGTTTCCCTAGTATTGAAATTTAAAACGTATATGTCATGTAATTTGTTTTTTATGTAATACAAAATTCATGGGTATTTATGGAATATTTACATGTTTTTTTCCTACAGGGATCTGTTCCAAATAAGTTTTATGTTCACAATGATATGTTTCGTTATGAAGATGAAGTATTTGGTGATTCTGAACCAGAACTTGATGAAGGTGAGGTTAACTTTGAAGCTAGAAGGGCTCTGTCAGTATTCTTTAAGGACAGTTTAATTTCCATGACTACGAAATTTATAGAAATTTGCCTTTTTATTGTAACTGAGTCAAATTCCCTTTTCTCCTTTTTTTGGTTATAAAAGAAATAAATGTCCATTATGTGAAATTATACAAAAATCAGACATAGAAAACGAAAAAAGGTTTCCCTTAGTTTCATCGTCTGTAGATAACCAAGTTTGGCGCCTGTTACAGAATTCTCTTGGATTCTGTACTTACTGATGCTTACTTTTACAAAAATGGAATTATGCTGGCTCGGTTTACTTTTTTCAGTTCTTTTTTGGGTGTTCATTTTGTAGTTATACCATTATTATTTGATCTTCCATTGATAAACATTGGTTTGTTTCGTTCATCATTGCTCTATTAAATAGATGTGACAAAGGAAACTGAATCATGGCTTTAATATTTTTCCTTCCTTACTAAAAGTTCTTTTTACAATAGAGTATAAAAAATATCAAACTTAATCATGCTTGTTCTCTTCAGTTTTTGAGAGAACAGGGAATGTTGCTGTTGAATGCCTCTGTAAAAAAAATTTGTCTTTTTTTTTTTTGCTATCATACCACCTCCTTAAACATATTAAAAATATATGTGTATTAGAAATTGTTAGGCTTCTTAAAAGATATGTGTTATGTATTGCCAGAATCAGAAGATGAAGTAGAAGAAGAACAAGAAGAAAGGCAACCGTCTCCTGAACCTGTGCAAGAAAATGCTAACAGTGGTTACTATGAAACTCACCCTGTGACGTAAGAATAGTGTTTACAAGGTTAAATTTGATCTGAACTATGTCGTTGGCAAGGTGGTTTCTGTACCTAGAATAATTATTGGAAGTAAATTTTTGATAAAACTACCTGTTATATGTATGAAAGAAATTTGGAAAGAATTGTTTCATTTAAAAAAGTAAGGTTAAAGAATTGCTGCTTGAGAGTATTACTCCTTTCTACCTTCTAGTTCTTATTGGAATTTTGCTTCAAAACACTTTATAGATAGACATAGTACAGGTTATTGTCATATAACTCGTTATGTCCATTACATTAGAGAGAAATTGAATTTTATCTTACTTGAACTAATCATATTACTTCCACTGAAAAGTGAACTAAATATTTATTGTAGTAATGGCATAGAGGAGCCTTTGGAAGAGTCCTCTCATGAACCTGAACCTGAGCCAGAATCTGAAACAAAACCTGAAGAGCTGAAACCACAGGTTGAGGAGAAGAACTTAGAAGAATTAGAGGAGAAGTCTGCTACTCCTCCTCCTGCAGAACCTGTTTCTCTGCCACAAGAACCACCAAAGGTGAGATCAAAGAAACTCTTTACACCTATAACATCACACTTTGATATTTGGTGCCATTAATGAAGCATGACCTTTGTTCTATTATGTTAAATTATTTAATATAGTAATAAACTATACTTTCTTATGTATATGAAAGAAGCTGTGGGTTTTTTTGTTATCCTGAGGAAATTTCATTGTTTCCCTCCTCCATACCCCCTAAGAGTGAAGTTTATAACTTAAGGTCAATCCTTTGTCTGTATGCAGTGTTTAGTAACTTACATGAAATTATTTGGGTCCATGTATAAGGCTGTCAGTTGGTCTTTCATTCTGTATTAAATTCTATAAGCACATACGCACCAGGAGTCATGCAATTTCCCAACTTACACAAGTTGGTCTGTAATTCAAAGAAGAGATACCTATTGTTTGTGGTTTAAATGGGATCAATTTCCTTACTATACCAATTGAACTATCTTGGAATTATGAGTGACACCCTTAGTGTATCATGTAAGCCTACTTAAAACTTCTTTTATCTTTCTGTAAAGTAGAAGGTTAAAGTATACTTGGGTAGTGAGAGGAGGAGATTCCTTGTTCAATTTGTGAATGTCTGTTAAAGTTTCCAGCTAGTACTTTCTTCTTTCCTATCCTTCCCCTTTCCCCTTTTATACCATCACACACCCTATCTTACCCCAAAAAGGGAAAGAAATTGGTTCTGTTAGGCTCAGGTTTTTCTAGCATGTTTAGTTGTTAGTGGTTTTGTTTGCCACTTGCTCATCTGCTCAGAGTGTGTAGGAACTTGCGTGTGGTTTTATTTAGTGGTTCAGACAAAACGGTTATAAATAATCTTGCATAATGAGATTTTGAAAGCTGGCACATAGACTGGCATGTGTGTGTGTGCCTTTCTTTTAGGAGTCCTCCAATATAGAGCAATAGTTTAGAAATGAAAAGAAAATATATATTTGGGAATTTCCCTATAGGAATGTTGGTGGTTTTCCATGATTAGTAGTCTAGGTTTGTTGCATTTCCTGCAGGCTTTCTCCTGGGCTTCAGTGACCAGTAAAAACCTGCCTCCTAGTGGTACTGTTTCTTCCTCTGGAATTCCACCCCATGTTAAAGCACCAGTCTCACAGGTAACCAATCTGTGAACACATTGGATTGTATCCTTGTTACATTGCCAATTGCTTATTTTTTTAATACTTTTTAAAATGAATCAATCAGAAATTATGGATTGAATATACAAAAAAATTGTATTAAATGTCAGTGCACCCACTTTAAATGCCAATTCTCCATTCATCATCTACATAGGTGGTATTTGGGGTTTGGGTGTGTGAAATACAGATTAAGTTGGTTTTACCAATATATAATATTGTTTACCAATATATAATATTAAAAGGCTTCTTAAAGTAACAAAAAAATGTTCCTTTTTAAAAAGCTTTATATTTTATGTAGCAAAACATATTTTAGGTAAGAAATTTGGAATGGCACCAAAGTAGTGTGGCGTTATTAAAAAAAATTGTTTTTTTAAAAAAAACAAAACTTTTTTAACGTACACTGCCTAAGCTCTCAGTCTGTAAGTGGTTCACACCATTTAATTGAAGCCTGTACCAACTTATGACTGTAGCGTTCACCTTAATTGATCATTCCAGTATTCTGCTTTTTGTCTGTTTGTCATCTTACCCATTTCAGAGCTTTCAAAAATGTGAAAATAAGACACTGGCTACTTAAGATATTTGTTAGATGATACAGTTTAGAGTTAACTAAATTCTGTTTAAGTTTATAGGCATAAAGAAGGTGTCCAATTTTTTTTGTTACATTTTGTGTTAAATTTCATTCCACTAGAAAATTTACATTTAAAATGTTAGTATATGCATCTTTTATGTGCTCTAAAAAGTGAAACTTTGAGGTTTCAAAACTAACTAGTAATTAGTCTCTCTGGTGTTGGTATGCATTCTAATCAGCTACATAAAATAGAGTATGTGGTCTGGTCCCATAATACTTGTTTCAGTTAGATATTCAGGAAACGATGAATGGTTACCTCAGATTATCAACCAGAATTCCATCTTAATGAAGGAAATTAGTTTGCCCACTGTTGTTTGTGCTTTTCAACATGTCTGAAGACCTGACAAGTGACTTGTGACTTTTCTTTTGAAATCTTGATTTCCTATCAGATTTGGATTTGGAAGCTTTGGATTGTTTTTTCAGAGAGTTGGCTACATGTATTGGTTAAAAGTTAAAATAGCTAATGCTCATTATGCCTGTAATATGTGCCAGGCATTGTGGTAAGCGCTTTATATTCATTCTCATTGAATCTTTATAACCATCCTGTCACTATTGTTATTTCCATTTTAAAGATAGAAAAATTGAGGCCTAGAGTAACTTATCCATGGTCAGACAGCTATGTAAATAGTAGGACTGGGCTTTCATTTCATGCAGTTGAACACCAGAGTCCATATGTGACTCATGTAAACCTACATGTTTTTTAGGCACCTTGCTGGAGGGTAATATATCTATCTGTGTTTGTATTAAAGAGGAATACTATACTTAAGGCATACCTAAATTACATTAAATGCTAGCCTCTTGCTCAGGAAAATAACTATTCTTATATATCTTAAGTAATTTTTTAAAGTTTTGAGTATTTTTGAAGATATTTTTCAAGTTGTAGGAAACTACCTTGTATTTCCTAAGCCTCCCCTTTAATAAAACAACATTTTTAAATATTTAAAATTCAAACTTTAAAGGAATACTTTGTGATCTGTTTAGGTTATACTTAGAGTGGATTCATGATATTCCCACTTAATAATCCTTCAATTTCATTTTGTTGCTTTTGCATTGCGTTCATTTCCTTACACTGTTAACTGAGATTACCGATAAAAGGGAATTAGATCCAATTTGGGGGCATTAGTAGGCATTAATTTAGAAGTAGGTAAGTTAATTTCTTGGTAAGGTTTTGTGTGGAAGTTCACTAGTTCACCTAAATAGCCTATGTTTAATTGAAGGACTTGTTTATTGGTTGTGGTTCTACCTGCTTTTATTGACTTGATTGGATGACTTTTTGTTTTTTAATATTCTGACCTTCATGTGTGGGATTTGTCATGTGATCGTGCTTTCTGGTTACATGGAATTAATTATAAGGCCCTAAGTAGTAGTATGTGGCATATTAGCCAGTTATCCGGACAGAATAACTATTAGTTTTAATCATGAAAATGGGCCTGAAGAATTGTAAGTACACAGCTGGCTTAGTTAACATATATTAAGTCATTTATTGAAGGGAAATGGTTAGCTTTTTGGTCTCTTATTTTTCTTGCACTGGCATCATCAAATACCTACTTAAAGTCAAGTTGCTAAATCAGTGGTTTGAATTATATGTAAGATGTTGGAAATACTTAAATTTATCTGCTTTTAATTTTAATTCCTGTAAGGATAAGGAAGAAACTTTTATTTTCCTACTTGTTACTTTTGGATATCTGTTTTGAAAAGAATTTAAATCAGTCAAGGCCGAGAACTCAAGTTCTTTGATAACATTTAGATTGGATGAGTCTAAGGTTTTTCTGAAATTTTTTAATACAAGGTACATTTGGTGTTTCCATTAATTGCCAGTAATATACTAGCTTCATTAACCTTTAAACAGAATACATCTATTCTTTAATTCTGTTTTACATTCATACTAAAGTAAGGTGTGCTTTTAGACCCCCTTAATTTAAATTCCTAAATAACTGCCTTTTTCAGGCATCACATTTTGTAGCATATTCTTTAGTGTTAAACTTCAAATACAGATAGTGATGGTTTCAGGGCTATCATTTAGATCTCCTTGTCAAACATAGAACATTCACTTGCATGTTTTGGATCAGAGTAGTAAAAATGTAATTTAATTTTAAATGAACCAGTAATTACTGAACATCTGTGTGTAACAGCACTGTGCTTTGTTCTTTGGGTGATGTAAAAATGAATAAAGATGTGGGCCTTATAGGAATAAATACATATTATAAGTTTTTAAAAGCTGCAGAGGGTTAAAATTTTTATTTTTTAACTAGCAGAATTTTAGAACATGGGAATCAATTTCATCTTGAAGGAAATGGAACATCTGTATGGAGGAAAACAATTTGGAAAGAGGCAGGCAAACCTGTTAAACTTCTAGTTTAGGAGTTATTATACCTCTTGGTTACAGTAGTTAAAATCATTTGCAATAAATTGTTGTTTTTGAAAGAAGCATTTTCGTATCAGATTTGTCCTTGCAAGTTATAATATCTCAGTTATATAAATGAAAGAGTTTGAGCCACTGCTTAGACTGAGGTCTTCAGAGATGATCACCTTTAAAGACAAGACTGAATCTCTAGCTTTCTGATTTGGGAATATGTTGTCCATATCCTGCTGGGTGTTTTCAGCATCCTTTGAAGGCTTATTTCTTTTGTCTCTTCCTTGGACCATAATTATTTGGGCAATAGAAGGCAATACAACTGAAAATGCTGTTGTGTATTCAGGAAAAGGTAATAGCAGATAAGGATGTTATTTTGTTTTAAAAATAGTTACTTCAGTTATATGTATTTAATTCAGCAACTATTAGAAACTTTTGGAAGGCATCTCAAAATGTCCTATTACTCCCATCCCAGCCTAGCCCTGACCGTTAAGGAAAATTGTTGTGGCCAATACTTTAAATAAATGCACATCTCTCCCATAAGGAAAAATAGTAAGGAGCTAAAAGAGTTTTTTGGCTACTTGAGATGCAATATACAAGTTCCTATAAGTTCTTATCATGTTTTTCTTTTTAATATGCATTTAAATTTTAAGGTAGCATTTTTTAGGTGCTGGAGTAAGCTAAATTGTATATTTTGAACTATTAAAGTATTGATTCTAAGATTATGGGGTTTAGGAGGTATTACTGAGCACTGTTACATTTGAAGGGCAGCAAACTAGATATTTAGAAATTATGTGTCCTGTAATCTTGTCTAAGATAAAGATAGCTTTTAATTTTGTTTATGTATTTACATGGAGTGGCTCATCTTGCATTTTTGTGGTTTTTGTAGCAATACCTTTTATACTATTTTAGTGTTGATACAGCTTGAATTGCTTGAATGAAAAAATGTGATTATAAAAAGCAGCTTATTGTGAGTTATACAACCTTGAGTGGGAACACAAAACCTACCCTACAGTCCTAGATTGGTACAGAATATCTTTATAAAAATTTCTTTTTCACATACATAGGAAACTATGGTAAAAACATTCTAAACTTAAAATTACTATTATGCCTGCTAGTGACTTGTTGATGGTTACTTTAGTTGGTTTTTTCTCCTGTAGTTTTTTTTAATATATAATGTGTTTTTTCCCTTTTATTTTAGCCAAGAGTTGAAGCTAAACCAGAAGTTCAGTCTCAGCCGCCTCGTGTGCGTGAACAACGGCCTAGAGAACGACCTGGTTTCCCTCCTAGAGGACCAAGACCAGGTGAGTCAGCCCCTTTATGACCTTTTAGCATTTAGCACTACTTGTAAGATCAGAAAAGACAACTTAAAAAAAAATGTGTTTTATACACAGATTCTTGTGGTATCAAAATTGCTTAAAGATGTGAGTAGCCTGCGAATACACTGTCTGGGGCAGAACAACCAACTTTGAGGGGAGGAGTGGTTGAGAACCCATGGAGACATGTATTTTGAAGGTTTAAAAAACTTTTGAGACAAGTTTTATTTGGTTATTGTCACTGGTTTTAAGAACTGAATTCTTAAAGACCGTGCTGCCAACAACCTAACCTACTCCTCCCTTACTGAATTCAAGACTGAGCTGCCAATGACCTAACCTCTCTTACTTGGCACTCTTACCTCTTCACAGGTAAATACTAAGCACATCCTGATTCTCCCTATTTTGATTGTCTTAGGTATTAAGTAAGTTGCCATGATTTTTGACTTGTTTACACTGTTAGCTATTATATGTGGTACCTCTATTTGAATTAAATAAGACCATTTAGGTTGCTTTTGGGAGAACGTAGAAGATAGTGTAGATCAAATTTACAATGTTATTCCCCACAAAATAAAATCGTGTACTACTAAACCAGAAGTCCTAGCTTAGCCACTGATTGAATTTATGATCTTGAGTGAGACCCTTAATTTTGAACTTCTTTTATGCTATTCAGTTATTAGATTTTTCTTGTGTGATGCCTATTTACCTTAGTGTTCCTTGTGGTTTTTATATATCTGTGTGTATCCTAGTATGTATAAAAGACTACATGAATGAGATTATTGCTATTAAAGTTTACTGATTTGGCTATAATGTCAAACAACCAAAGATTAAATAATTTGTGACTTCCAGAAGACTAAGCAAATATTTGGTAGAAATATACCTCACTATCTGAAGTCTACTTGGTTCCTGGCTGATGGCAAGTTTGGTTAAGGAGGAATACCTGTATTATTAATATTTGACTTTTGTATACTCAGGTCAGTAGATCTAGCAGAAGGGATTTTAGCAACCTAGTTAATATTCTCACTTTACAGTTTAGTGCCATACTGTTTTCTAACTTATTAATCATAGGCACTTCTGCCCGCTTTAACATTCATTGCTTTGAATTGGTTTTTATGTAATATTGTAAACTTTAATATCTGCTGCATTCCTATCCTCAGGCAGAGGAGATATGGAGCAGAATGACTCTGACAACCGTAGGATAATTCGCTATCCAGACAGTCATCAACTTTTTGTTGGTAACTTGCCACATGATATTGATGAAAATGAACTGAAAGAATTCTTCATGAGTAAGTGGTTTATTTTGCTTTTAAATTAAGCAGGAGGCACATACTTTTCAATAACATAACCAATTTTTAACAAAATGTTTCTCTCTTGACACTTGGGTCCAGCTACCAATCTCACCTTAATTGATCAGAGAGGAATAGATTATATCAGATGTTTCTCAGTGACTGCGTAGTGTTGACTTGACCTGGTTCAGTAGAGCTTGGAAAAAACAGCTGGATGAATCAGTCTTCAATTCAGAGATAGGACTCATGTGGCAAATGAGTCCATGTATTAGCTTTAGACAAAATATATTGTCTAAAACTGTGCAGTTAACTTTGCTTATGGAAGGACTAACAAAGAGGTGGAAAGGCAACAAAACGGGCAGCCAGGCTAGCTCTTCTTGGTACCTTAGGTGATTGCCTGCATAAATGAATTTACCTTAGTTATCACTGGGTGTAGCAGCTTGCAACTTTGATTTTTGAAATGGATCAAGGAGATTAAGGTTATTCATCCTGAGCTATTGAAGCCATCAGAGTATTCTGTTAAAATACTTAACCCTTGGTGTAATGTATATTTTCACAGGTTTTGGAAACGTTGTGGAACTTCGCATCAATACCAAGGGTGTTGGGGGAAAGCTTCCAAATTTTGGTTTTGTGGTTTTTGATGACTCTGAACCAGTTCAGAGAATCTTAATTGCAAAAGTAAGTGATTTAAAGGGCATAATTCAAGAATTTATTATTTCTGTTGTATATAATATTGGTTCATTTAAAAGCCATAGAAAATCTTATTTTTAATGATAAAGCTAAAAATAGTTCATTATGAAATGGTATTTATGCAAAGAATAAAGATCTGTTAGTAATTTTAAAGTTTAAAGTGTGGATCCTTTTAAATTCCATAATTTGCTCTGTTGAAGGTTGGAGAGATTGCATAGTAAGAATTTCATGGAAGTTTTATTTCTTACGTTTTCTAACTTATCTGTGCAGGTTAATATTTCTGTTGTCTAAGCTGCCTATATACATATTTTTCTTCTCTTTTAAAGCCAATTATGTTTCGAGGGGAAGTACGTTTAAATGTGGAAGAGAAAAAAACAAGAGCTGCAAGAGAGCGAGAAACCAGAGGTGGTGGTGATGATCGCAGGGATATTAGGCGCAATGATCGAGGTCCTGGTGGTCCACGTGGAATAGTGGGTGGTGGAATGATGCGTGATCGTGATGGAAGAGGACCTCCTCCAAGAGGTGGCATGGCACAGAAACTTGGCTCTGGAAGAGGAACCGGGCAAATGGAAGGCCGCTTCACAGGACAGCGTCGCTGAAGCTCCACTGTTGGCAAAGTCTTGGCAGTGGTACATTATTCATCGTGTTTGCATTCTTGTTAATTTTTTTTGGCTTTGGAATGTGACACAGCCTTTTTGATCATTTCTTTGATGTGAAAAGCATCTTTTGGTTATCAGTTAAATTGAGGTGGACATTATTTCCCCAATTTCACAACAGGATTCACATTGTTAACTTATAAATCTAGACTTGGAGAATTAAGGACTGAGAAATGACCATATCTTAAACTATCTACAACAAAATGAACTTAAAAGGACATGCCCACTGAATTCAGGTCCTTTGAGTCCAAAAAAAAAAAAAAAAATCTTCTGCTGCACATTTTGTTTAAGTGTTACTGTTTCTGCCTGTTAATGTTGGAAACACAAATAGTGCAATTTGTGCAATTGGAGAATCTTGCCTTTTTTTCTTGGCTCCCCCCCAAAATACAAACCAACAGAAACTTGTTATGCACTCATCAAAATGCACTAATGGGTACTCTGAACTTGTTAACATTGACATCTGCAACAGGAGGCAACAGGGGAAAAAAATCTTTCATCATCTTTTCCAGTAGAGAATAGTTTGTGAAATGATGAGGGCATTTTATCTGCTTGCTGTGACCAGCGTGTGTACACATAAACCTTAATGAGACTACAAGTATATTCCAGAAGGAAATCATTTAGTTATGAACTAAATAACAAAAATCAGAACTTCAAATGCTATGGTCTTGAATATTAGACCAGATTTAGTAGCTCCATATCTAAGATTTTTCTACCTGCCCCTCTTCAGTACAGGGATGGCTGGCTGCTCAACACACTCCTCCTCCCCTCTTTCCTTTCTTTAAGCTGTGTACAGTGAAAATTGTCTTTACTGTATTTTTGTTCTCTAGTAATGTAATAAGCATGATGGTGCCTTCTATTAATACATCATTCCAGTCTTGCTGGTAATTTTGTACAGTATGGTGTATGAATTGCTGTGCTGCAAAGCCAAACAGCTGCAAAATGTTGAAAAATCATTGAAGTGTATAAAAATTGCAGTATCTTTAAAATCAGTAAAACAGACTAGCATATTATTATCTTGTTCTTCAGTTAACAACTTTGTGTTCTTTGTGGGAGGGAGGGAGTCTTGTGTGTTTGGGAGGGAAAGAAAGGGAAGGAGGAAGTCAGTTATTTGAGTAAGTCTCTAGTTGACTTTTCTCCTAGCTTGAATGTGAACATTGACGGGTTGGAAAAGTCAATCAACTTGATGTACATTTTTAGTGACGTTTTAAAAGCAGTCAGATTCCATAAATGGCAAGTAAACCTGAAGTGAGGATACTGCAATTTTCAGAGAAAAGAACAGCAGCTCTTAAGTGTTTGTATTTTCTTTCTATTTGGGGGGCAGGGAACTGTCATTCATTTTGCACAATTCTTGAACTGATGTCAGCACCCGAGTGGCTCCTGAATTTTAAGTCTGGGATGACATCTTTTATTTTTACATGAATCTTTAAACAGTTCTGTGAGCAAAGTTTGTAGCTGCTGGATTATTGTCTGTCTTTATAGCAAGTTCCAGTAAACCGCAAGTATGACAAAACTTATCCAATTTTATGCTTGGAGCAATCAGTACATACCAGTTTCTGATGTTTCAGGCAAGAAGTGGGGTAAATAAGTGTGACCACTTAAAGCTGCTTGTTAGCATGGAAGACTTCTCCATTCTATCTTAGTAAAAACAAACAAAATATGCACTTGACATGGTAGCAAATTGGTTCTGAATTATGCAACTGTTTGCTATTTAGTAAGCTAACAAATGATGCACATTTTGTTTTTCATGTATTGGGCAATATAAGTAAAGGTAAATCTTTCTTCCCCTCCCATGAATGAGGTCTTCCATGTTTGAGGAAAAGTCTTGCACTATTGCATATATTTGGGGGACACAGATTTTCAGTTTCCATTTTAGGGGGGCTTAAGGATTTTTGTTTGTTTGTTTCAAACAGTTTTATACTTTCTGATGTATAGTACTTGAAATTCTTACCAGAAAATTACTTTGGAGTTTTGAAGCCTTTATTCAGACTACTTTTGAGTAAGTGGTTGTTTTTATTGTCAGTGTTTTATTTGCCCCAAGTGTATTTTTTCTCTATTCTTCTATTTCTTTGTTTCCCTTTTTATATATATGTATAAAATTCTTTTTTATATATATATATATATATATATATATAATTACCAATCCAGGATATTGCCCTGCCTGCCACCCATGAAAACTATTCTGGCACCAAAAGTAATGACAAATGTTAAGTGTAATAGAAAAGTAGAGCAAAGAGCCATTCAGCTTCAGTCTTTACATACCGTGAATAAAACATTAAGACATCACATGGAGAAGTTTACATGGTGATTGTTCACCTGCAGTACTGTGGACTTTTAACCTTTTGTCCCCTTTTCAGTGAAACAGAGTAAAAATATTCATCTACCATTACTGTTATTTGCTGATTTTATTTTATTTTGATGGTAATATTCTATCCTTATGACACTATTGCAACCAAATTGGCTTTACCATCTTGGCTTTAGTAGGTATAGAAGACAATGGATTACCATCTTTATTGCTGTAATGTGTTAAGCATTATATGCTAGTAGAATCTAGTTTAATTGTTTCAGGTGGAAAGTATTCTTTGAGTTTCCATTTTGAATGTGTTTGGACTAAACAAACAATAAACTACTGATGTCTGCAGCGTTTTATCTATGTCCCTAATTTAATCTGTAGTTCTTATGTTCCCAAATATTTTCTCCTAGTTGCATCTTATATAGCCTAAGTGGAAATAAGAAATTACTCTAAAACCAGCTGCTTATTGTGAAATTTTATGTATAAAATAAAACATTCAGTAACACCGAACATTGTTAGAGATCTGTCCCGGTTCAATTAGACAGCTGGTACACAAGTTGAATGTTAGAATAATAAGTAGTAAGGACACTGAAAATGATCTAAAGCAAACTAACTACTAAACATTTTTTAATAAACCATCTTGGGTTTTCTAAAGGATTTCTACCTTGCATCTCAGAAGGAAATGAGAGAAAGGAAGGGATGACAAGATTGTGGTTATCTGAAGTTACTGACACGGCTGAAGTTCAGAAATTAGAATAAATTTATCAATCTCTACAAGAATATTAGAGAAGTAATCAGTCATACTTAGCCATACCTCCAATAAGAAATGAGGTCCTAAGGGATATGTAATTTCAGAACTTGAAACTGTTGCTTCCTTTGAAGGGGATGATATAAATTTTTCTTGATAATATATTCATAAGGTTTTAAGATTCCTAAAGCAATCTTCATAAATTTGTACAGGAGAAAGCCAGAACAATCATTACTTTTAAATAATCTCAAGGAAATAAGACTTAAAATTTTTGTAAGTTTATATTAAACTTTTAGTTCTAATTGTAATAACATCTGACTTTATGGCTATGGAAAAACATTTTTTAAATGGGGATAAAATGTATATCCCACATGGTTGGAAACAAACCCAAATTTGAAAGAGCAAATTTATTACTTGGTCCAGGAAGTTTGTATGGAACCAAATATTTGAAAACTTCAGCCACTCAAGAGGTTGACTTGTTTATCTTCTTATTACTACAGATAAGTAAAGACCCTTGATTTTTTTTTTTTTTTTTTATTCTGTGTTAAAAAGACTTTCTAATTATTTGGTAGCAGTTTGCGTTTTGATCAGTTTGATGCCAGAGTTCTAATTTATTTAAAATTACTGGATAAATTGACAGTTAAGTCATGAAAGAAATTTCCTTTTTTGGTATATTTCGGTAGGTTCACATAGAAGGTAATTGTTTAAAATCATTTGCAGCAGTAAGTCAAATAATTCCTAAATAGTGAAGTTACTGATTGTTTTTGACAAATAGAAACAAAAATCTTCAAATCTGTTACATAGATGTGCACATTATATTTAACATGCTTCCGAATTACAAGAAGCAAAGTCTTTTCAGCATTACCAAATGTAGGGCCAAATGCTATAAGTACAGATTCAGAATAAACATTCACAGAAAGATTTCTAGCCTTCTGTTAATTGCCAAATTAACTGATCTTTGTCTCTGATCTTTGTTTTGATAAAGCTGGCTGCTTCCTTGAAATGCTTTTATTTTTGTGACATTAGTATTCTTTTAGCTGCCGTTTTCTGTTGTCACCCCATACCTTCCCAGTCCCTTCTGTCTTTAGTCTGTTATTTTCCCCATAGACTTTGCCTCAGTGGTTTTATTTAGGCCATGCACTACCTTGGCTTCAATATATTATCCATTCAATAAATTCTATGTAGTATATAATGGTCAAGAGCAGGACTTTGGAAACAGCCTGGGCTTGAATGGCAGCTCCACCACTCAATGGTAAGCCTTTTTCTGTGCCTGTTCCCTCATTTGTAAAATGAGTGATTGTGAAGATTCAGTGAGTTAATATTTAAAGCACCTAAAACAATGTACTAGGCCATCCTCAGTAAGTGCTAGCTGTTATCGCTATTGAGTTCTTCGAATTTGTACTGTCTACCTACATGTTCCAAACATGTCTTTTTTAATTCTTTTAGCCACATCCCCTTTGAAGCACCTGATAATTCAAAATTGGGAAGTCTAAAACAATATTTTCCCTAGGTGACTTACATGTGCATACCTGACTCTATAGTAATGAACATCTCTATTTTTTATTTAACCAGCCTGCAAATGTTTGGTGTTGCATCTGTTCCACTCAGTATATTCTCTTTGTCTCCCTCTTCCTTTGTTATCCATTTTCCCAGGCTACAAGAAGACTTGTTCATGTTATCCTGATTAACTTCCACTGGCTCATTCAATTCATTCATTAACTATGTATTAAGCTTCAAAGTGCCAGGCACTGTTCTGGGGGCTGTTAATAAATGATGAGTTAAATAAGGTTCCCTGCTCTTAAGTTAAAAAGGACTGGGAGGCCCTCTGGGGAGAAATGAGTTGGGTACATATTTAAGAAGGTGGTTAAGGAGTAGTTGGCCTCAAGGAGGTTGGTCTTTCTCCCAAGAGCAAAAGGAGCTTGAGTTTTGGCACATGGATAGGTGTGGTGGGAAGTAATGGATGACAAGATTTCTACTTTGAAATGTCTCTGGCTACAGAGTAAACAAATAGGAGTTCAATAATGAATTGAAGTAAACCAGATAAAAGGATGTAATATTTCAGTTAAGAGCTATGATTGACTGGCAGTGTTAGAAATCTAAAGAATTTGAAAGATTTGAAGGTAAAGGTAAGATGGCCAGGTCTTGGTGAGGTAAGGTGTGGTATCAAAGAAGAACCTCACTGGCATAATCGAGAATTACGTAAAATGGTACGTGTATGATAGGAGGGAAGAAAGCTTTCAAGGAGGGGGGCACAGGAGTGCTAGGGAAATCATGAGCTGGACCTGGAAAGATCGGATTTGCTAGGATCGTGCATACATTATATTTGGTTCCTTTGGCTTGTGCCCTTTTTATTTTGAAAACTACGTGAAAACTTTTATGTAGATTTTACCATAGTTTAAAGAAAATAACATGCTGTGCACATGAAGAAAATACATACGGTCCAAAGGAATGAACTGTCATAATGTGACCCCACAGATGTTCCCTATAAATACCTTGGTATATGTGTATTTTTTTTCAAATTACTTTTTATATTTGCTGTCTTAAGACAAACTATTGAACTGTTTATCAAGTGTTTGTTGAGCACCTCTCTGCACCAGGCACTGTTAAAGATACGTGAATGAATAGAGAAAGCCCTTGGTCTCCCAGAGCTTAGTTAATAGGCAATGAAGTAGTTGTAAATGCTATACATAAAGCATTAAAATGAGATAATGCAAAGTCCCTAAGTGACAACTTTAGGCAGGTGTTGCCCAGTGGCCCATTCTAGAGTTGGATCCAACGAGAAAGACCAGCTAGTAGTATGTAAAATTCAAAAAGCTTGGAGAACACCTAGAAGAGACAAGTGAATGAAGAAGTGGCAAAGTGGTAAAAGGTGAGGTAGACTAGATCATGTAATATTATTGGCTTTGGTAAGGAGTTTATTTGGTTTTTTCCTAATTCTAGTAGGAAGCCATTAAAGAGACCAAAGCATGGGAGTGATAATATGTGCTATATTGAGAACAGGTGGTTAGGAGGACAAGAAGTAAAGTGGGAGAAACTGATGCGAGCTGTTGTAATATAGGACTATTAAGTCTGAGGGAGAGAAATATCTGATTTAATATTTAGGCAAGCTAAGTGTATGTAGTTAATCTATTAATATTTTACAGCTGAGATGGAGGCTCAGAAAGGATACTATAGTCAACTCTAGTATGAGACAACTTTTAAAGAACTATAAAAACCTCAGGATGAGCTACTTAATTTTGGAAAATGGGTTTTAAACATAAATTTAAACTTTTAAATCAGTGCCTTTTTATCCTGGCTTTATTTGAGAAAATTGTGAAATCAAAGCCTTCAGCACTAGCAGCCCTTAAAATTAAGGATCCCTTAATCAGGAACTACATTCAGGAAGCACAGCATTAAGCAATAAGACAGAGTAGAAACTTGGAACAGAAGTTAAGTAGCTGTTGGATAATGAGTCTACTATGAGCTGAGAAAAAGGAATGTTTTTTTTTGAGGGCCTGTCACTCACCTTTTATTTTGATAACCCTATTAAGTTTTGTTTGCTCTTTAAAAGGTGAACTAAAGCTTGGAAGAGATTAAACAAAAAGCTGCCTGACATGGAAATAAGGCTTTTGGGGTAGAAAGCGGATGTGAGACATTTCACCGGAAGGTGACTTGGAATGACTTAGAGTGGTGTTTTCAAAGCAGGCACAAATAAGTAACATATGTGTGAAAGAAGTGAGAAGAACTTACATAGTAGTCATTGAATATTAACATTTAATATGTGCCAGAAACCTGCCTAGGTGCTGGCTGGCAGTACAGCAGGCACAATCTACCTTTAGGAAACTTGAGTTTCTTGAGGAAGAGAAGCAGCAAACAGAAGTAATTTCAGTACTGACTTGTCCTAGACAGAATACAACTAACTCAGTCCTAAGTAATCCTATGAGTAGTGTAATTTATTTTACAGAATCATTAACTGAGGCACCACAGGGTTAGCTACTTGTCCAAGACCACATGGCTCATATGTAGGATAACTAGTACTGACAGGAGATGGGGCTGTTCTACCAACGGTGGTAGTGAAAGGAGGTACATTGAGACCAGAAGGCCTTGAGAAAATCTGGGGGAAGAGCATTCAAAGTGGAAAATCAAATACAGAGGCTCCGTGTTTGGAAGAAGCTTGGTGTGTTCAATGCAGATGTTAGTAAGAAGCAGGTAGAGCTAAAATTGAGGCTGGCCTTGTAATTTGGATTTTACTCTTTCAATGAGATTCTAGGGATCTGAACATCGATACAATCTGAATTGGGAAGAGATGTTGGGTGATAGGTGATGGGAGTTTGGTTAAGTATTGTAACAGTGAAGACGGTGGTAGGCAGTCAGCTAATACGAAATTTTGGAGATAGAACCTACAAAAGTTGGATTTTGAATATAGGGGGCAGAGAACTCAAGGGTGACTTTCCTGGGATTTTGAGGCAGCTTGGGTGGAAGGCAATACTCTACGGACACAGGGAAGGAGCAGAAGTGGATTGTGGAGGGAAAATCAACAGTTCTATTTTTGCCATGTTAAGTTTCATATGCCAGTTGGATAGCCAAGAAGAAATACCAGGCAATTAAATGTATGATTCTGGCGTTCTGAGGAGAGCTCTGTTCTGCAAGTGGTCCATATTGATTCCTGCAGCCTGTGGATTAGATGAGATCACCTAGGAAGAGAGTATACAAAAGAGAATAGGCTGAAGACTGAGCCCTTAAATACTCCCAAAATTGAGGATTATGGTAAAAGGAGTGTACGAAGAAAACAAATTAAATATGGCAAGTATTGGTGTCCTGGAAAGCTAAGTTTTAAGAGTTTCTTAGAAGGAAAGAATATGCAGTTGTGAAAAATGCTGCTTAGAGGTCAAATAAAACAGCAAATGAATTAGGGTGGGCTGACTCTTCATAAGTAGACCCTAACTGTCTAATGGCTTGGATACAATAGATCCCCACCCCCCCCGTTAGTTCACTTAGTTATTTAGGACAGATGAATGAAGGCTCTACCGACTTTAGTAGGTGGCTTCCAGCACTTTGGAAGGCCTATGCAGAAGGATGAATTGAGACCAGCTGGGACAACACAGTGAGACCCTGTCTCTACAAAAAAAAAATAAGAAAAATTAGCTGGGCATAGTGGCATGCACTTGTAGTCCAAGCTACTTGGGAGGCTGAATATTGCTTGAGCGCAGGAATTGGAGGCTGCAGTGAACTGTGATCATGCCACTACACTCCAGTCTGGGCAAGAGTGAGATCCTGTCTTAAAGAAAAAAATCACACAAGTCATCTCCATTATAGCCAGCTAAAAGGGAAAAAGAAATGGAGGATCTTGAATGGGAGATGATTTATGGGTCAGGAATGGGAATGATACACATATTCCATTGGCTTGAATTCAGTCACAGCCATCCCCAACTTCAATGGAGATTGCAAAAAATAAGCCATACATATAGGAAAAAGTGGAACCACATTATTGTGAGTAGCTAGTAATCTCTGCCACAGATGGCTTTGACGGGATGTAGGTCCCAGTGACTTGGTAAGAGCTATTTCAGTGAAGTAATAAGGATGAAGCCCAAGAGAGGACTGGGGGTGGGGGTCAGAAATGGAACTAATGAATATGGGCTGTTTTTGTAGTTTTGCTATGAAGATGAACAGAGGAATGGGGTAGAGGCTAGAGAGAAATGAAAAGTAAAGGGGGGTATAAGAGGTATGCTACAAATAAACAATGCACACTTTTTAATATTTGAGGAGTGGATTCCCATGTTCACACCTTTATAGTATAGATTTATTGGTGGCTGACAGATCAAGGTGTGGTAAATGTTGAACTTGACAAAGTAAGTCTCACTCTGTTGCCTGGACTAGAGTGCCATGGCTTCAGCCTAGCTCACAGCAACCTCAAACTCCTGGGCTCAAGCAATCCTTCTGCCTCAGCCTCCCGAGTAGCTGGGACTGCAGGCATGTGCCAACATGCCCAGCTAATTTTTTTTTATATATTTTTAGTTGTCCAGCTAATTTCTATTTTTAGTAAAGACTGGGTCTCGCTCTTGCTCAGGGAGGTCTTGAACTCCTTATCTCAAGCGATCCTCCGGCCTCGGCCTCCCAGGGTGCCAGGATTGCAGGTGTGAGCCACCACGCCCAGCCTATTTTCTTAATAGAATGGTGAAATGTATTCATAGTTGCATGCTCTATAACTTCAGTCCCCAACCCCTGGGCCGAAGAGCTCTGCAGCCCCCCACCCCCAAACTCCTGTCAGTGGAAAAATTGTCTTTGTCTTCTATGAAACTTACGAAGGAGGACACACAGCAGGAGGTGAGCAGTGAGAGAGCGAAAGAAGCTTCATCTGTATTTAGATCAGATTCTCATACAGAGGTTCCAAAATGCGGCAGAGCTCCCTCTGACTTGGTCACAGCAAAGGATAGAGCTAATTGCTACATTAAGACTCAGATCTTGTATTGACCAAAACATTCTATTCTTTCCATACCCACGTCCTAGGTCTGGTGCTCAATATTACAGGTTCAGGAACTAGATTTTAAGCAATTTGGTCAAGGTAATTAAGCACTGGAAGATTAATGTATGCTAACCAAACTCTCAAAAGGTTACAAACAGAATGTTTTTCTTACTGTACAAGAAGCAATGAATACCTTAATATTAATACTTTAATATTGACTAGGGTATAATTGTCTGCTACCCAGGATACTCTCTTCCGTGAATCAAGGTATTTTAGGGACCAAATATGCTTAGGAAACGTTTAGTTATCATGACTAAAAGTGAAAATAACTGGTCTCATGGCCTCCTCGCTGTCTCAAATTCCTTGAAAATGGGGAAAGCCCTGTTCCTTGTGTGACTTCAGCAAGTGCATGATTCTGACCTACCCATCTTGCCCAGTCATGGATCAAGTCGGTCTGTCCCGCAAACATTTTTACGTTTAAGGCAAGTTTTATGGCGAGCGCCAACCCCACCCATTTGGCTGCGCCGGTATTGCGCATCTCTTCCAGTTCCCCAACCATCCCAGCACGTTCCCTCTCACACCATTCATGGCCTCTCTCCCCTCCCTTGATTTCTAAAGTGTTTCCCTCCCTTTCGGTGCCCAGGCTGTCCTCCCCGAGGTCCCACTAACGTCAGGTCCTGTCAGCACCTGCCTTCTTCCACCTTGCCTTGCCTACTAATCATCACCTACTAGACTGTCACCCTCATCTCCTCCCTGGCCCCTACTGTGCCCACCTTCCAGAACGGAAAGGAAGCATCGGATCGCGGCCGGGCTGCCTTCCTGAGTGACGGCGCCCGGGCCCGCTCGCCGCCCCAGCGGGGAGGCTGTAAGGAACTCTTCATCGCGCCCTTCGCAGGTCTTCACAGCCCTACACTAACTACCGCCTTTACCCTCCGCGTGGACACCAGAATCACCTCCCGCCCCCAGTGCGAGCAGAGTCTCCTGCCGAAGGCAGAAAGGTGCCTCCTAACTTAAGGGCGCAGGCGTGTGGGGACGCAGGCCCTCTGCGCGTCGGCAAGCAGAACCTGGGCCGAGTCCTAGGTGAAGGGCGGGTGGTGGACGCTAAGCCAATCAGAGCTCGTGGCGACAGGGCTCGGCCAATGAGAACAAGGGAAGCCTGGCGCACTTGGGGCGGGCCCGGGCGGTGAGGACCCGCCCCCTTGCAGCTCGGCGGCCAACGCCTTCGCCCCAGGCTGGCTGGAGCTGTGCAGGTTCACGGACTCGAGCGGGGGCGCCGTCGGAGCTGGCAGGTGGTGCCCTGTCACGCCAGCTTATTTCTCTACAGGCCTTGGCCTTGACAGGTGCCTGCCGTGGACGCATTCTGACCTGGGCCGTGTCTCTCTCTGGAGACTTCGCGCCTATGGTTGGGGACAGAGAGAGGTCGTTGCCTTGACGACAGCATGCGGCCCGCGGTCCTCCCAAGAGTGAGCTTGCGGCGGGCCCGGGTCCCTCTCTCCCCCTGCCTGCCTCACCTGGGACCCGTGCCTGTGACCGCAGAAGAAATCACGGCAGCCCTGGAATTGCTGGTTTGTTAGTCAGCGATGCGTTTCACCTCAAAATTGTTTCAAGTTGAAAACCTTTGGGTCTTTCCATGCGAAAGGATTTGAAGAAACAGTAAGTACAATTGTTTAAAAAGCTTCTATTACCTTTTTCTTTTGTCTATAAGAGATTTCAGTGTTTGAAATGAAATAAAAATTAGCATTGTCCAAGTATTTTATCTAAATTGTTGGTACTAGAACCGTATACTTACCTGGCAGGTGTCCAGAAATACCACGTTGCTAATGGGCCAGATTTCCTTGTAGTCTGTAATACCTTCAAGAGCAGAAGGCATGAAAAGTTATAGTTTATGAGTAACTATTTCAGGAAACGAGAGGCTTTGTAGGCCAGGATACTTTTAAGGTATTTGTGGACAGACAGTGCCACTTGAAAAAGCAGGTGTGTCCGGTAGGGTGTGTCCAAATGTGCAGTTGGTTGGAAGAATAAACCTGAAGTTGTCAACTTGCATCATGTCAGCTTGTGGTATGCTTCAGGATACCTTCGACGTGCCTAAAGTAAATTTTATTTTGCTCACTTTGCATTTTCAAATGTTGAGGATGCCAATTGCGAAATGTTTTTAAATGATCCAGGTTATACATTCTAGCTATTTTTGTCATTGGTATGATAAACCTAAAGCCTATAAAACATATTCTTTTAATGGAAGGGGAAAAATTAAGGAAAGGAGGGATAGAATTACATTGAGAATTTTTTTGGAATACATTTTGTTAAAAAATAGAGAAGTTAAAATGTCAAATGTATGGAAAGTTAGTGTCTGAGATACTGCTATATATATAGTTTGTAGAAGAATCTGCTATCAAAACTGGTAGTAAAATAATGAAATAATTTGCATTGGTATTGATTCATATTGTTTTCATCACTACCCCTCTCCCCCAAGATCAATCTTCTGGTTCTTTATGTATATCCACATTAAAAATATGTGTATAAGAAAATCTCAAATTATTAAATCTCAAGTGCCAAAAATGTATTGTGTGCTTGGATTATCATACTTTGCTAGAACAAAGAGGATATTTGTTTTGTCTTTGCCATCCCTGTACCATTAGTGAAGGAAGAAAAACATGACAATTCACAATCTGGGTAAGTTAATTTTAGATTGCCATAAGTACACAATATAATAGGTAAGAATTTTTTTCTTTCCAAAGTTTAAGAATGAGTTTTTTTATATTGTCAGGTTTTGAAAAAATTAACTATGAATCATCATTTGGATTTGTAGTTGTTAAAAAGACTTTGTTTTTTTCTCCCAACACCTTTGGATCCACACTGGGATTTAGAGCAGTATTTTTCATTCTTGGCTTCTGGAGTTTAATTTCAAAATCAGATTTTTAAAATAAAAGTAATTTTGTAGTTGTAATTTAGTAGCTTTAATATATCATAGCAATCAAACTTTATAATTAAAATCTACCTGTATTTGGACTGAAATTTTTTTCTATACCAAAACATGGGGAAGATCCATTGCTGGATCTTCATCAGTCATCAGTAAAACAAGAAAGATTGTATTAGGATTGCCTTTATTAAGAAAATGTCATATAAAAAAATTCTAAACACAAAATTCAAATTATCATACTCATAGTGTGTAATCATGAACAGGATTTTTAAAATACCTTTAATATATTTGGTAGTGCTAGTATTTCATATGAAAGATCTGCTTATATACTGATGTCATTGTTCTTATTTTGTATGTTCAATATGGTAATTAGTACTGTAAGAAAAGAAAAATATTTTATCAAAGATTCTTAGTGTTAATTTGGTTAGTGATCATTTTGTGATTACATATTTTTCCCAATTGAATAGAAAGTGCATAATATTTCCAACTTGAAATTGTCAATCTTTTAAACCTGCTATGAAAAAAAAATTTGATCTTCAGAAAAACCAAATTCAGTTGTGCCTTTTCCACCTGTGGGTAAAAAGGAATTGTAATTGTTACGTGTGATAGTTCAATTAAATTGCTTTATTAGCATTAAAAATATATTGAATTTCATTAACATGGCATTTAGTAATTTAAAATTAATGGCTTCAATTTCATTTGCCCTGTCTGTTATAAAATGTGTGTGAATATTTTGAAAAATATAGCTTAGGTGTGGAAACACTAAGAAATTGTGAGTTAACACAGGATAGCCATGAACAAAGTGACTGCTCTAAATATGGAAAACAATCAGGGAAGAATTATTAATAACTTGCTGGGAGGGTGGAGGAAATTATCAATAATATACTCAACATTGTTAACTCTATGTTTTGGTTTCCACAGCAAAAAAAGTTCCTGCTGGTTTTAAATTAAAATGGAAAAATATGAGAACCTAGGATTGGTTGGAGAAGGAAGTTATGGAATGGTGATGAAGTGTAGGAATAAAGATAGTGGAAGAATTGTGGCCATCAAGAAGTTCTTAGAAAGTGATGATGACAAAATGGTTAAAAAAATTGCAATGCGAGAAATCAAGTTACTAAAGGTAAGTAAATGCATATATTGGATTTAAAAATGAATTGTGTGTTTTTTTTTTTTTTTTTTTGAGACAGAGTCTCGCTCTGTTGCCCGGGCTAGAGTGAGTGCCGTGGCGTCAGCCTAGCTCACAGCAACCTCAAACTCCTGGGCTCAAGCGATCCTCCTGCCTCAGCCACCCGAGTAGCTGGGACTACAGGCATGTGCCACCATGCCCGGCTAATTTTTTCTATATATATTTTTAGTTTTCCATATAATTTCTTTGTATTTTTAGTAGAGACGGGGTTTCATTCTTGCTCATGCTGGTCTTGAACTCCTGAGCTCAAACAATCCTCCCACCTCGGCCTCCCAGAGTGCTAGGATTACAGGCGTGAGCCACCGAGCTCAGCTGATTTTTTTTTTTTTTTTTTCTTTTCAAGGTATGTCACCAACTTTGGAGAACTCTTGCTCTGCTAGCTTTGTAGCCACAGATGATCTTTTGTTGTCTTCCTATACTCCTATTTGATCTTGATTACATTTGGTAGTCTTATCTCATTTATTGTGGGTAGGGGTCATAGATTCCTCTTAGTATCATCAAAGATGGAGTTACATTTCTTTTTCTCATTGGCTTTATTGTGTTCTCTGACAGGAGAAAGGAGCAACTGTAATTTAAAAATCAGAATATACTCTTACATTTTACATTGTTTATGCATTTTATTTGTATGTTTTTCTTTTATTTTAAATTGTGACTAATTGCTAATAATTTGGTCTTGTAAAAACTATTTTGCATTTTTTATAATAGCAACTGAGGCATGAAAATTTGGTGAATCTGTTGGAAGTATGTAAGAAAAAAAAACGATGGTACCTCGTCTTTGAATTTGTTGATCACACAGTTCTTGATGACTTGGAGCTCTTTCCAAATGGACTAGACTACAAAGTAGTTCAAAAGTATTTGTTTCAGATTATTAATGGAATTGGATTCTGTCACAGTCACAATGTAAGTATTAGGTTTAAATAATTATTTTGCCAATCATTGACTATCCAGATACAGTCACTTAATCTAGTGAGACATTTGTTTAAAGTTTGAACCAGTATAAAATAAAATAATTGAAATGAACTATGCTATTCTGATACTGCCAATTTTCACATGTCATGATACATTTATTCTTTACCCCGAACATTTTATTGTGAAAATTTTAGGCCCTGCTGAAAAGTTGAACAGTACGCACAATGAACACCCATATACCCACTAACGGGTTTCTATGCTTATTATAATAACATTTTGCTATATTTGCTTTATCACGTATTTATTCACCCATTAATTTATCTGTTAATCTGTCTTATATTTATTTATACATTTGAAAGTAAGTTTCAGAAATCAGTACACTTCCACACTAAATACTTCATCTAATGTATATTATTATCTAGAGTTATTTATTTGCTTTTTTTAAGATAACATTTACTTAGTGAAGTGCATAAATTTTAAGTGAATTTTGACAAATGCATACACCTAAGGGTCTATACTTGTTAATTCATGTTTTCTTGCCTAGTTATGAAGTATGAAAGTATGAAAATCTTTATCCTATAGTTTATCACAATAATTTTATATTCTTTGAGTATCATATAAAAAGCACCTCCGTGAAAAATCAGACCTGTAGAGTATAAAATGAATAACTCAGCATGCAGATTCTGCCAGTTTTACAAAATACTTTAAATGATATTTTTGTGCGATTATAAAAGTAATAAATGCTAATGGTAGAAAATTTGAATGCTAAAGATAATTATAAAAAGAAGAAAAAAATCATTTTACATGCCTACCACTTAAACATTTGATATATTTCTTTTTTTTTTTTTTTTTGAGACAGAGTCTCACTCTGTTGCCCAGGCTAGAGTGAGTGCCGTGGCGTCAGCCTAGCTCACAGCAACCTCAAACTCCTGGGCTTAAGCGATCCTCCTGTCTCAGCCTCCCGAGTAGCTGGGACTACAGGCATGCGCCACTATGCCCGGCTAATTTTTTCTATATATATTTTTAGCTGTCCATATAATTTCTTTCTATTTTTAGTAGAGATGGGGTCTCGCTCTTGCTCAGGCTGGTCTCGAACTCCTGAGCTCAAACGATCCGCCCACCTCGGCCTCCCAGAGTGCTAGGATTACAGGCGTGAGCCACCGCGCCCGGCCTGATATATTTCTTTTCAATTTTCTTCTTCTTCTTCCTCTTCTTCTTCCTCCTCTTCCTCTTCTTCCTCTTCTTCTCTTTTTCTCTTCTTCTCTTCTTCTCTTCCTCCTCCTCTTTTTCCTTATCCTTCTTCTGCTCCTCCTCCTTCTCCTTTTCCTCCTCTTCTCCTCCTCCTCCTCCTCCTCCTCTTTTTCCTTATCCTTCTTCTTCTCCTCCTCCTTCTCCTTCTTCCTCCCCGTCCTTCTTTTCCTCTTCTTCTTCTTCACTGTTTTTATTTTTTTCACTGACTTTTAGTATATAGTTGAATTATGTTATGAAGTTCATATATACATAAAAAATAGAAAAATTTCTCAGTAGAGGGAGACATCTAATTTCTATTGGGAAAACACTTTCTGGCCCTTTTTAGGAGCCCTCCCAAGGTGGCCAAGCTCAGGAGACTGAATGCCAGTGTAGTAAGTTAGAAAGAGAGAGAGCTGTTACAAGGATAGATTACATGAAGTATAAGAACAATGTTGTGTGTGCAGGGAATCACACTAGTATGAGGTGTTAGTGAATCAGATACTTAATGGCATTAATTTAAAAGATACCAATTCATCCTTCTCATAAAAAGGATGATTTGTTCCCAATGGGCCTGTAATACTTGAAGTTAGCGGCTGAATGCCCCACATCCACCTCTACTCTAAGGAAAGGCCGGCCAGTAGAGCTGGTAAACAAAAAACTCATTGTTGCTCTCCCTTTTGAAGAGCATTTGAATATGTCTTGTGTACATCTGCTTCTGTGTCCCTTTAGTTTTATGCTTTCATGACTAACCTATCCATGTTTAATAACACATTCTACCTTTAAATATATGAATACATTCAGGCATGTTAGAGTCATGTGTTGCTGGCATGAGTGCCATTCGATCTTTAAAGTAGACGTTTTAATATTGAGTGGTTCCATGCATAGCTTCAGAGCATTCATGTATGTCTTTAAACTATGTAAAATATGAATTTTTATGGGGAGAGAACTGGTCTTGATCTAATATATGACCACTTACCTCCAGGGAGCTTTAATGTTGCCTGGTAATCATATTACTTTTTTCTAGTCCATTTACTCTCAAACTCTTCTAGATTATGATTTCATATCCTCTTTCTTCTCAAACCTCCAGTATATCTTCTCCAATCCTCATTCCCAGCCCTCCGTTAAGCAGAGATAATAATCGCACCTATCTCATAGGGTTATTGTGAGGATAAAATACAATGAAACATGTAAAACACTTAGAATAGTACCAGACACATAAGTGATCAGTGTTATCAATCATTACTATTATTATTAAAAGTATATTCTAAGGTTTTGTTTTCTGGGCAGTTAACATTTCTGTTCTTAAAGCAAACAGATAATTATGGTGGGGGAGGGAATAAACACACACACATATATGTATATATGCATGCATATGTACACACAAGGATGAAATGTCTGACTTCAAGAAAATGAAAACATTTATTCTTAAATACATTATTCATTTGTGTATGTATCTATATATGTAAGCACTTGAATTTAAAAAATTAAAAATAGGCTGGGTGCGGTGGGTCTCTCCTGTAATCCTAGCATTCTGGGAGGCCGAGGAGGGAGGATTGCTTGAGCTCAGGAGTTCAAGACCAGCCTGAGCAAGAGCAAAACCCCATCTCTACTAAAAATAGAAAAATTAGCCAGGCAGGCGTGGTGGCTGTTGTCCTAGCTACTTGAGAGGCGGAGGCAGGAAGATCGCTTGAGCCCGAGAGTTGGAGCTTGTGGTGAGCTACGATGACATCACTGCACTCTACCCAGGGACACCAAGTGACACTTTGTCTCAACAAAATAAATACATAAATAAATAAAAATAAAGAAGATGTTGGCCATAAACAAGCTAGATCAGAAAGAAGGACAGCAGGCAGGGAGGAAAACAGTGGGACAACTATGAGGTGATACGGGGCTAAACTAGGCTGGTGCTCAGAGGAATGAAAAGGAGATACACACTTTAGAAATACTTTACATCAAGAATCAATAGAACTTAGTGGTATCTCAGATATTTTATTTAAACTTGATAATCTAAAAGAATGGTAGTTCCATTTTCAAACATAGAAAAGTCTAGAAAAAGTTAGTTTTGATGGAATAATTAGTTTAGTTTTATCCATATAGACTTTTGAGTGGAATGCTGAACACCCAAGCAGAGGGATTCATCAGGCACTTAGAAGTGTAAAGAGGACACAAAAAGGTCAGTGGTTAAGATTTCTGAAGGACAGACTCTAGAAGAAGAAAACAGGATGCTGGGATAGTGACAATATTAAAAATTCTGGGCTGCGAGTGATCTTTCTGCCTCAGCCTCCCCGGTAGCTGGGACTTACAGGCGCACGCCACAATGCCGGCTGGGTTTTGTTGTTTTGTGTATTTTTTTTTATTTTTTATTCTGTGGAGACGGGGTCTCACTGTGCTCAGGCTGCTGTCGAACCCTTGAGCTGCAGCGATCCTCCTGCCTCAGCCTCCCAGAGAGCTAGGATTACAGGCGTGAGCCACCGCGCCCAGCCCAACATCTTTAAATACCATGTTGGTCATGTCACCTCCATGAATTCCTAGGGTCTCAGTACAAGCTCTCATCCCAAGTAGACACAGCCTACTTCCCAGGCTGATGGTAGAGGTATCCCTTCTCCCCCTCACACAACCTCTACGCTAGAAAAAAACATTTCCCCATAGTCTCTTGATCTATTCCAATCTCCACTGTTGCTCTCTTTATCACATTCACTTGGATTGCCCTTCCATTTCTACATTTATCCAGATCATGCTTAGTATTAATAACCTATCTTAGAGCCTACTTCTTTCACAAAAATTTTCCTTGACCACCCCCAGCTTTAATGACAGCTTTACTCTCTTAGTCTTGAGAGCATTCATTAACCAAACTGTTGATTTGGTAATTAATAATATATATTTTATCTAATATCTTTGATTGTTTAAATAGAATTTCCAGCATAAATGCCCTTTCTTGCCCAACTAGGTCCAAGGTCCTTTAAAGCCAGGAACAACTTTTATGTGCTTTTATTTCTTTATAGGAACAAAAAACAGTGTCCTGCCCATGGCAGGTGCCAAAAAAAAAAAATAATTAATTTTGTTTAACGTCTGTCATGCTCTGCTTTTTCTAGATCATACACAGAGATATAAAGCCAGAGAATATATTAGTCTCCCAGTCTGGTGTTGTCAAGTTATGTGATTTTGGATTTGCACGAACACTGGCAGCTCCTGGGGAGGTTTACACTGATTATGTGGCCACCCGATGGTACAGAGCTCCAGAACTATTGGTTGGTGATGTCAAGTATGGCAAGTAAGACCTTAGTGATGGGAGGGGGCAGATTCTAACTCTCTTTGCTTGATAAAATGGAATACGTCTATAATAACATAAATGGTCCCTCTAACACTGAAAGGAGGGTTTGAGTTTAGAGAACTTTGTAACTTGTAATCATTTTTGGTGCTTCCCCTTTTAAACATTCTTGTGAAACAAGTTGGAGTGGGTGTACTTATTTTAAAGGTGGGAAAATTAAGTTGAATAAGTGGTCTGTTTTATACGGTGGGTAGGAAGTAGATATCTTTTATCTTATCTTTATTTTATCTTGTAAAGAGAGGTTAACATTGATTGGATAAGTCTGACGCTGTTGGAATGAGGCAAGGTGGAGCAGGCAAGGGTGGGGGCAAAAATATAATTAAGTGAAACATTTATAAAACATAAATCATCTTATAAGTGAATTCTTCAAAGAAGAAAAGATTCTAACTTTTACTGCTTTTGATAGAAATCTTTAAAATATTTTCTACAGTTCCTCTGTTTCAGAGTACATTAAACATCATTTATTATTTTATTACTTTGAGTTCTCATTTTACTAAAATGATATAATTTTTGTGCCATTTTTTATAATTCAGCAACGACCGTACACAATTTCAAGGTAGTTGTCCCTATACTAATGAGGCATATATATTCTTCTTTGTGACTAATTTTTAAGATAGTTTTAAAATTTCCTCCAATCAGCTTTCAGTTCTCCTCCTTGTTACTGTATTTGTTCTGTGCAACCATTGTTACTGTATTTGTTCTGAACAACCACTTCCTTTTTCTGGTATGCTTTTTTCAGTGTACCATGGTATAGCATAGGCTAATCAACCTTGTCAGAATTACATGTAAACAATGAATAGTCTCTGAGTGGAGCCTGAGAGTCTTATTTCCAGACTAAAGTACACGTAATAACTATTATGGCTTTTCAGAAGGCTTTCCTTTTTATGTCACATGATTGAAGTTTCTGGAAATCTCACTTATGTAAAATTGGGAGTTAGACTTTTAAATTTATAGGGAAATGTCTTTTTATGGGTAATTTAAAAGGCTTAGTTCAGATCAAATATCCCTTATCCAAAATGCTTGGGACCAGAAGTGCTGAGGATTTTGGATTTTTTCAGATTTTGAATATTTGCATTATACTGGTTGAGCATCTCAAATCCCAAAATTTGAGCATTCCAAATCTGAAAGTTTGAGCATTATGTCAGTGCTCAAAAAGTTTTGTTTCAGATTTCAGATTTCAGATTTGGGATGCTCAATCTGTACTATACTGTGGTTCTCAGTACCAAGAATACCAAATAGTAACATGCAGAACAGATATAGTCACAGTAAACATATTATGATACCAGATTTTACAACACATTGTTTTCTTTCAGGGCTGTTGATGTGTGGGCCATTGGTTGTTTGGTAACTGAAATGCTCATGGGGGAACCCCTGTTTCCTGGAGATTCTGATATTGATCAGCTATATCATATTATGATGTGTTTAGGTAAGATTATACATCAGCATTTTAAATTTTAGAGTTTTTTCCCCAGTGTGTTTGTGATTTTTGAAGCTGTTGGTGTAATTAAAGATGATATATGTTTTAAGTAAAGATAGCAGCAAATAGGAAAACTTCATCTTCATCTATCTGTCTATATTTATATAATTTTTCCCCCCTCAGTCTGGCTTTGGTCTATCTGGACATATGTTCTTAATCACACACACATCCCCCTCCCTGTCAACAGAGAAAATAAGAGTAGAGGTTGTGCATTTCTCTGCACTTTTACATTCAGTTAATTATATGTAGAGAAGATGCAATGATCATTTATTATTTTGGGGTCAGTAAGCATTTGGTATAATGTGACTACTACCCTAATTTTCACATTCGAGATGAGAGGCACAGAGACTTCCAAGGTAGTTTGATCTCTCCTCATATTTGACTTTTGTTGTTATTGCTTTGGACATAATTTCAAAGCTAGAGTATCAAAGTCTTACATTTCTTGAAATATCAACTTCATGTTTGAAGATAGAACTTGGAAGATGGAAATAATGGGAAAACACTTGGGGATAATTTAATTATTTGATTTGAACTTTTCAGGTTAGAAATTCAGTAAACAATACAATGGCAGAATTTTCATATATATATTTTATATTAAATTAGGTATTTAAGTTGAGAAAAAAAGATAAAGTGCTCAAATCTGACCTTAGATATAGGCACAAAATCAGTTGACCAAAAATTAAATTCTTAAAAGGTGGAACTAATTTATCTAGATTAGATTTTGCTGACATAAGTGTTAATAGTATCATTGCTTTGGCCAGCACTTTACATTTTATTATTAGAAATGAAGTGCTGGTACTTATATCTGGAAAGGTATAAAATGTTCTTCACCTGTCCTTTTCCTATGCTCCCTCACTTTAATTCTAATTGTAGTGGCATATGAACTTTTTAGTTTTTAATTTTTTTTTGGCTTCAGTGATGAATTTTACTAAATTGATGACAAATCATAAGAATTTTACAAAAACTCTTTCAAAATACAGAAAAGAAAAGGAAACATTTTTATCTCATTTTATAAGACCGGAATTACAGTGATATCCAAATCAGAGAAAAGTATTCCAAGAAATGAAAACTAACTTTAAATGCAAATGTAACAAAATATTAGCAATCATATTTATAAATATATATTTAAAGGACCACACATCATGATCAACTGGGGTTTATCTCAGGAATGAAACGTTTATGTGATGTTTGAAGATCAATTCAAATCGCTATACTGACTACAAAACAAAAAAAATGTGATCATCTCAGGATATATAGACAAAAAGCTTAGCAGTAGCCTATGAACTTTTTAATGAGTATATTGAGATAGCAATGCTACTTTCCTTGAGTTGACTTATGTCAAAGCCACTGTAAAGGCTGCTGTGTGCCATCACAAGAGCACTGTGTTTGGTAGATTTTGCATACTGAGAAAGCCCTGAACTCCGTAAGCTGTGTTCCACTATTTCCTCTACTATGCGCCCCCTGTCTCTTCACTACTTCTTTCATGTTCTATAATGACAGAGATGTGCGCTGCTTTCACTTCCAGGTAATCTAATTCCAAGACATCAGGAGCTGTTCTATAAAAATCCTGTGTTTGCTGGAGTAAGATTGCCTGAAATCAAGGAAACAGAACCTCTTGAAAGACGCTATCCTAAGCTCTCTGATGTGGTGATAGATTTAGCAAAGGTAATCATAATTTTTCTTTACACTTTCTGACAGGAATTTATGCATTATGGAGACTTGGTTTTCTCTTTTTTCTTGTCTAGTCGATCTTTTAGGTCAACAATTCCTTGTAACGATTTTGATTTTTGTACATTTAGAAAGAATTTAAATAATTTGGCGGGGATAACTTCAGAGATAAAGGCTTGAAAATTTTACCTGTTTTAAAACTCATTAAGAAACCATTTAGTATTACCCAGCATGTTTTAAGTGTGAAAACATCATCTAAAACATACAAAAACCATGTAAAGACATTGTATGTTTTTAATGTTTAACATTTAAACGCAAGCCTTGTGTGAGTGGAAAAGAGAAGAAAAGTAGGATAAGAAGATAAAAAGAAAGATGGAGAAGTAGGAAAATGTTAATGTGTAGGTGGGACATACAATCATGACCTGTATAGTATTGTCAGAGGGGCTTCTGCTTAGCCCCTGGATTTGCTGAAGCTAATTTATAAATTAGCAATGCATTTGTTTTGTATTTGAGAAAAATATTAGGGAGATTCTCACTGGATCAAGTTGTCTCTGAAAGTTGACCTTTTGGAATTATTAGCTCAAAAAGTTCTCATTATCAGCTGGGTGTGGTGTGGTATATGCCTATAGTCCCAGCTAATCGGGAGGCTGAGGCAGAAGGATAGCTTGAAGCCAGGAGTTCGAGGCTGTAGCGCACTATAATTGTACCTATGGATAGCCACTGCGCTCCAGCCTGGGCAACATAGTGAGAATTCCATCACTTGAAAAAATAAAAAGTTCTCATTAATTAGGATTGTCCAGGGTATTGATAAAATAAGTACCTCTAAAACATCAGGATCATATGACATTTACCCAAGGTGTCTTTTTTTTTTTGCTTTTTAATTCTTTAACTCATTTTTTAAAAGTTTAGTAAACTTATAACTAATTATAACAAGTTGTTAGGATAATATATTTCCAGTTTTCTGCATAATCTTCTAACAGATAAAAATATTTTTTATTGAGACCAGCTTTATGATCTGTCTGTAAAGACATTTAAAGGGAATAAGGTAAAACTATTTTCCAACTTGTATTCCTTAAGTAGAATCATATAATTTTTTAAACATTTTATTATAGAAAATTTCAAACATAGAAAAATAGAAATGATAGTAGTATAATGAACTCTCATGTACTCATCATCCAGTTTCCAGAACTATCAACCTTTTGATAATCTTGTTTAATATATCCATACTCCCTTCAACTTTTTTTCGAGTACTTTGAAGCAAATCCTAGACATTTATTATTTCACTTATAAATAGTAAATTATTCACAGAGCTTTCTTATTTATTTAAAGCTACTAATTGAGTCCTTTCTATTTTTACTGGCATTGAGGACTTTCAATGAATCAGAAAAAGACCTTGCATTAAAATAAAATCATCTATGTAAAGCATCTAGCACAGTAATAAGCACAGAGTAGGTCCTTTCCCTTCCGGTCTGTAATAGCTTTAAGTTTTAAAAATTCCCAATAATTCCTTAATGTCATAAAATATCTAATCAGTTTACAAAGTTTCATTGATTTTCATATAATTTCTTTTTATAGTTTGAATTAGGATCCACATGAAGTCTATAGATTGCAGTTGGTTGATGTATCTTTTGAAACAATTTATAAGCTCCTTTTCATCTGTTTTTTTTGTTGTTGTTGTTTAATCTTTGCAATTTATTTGCTGAAGAAACTAGGTTGTTTGTCTCTTAGAATTTTCCACATAATGGAGTATATGTGTTCTTCTCTATCTTGTATTTCCTATAAACTCATAGTAGAGCTAGAGCTTGATCAGAATCAGGTTGATTTTTTGATAACAGCACTTCATAGGAGGTTTGTATATTTCCATCTAGAGACAGTGAATATCTAGTGGACTTTGTTTTCTGATATTAGCAATCATGATATGGTCATTGTCTAGATTTGTACTTTATTCTTTATCTTTGATTATAGATGTTTTATTGGCTATAAAGAATAATTTTCTATTTTTCTATATTTATAAATTTAAGTGTAAGCAGTTTTTTCTTTGATATGAACTGTACGTGTTCTTGAATTTCAGAAATGCTTACATACTGACCCAGACAAAAGGCCCTTCTGTGCTGAGCTCCTACACCATGATTTTTTTCAAATGGATGGATTTGCTGAGAGGTATAATACTGACACATGTCATTTTTCATGTCATACCAACCTAGGGTTAAAGAAAGGTTTCCACAATCATAACAAACTGTACTTCTGTTATTTCTGTTCTCACCTACTTCGCAAAATCTCAAATATCTACCACCGTACTTCCATCTGCCCTTAGCAATTATTCAATTCCTAGGGGTTTTCTCCTACATTTACTACACTAGCGCTCTTAGTTTTCATGAAGCAGTCATTTCATGCTTTTCTGTCTATCTCCTTGTGGTGACATCTACTATTCAGGTCATTGATTTCTATGTCGCTACCAACTGTGTGATGCCATCGTCTTGGGTGCTGATGCAATTATAAAGTTGCCATCTCCTGTTGCTGCCAAACACACCACACCAGGTCCTATGATACTGCTGACACTGCTGATGTGCTGGAGACCTGGATGTGCCAGACCTGTGGGTGCCAGAGCTGCTGGCATGATCTTTTATGCTGCTCAGCTGCTGGCATCAGTGCAGCTGACAAAACAAAAAATAGTACGATGAGTGGCAGTGACACATAGCTTAATAAAACATAGCTAGATTCTCATATTTGCTTCTGCATTCAATTTGTTGTGATACGTTGTTTTGGCTGAAGTATGTGAAAAAACTCTGGCCTCACACACAAATATGTACTTGGAAAACAAAATAATATTTTAATAGCCTTTTTAGATAAATTGTGGCTATTCTGCTTTGATTCTATACCAAAACACTGACGCTATACCAAAACTTGACAGTGGTAGTTTTCTAAAAGTTGCATTGTGAAATCTGAAACCTTATCGATGAAATTTTCTTCCTCTGTTACATTAAAATCAATTTGTCTGTCTTGCTCCTTAAATGGACCTTTTACCCATGCATGCTTTTGTAACATCATGCTTTAGGCTTTTGGAAAATATTGATTTGCTAAGTTATGCAGATCTTAAAAATGGTGACATATTTCATTATACCGTGTCGAAAAGTTACATTCTATCTTATCAGAAAAGTCTGTAAGTATTGGGAAACTGCTAAGCTCATACTTTAACAGAATTCTAACTTTCACATAAAAGTTTGAATTTTATCATTCACATAAATATTATCAGTTGTTTTCCTTGAAGTGACAAGCTTACTTTGTTTATCTATTAACGAAAATGTCTGCCGAATTCTCTAAATCTGAATAACCATAATTTTTCTGTCAGGCTTTCTTTCAAGTAAATGTTATCCCTTGAAAAAAGTGTCTAGTTTAGTTTGTTTCTCAGTCATACACGTGCTTTTCTTAAGACAAACGTTGTGCTTTGGTGTATAACAGAGATGCTTTATGCATATTCCCATTTTGTCGCACAGAATATGAAGAAACATAGGTTCAAGGGTTTAGATTTAATAGAATTAATACATAAAAAAAGTGCTTCACCAGGGATATTCTTAAGTGAAACTGCCTTTTTTTTAAATAGAAAATATGTGGCTATGAAAAAAACAGTGACTGCCTATACATTTTGGTGCCACTTCTCTGATTCTTGGTAAGGCGCCAACAGTTTTATCCACCATTGCTTTTGTACCAACAGTGCAAATGGTGAAAAAGACATCTTCATATTAAAGTAAAAATAGCTTTGACCTTGTATACCTCCTGAAAGGTCTCAGGGAATCCCCAAATATCTACAGACCACCCTTTCGGAATTGATGATCTAGGCCATAATTTTTCTCATTTTCAATAACATAGTCTACTCTAACACTCAATTTTTAAAAAATGAATATCTTGGAAATAAAACTTTTTTCTAGGTTTATCTGTTTCATACAATTTTATTGACAAATGTATTTTTATGTAGGTTTTCTCAGGAACTACAGTTAAAAGTACAGAAAGATGCCAGAAATGTTTCTTTATCTAAAAAATCCCAAAACAGAAAGAAGGAAAAGGAAAAGGATGATTCCTTAGATGAAGAAAGAAGAACACTTGTAGTACAGGTAAATTTTCATGTTTAAATTTTAAATTCAATATACTTCTTTTTTCTTTTCTTTTTTTTTTTGTTTGAGAAAAAATGAAGATTTTAAATAGAGTTTACTGAGTGGTGGACAAGTTAACTTTTAGCTTAGTTGTAAAAATGTATCTTCTCAATAGATATTACCTGTTTAACAACTGAACATATCACATCTTGAGTGCCTATTGTGTACCACACTGTGCAATAATGCTTTTTAGGAAGTCACACTCATCCAAGAACACCTAGACATGTGTGTGCATGTGTACATACACACAGACATACGGTACAAACACCACCCCACACTTTTCTTCCTTAAATGGTATGAGTGAAAAATATTGTTTTTAAAATTTTATATAAATTAGAGCTTTTTAAAATTGAGATTTGGATATTTAGTTTATGTTTGCTTTTCCTGGTAAATTTTCCAGGAGCTCTTCTTGATAAGATAATTCAAATACACCACCAACCCAGTCCAATTAAGTGAACCAAAAGAAGAAAAAGTTCTCAATTTTGTGTTCTCTGACTCTGAATATATAAGAACAAAAGTGGCATTCTTGATTGATTCCTCTTCCATGATTTTTTCCACTGATATGTGTGTGTGTATGTGAGAGTTGGTGTAATTGCATTTTCATTCTTTTGTTATTTTCCCTGTAACTGTTTGAATAAGAATCTGGGTTTAATTTTAATCCCATAGGTAGAATAAAGAAAATGGGAAGGCTGGGCATGGTGGCTCACACCGGTATTCCCAGCATTTTGGGAGGTAGAGTTGAGAGAATCATTTGAGGCCAGGGGTCATGACCAGCCTGAGCAACACAGTAAGACCCCATGTCTACAAAAAATAGGAAAAATTAGCCAGGTGTAGAGGTGCTTACCTATAGTCTCAGTTGCTTGGGAGGCTGAGGCAGGAGGATCACTTGAGCCCAGGAGTTTGAGGCTACAGTGAGCTATGATGAGGCCACTGCACTTTAGCCTGGGTGACAGAGTAAGACCTTGTCTCAAAAAAAAATGTGCAGGGCACAAAAGGTGATACCTATGAAATTCACTAGTTGACAAGTACTTATAGGAAGGGATGATTTTTTTATTCTCAGGTCACTAACCTTATTAAATATTTTTATTAATGGTCAGGATACCAATGCTGATCCTAAAATTAAGGATTATAAAGTATTTAAGACAAAAGGGCCAAAAATTGATGGACAAAAAGTTGAAAAAGGCAGTAGAACTTCAAATGCCAGCTGTCTCCATGACAATGGGGCAAGCTATGTGAAAACAGTGCCTTCCACAAGCCTCAGAGACTGCAGCAACGTCAACGTGGATCACACGAGGAATCCAGGCACGGCAATTCCCCCACTTGCGCACAACCTTTCTGCAGTTGTTCCCGGTATTAATTCCGGAATGGGGACTATATCAGCAGTTCAGAGTTACAGGTATGAATTAAGAAAGTAAGATCCAAAAATTGTTTAAGGTTATATCTGCAAATTCCAAATGTTTGTCAATTCATCCACATTGTTTTACTCTGAGAATTCTAGATGCTATTCTTGTCAGGTAGCTGTTTCAAAAGACTGTTTGGCTGTGTGATGAAAACTGTTAGCATTTGATCAAAAAAATTCACCTGAGTCCTAAGAAAGTAGGGTTGTATTGTTTAAAGGGAAGAGAAGCTACAGCTATTTAGTCTAGTAATGTAAAATGAGGTTGTCATCTCTTTTATTATCTCTTTTATTAAGAGATAATTGGTTTTGGGCATCTGCTGCTGCATGGTGTGGCAGTGAGCATTTAGTGGTACAAAGAAGCCCCTTTTGGGAATTTTGCTGAAAAGAAGGTAATTTATTTGGTAGAGGTTGGAGGCTGGTGGGAGGCATGAGGGTAGTGATAAAGGATAGACTGTCTCACCGATTTATGTGCATTGTATATTTGAGAATAGGCATTAAATTCTGATTAAATCACATGTCACTTGGTGCTGTGTCATTTGGTTTTGTGCTTGAAAAAATAATTATTATTGATTCTAACTTACAAATTTTTTTTTGTTACAGAGTGGATGAGAAAACTAAGAAGTATTGTATTCCATTCATTAAACAGAATAAACATTCCCCATCAGGCATTTGTAATATTAATGTGAACACATCAGTAAGTAAACTGTTCTCAGTGATGAAAGAACAAATACTATTTGGTTCTAGACTGAAAATTTAAATAAGTTTTATGTCTGAAAATTTAAATACATTATACATATTTGCAATGACATCTGTCTTATTTTTTTAGTAACATAGTAAATTTTCTTAACCTGATGCTTGCTGATCAGTTCTTTTTTAGAATAGATGAGAAGATAAATTGTCTTATTATATCACCCATACCAGATTTTTGGTGAAAGTATTTTATCTATTTATTTAACAAATATTTATTGATCATCCATTATGTGTGAGACACTGGAGATGAAAAAGTCAATTTTTCTCTTCAGGTACTTCATAGTCTAGTAGAGGATCAACAAATCAAAACTTAGTATCAGATCATAATAGTAAAAGCATGTACAAGGTTCAGAGATAGCATAGGAAGGAGTATTGTTCTTAACATGGCCTCCAGAAAGTTAAGTCAAACCATCATCATTCTCTTTAAAATCCTCCAAAGGTCAAAGTCCATGTTGGACCTATAAGTTCCTTCATGATTCACTCCCTCCACCCCCATCCCCTCTCCAGCTACTCTCTTTCTTGATCAATCTGTTTCAACCACATTGATTTCCTTGTTATTCTTGGAACATGGTTAGACATACTCCCACCTTTCAGCTTTTTTGTACTTGCTATTTCCTTTGCTGTAGAACATTCTTCCCTCATGTAACCCAATGGATTTGCTTTTTCTCTTCTTTAGCTCACATGAAACCTTATTGTTAGGTCTTCCCTAATATTGTAAACTCATTTTCTCTCCCTTTACTCTCTATGGCCTCTCCTTGATTGTTTTTTTTCCATTGCACCTGACATCCTCTATATATTCTTATTTATATGTTGTCTGTCCCCCCACCCCCACATCAGAATGTGAGCTTCCAAGGCAGGGATTTGTGCTTTGCTTGTTTTCCTCACTGCTCTACTCCAACACCTACAACAGCGTTTAGCATACCGAAGCTGCTTAAGAAATGTGGTAAATGAATAAATGCTTTTCACAAGAAAGGGAGGTATAGATACACTTCCAAAAGAGTATTTTTTTTTTCCTGACAAATTTCTCTTCTTTAACTCTCTGATTATCCTCAGCTAAAAAATACAGCCTTTTCTTCTCTCATGATTTGGACATTGCACTTGTTTTTCTTTTGATTATTCTTAGTTTATAATGTCTGTGGCTATAGCACTTTCCTTTTTGGTACACCCTACAGATTTCTTTGTGGATGTTTGTGTTTTAAAATCTGGTCTGCTTTGGAAATTATTTTAATTAGCAAGGCTTTTCAGAATAGCTGGTTCAATACCATTTTGCTGGAATCGATATCAGCCTGCTTTCAGCAATTGCATAATCAATGCTGGTTGATCGTTTTGGATCCTATTTCTATTTATTCTTCTTTGGAAGAAGTAATCAAGAAAGGAGGTAAAGATTAATGGGGACAAGACCCACTGGAGTCTTTCATTAATGAAAATGAACACAGGCAGAGCTAAGCCTTCTAGGTTGGAGATCAATACTTCTCTCTGATGTCTTATGCCCCAATTTTGAGATGTGAATGTATTATTATAAACATATGTGTTTTATTTACCACTCTTTGAATGTATAAATCTGATAGTTTGAGCTCATTTTTAAATTTTATTTTTTGTAATTGCAGATAGTTTTTTGACCTAATTATTTTATTTTATAGCTGATTTGAACCAAGAGCCTTTAGCACTTGTTCTATTAAGAGTAAGCAGAAACATCCAAAATAAAGAAACTCAAAAGCTCAAGTCATCAAGGAACCTCAGTGGCTTAATGTTGTCATTATGCCTGTGATTATGTGTGTTATACATTATATATGTGTTTGTGTGCATTCATCATACATATGTGGGTTTTTTTTTCTTTTTTTAGCAAATCACATAAGTAAATGGGTTTTTTTTTTTTTTTTTTTTAGCAAATCATGTAATCTCTCTCTGTGTCACTTGTTTTGAAAATGTGGAAAAGAATGTAGGGGTTCTGTGATTCTCAAATGAAAATATTTGGAAAAGTGTTAAATTCATAAAGATGTAGAATTGAAGTGCTACTGCTATTCTTTGCTTTATTATTTTTTCTGACTTAATGCACTGTGAAGTAATAGCATTAGGAAAGCTTAGGAAAATAATTGAAGTTGTAATTCTTTACTTAATAAACTGTATTCCTAGGAAGATATTATTATGTGCTAACTCTGAGGAGCAATACAAGGACAAATATTGAAAAACGAGTAACAAAATTATATTGGAAAATTAAAAAACAAGCTGGGAGAAGATATGATATATATGTGAAGATAAACTGTCTAAAATTAACATAGACAACAGCAACTATTTGCTTAAAAGCCTAGGAAGTGTTGTAAGGCCTGTGCTCGCTGGCCTGAAGGACCAGGGCATTGATAGTCATCTTTTCACCTTTTACTCCTTGCCAAGACTTACACTGATGATTGGCAGAAAGAGAAGGAGAAATTCATAGCAATCAAGTTATCCACTTGTTAGTAATTTAATAAATTTAATGAGGAAGAGGTTTGAAATAATTGGATGAAATTGTTTTCTGTGTTATTAATGTCCTTTAAATTTTTTATTATTCTCTATACCTTCAATTTTACAAGTTTTAGGACATGAACATAGGAATTACAGAAGAGGGAAAGCCTAGCTAACTTTGAAGCTAATTCATTTGTGTTAATCATTCTGATGATATTAGGTCTCCAGTGAAAAGAGCCTCCTTCAGGCAAATAAGAAAAGAAGAGAATACTCCAAGACAGATGTCCGTTTGCCTGAACTAAACTATAATCATCTCCCCGAACTAAGAGCCTTGGAAGGCATAGGTATGTTTATGATGTTTTTACTTTTTATAGCTTTTTTTTTGTTCATCCGTTTACCTGTTTTTATAGCCCTTTTGTTTAAAATGTATGTTAAATAAACCAACAAAATATTAAAAATAAAATTCATACTAGCTTTACATTTTAAGTATGTAAATAATGTACATAGCTGGTTCAGTACCATTTTGATATCAGCCTGCTTTCAGGCATTGCATAATCAATGCTGGCTGATCATTTTAGATCGTATTTCTATTTATTCTTCTTTGGAAGAAGTAATCAAGAAAGGAGGTAAATGTTAGTAGGGACAAGACCCATTGGAGTTTTTCTTTAATGAAAATTAATGCAGGTAGAGCTAAGCTTAGAGACTTTCTTCAACTTCTAGGTTGAAGATAGAGACCTCTCTCTGATGTTTACATACGTATAATAGCTACATACGTATTTATATGTATATATAATAAGTACATACTGAGGGGTAGACATAGGATGTGAAAAACTAATAAAATGTCTAACATTTTTACTGTGTTTATGGTCATTTTCACATAGCTCGAAATCCCAGGCTAGTAAAGAAAGAGAACAAAATTCTTTCAGAATCTCGAATTCCTTCTCTGGCTGCTATTGACTTGCACACCCCCAGTATTGCATTACATCAGGTATAGAAACACCTTTGTATGTTGGGTGGAACTCGGGTCTCTCTTATATTTACTGTTACAATATTTTTGTGTCTAGGCATAGTTTTCTTTGAGTTTATCCTGTTTGGGGTTTGCCAAGCTTCTTGAACCTGTAAACTTATATCTTTTACCAAATTTGGGGAGTTTTTGGTTATTATTCTTCAAATATTTTTTTTCTGCCACAATCTATTTTTCCTCTCCTTCTGAGATTCTAATGACACATATGTTAGACCTTTTGGTATTTTCTCACAGGTTCCTGAGACTTTGTTTACTTTTTAAAAATCTTTTTCTTTCTCTTCTTCAGGTTGAGGGCAATTTCTATTTTTCTTTTCTTTCTTTCTTTCTTTTTTTTTTTTTTTTTTTGAGACATGATCTCTCTTTGTCACCCAGGCTGGCTGGAGTGCAGTGGTATAACCAGCTCACTGCGACCTTGAAAGTTTTGGGCGTAAGCAATCCTCCTGCCTCAGCCTCCCAAGTAGGTAGGACTACAAACATGTGCCACCACATCTGGCTAAGAGTTTGTATTGGTCTATCTTCAAGTTCTCCGACTTTTTACTTTACCATCTCCATTCTGCTATTAAGCACATCCAGTGAGAGTTTTTAAAATTTCAGATACTGTATTTTTTAGTCCTAAAATATCCATTTGGTTCTTTGCTTCTATTTTTTTGCTAAGAATTCCTGTCCCTAGCTGGGAACAGTGGCTCATGCCTGTAATCCCAATGCTTTGGGAGGCTGAGGTGGGAGGATCACTTGAGGCCAGGAGTTCAAGACCAGCCTGGTCAACATGGTAAGACCCCTGTCTCTACAAAATAATAATAATAAAAAATTAGCCAGGCGTGGTGGTGTGTGCCTTTAGTCTGAGCTACTTGGTAAGCTAAGGCAGGAGGATCACCTGAGGCCAGGAGGCTGCAGTGAGCTATGATTGCAGCACTACACTGCTACACTGTAGCCTGGGGGACAGAATGAGACCCTGTCTCTAAAAAAAGAAAGAAAGAATTCCTGTCCCTTCATTCATTTCAAGCATGTTTCCCCTTACTTCATGTAGCATAGTTATAATGGCTGCTTTAAGGTCTTTATATGATGGTTCCAACAGGTTTTTATTTTTGTATTTTTGTAATAAGTAGAAGAGATGGGTCGTAGTGGGCTTACACTGCCGTGGCAGATCAGAAGTATCTTTTAATGTGTATAAACTAAGAGATCAAAGAATAATATCCCCTCACTTCATTCTTTTCCATGTAAGCAACTTGAGCTATGAATAGTTAATTCTAAACATCTGATATTTGAACAACTGTAATTGGAATTTTGGGGAAGTGGAACTTTTACAACACTAAGAACTTATGATGCTTTATTATTAATTTATAGGTATCAGGAGCTCCCCTGTCAGATGATTCGGAGCCTGATTTGCCTCGAATGGAGCACCAGCACTGAGGATCCTTTTGGTTCTGAACTGGGTAGGTCTGATTTCCCATATTTAAAGCGTGCAACCTTTCATGGGAAATATTTTGTGGCTTGTGTTGAAGACCATATTTTTCAGCTGAAATATTCTCTGGTGATTGATTCCATGACAACTCCCGATAGAGAACGAGTTGTGCCACTTAGAAAACTGGAAGTAGTATTTTTCTCTGGGATGAAATCTCTTTTCGTAGAGCTTACATCTCTTAAAGTAATCTCTGGTGTGTTATTGGATATAGTAATGTGAATTTAGGATGACAAGTGCTCAAGAAAGATACATACTTCTTTCCCTTATCAGTCATTTGTCCCGTGGGCTTATAAAGCAAGATAGATAAAGGATTATAGTCATGCTTCACCTAACATTCTGAGAAATGCATCCATAGGGAATTTCATCATGGTGCAAACATCATAGTGTACTCACACAAACCTAGATGGCACAGCCTACTACACACCCAGGCTACGTGGTCTACCCTATTGCTCCTAGGCTACAAACCTGTACAGTATGTTACTGTACTGACTACTGTAGGCACTTATAACACAATGGTAAGTATTTGTGCTTCTAAACATATCTAGACATAGAAAAGGTAATGCATTGTGCTATGATGTTACAACAGCTATGATGTCACTAGGCCACAGGAATTTTTCAGCTCCATGATAGTCTAACGGGACCATTGACTGTCGTATATGTTGTCCGTCATTAACTGAAATGTCATTATGTGGTGCATGACTGTTCCCAGTAAAGAGGGATCAGTACTATACCAAATAATTGCCTTCCTTTTAAATATAACTTTTTGGTATTAAAAAAAAACAAAACACAAAAATCTGACCTTTGTGAGAGATAATTTGCTACTTGCTCAAGCTGGTCATTCAATGTTTAATATCTCATTACCTCTATGTAAAATATGATGGTAATAGAGCCCCACATTCTCATAAGCATATTATTGAAATTAATTTTACAAAGCATCTGTGACAACGAAGATGAATTTACTGTGAAGCAAACAAAGCTTAAGTTTTGTTTTTTGTTTTTTTTTTTTTTGTTGAGACAGAGTCTCACTTTGTTGCCCAGGCTAGAGTGAGTGCCGTGGCGTCAGCTTAGCTCACAGCAACCTCAGACTCCTGGGCTTAAGCGATCCTACTGCCTCAGCCTCCCGAGTAGCTGGGACTACAGGCATGCGCCACTATGCCCGGCTAATTTTTTCTATATAGATTTTTAGTTGTCCATATAATGTCTTTCTATTTTTAGTAGAGACGGGGTCTTGCTCAGGCTGGTCTCGAACTCCTGACCTTGAGCAATCCACCCGCCTCGGCCTCCCAGAGTGCTAGGATTACAGGCGTGAGCCACCGCGCCCGGCCTTAAGTTTTAATTTTTCATTTGCTCAGGCACTTCTAAGGCCCTGGGAGAGGTTTTGCAATGCATTTGTTTGAGTTAATTCATGTGAACTATGAATAGCTAATTCATATAAACTGTATAAAATGTAGGCTCTACAAACCTTGGATCTGTTTTGTCAAAATTAGTCATTATTTGCATAAAAAGAGACAGAGTGCTACACATGGTAGTTTTGATTGGTAATTATCCTAAAGATTGTTTTTAAAATCTTATTTTTGATACATCTAAGCTAGGTTTTCTCAGACTATATAGTATCTACTGATATCATCAATATATACAATGTGAGAAAGCAAGTGAGATAGAAATCAATTTTTATAAGTATTTTATGTAAAATATTTGGTGGTATATTCTCCTGTGCTTTTAGATGCTGCTCTAGCATTTGAGATGACATCCTCTTGCAACAAGAATGCTGGTATCCCAGGAGGAGAGATTTGAGGTTCTGACTGTTTCCTTCTGAACTACCTGGGTTCTCTGAGAAAGGCCTTGCAGAGGAAGGAAAGACAAAGACTTCCAAATATGAAGATTGACAAAGTGCCCCCCCCCCCCAGCTGTTATCCTGTCGCCTTTCAAGTCCACTGATGCGATTTCAAGATATATCTGATGAAAGAATAGTGTTATAGTTCTTGTCACATGAATGTGCATTTACTGTTAGTAGATTGTATATTTAAAGTTAAAGATTAAAAGTATGTAAAAAAGAGAGAGAGAAACATTATAAAAGGTCATGTATTCATGCACTGAATTTGTATGTTATCTGTATAAATGTGTACATTTAGGAGTGGGTTCAGTGGGGTAGGTGATAAAAACTAGGATCAGTTGAAGCAAATGACAAAAATGAGGATCAGCAAGAGAAAATGTTTCCTTTACCCTAACTTAACTATAAAAACACACTTAAAAATCTTGCTTGTTTCTAGGCATTAAGGGGATATGTAACTGCTGTCCATGGATAGATGTATATCCTTGGTTTCTGTGATTATTGTTGATGTTTGATCAGTGTATTATGGGAATCTGGCCTCTCTGCTGATCTTCTAAGAATCACACTAATGCAAATCTAGCCGTAAAACCTTTTATTTCTAATGACTTAGTACAACTCTGGCAATGGATAGTTCTCTGTTTTGTAAGATTCTGGTGCTAATGTTCTTGTGTGAAGGGACATAATTGGAACAAGAGTGGAGAAGGAGATTTTGTAGGTATATTGTGGAGTTGAGTACTGTGATTCTCATTGAAAAAAGAGGTATCCAAACAAAATTAGTTAATGGAAAGCAGGTTTACCTACTAATCAGGACTGATTACTCTTCTGTGGTTCCAATTGCTATTGAACCACCCACCTGAAGAGACTTTGGGGAGGGAATGTTCATTATTAGGGACTCCACTCTTGTCCACTGGTAGTTTAAAGTTGATATTAGACAGAACCCAGAGCAATTCTTGTCTCCTTGTTACCTCAAACACTTAGGCCTTCCCAAAAACTTTTCACTAAGGTGCAAAGTCATTTATTCACATTCCATACATCTTTTCTAATGCATAGGTCCAAAACTTTTTAAGTGGGAGGGATAAACCAGTTTGGCTCCATTGGAATCTGGGTTTTCAGCCATGCTCTGCATTTATCGTTTTAGAGGATGGTTGTTAAGGGAACCAGAATTTGGGTTTTTTTGCTCTAACCAATTAATAGCGTGTTTTTTTTCCCCCCAAAGCCATTGACTAGAACTTAGCCCAAGAATTTAACTAGAACTTTTCTGTATTACTCTGAGCTTAGTATTGAAATTCTGACCTTAGACACTGAGCCTCAAAAGAGTAGGACATTCAGGAGGAGGCAAATAAGGGGTTTCAATGGACAAGTCCATAGTTGGTGGTTAAATTAAAATTTGGTCTTAATTTAAAAGCTCTAGGTTTCACCTCTGAGCAGAGGTTTCACAAGGTTAGTATGGCTGACATGCTGGAAAAAATTAGTGAATTGGCATTAATAGGCTTCACATTAAAATGTTATTATTTTGTTTTTACTTTAAAGAATATTTCCAATAGACTCTGCACCGTGGAAAGCAGATAATACTTAAAGTCAAATGGCACTCTAGCTCATTTAAATGCTATTTTTATTTAAGACCAGTGTGAAAATATCAGCTCAATGTTTGAGGTCCTAGGATTAATTACTTTCAAATTTCTGTACTGGCTGTTGGTATCTTTTGCCTCTTAAAACACCTTGTGAGCTTTAGAATTAAGGAACGAAAAATTATTTATTAGTAGTTTGAGACTTGAGGATCATATCTGGTTAGAACCTTGGCAGAACTACCAGAAAAAGATTTTGCAAATTGGGACTGAAGATACTGAACCAAAATAATCCTTTTTTTTTTTCAGTTTAAGGTTAGTCCGTCTTTACAAGGATACGATTTAGTCACATACTAATAGGGAATATGTGTGTGCACAGTGGGTGGCAGTGGGCTTTCTGTGTGTATATATACTTTAAAATTAATAAATATTATCTTACCAAGCTCCATAGATGGTTTTAATTTAGAGACTATAAATAATGCTTCCACCACTGTATGGTATGTAACAAATAAGTTTGAAATAATTTGTGAATTCTTTTTTTGGGAAACTTGATATAGGGGTGGCAAGTTAATTTTCTTGTGTAGCTGGTGATAGAAGCAGCATGGTCATAAAATAACATGTCTTGTAAAGACTAACTGATGAAAGTTGTGACAGACCCAGGCTTAGGACCTGGTTCCCCTGATTGAGAATCCCTTGCTTGGTTAGAGTATCTGACTTCCCACTGAAATGGGAACATAGATGTATTTTCTTATGTGATTCTCTTTATTGGTTCCCTTAGCTCAGTTGTGCTACCATATAGGTCTGGATCTTGTACTAAGCTGTGAGTCAGACTAGACTGAAAAATGTGATTGACTTGCTGTCTCAGCCCTCCTTGTTATGACACAACCACGGGCACCAGAGCACTGCTCCTAGGGCTTTAGGCTAGTCTTAGTGAATCGGACTACATGGATTTTTCTCTGTTGTTTTGCATTAAGTGTTTTTGCATTAGAAGTGGGTGCTTAACGCTCTATGTGAATAAAAATTATGTTCTCACATTGCTTTCTAAAGGGTCTTATTTTTTCTCTTGATAGCTTCAGACATGAAATAACTTGAAAATGTAATTAACATACAGCTTGTTTCTTAACATGCCCTTCTTTGAAGTATCTTACCACAAATCTGGATGTCATCACTTGTAAGAAACTTGATTTAGAGCTTTGTGTTTATAGACATCTGTGGATATCTGATGTTGAATGTATCATACACTGAGAAATTTTCTTTAAAGCAAAAACATAAACCCATCCACAAAATGTCATTTTCCTTTGTTTTCAGTAAAAATTTATTTTGCCCATTGTGTACCCTCATTTAATTCCTTTATTCTCTACTTTGGCATTCAGGGTCATCACCTTTAGAAGTGAGGAAGGTTCCAGTAAAATTTTAGAAAATGTATTATAAGTTAACATGAATTAAAATATAAGAAAGGATCAGGGAAATGAAAACAACATATCTCAATTCAGCATGTTTTCTGTCCTTAGACTAGGATAGGCTCTTGTATCAGTCAGGAGAGCGGGATTTTTTTTTTTTTTTTTTTTTTTTTTGTTGAGACAGAGTCTCACTTTGTTGCCCAGGCTAGAGTGAGTGCCGTGGTGTCAGCTTAGCTCACAGCAACCTCAGACTCCTCGGCTTAAGCGATCCTACTGCCTCAGCCTCCCGAGTAGCTGGGACTACAGGCATGCGCCACCATGCCCGGCTAATTTTTTCTATATAGATTTTTAGTTGTCTATATAATGTCTTTCTATTTTTAGTAGAGACGGGGTCTCGCTCAGGCTGGTCTCGAACTCTTGACCTTGAGCGATCCACCCGCCTCGGCCTCCCAAAGTGCTAGGATTACAGGCGTGAGCCACCGCGCCCGGCCGAGAGCGGGATTTTATGTCAGTTTACCTGCACTCAGCTATCCTACCTACCTTAATCTTGCTGCTAGAATTCGAAGCTATGCCTTGATCCAATAATGATAATGCTTCAGTTGGTTGCTTCCCTCCTCAACCTGTTTTTAGCTGTCTTCCTTGGATCATCACTCCTTTTGTTTACATGTATACTTCTCTCTCTCACTATTTATTTATTTTTTTAAGTAGAAAAGTCATTTATTGAAAGGTGTTAAGTTGCTTCTAGACCCTTGAGAAGAGTTAGGGCCAAATTCTGGAGGCACGTGGGCAAGAACAATACCTGAAGCCACTGCCTCGCTAAATTTTCAGTGTCTCTAAAGATTGGAAACCACATCTTATTAATCTATTTTTGTTCCACTTTGTCTAGCACAGTGATTTCTATGTGACAACAGTAATAATAACTCTATGAAAGTAAGAAAGTTATTCATATTTTATAGGCAAGGTAATAGGCTTACAAAATTTGAGGAATTTACTGTGTCAATCAATGATAGAACAACGAGTGTTTAAATAAATATGTGGTTACAATTACTTAGATCTGGAATTAATTTTAAAAAATTTGTATAACATAAATTTTGGGAGCTTAGACTCCTGGGGCTACATGCTTCCTCATTTCACTTCCAGAGGAGAAGGCCAGGAGTTTCCCAGCCATTAAACCAAACTTCACTGTACTCTAATTGAGCCTAATTTATTTTTATTTATATTTATTTATTTATTTATTTATTTTTGAGACAGAGTCTCGCTCTGTTGCCCGGGCTAAAGTGCCGTGGCGTCAGCCTAGCTCACAGCAACCTCAGACTCCTGAGCTGAAGCGATCCTCCTGCCTCAGTCTCCCGAGTAGCTGGGACTACAGGCATGCGCCACCATGCCTGGCTAATTTTTTTCTATTTTTTCTGTATTTTTAGCTGTCCAGATAATTGCTTTCTATTTTATTTTAGTAGAGATGGGGGGGGGGGGGGTCTCGCTCTTGCTCAGGCTGGTCTCGAACTCCTGACCTCGAGCGATCCGCCCGCCTCGGCCTCCCAGAGTGCTAGGATTGCAGGCATGAGCCACCGCGCCCGGCCTTAATTGAGCCTAATTTACTGCCGGTCCTTGAATCCATCACCATAGCCAGGAGAATGGCAGGCACTGACGCGCTTGGGCCTTGGGCCTCTGTTAAGTTCCCTTGCCTGAAGTAATAATGGGAGCCAAGGGAAGCGGGGTTATGCTGATTGGTTTAGGCCAACAGCAGCCTGTGCATGGAACTGCACGGCTGCTACAAAGCACTGCAGGCCCAGAGTGGACACTGGAGAAAACATCACAGTGCTCACCAGAGGTGGCTGTTTTGAAACTGCAAAAGGTATTCTTCATTGCAGATTTTGACTGATCCTGCCAAACTGTCTTCCAAAAAGGCTGTACCAATTTATATTCCCACCAACAGTATATTAGATAGGTGAAAATTATCTTGCTTTGGTTTATGGTTTCTTGATAACATAAGTGAGGTTACACATATTTTCATATCTTTTTTTATTTTTCTGGTTTTTTTTTTTTTTGCCATTTGAATTCCTTTTGTGAATGAAAGATATTAAGGTGTTTAAAAAAAAAAAAAGGTAAAGTAGATTTTAGCTCTAGTGTTGGAGATTGTTCTTTGTAGATGTTTTTTTCCTACCCCTGAAAACAAAGGCAAACACCCAATTCAGATAATATGATTTGACTCAAAATACATTGTAGATCAAAAATTATTTTGGGGAAATACAACCCAGCCAGAAAAACGTATTTTTAAATTACACTTGCCCTAAGTAAGTGGTCAGGTCCCCTTTCTCTTATTGGATCTTGGGAGGAAATAAACCAACGAGAGATAAGTACTTCTCCGTCCTAGGGTAGAAAGATGAAGGAGAAGCCAGTTCTGCCTGGATGGACAGGAGTTATTTAAGAAACGTTATGAAAGATCTGAGGTCTGGGGTTGCTGCAGTTGGCCTTACATCCATTTCACCAGCATGACACCCTACTCCTTTGGCTCCTGCCGGGATTGCCCAGCGCTGCCAAGCCATGATCCAGGAGATGGCAGTAAAGCCCCACTCACTGTAAGCATTTCCATTCCAAGGGGAAAAATGCTAAAATCTGTGATCGGTTTTACCTGAGAGGTATTACCTGTGCCTTTTTGTCCATGCATCCAATAAATGGTCTTCTTTTCCCGCTTTTAAGAGCACAGTGTTTAAGGAGAGCTTAATCTAGTTGAACTTCCTAAAAGTGGCCAAGGAGAATTGCATTATCATAGCAGAGGGCCTCCCCCTAGTGGACATTGTTAGTTAAACACTCTGGGAGTAGAAGAGGTCCAATGCACGTGACCGCCACAGGCTCTGCGATTCCATCAGGGCTTCCCTACTGTCAGCAGGTGGCTGGTGACTCAGGTCAGCAAGGCAGAGCCAGTGGCTAGAGGAAGTCTAGGCTGGTAGGAGCATGGGGCTGGTGGGGACGAGTAAAAGAAGCTGGAGAGTTATGAAAGTAAATTTGCCTCATGAAATGAAATGTGGGCAGATGGGTAAAGGCAGAGTGGCAGGAAGTCTGATTAGACCACTTCCAAGAATGCCAATCGAATAAGGGCTCTGAACATCTTTGAAAATAATTGGAAACGTAGTTTTCAAGTGTGATGTCTAAGTAAGTAGCGAAATGTAAGTTGATCCTCACAATGAATGGAAATTTGAGCGTTAGTCTGTGCTGGCACTGGCTTGCTTTCTTGATTGTATCTGGAATGCAGCATAGGGAGGTGGCACCGTGCAACCCCAGGCACATTTCCAACCTTGACAGCAATCAGCCATAATGTGTGTTAAGTCAGCTGTCGGTCCACTGAAATTCTGACTTTGAAAACGTGCAGGGCATTGTGTTCTTTAGGGGAAATAAATCATCTATTTTGTGTCTAAAATTTAAACCCTTAATATACTGCTCGACATGCTGATTTGAAAAAAATCCACAAAGAAAAATGAAGAAGGACTATGGGAAAGGAAAAATGTGTTGCCTATACGGAAACAGAACTTTAAAACACATTTGAGCAAACTTTTATGGCTATGTCTGTATGAAATCTACCTCTATCCTGAGTGAAGATGGGCATCTAATCCTCCAGCTGAAGGAAATTGTGAAAGATATTTCTAAGGAAGTTAAAATATTTACTATGTGCAGAACATGTAATAAACCTTTTATTTAGAACATAAGCCAGGAAGTAAATAAATTTGGTTGGCCGAAAATCAGTTTCTCTATGCCTATTGAACTGATATTTGAAAAACAACAGTTTGAAGAGCCATGTCAAATAATTAGTCTTCCCGGGAAACTTATGTGTCTTGACATGGCCTTGGAGGAGGGATTTTACAAAGAGAATTGGATTTGGATTTAAAAAAAAAAAAAAGAATGACAGGTTCTGCTAATAAAGGTCTGAAAAAAATTACAAAATTAAGTGGGCAATTAAATTGGAGGGTTCTCTGTCTCTGGTTACCATTCTAACCTATTCTTCAACAAACGACTGAAAGAGAGAAATTTCGTTTGCAGTGAAACAAATAATTCATTTTAAAACAGAGATTCAGGCCAGGCGCGGTGGCTCACGCCTGTAATCCTAGCACTCTGGGAGGCCGAGATCGGTGGATCGTTTGAGCTCAGGAGTTCGAGACCAGCCTGAGCAAGAACGAGATTCCCGTCTCTACTAAAAATAGAAAGAAATTAGCCAAACAACTAACATATATACAAAAAATTAGCCAGGCATGGTGGCACATGCCTGTAGTCCCAGCTACTCGGGAGGCTGAGGCAGGAGGATCACCTGAGCCCAGGAGTTTGAGGTTGCTGTGAGCTAGGCTGACGCCACAGCACTCTAGCCTGGGGAACAGAGTGAGACTCTGTCTCAAAATAAGTAAATAAATAAAAAATAAATAAAACAGAGATTCATTTTAACATTTCAGAAAGGAGATTGAAAGCATGCACCAGTAGCCACGAGGGATGTGTGTGCCTTATCTTTGTCTCATCAACAGTTCTTTTTTTTTCCTGGGTGGAGATTTTTAAATCTCAAGACTTCCTCTGGAATGTGTGAATTGATTTGAAGGCAAATAGGGTTAAATATCAGGAGGTTTAAAATTCATTTATTTGACAGATGTTTATTGAGTCCCTACTGTGGGCAGACATTGTTCTAAGTCCTGGGAGTAAAGGAGCAAACAAAATAGACAAACATGTCTGCAAATACCAAACAAGATAACTAAGAATACATACTGAGTACACACAGAATACACAGAGAGAACAGCAAGGGCACAGGCCCTGAGGACGGAGTGCGCTTGGTTTGTCTGAGGAACAGGGAGGAGGACAGTGTGTCTGGAATAGCGTGAGAAAGGAAGAGAGTAGTGTGAGATGAGCTCAGAGAGGACAGGGGTGGGGATGGGGTGGGGAGGCCAGGTCGTGCAGGCCACCCTAAAGACCTGGACATCTGTGTCAGCGGTTTCAGGTGTAATCATTTATTTGCGATGGTCCCTTCTATACAAAGCATTGAAATGCCACTGTCCAATCTACGTTTACCATAGGTTCCCAATGTTGAAACTGAGAGAGGTATTTTCTCCTTGGTGTGTGTGTTTGTCTCTTTTTGGGTTCCTAGGCTAGCTAACTATATGACATGCAGGGTTACATTTAAGACTGTGAAGAAATTTCTGGTTTAAATTTGCCCTTGTTAGGAAAGGCAAATGCTTACTGGAACATGCTAAAAAATATTCAGAGGAATCCTGCTTAACACAATCTTGCTAACCACCAGTCGACAGAATGTTCAAATGCTTGTTTGATAAATGAAAGCTACAATTTGTAAGTAGCATTCATTTACTGATTTCCTTCACACTGCAGCATTTACAGTTTTTCAATTAATATATAACTCACATATAATAAAATACATAAATCTTAAGCATGTAGCTTGATAATTTTTATAAATGTATGCACCCCCATAACCACCTCCCAGAGCAAGCACCATACGAACAATTTCCAGCTCTCACCGTGTCCCTCTTGCCAATTCCCAACTGGTCACCCGCCAAAGGTCGTCATTATTCTCACCTCTCTCACCATGGATTAGTCTCGCCTGTCCCTGAACTTCCTATAGATGGACTCTTACTACATGGATTCTTTTGGCTCTGGCTTTGCAACTTTCTCCTTCTCAGCCACACAAAGCAAAGGAGCCACCTCTGCCTCCTGAGTTTCAAACTTATCTGCCTTTCTGGATTCCATGGAATTTAAAAGAAAAAAAAAACTTATCCGCCAAACCAGAGACTAACACAGAGGCGGAAGTATTCATACCTCTTTTTAATTATAATTCTTCCTCTAACTCTCCTACATCAACCCCAGTCGCTATCGGCGCTGCCCTGGCCACTTGCACAGCGCGTAACAGCTGCAAAGTCACCGTTGTCCCTGCTCGGGGACTTTTCTCATCACAGTGAGTCACAGGGCTTTCCAGTAACAAGCATCCCGGACCCTCCGGTGTTTTGGGGGCGTCCCTGTACGCACGTGGTGGCACACAGGCACCGGCAAACGGGCAGCGCCGCCGCACGCAGAGGACGAGGGCCGCCCTGGGGGTGGCCCCGCGGGTTCCTTCCCCTCGCCCCTGCTCGGGTGCCCCGGCTCCCGGCTCCGCACGTGCAAAGCCAGCCCCAGATGCCCAAGGAGCCAGAGAAACCAAACAGCGAGGCGGATGAATCAAGTTTGTCGGTATAGGATGATTTATTAGGGGGGCTCACGGATAGAAGCGTGGTCTTAGGCAGACGAGGAGGTCTCTGCCCCGCAGCCCCCTGACCCGGGCTTGTATCGGGGACATGAGTCCACGAGCTCTGGAAGCAACGTGTGGGTGGCTCAGAGGATGCGGCTGGTGTCACCGTGCACCAGCATCAAGGGTTGTTCTGGAGGAAAAGTGAATAGGTTTCACTAGATAGAGTACATCAACTTACTAGACATTTTGGAGGCATTTCCGGACTCATAACTAGCATTTAAAATAAATGCTAAAAAAGTCCCCTCACTCCTATTGCTTCAAAAGCAGCTAGTCTCACTTAAAAGGAACTCATTTCAGAAACGAATGCACTTTGAGGTATTAGCGACGGAACACTCTAAACCTGCTAGGGACTCGATAAACCTGCTAGGAAACCTTGTATTTTTAAAGGCAAAATTTATTAATCCAAAGGAATGAGGCAAATTTTTTTTTTTTTTTTGAGACAGAGTCTCACTCTGTTGCCCAGGCTAGAGTGAGTGCCGTGGTGTCAGCCTAGCTCACAGCAACCTCAAACTCCTGAGCTCAAGGGATCCTCCTGTCTCAGCCTCCCGAGTAGCTGAGACTACAGGCATGCACCACCATGCCCGGCTAATTTTTTCTATATATATTTTTAGCTGTCCATATAATTTCTTTGTATTTTTAGTAGAGATGGGGTCTCGCTCTTGCTCAGGCTGGTCTCGAACTCCTGAGTTCAAACGATCCGCCCACCTCGGCCTCCCAGAGTGCTAGGATTACAGGCGTGAGCCACCGCGCCCGGCCCAAATTTTTTTTTTTTAAATCACAAAGTTATATACATTTGATTGCAGATGGAGGCTGCTTCTCATATAGGCAACTCTGTGCATGTTCCAGGGGAGGAATGATGCAATTTTACCTAGAGTTATTTTGAAAAGGCACTTACTATACATGAAACACTAGAGATGTAGCCGGCCAGCTACGGAAGATGCAGTCACAATGCATTGAAGCTGTTAATCCATCATTAGCTTCTCTTGGTTTACCTGATGTTTACATATCACCTAGCAAGGCCTTAAGGGTCTAGATTTCAGAACTGTTAAGTTTCGAATTGCAAACATTCTAATGTCTGGGAAGAGAAAGCTCAGTCAATGCCAGGTTGGTTTTGGGCAATCAGGGGCACTGTGAGGACACGGAATCCCTAGGTGACCAGTGAGCATGCCAGAACAAAGCACGGGGGTCAGAAAGAAAAATGAGACTCAAATACAAACATTTATCTGTCTTCAGGTTTGCCCAAACTTGGCCCTTTTCTGGTATGTCCTTACTGACCAAAGCAGGGAGCAGGTATGGTTTGTTTTTAAAATACTGTTTCTTTCCTTTTCTTTTTTTAGACAGGGTTTCACTGTGTTGCCTGGGCTAGAGTGCAGTGGCATCATCATAGCTCACAGCAACCTGACACTCCTGGGCTCAAGTGATCCTCCTGCCTCAGCCTCCCGAGCAGCTGGGACTACAGGCGTGTGCCGCCACGCTGGGCTGATTCTTCTACATTTTGTAAAGACGGGGGTCTCACTCTTGCTCAGGCTGGTCTTGAACTCCTGGCCTCAAGTGATCTTCCCCTCTTCAGTCTCCCAAAGTGCTAAGATTACAGGTGTTGAGCCACCGTGCCAGGGCTAAAATATAGTTTGTTGATGAAGATTTCAAAAAGGTTTTTATTTAAACCTGTAAATTTGAAGCAAATATCTGTTCTTATAATGAATATTTGCTATGAAGTGAAAGAAATGGTTTTTTTCTTTTTGTTGTTTAATATTGGAAGGAATCACAGCACGATTATCTCATATCTCTCTTTTTCCCAGGCAACCATTCCCAGAGTCCTTTTGTCTTTGTGTTATTTTTTCTTTCTTTGCAGCAGCAGCAGCAGCAATTTTTACACATAGTTCTTGAGAGGGACAAGTGCAAGCCACTGACCCTGTATGCAAATCCAAAGTCCCTATGTGACAGGCAAGAGGAGTGGCGTAAATAGGAGGCAGAATTTTTACAGTGGCCAAATAACCAATGAGTGCAGTCTGTGGGATTTGTTTCTCAGTTTGCACCCCGAAAATACGAGGTTCCCATAGTTGAATGAATTTATGTCTGTAAAGTTCCAGAATTACCAGAACATCCGTGTAACCTTTTAATCCGGCTTTTGAGCCTGGAACCACATTGAGGGGCAGTATATCACTTTAGCCAGTATCTACATGACAATAGGAGAAATCATGAGATACTTAATTTGCACTGGTTGTCTAAAAAATTTACATTAACGTCAATTTAGATACGGTTAAAAAAATAATTATTCGGGGTAGATAATTCAGTTTATATTTTTAAAGTATTATCTGTAGCCAGATTCCCCATAACTTTTTGTGCTTTAAACTTTATAATTTTTTTAAAAAGTTCACTTTGTAAATGTACCTTGTTCTTTAAGTTTTCCAGTGAGTATAAAAGAGCATGTCATTCGTGTCTTCGTTTGGTTTGTAATGATCTCATTTTATTTAAATGCTCTTTAATTTAGAAGAGGAGGTTGATTCTTCTTGTATCTCACTATGGATAGGAATTATTGGAGCCACCCATTTAAAGATTTTATTTGCGTAAATAATGACCATAAAAATTTGAGGATAAGAATAACATGTTTACCGCTCTCTTTTGTACTCGTAATTAGCCTATAATCCAGCATCTTTGCTGCTGAGGAGGAGAACAATCTCTAGCTGATGGTGTTTAGGATACTTAATCTTCAAATTTTTCAAGGAGTTTTAGCTTGGAAAGAGAACATCAATCTTTTTCTTGCCTTCTCTGAGGGATTGGCTTCTTTGGCTTCAGTAAGTTTGGGTTTGTCTTCTCTTCAGCTTTCCTCAGATGAGCTTCCTCTTCGGAGTGTCCTTCTGGGGAAATATCTGTGAGGAGGAAGGCGACCGTGTGGCCAGTAAAATGGCTGGAAGTGAAAACGGTGGTTGCACCTTGGAGGAAAGAAAGGTCTAATTGGAAGCCTAACGTAGATTCTGGGTCTTCTTGGTGGAAAAACATGGAAAGGACACTTGGGTGTCCTTGTGATGGGCTGGACCCTTGTTATTGGACTCCTCGTGACGGGCGGAGGAGGGGTGAGTGTGAAGATCTGGCAGTCCGTATGGTCTAGGTCATTCTGTGAGCCTCCAGGAGGGGTGAATGCCTCTTGTCCTGTGGGGAGGAAAATACAAGTCAGGAAACAGATCTGGTACAGAAGCAGAAGGGAGGTAGATATTCAGGGTGATGGCAGGGAAGAAAAATGGGAAGAGAGAATGAGAGATGCCTCAAAGCATGTGTGAAAACATCGCTAAAGTTTGATAAAATGAGACACAGACACACCTTTGACCCAGCATTTCAACTCTGGGGAATTTATCCAAGAGAAATGAATGTTTATGTCTACAGGAAGTTCAAGGATGCTCATAGCAGCCTTATTCATAATAGCAAAAACTTGAGAACAATCCAAGTTTCCATCAGTAGGTAAATGGATGAACAAACTGTGTATTCATACAGTGACATAGCATTCAGCAATGACAAAAAAGAGCTACTAATACCGACAACAACATGGATGAAGCCTGTTAGGGACAGGTGCAGGCTGGCAGTGCTAACCACAGGAAAAGAGGAGAGGGGCAAAAATGAGGAGGCCAATGAGCATTTAGAACCAAACCCGCAACAGCAGGAACTTGAGGTTGGGGACTTTTCCGGGCAAGGAGCATGCACAGAAACCAGAGGCTCATGTCCAAAGGTAACCTTTTCCCCATTAACATACATTAGCATAATGAAATCACACCCACCAGCACCATGACAAATCCCACAGATGTTATGTTGAGCAAAAGAAATTAGACACGAAAGAGTTACATACTGTAAGATTCCATTTATATGAAGTTCAAGAACAAGCAAAACTGAACTATGGTTAAAAAAAGTCAAAATAATATTCAGCTTAGGGTTAGGGTAGGTGTTATTTAGTTGAAAGAGCAACTAGGGAACTCTTTAGAAACGTTCTATATCTTGATCTGGGCCGGGCGCAGAGGTTCACGCCTGTAATCCTAGCACTCTGGGAGGCCGAGGTGGGAGGATCGCTCGTCAGGAGTTCGAGACCAGCCTGAGCAAGAGTGAGACCCCCATCTCTACTAAAAAATAGAAAGAAATTAGCTGGACAAGTAAAAACATATAGAAAAAAAAATTATCCAGGCATGGTGGCACATGCCTGTAGTCCCAGCGACTCGGGAGGCTGGGGCAGAAGGATTGCTTGAGCCCAGGAGTTTGACGTTGCTGTGAGCTAGGCTGACACCACGGCACTCTAGCCTGGGCAACAGAGCAAGACTCTGTTTCAAAAAAACAAAACAAAACAAAATAAACCCATTTTGACATTTTACTAACAGATCAGCTGAGCTAGGCCTTGAGCTCTGCCATTCAGTTAACTGTGCTCCAGCTATTAAAAACCAACCAACCACTCACCCCTTGTGTCTATCTCATCTCTTAAAACCTGAGCCTCTTCTGCTAGGCAGGTTTTTTCTGACTCTGGAATGTCCAGTAGTGTTCGGTAATCTCTTCTCCTGGGAATTTCCAAGGGCTCAAGATCAAGGTCCAAACTTGCTGCAGTCACCTACTCAAGAATGTGGGTAGGACCATAGGACCATGTAAAACCACATTCTTCCAGCAAACTAGACACATGGGGATTATATCAGGTCACTGGCTGGCGAGCACAAGTGTTCTAAAATGTGGGACCATAAAGATTGATTTGGGAACCTGTCACATCTTACAAAGTTATACAGTAAAAAGTAAAACAAAACAAAACAAAACAAAAAACTGAACAAAGTTAAGTGAGGCCCCACACCTGAGTAAGTAGGTTGATGCCATTCATGGTTTGTTTATCCTTGCTCTGCCCTCTTCCCGCTGTCTTCCAAACCTTTGCTCTCTCCTCAAAGCCCCTGAAAAATGCTCACTGTTTTTCATTCATCTGAAGAATTCACTTGGAAATTCTCTCTACCTTTCTAAGCAGATTACTTGGCTTCATATTTCAGAAAGAAAACTGAGGCGATCTGACACGAACTTCTTTGGTTCCTATTTTCTCTCTTTAAAGGCTACACACTTACTGACCCCACTTCTCCCCCTGCCCCCACCGCCTGTTTAATCCACTTGACTCAGCCTCTGTCTCCTCCACTCCCGGAAAGCTACTTTGGCAAATGTCATCCATGGTCCTGGGCGGTGGACCAGGGTGTTCTAGAAGCCTAGAGCACGGCTTCCTGCGCTCTCTGCCCGGCTAACTCCTGTCTAGATTTCGAGTCTCATTTTCTCAGGGAGGCCTTGCCTACCCAGAGACTGCGTGAAGGCCCTTTGCGACGAGCTCCCTAGCTCCCTGTGAGTCCACTCTCATAATCCTCATCAGTAACGTGGTTATTACTCAGTGGCTACGTTCCTGCTCCACTGAAATAGCCACGTGACCATCTCATAGACTGCTGTCTCTTCATCCCCAGCACGGTGCCTGCAAGCAGGATTGAATTGATTGAGAGAAACCTCGGTTTCTACAATTGCAAAAGGTATCAAGTTCCTACCTCTCAGGGGTAGTGTGATGATTAATATTAATAAGCAAATATGTCCGCTTAGGTAATGTACTGACATGCCACCAGAGGCACCGAATGTCCACGATGAGCGTTCCTCCGCAAGCTTAATATTAATAGGACCGAAGTGGGTCAAATATCTAAATGCAGATTCCAAACAGGCTGAGAGGCAGAACAGCTCAGTGTTCACAAGGAGGAGTTCTGGAGCCAGGCTCCCTGAGCTCTGCCACTTAATAACCGTGTGACCGGAGATGGATTCCTTAACCTCTTCCGGTCTCATTTTCCTTAATTGTAAGATGGAGAGAGTAATATTACCTATTTCATTAGCTTGTTGCAAGTCTCAGCTGAAATACAATGTGTAAAGTGCTCAGAATATATTTCCTGACCTACGGCATGCGTTTAGTAAGTGTTAGCTATTGCTATTAATCTTACATGTTATGGAAGATTCTATTAGCATGAGCCCCATTTTCTTAGGCCCATCTGGTTACATTTACACATAAAATTTGTGCACTAAGAATAGGACTAAAGGGTACAGATAGTATTAGAATAGGACCGCCACGAGGACAGTTGACTCTGTTGGTGTCTTAGTTTGTTTGTGTTGCTATAAAGAACACCTGAGGCTGTGTAATTTATGAAGAAAAGAGGTTTATTTGGCTCACGGTTCTGCAGACTGTACAAGAAGCAATGGTGCCAGCATCTGCTTTTGCTGAGGGCCGCAGGAGCATCACTCATGGCGGCAGGAGAAAGGAAGCCAGCACGTCACATGGCGAGAGAAGGGGCAAGAGACACAGGAGGGAGGTGTGAGGCTCTTTATAGTAATCAGTTTTCGCAGAGTGAGGATGTCAACAAGCCACTCATGAGGAATCCACTCCCATGACCCAAACACCTCCCTTAGGCCCTACCTTCAGCACTGGGGACCAAATTTCAACGTGACGTTTGGAGGAGACAAATAGCCAAACTATATCAGTTGGTCACTGGCTGTGTCCCCGGCACCTAGAATAGTCCCTGGCTGGCTGTGGTGCTCAGTAAACACCTGACAGATTGAATGGACGGTCAGGCACGTGCTGAATATTTTTGTGAGTATTTCATTCTAGTCCCAGAAAATTTGCAATGATTAATTTATATTGAAAATTAGAATATAATAGAAAATAGAAGGCAAAATATTGCTTGGAATTTGGATATCAATTTTAAATGGGTTTATTACAGTCTAGACATTGAAATTAGTAGCATACCAACTGCTTCAAAAATAAGTACTTTTAAAAAAAAAGGTAATGATGAAAGACTTTTTTTTTTTATATAATTACCTGTAGTCTGTGGTTATTTGGTCAGACAACAGCCGGCTTGTAGCGAACTATACTGAGTTTATGAGAAGTAAGTTTTACACTTGACATTTAACTATGCAGTTCTTTCCTTGCACGGCACGTGGACTCTTAGAAAATCTCTCGTGTTCTTCAGAGTTGAACCAGAAAGTCCTGTGATTGATTGACTCACAATAACCGCAACTCAATTCATTTTGTAGGCTCATAGAGTGGCCAGATCTCTAACTTTACAGATAAAAAATTTGGAGCCTAGAAATTGTCACACAGGCCTGTTTCAACTCTTTGCTGCAAGTCAAGTCGTTTCAGCAACGTACAGGCTACCGTGTCAGGTGCCGCAGCGGGTGCAGAGATGAGCAAGACACAGTGCTGTGCTGGAGGGGCGGGAAGCTGCGATCACTACACAGATCTGCATCCGGAGCAGAACGCAGCATGTGCAGTGGGCTGTGTAGGAGAAAGTGCCAGAACCAAAGATCGCAATTTTAAAATTATGTGTCTCAAGGAAGACTTTGTAAAGGCAACATCATAGCAACATTTAAACGTGCCTTGAAGCAGAATTGCAACAAACACAAGTGAAAGCAGGAAGAGGGAGCAGCAACAGCCGCAGCCGCTGCCATGGAAGAGAGAAGAGGGCGAGCTTGGAGAGCCACACGTGACCTTGTCTGGCAGCCCCAGATGTGTGCGAGCAGCCACAGACTGGAACCAGGGCTGCCGGGATGGAAAGAAGCTATATTTGACGGACTTCGAGGGGTTATGGGAAGAGTGAGCCCAGTTCAGAAGTCAAATCTCATGTTTCAATTGGTGTCGTTTAGATGCAAATAGAAGAAATCTCTAATCTCATTGTCACTCGTTTAGCTACATAGTTACAAAGCCTCTTGAAGAGTGGTTCATTTTCTGGAAGGAAGGTGGCAGGTGGCTAGTTCTGTTTTAGGATGCCTCTTTTAGCAGGTGTTGATTGGGGGGGCCTTGTGTTGGGATTTGGGGGGCAGTTGTCTATGATCTGTGCCCCTCATCCTCTGATTGCCAGAGTTGTGTGGAGGTCGGATAAGGGGATCTCTGGGGGTCCCTGGACCAGCTCTGACGTCCCTCCCCCTCTCCAGTCTGCCGTGAGCTTTGGGGGGTAAGTAGGGTCTGGCTGAGCCCCTGCCACCTCCTGCCCCAGGGCACGTGAGCGGGTGAAGGGCTCTCTCTGAGCCTGCTTCTCTCCTCCCTAAACCACATCTCGTTTTGGAACACAGCTGAACTGTGAAAATAAAGTTAGACCCATGGCCCGCGGGGTCTCCTTCCCCTTTCTTTCCTCCTCTTCCCTTCTCTGTCCTTTTCTTTCCTTTCCCCAGGGGTTTGCAAACCAGGCTCAGGCCACTGGTACATTTTGTAGTGGGTGAAGGAAAGAGACAGGAACAGTGGAGAAGTTGCATCTAATAGAATCCTAAAGAAAGAAACCTGTGCTTACCTCAGTAGCACTAAGACACAGCTTACTAGGTGTGATTCATTAAAGCAATGAACAGAGACGAAACACCCACCAGGTGCAAACTATTGAGCTACTGGAGCTGTAAACAGGTGGCCAGTGCTGTAATTCAAGGTGGAAACTGTTAGCTTTCTAACAATAATAACTAGTATTTGTACAGTGTTTTGAGCCTGCAGAGCTGTTCCCCACATGGTAGCTCATTTGGTCCTTCTCACTCCCACAGTGATGACTATTATGAATACTGTCACATCGCAGATGAGGACTCTGATGCTCAGAGAGGTGAAGTGTGTCTAAAGTCCCAGAGCTAGTGCTGAGACCAGGACCAAAGTCTCTGGACGATAAAACCCAGCCTTTCTCGTTAGCCACACAGGCTGAGGTCAATATTTCCCGTTTATGGGAACGTGTAATCATGGCGGCAATTTTGACTCTTCATACAACTCGTCAATTAGTGGAACCACAGTGGAATAAAAACAAAACCCTTACCTTCTGCCACGGTCGCCAGCAACCAGCAGACCAGTACCCAGGAGGAGAAGCAGTGTCTGCGAGCCATGGCTGCCACCCGGAGCAGCCACCGTGTTGAACCCAAGGTTGCTTTAAAGGGGAGCTGGTGAGTCACCTGCAGCCTGATTCAGATAATTTGCATTTGCCGTGTGGACCACAGAGATCAGGGATTGCGGTGCGAGGGCAAGAAACCAGCAGGGGAATACCAGACAGTATTTGTCAACCAGAAGCTTCCTGTAATGACAGCTGAATATATCGTTCATCTCTCCTTGCAGTGGGATTTGGACAACCATGCCCTCCCCAGCCTTTTCATCCCTCGAATCTTCTCCCATGTTAGTGTCTTCTACTCACTTGTGCGGATGGATCTTCCTCTGCAGGAGAAAGCAGCTGTCCAGAAATATTCCACACTGCTTCCCTCTGTGTCGCTTACCCACTTAGAAAAGCCACACGGAGCAGGACAGCATACTCTGCAGAGGCTTCCTGCCCCGGGCGTTTGAAGGGGCTGTTCTCTGGACCCGCACAGGTTCATGCTGCTGCTTCTCAGCGCTGCTCGTGTGCAGGAGCCGAGGGACGCAGAGTCAGAAAACTGCCTTTCCCAGGGGCCAGCAGAGTAACTGTCCAAACAAACATGAAAATCTGGGAGAGTAACTTAGTGCCTTGTCCTCCCAGGGCTCCTCTTGGTTCACCAAATTGCCTACAGGATGGACATGGTACACCTGTGCCCGGTTGGGTTCCCGAGAGAAGGACTCTGTCAGCTGCTGGAGGAATGAGGGGGGTAGTCACAGGCGATTCAGAGCATGGACCTTGGAATTAGGAAAAACTCCGATCCTGACCCTGTGCAGGCCTAGGCTAATGTGTGTGTGTCTTAGCTTTTAACAAAAGAGCTTAAAGAGTAAAAAGATAATTTTTTAAATAGAAAAAAGCTTATAGAATAAGGATATAAAGAAATAAAATATTTTTGTACAGCTGTACGTGTTTGTTTTATAAAGTTAAGTATTATGAAAGAGTCAAAAGGTTAAAAAATTTTTAATTTAAATTGATTAAATTTTAAAGTCTTTGTTTATTTTTATGTGTATATATTCACGGAGTGCAATTTTGCCATATTGAGATATCGTATTGTGGTGAAATCCAGCCCTTCAGTGCATGCGTCATTGGAGCAATGCCCATTGTACCCACCATTTTTTAATCTTTTATATCCTGTTTTTACAGTACTTTTTCTATGTTTAGATATGTTTAGATACACAAGTGATTGCCATCGCGTTGCCATTGCCCGCAGTGTTGGGTGCAGTAACGTGCTGCACCACACGCCTAGCCTGTGTAGGCTGTACCATCTGGGTTTGCGTGAGTGCACTCTGCCATGGTCACACGACCGCAAAATCACCGATGCATTTCTCAGAATGTGTCCTTGTCATTAAGTGACCCATGACTGCATTCACTTTGCTTTAGAAACTCGTGTATTCATTTACTAATTCATTCGTGGATTTATAGTCTTAGTTTAATCGACTTTTTTGTTTTGTATCCTTCTGGCTTAGCAACCTGTGAGGAAGGAGGCTCTTTCCGGCTAGCACCAGTTAGAAAAGTCCCCGGGCAGATCTCTGGTTGGCCAAGGCCGGGTCTTGTGGCTGGAAATGGGAGGGAGGGGACAGTTAAGAGAAGAAGTGGGGCCATGACAGAGATGGGCCACTGGCGACAGAGGCTGAGAAGCGCCCCTGATTTGGGACTAGTATACTGTGGTGTCACGTGACCCTCCCAGCCCCGCGGTGGATGCGATCTGCAGTGTGCGTGTTACCTAGAACGCCTGGGGACCCGCATAGGACCATCCAAGTTCCTGTGAAAAAGAAAAAAGAAAAACTTTTTATTACCCGATGGCTGAGACTGCTATAAATACAGCAATGCTTAACACCGTAGTGCTTTCCACTGGGGAGGATGGCAGGAAATAGTTGTTGGTGACTGAAGGGCTTTGTGGTTCAGCCACATCTTGGCGTGTGAACTTGTCCCAACCAAACGTGAACCGACTTGGAATTATTCACTGGTTTCAGTCTGTCCAGTGCCTGGATCTAGGCTGCCTTGAGAAAAGGTTTCCCGTATGCTGGAGTGACACGTGTTGTCACAGAAGGAACACCAGTCTAAGAAGGCTTTGTTGGACATTTTAGGGGAAGGTCCCCCATGTCCTCCTCCCCAGGTGTGCAGCCCAGAAAAGCAGAGCATCTGGCCCTTGGGAGGGTCGCTTTGGGGAAGTGAACTTTGCTCTCTCGTCACTTCATTTCATTCAACAACTAGGTATTGGGTGCCCGCTGCGTGTCGGACATTATTCCAGGGGGTAGGATACAGACAAAATACCTGCCCCGGTGGAGCTAACATTCTGGTGGGGTAGAGACAGAGAATGCACAATAAATACGACACATGAGTAAATTAGCTAATATGTTAGAATATTCTGTGATATGTGGTACAGAAAAATAAAAGATGATCAGGGTAAGGAATGCAGGGAAGTGTTGGCGTTTTAATCAGAAGATGGTATGTGAACAAGGACTGGAGAGAGGCGGGGAAGTTATCCGTGTGGCTACCCGGGGGAAGACAGTGTCAGGCAGAGGGGACGGCCAGGCACAGGCCGTGAGACAGGATGGCCACGTGCTGGACTGTGTTATAACACACAACAGCAGGGAGGCCATCGTGGCTGGGGCAGAGCGAGTCAGGGGCCGTCGCAGGAGAAGAGGTTAAAGGGGTAACAGGAGGGCAGATCGCTAATCTGAGGGACATGGGGAGCCACCGGAGGGTTCTGCAGAGAGGGGTGGCATGAGCTTACTTACATCTTTTTTTTTTTTTTTTTTTGAGACAGAGTCTTGCTTTGTTGCCCTGGCTAGAATGAGTGCTGTGGCGTCAGCCTAGCTCACAGCAACCTCAAACTCCCGGGCTTAAGCGATCCTACTGCCTCAGCCTCCTGCGTAGCTGGGACTACAGGCATGCGCCACCATGCCTGGCTAATTTTTTTTTTCTATATATATTTTAGTTGTCCAGATAATTTCTTTCTATTTTTAGTAGAGACGGGGTCTTGCTCTTGCTCAGGCTGGTCTCGAACTCCTGACCTTGAGCGATCCACCCGCCTCGGCCTCCCAGAGTGCTAGGATTACAGGCGTGAGCCACCGCGCCCGGCCCACATCTTAAAAGGACAACTTGGGCCACTGTGTGGAGAATAGATTTTGGGGGCAGACTATCGCAGCAGTCCTGTGGGGAGGGGATGGAGACTCAGGCTGGGCTGGTGGCGGTGGAGGTGTGGGAATTGGGGAGATGATGGGCACCGTTTGACGGAAGAGCTGACAGGATTTCCTGATGAATCGGAAGAGGGCGTGAGAGACCAGGGGAGCCATAGATAATACCACGGTTTTTGGTCTGAGCATTCGACCGCTGGGGTTGGGTGTGTTCGGGTGATGAGATTATGGTTGAATTTAAAAATAACGTCATGGTAATATTGTTTATTTTAAAAATAAAACTTAGGGAAATAAAAATGCCTTGTTCTGGAAGATACCTTGGCACTTTCGTGAGTAAATGCTAGGAAACTTTATAACGTATTGGAAGAGTCTGTGGAGGGCAGCTAAGGCGGGAGTAGTGAAATTGCGCAGTGGAGCGGGGAGATTTCTGCATTTGGGCAGTAACGTGGGCCTGAGAGTGTGTGGGGGATTCTTATGTCCCTTCTCATGTCTCTGCTCAGGGCGGAGAGAAAGGACGAGGTGAGGCACAGTCTCTGTCGATTCCGTGGGCTCTGGGTTCTCAGGCTTGCCCTGTTTTACCACCTGGGAGCCCCTACACAGCAGGTCCTTGAATAACGTCATTTCACTCAACCTTCGTTATGACGCTGATGAGAAAAGAACAAAGGATTCCCAGCTGGGGCTGTGTGGAGTTTGCACGTCCTCCCCGTGGAAGTTACAGAATCAAAATGGAGTTGCCAATGGTAAGAAAACCCTGACAAGTAGAGCCGGGGAGGTCAGGAAGAGACGGTTCTCACGCCTGATAACGAAAAAGTCTCTACAGATCCCACCACCTTGCAAAAGGCCATCGCAACCTTATACAAGGAAATACTTCTGCAAGGACCTCTGCCCGGCAACTGCCTGCCCAGCCTTGGTGTGGTGCCACCCTTGTTACTGATCTTTGTAGCCAAGGATAATTATTACAAAACAATTTATGTGATCTTCCTCATTTTTTCCAATAAAAACCTTCGTCTTCCTTTGCCTCCCTGAATATGCACGTGGTTTACTAGGACATGCATACTCCCATTGCAATGCGCTATTCCAAATAAATGATCTCTTCTGTTAGAGCCTCTGTTGGGTTTGGATACAATGAAAATGGTTTCTGGCAAGTAATTTACTTTTTTTTTTTTTTTTTTTTGAGACAGAGTCTTGCTCTTTTGTCCTGGCTAGAGTGCGGTGGCGCCAGCCTAGCTCACAGCAACCTCAAACTCCTGGGCTTAAGCAATCCTACTGCCTCAGCCTCCTGAGTAGCTGGGACTACAGGCATGCGCCACCATGCCTGGCTAATTTTTTCTATATATGTTTTTAGTTGTCCAGATAATTTCTTTCTATTTTTAGTAGAGACGGGGGTCTTGCTCTTGCTCAGGCTGGTCTCGAACTCCTGACCTCGAGCTATCCTCCTGCCTCGGCCTCCCAGAGTGCTAGGATTACAGGCGTGAGCCACCGCGCCTGGCCAAGTCATTTATTTTGGATGCTTACATTGAGACAATGTAAACGTCATTCTGTATTAACGGAAATGGAAGCTAGAAGCAGCCTGAGAGGGGAAACACCAAAGACTCGTGCTGGCAACGTTCAGAAAGGCTGGACTGTTCCAGCTGTCCCTCTGCAGCTTCTAGGGCCAGTCTGCAGAGCTGTTTTCACACCCTTGGGGACCCACCGGATGTCTGTCTGAGGACGGATCAGCCGCACTTGTGCTCTAATCTCCACAGTCCTGCTGGGAGAAGGCGCAGCCCTGCGGTTGGGCCTTGGAGAAGCAAAGCTGAGCTGCCTTAAGTCCGATTAGGTGAGTCCTCCTTCCGCGGCCGAAACTGCTGAAGCCGCCTGGGAGGGGCATTCCCCTCATGGGCCACGGTGAGTAATCTAGGGAAGCCTCCATTAGGGCCACCGTGAGTCAGGATGACGTGTGTCGGGGAGCATGGGGAGTGGTGGATACCCCTGAGTCAGGCTGGGGGAGGCCCAGGGCTGGCTCGGGGTGCTCTGTTGGAGGGAGTCTTTGGGGGATCTAACTGTCCTGTGGTTGGCTCTGATTTGCGGGTGGCCGGGATGACTTCTCCGCAAGGCTTTCGAGGGCATCTTCTGCTGGGATTTTTCCTAAAAGGGGTTTCAGACATCTTAGCCACACCTCCAATTTCTTCCTTTTGCAGAGCAGGAGACATAGGCCTCAAGAGGGTTCCCAAAGTCACTCCAGTGATTTAACGACACAATGGCACTAACACCCTGCTCAGAGGCAGAGTGAGGCCCACGGCACCCACAGCCCTCCTTTATCAAAGGTTTGAAACACAGGATTTGAAACCAGTGGGATAAATCAGTGTTCTCCTCTCTCCTGCCACCAATTAGCTGTGAGGCCTTGGACCAGTCGGCCTCGTTGCCTCTCAATCGCCTCATCTGCGTACTATTTATCATACTGTAAGCATCACTGTTCTGGGCATTAAACATACATTAAGGCACTTAATCCTTAAAGCAGCCCAATGAAGTAGTTATTATTGTCATCCCCATTTAGAAAACGAGAAAACTGAGGCCCAGAGAAGTTAGGTCATGTGGCTAATATGTGGCAGAGCCATGCTACAAAGCCAGGCAATTTGGTTGTAGGATTCTTGCTTTTAATCGCTGTGCTAGGTGTGCTCTGAGACCCTGGCTGTCACCTTATTGCAGTGAAAGCTCTGTGAAACTATCTTCCCGGTGCTGCAGGACAAAAGATTGGTTTGTGTAAAGTTTTCTCAAGGCAAAATAAATAAATAAAAAGAGATGGAACGGGAACAGACTAAGAGAGACTTAAGAGACATATCAACCAATTACAAGGTTTGGATTTTATTTGGGTTCTGTTTCAAATAAACTAATTGTAAAAAATAAAATAAGACAACTGGGGAAATATGAACATTGGCTGGATATTTGATAATATTAAGAGATCATTGTTAAACACTTTTAGGTGAGATAATGATATGTAGCTTTGTCTAAAAAAATAGAGTCCTTACCTTTTAGAGGTATATGCTGAAATATTTACAGATTATATGCTGTCTAGGATTTGCTTCGAAATAATCAGAGCCGGGAGTGAGTTGGGGGATGGACAGAACAAGATTGTCCCTGTTTAATAATTGTTGCAGCTATGTGACAGGTACATTGGAGTTTATTATACTCTGTACTTTTGTTTGGAACTTCTCATTACAAAAGGTTTTTAGAAATCACCTGTATAAACTTCTGTTTTATGCTCTTTGAGAAATGTCAAAAGCACCTTGGATCCACCTCAGAGCTAGTGGGAAGATCAACAGTCCACAGGGAGAGGGTGGCTGGGACGCTGTTTAGAAGAGTCAACTTCCAAGGGTGTAATTTATCTGGGGGTGACCCACGGTGCTTCGCACATGGTAGATACTCAGTAGATTCTTCCAGACTGCATGCATGCACGCATATGCATGAACAAGTATGAATGAATTTGGTCCACAGTGAGTTGCAGAACCATTCTGTCACAAGATCACGAATATGATCTATAGGCCAAATATGTAAAATGATTTTGTCTGCTTCTCAGTAGACCAAATGGTACATCTAAAGGCAGCTTTGTCTGCAATGATTATAACAAGGACAAAATACTTCTACAGTGTCCCCCCTTATTCATGTGGGCAAATGTTCATGAAAAGATTTACGAACAACAATCCTTTACTCTGCAGCTATGCCCCCCGCCCCACCTCAGAGCCCACTCTGCTCTCAGCTCTATTGCCGTCGTTTTTGCTTGCCCAGCCCAGCTCGCATCCTGATTCTTCTGATTACCTAACCCTGAGTCCCCTCTGGGAAAACCATCATTTCTCTACTCTCCTGGCTCCAGGATTGGGCTATAACCTATACCTGCCAATCATAGCATAGCATTCCTATGGCCACAGTGAGTGTTTTAGGGGTGGGCATTTGACGGAAGCCAAGTCAATCAGGCCCAGTCCAAACTAGTGCTAGAACTGTTGTATGGGTGACTGGAAAGGAGGCACACAATTTTGCTTTTGGACTTGAAATTGCGAGGAGACATACCTACATAAAGGGAGAGGCTACGTGATAAGGCAGAGTAGAGAGATTCCAGATTCTGGTAACATCGTTTGAGCTCCTGGATCCAGCTATACCTGAAGTCATATACAGTATGCTGCATGTGGTTTGCTGAAATTGATTCTGAAATATTATGAATACAGTGCCTGCTTCAGCAGCACATATACTAAAATTGGAATGATAAAGAGATGATCAGAATGGCCCTGTGCAAGGATGACATGCAAATTTGTGAAGCATTCCATATTTTTGTAAATTTTCATCTCTTTGAAATAACTTGTTATATCTGTAAAATGTTTTTTGTAAGCCTCACAGTAGCCACAGCATAAAAATCTGTAATAGATTTACTAAAAATAAAAAAAGCAACAAATTAAAACATACTGTGAGAGATATTAAATTTAACTACAAAGGTAGACAGCAAGAAAGGAAGAGAGGAGTCTCAAAACAATGATAAAATAAGCAACAAAATGGCATGAGATGGTTCTTACTTATCAATAATAGCACTGAATGTAAATGGTCTCAATTCTCCAATTAAAAGGCACAGAGTGGCTGAATGGATAAAGAAACGAGACCCAATTATATGCTGCCTTCAAGAAACCAACTTCACCCGTAAAGACACACATAGACTGAAATATTACCAATATAGTAGCAAATCACATAGAAGATAACAATTCTTAAGCCTAGTATTAAAAAGTGAAAAAGCAGAGCTATTAATTTTTATATTCTTGTATTTGATTACAGACTATAGATGTAGACATGGAGTGGAAAATTATGTCAGTTCCAGTGGTTGAGTAAATCTTTAACAGAGATTAGGACCAATCTTTTATCATTCCATGCATTCTTTCTGAGAGCTAAGAGAAACCAGGTGACTAGGCAGACGCCTGTGCTGATGAATCCCTTGGGTACTTGAATGTATGTGGTAAGGTGACTTCACCTTGAGTGCTCAGCTACCGTGTCTATGCTTAATGGTAGCCTCAGACAGATCCAGATTGTGGTAATGAGTAACTACGGGTTTTCCTCAGTTTGAGACACAGGATGAGTTCACGTTTTATCCTTCAGCCTCTAAATGCACCAATTGGAGCTTCTGAATGGAGTGATTGAAGTCTGGCCTTTAAGATGTTATGAATGTTCAACAACAATTCCACATTTAGTGAATCAAAATCTCTGGGTCTGGCATTGTAGATCAGAATTGAGAACACTGTGACTCTGTATAATAATAATACCATTATACCAGCTGTGAGACCTTTTCGCCATTTAATTTCCTCATCTGTAAAATGAGAATAATAATAGTACCTACCTTATAGGGTTATTTTGAAGTTAAATGAGTTAATAAAATTTAAGCACTTTGAATAAAGACTGGCACCTGGTAAATGTTAGCTATCATTATTACTGAACACTGATAGTTTTCTGCCTCAAACAAACATTTCCTCTTGAACATGAATATCCTAAAAAAACAAAGAAAAGGCTAGAAATGTGAGGATTTATGCAAATTGTAATCATCTCTGTGAGAGTGGGCAACACTTCTCAGATATTGGTACTTGGACGTCACATTCTTTAGTATTTTGAGGTACCGAGTCAGCTGGAAAGCTGTATTTGAAGGATCTCAACAGGGGCTTATTTTTAGGGTTCTGCTAGCTGACCAGTCACAGCAAAGCTAACTAAAATCTTGTACCCACACCTACTCAGACAGTGATTTCTTTAAGTCTCATTAGTTAAGCTGGGTTTGGGAGATTTGTTTGAGATATCTAGGTGTCACAGGAAATAGCAGTAATTCAAGACTTGGCTCCAACTTTAGCCAGTATCCCAGTGAGAAAATAAAAGCACTGGTAACAAGCAACCCCTAGTTTTTCAGAGATGAAATTGTTTAATGGTTTTAATTTAAATCGATAGAATGCTCTTATTATAATTTTCTTTTTCTTTTCTCTCTTTTCTTTTCTTTTTCTTTTAGAGATGAGCTCTCACTCTGTTGCCCAGGCTGGAGTACAGTGGCATGATCATAGCTCATTGCATCCTTGAACTCCCAGGCTCAAGCGATCCTCCCACCTCGGCCTCCTGAGTAGCTGGGACTACAGTTGTGCACCACCATGCCCAGCTAAGTTTTTCTTATTTTTTGTGGAGATGGGGTCTCACTGTGTTTGCCCAGGGTTTCAAGGCCAGGCTGGTCTCAAACTCCTGGCCTCAAGCAATCCTCCCACCTCAGACTCCCAGAGTGCTGGGATTACAGGCGTGAGCCACCGAACCTGGCCCCCCTCCCTACATTTAAGACCCATCTACAAGTGTCATAGTAAAAGTGGCAACCAAAACATTTTTAAGAATCCTTAGGATTTCAGAGGTAATTTCTTTCAGCTGGGTAGCCGGGCAACATTTTGTGCCATTACAAAAACTACCTTTTTAATAAGCACCAGTACCCTACATTTTATTGAAATTGTATGTTGAGTCCACTCTACTGGCGAGTCTGTAGCTGAATGCCTGTCTCCACATGGTACTCACCACTAGTATTTGCGGTTGGCAGCCTGCACGGCACGTACACCTCACTCTCTTCATTTAATGAAATGTTTCTGTTTTAAAAAGCACGAGGCCCAAATCTGCTAAGTCAAATGTGATGTTACCTTTCAACTGCACAAGCTCTGCCACAAGGATTTGGGAAGTTTATTATCTGACTCAAATCCGTCGGGAACTTCTCTGCCGTTGACTGAGCACAAACCACAGAACTCAGGTTAGTTGATTGTTCAGTGACTTGATACGCTGAGGCAGTGCTACTCAAAGCAGCTGGCCTGTGAACCCTTTCTGACTGGTCCAGAATGAGATCAGCCACTTATTTCAAATTGTAAACCAGCGTAATGTTTCATTCATGGAGAAAGTCTTGCTCTGGAAAAAATGCTGATGGAGCTGAACAGCGTGCTTCATGATGTCGCTGATCTACATTCTGGTACAAGCTCCTTAACGCGTACACTGCTCTGTGAACCACATTTGATAACTGATGCAGGGGTATAAAGGCACAGCTTCTTTGCCCTAACTCAGGACAATTCTGGAAGGCCATCTGTGTTGAGGTCCACAAGAGAGCACCTCCAAGTTTGATGATTCACTAGGAGGACTCACAGAGGGCAACATATAGCTGTACTCATGTAACCTTTTGCTTACAGCAAAAGGATACAAACAGAAAGCAAAATCAGCAAAGGGAAAAGGCACATGGTACAAAGTCTGGAGGAAACCAGGTGTAAACTTCTAAGAGTACTTTCTCAGTGTGGTTACACAGGACATACTTAATTCCTGTAGCACTGAATTGTGAACAATATGTATGTAATGTTGTTTACCAGGGAAGCTCATTAAAGATTCAGTGCCGAAGGTTTTCTTCAGGGCTGGTCATACAGGCACCCTTTGCCTAACACGTTCCCACCTTCCAGACTCTCGGAAGGAAAGGCGTTCAGCATAAACCACATTATTTGTACAGTTTGGCATGGTGAGCTACTCTCACCAGTGAGGGAATGGTGGGAACCCTCCCTAAACCCAAGTTCCCGGATGCCGGCCAAGGACTAACTTGCAACCTTGCAGGCCTAAGGATAGCAATCTCATGCCTATGTTAGCTCATTTTTGCACACTACCCCAGTTTCAGAGTTTTCTGTGGGGTTGGTTAAGGTGCCACCTTCACAGACCTGCAAGATACAGGAGCGGTGGCCCCCACCATATCTCCATTTAACTCACCATTCTGGCCCTCACAACATTTAGACAGATCCTGCAAGGTGACAGTGGACTAATGCAAATTCAACCAAGTATTAATAATAGCCTGACTATAGCTGCTGTGCCAGAGGTGACATCTTTGTTAGTGCAGATTAACACGGCTTTGGGTACAGGCTATGCAACCAATGACCTGGTGGGTGCATACTTTCCCACCCCTATCAGAAAGAAGGATCAGAACAGCTCACAGTGAATAAAGTATACATCTACAGTCTTGGCCCAAGGCTGTGTTAATGCTCTTGCTTCCTAGACCAGACAGACATTCTATAGAAAATCACTTAGTTCACGATATTGATGGATTATGTTAATCCAATGGGATGAACAAGAAGTAACTAGTAAACTGGAGGCCTTGATATAGCATATGCGTGCCAGAGGGTAAGATAAAACCTATGAAATTCAGGAGCTTACAAGGATCAGTAAAATTTGAGGGGCGGAGTGTCCAGTGATCTGGGGCACACCAAGACATCCCCTCTAAAGTAAAAAACAAATTACAACTTGCACATCCCATTATAAAGAAGAAAGCACAATAACCGAAAGGCCTCTTTAGGTTCTGAAGGCAACGTGTTTCACACCTAGGAATACTGCTCTCCCTTATATACCAGGTGGCACAAAAGGATCCCAGTTTGGAGTGATGACCAAAGCAGCAAAGGGCTCTATGGCAGGTCCATATTGTGGTGAAATCTGGTCTGCCACTTGGGTGGCCCAACCTAACAGACACCACGTTGGAGTTATTGGTGGAGAGAGAAGATGCACAAGAAATTAAAGCAAAACCCCTGTGTATTTACCCTTCATTTTTCTCTGTCCATTTTATTGAATAACCAAATGTATAGAAGCCACAAAACACGTTACTGGAGAAAATATTTTATTTTTCAAATAAATAATGGATTTTTTACCCCTCAATTATTTCTGTAATAATTTTATCTTTTTATTAAAACTAAATAAATATTTAATACATTTCAACTTTTCACAAATTAAAGACTATGGTATAACTGTAATTATCTTTAGCAAACAAGGTTCATTTCCAGAAATTTAAACTTGATATGGAGAAAATGCTACACGACAAGTCCTTCGTACCTGACTTGGTGCTGAGGTTGAACTAGGTGTATTAGTGTGTTCCAGGATCCAGAACCCACTCCAAGTTTTAAAGCCAAGTGGAACCCTTAGGTCAGCCTTGGCTGCCAGAGGAATTTCTCGGTGGGAGAGATGACTTGGCTTTGCTTTATACAGGACAGTTCTTTCCTGGGGTAGGCTGGAATCTCTGGGAACAGAGGACTGAGGTATATACTGTGTTCAGGCCTTTGTTTGGGGCTGCAGGGGGGGAGGACCCTAATTTTTACGTCAGATTTCTATTGGTAACCATTTCTCCATAAGAACAAAGAGCAAATGGGCAGCTCCAGGTCCTTAATGATACCAATATTTTGCCCACAGTTACCTGTTTCTCAGAGATACTAGATCCAATGAGAAAGGCAACAAGGGCTGAGTTCACTACGAATACAAGTAGTAAAAGTGACTGTGGCAATTGTGATAGTGGCAGAATGTGGGATTTTACTTTTGGAAAGATCTTCCAGCCTTGATTTATTCTAAGCAGCCAACAGAGTGTTAGAATTTAAACATACCATGTTTGGATCTACCCTCTTTCTTTTCTCCACTGTCCATTGGCTTACTTTAATTTATACACTACTCACAAATAGGGTGAGGGAAAAAGGGAAGAAGTCTTCATCTTTATCAAAGTTTCTCTATAAAACCTAAGTTCATACCCAAACTTTCCATTAACGTATTCATTATGAATTCAAAATTAAATAACTAAAACAATAGGTAGCTAATGAAAGGGTGTTTTTGTTTTTTTAAGGTAGTAAAAAGATATGGCCTCAGTGATTTTCTCTTAGCATAATACTGGTGGGTAACATCCCATTTAGATGGAAGGTTTGGAATCCTACATAAAAATATAACATGCATTGAAACATTGAAAATTCTTACATACAAAAAAATTCAAGTCACCATATCCTTACTGATATTAATGTAACACAAATAAAGGTACAATGAACAAATCAGCACAAAATGCAATTCATTTCTTGTTAATACAATGAAACAACTGATACTCAAATTCTAACTATTATTGCATGGACTTCTGAATGAGGTTCATAATATGTACAGGTGCTTCTACGTAGAGTGTGGCTTTGGCTAACAGTTTTTATTTTAATCCACAGTATTTATGACTCATTTCAGTTGTCTTTCTCTAAATAAAAGCCCTTAGACAATAATCTACTCTCCTAAGAAAAATATTCTGATCCTTTCTCTAATTCCTATTTCAACTGAAAAAGCCACAATTATTAATTTTTAATGGTTTCTTCTATATTTTATATTTTTAAAAATGCCAGCAATATTACTTTCCAAAAAACACAAAGCCGCATTAAAAATATTCAGCTAGTACTAGCATTCAGATTTTGAAGATAGACCTTTATGATGAAATGATAGTCATGAAGCAAAATGTTCAGACCTGTCAGAGCAGCCAACCATTTAAAAATCAGATTTATGACCCTTTTTTTTGTTTTGAAATCTATTCTGGTTTATATCAAAGTGCTCCTAGCGAGGAGGAATGATGCACTGTAATGAAAAACTGAGACCTATGAGGAATCTTCTTAAGCTGGCTCTGAACAATTTGAAAAGCCAACAGATCTTCATCATGTGTTGTTCTCAGGGTCAATACTATGGGATGCTTTGAAAAGATCACTAGGTATTATTGATAACTAAAGTACCTTGGATTGGATCCAAGATGGATATGTGTTATAGATGAATTGTTTTACAGTAAAATAAATTTACAGTAAAATTCAACATACTTACCATAAAGCACATATATGTGTAGGTACTCCTTTGAAGCCAAAAATCTGATGCTCCTTCTACTACAGCTTAATGTGGCTATTTTTATATCATTTCCTTAGTCCTGTGGAATCTTCTCGACATCTTAACATCTTACAATAGTGACCTGGTAGTAGTATAGGTCTATAAAAACATAATTGTTACAAGCCACCCCAAAACATGATAACTGCCACAAATGTCTGCACATCTTCAGAAAAGTTTTTGGATGGCAACTACAATGCATAATGCTCCAGGGGATTCCAAGAAGCACTTAAAATGACAGATGTTATTTAGCAATGGAAAGGAGAATTATTTTCTAAAAAGCTGTACCAATGTCAATTTTAGGTAGAACATGACATGAAATTATTTTATAAAATATAGTTTTGTTCTATGCTCTCCTGACAACACTCCCAACAGAAAGCATCCAGTCTGTTTGCTGTTTCTTGGCTGATCAGACATTCATCCTTTAATTCCCTGATTGTCTTCCTCAATGATTTTTGGAAACGTTGTTCTCGCTCTAAAACATTCCGTAGACTTTCCCTGGCATCCTCTAGCTCGTTGATCACATGATCTAATTTATGCTTCAGTTTCTTTGGACTGTCCATTACACTGTAGCTATGTTCCTAAAAACATAAACACCAAGTTATTAAATCAGACAAAACAGGCAGTTAAATAAAAGTTTATAACTGGGCCTCAGCTGTTTCCTCATTTATAATGCTTAGAGAAGATCTTTAAGTGGGTGATGTTTAGAGACCAGGAGTTCAAGGAAATATGGGAAGCAAAGAAGTGAGCCCTATGATTGCCTCAGCTTACTGCCTTGAGAGAGCGTCTAGGCCTCAGGGCAAAGAGAGCAGACCCATGCAGAGCTACGCAGACTGAGTTGAGGAGATAGTGCAAAACATCCAGGGAGACCAAGGCGGCCACAGTTCACAGGACAAGGTACTAGAGAAGAGAGAAGAGCTGCACAGAGGGAAAACTCTTGAGATCTTCAGAGGATCCCCCTAGAGTATTCCACTGAGTAAGATCAGCACATGCATGTGAGGAAACTACTCAAGGCTAAGGAAAACAATCAGGAAAGATTAGGAGTGACCTGCAGTCGTACGGCATAGGCACTATTCCTAAAAGCGAGACTACACATCCTCAAGATTCACGGTGCACTCAGTATACAAAAGGGTCTTGCCTCAGTAGTGGATAATAAATAGCCCTAGACTGAGCACTATCCTAGTCCTGCCAAAGAAAGCAAAATCTGAAAAGCTCAAACTGTTTCTGAATAATTATACACCAGAATAATGCTCAAGAAAGCAGGATACAAAAATATCTAGCATCCAGCAAATTAAAATCCACAATGTGTGGCATGCAAAAATTACCAGGAAGGTAAATAAGCAGGAAAATATTAACCATAATGAGAGAGAAATCAATCAATGGAAACCAAACCAGAACTGACACAAATGTTAGACTTAGCAGACAAAGGAATTAAGAAAGTTATTAAAACAACATTCCATATATTCGAAAGGTTAAGTAGAGGCACGGAATATATAAAAAAAGACTCTAGAGAATCTTTATCTAGAGATAAAAACTAGGGCTGGGCTTGGGGCTCACCTGTGTAAATCATAGTGCTTTGGGAGGCCGAAGTGAGAGAAATGCACATTCTTTGCAAATGTACATAGAACATTTACCAAGATAGGCCATATTCTGAGCTATCAAATAAATCTCAATAAATTTAAAAGGATTCAAGCTATACAATGTATATTCTCTGACCACAACAGACTTAAATCAGAAATTAATAGTAGATATTTAGAAAATCTCTCAATATTTAGAAACTATGTAACACACTTCTGAATTTGTCAGAGAACAAATCAAAATGACATTGGACGATACTTTAAACGGAATGAGGATGAAAACATAACATATTTAATTTGTGGAATGCTGCTAAAGCAACACTTATGAAGGAATTAATACCACTAAATGCCTATACTAGAAAGAAGCCTCAAATGATGACCTCAGCTTCCACCTCAAGAAACTCAAAAAAGATGAGCAAATTTTACCGAAATAAGTAGAAGAAAGGAATTAATAAAGATGAGTGGAAATCAGTGAAGTACAAAACATACAAAAAGTACAAGAAAATCAATGAAAACTAGTTCTTTGACAAAATCAATAAAACTGATAAGTCTCTAGGTAGACTGATCAGTAATAAGAGAGAGCAGAAACAAATTACTAATATCAGAAATGAGAGCTATACCTTGATAAATCTCTAGGTAGACTGATCAGTAATAAGAGAGAGCAGAAACAAATTACCAATATCAGAAATGAGAGCTATACCAATACAGATTCTACAGATATTGAAAGAATAAGGAAATGTTATGAACAACTTCAATAAATTTTGACAACAGCAATGAAATGGACAAATTCCTTGGAAGACACAAACTACCAAAAAACCTTCCCACAAAGAAAACTACAAGTCCAGATAGCTTCACTGGGGAATTCTACCAAATAGTTACAGAAGAAATAATACCATTTCTATACAAACTCTTCCAGAAAATTAAAAAAGTTGGCAATATTTTTCCAACTCATTATTTGAGGTCAGCATTATCCTAATATTGAAACCAGACTGAAAAAGACCCCACAGGCCAAATATTCCTCTTGAACAGAAAAGGAAAGATTGAACAAAAATTTAACAAATCTAATCTAACGACATATAAAAGGGATAATATATAATAAAGAAGTAAGATTTATTCTAGGAATACAAGTTGGTTTAACATTCGAAAATCAATCAATATAACTCATAATGTCAATAAACTAAAAAAGTCACAATCTCTCAAGAGAAACATAAAAATATTCGACAGAACTAACATCCATTTCTGATAAAAATTCTTTTTTTAAACTAGGAACAGAAGGCCACTTTCTAAACCTGATAACGAGCATTTATGAAAAATCTATAGCTAACATATTTAATAGTTAAAGACTGAATGCCTTCCTCCTAAAATCAGGAACAAGGCATGGATGTCAGCTCTCAGTACTTCCATTCAGCATAGCCCTGGGGGTTCAAGGCAGTATAATAAAGCAACAAAAAGAAATGAAGGGTATTCACACTGGAAAGGAAGAATTAAAACCGTTTCTAAAGAACATGATTATCTGCATAGAAAATCTGATAGCTTCTACAAAAAAACTGCTATAATGAATATGAGTTTATCAAGTTTGCCATACAAGGTTAATATACAAAATCAATTATATCTTCATATATTAGCAGCAAACAAAATAATACCATTTACAATAGCATCCAAACATTTGAAATACTAAGGGATAAATCTGACAAAGTGAAAGACCTGTATACTGGAAACTATAAAACAATGCTGAGAAAAGTTAAAGTCAATAATAAATGGAGATATATTGAGCTCATGTGTTGAAAGACTTACTATTATTAAGATGTCAATTTTTCCCAAATGGATCTGTACATTCAACACAAAACCAGCCAAAATTCTGGCAGGTTTTTTTGGGTGGAAATTTATAAAGTGATTCTCAAATTCCCATAAAAATGCAAAGAACCTAGAACAGCTAAAACACCCTTCAAAAAGAACAAAGTTGGAGGACTAACACTGCCTGATTTTAAGAATTATTATAAAACTATAGTAATCAAGATTCTAGGCCTGGCTCTAACATGAACAGGCAATCAGATGAATATTCAACACATTGTATGTATGTATTATATGATTGTTTTTCAAGAAAAACTAATGAAATAGCTATTCTTTAATTAGATATTTCCATATGGAAAATATAGTAAAGGGAAGAATTAATTATTTTCTTGGTAGAAATAAGCTTGCAAATGCATTCGTTGAACTAAATATGTAACCAAAGAATTAACTACCTCTATATTGCTACTGTAACATATAAATTACAATGATATGGGAAGCAATATTATTTGTGGATATTAAATATTAAGAAAAAAACCCTCAAACACCTAAACCCCTAGTTTTTTGCTAAGATTCTAAAAAGTTTGACCCTAACAGAGAGGACAAATTCATCTTAAAACATGAGCTCAGTAAGTAATTTTACTTACAAAAATGAACTGGGATTGGAATTCTTCAATACATGAGGAAGCTCCAACGAGCTGGTGATTGTGGTTTGTGACTGGAATGGTTTTGAGGGTGAAGTTTTTTCTACAGTGAAGCTTTTCTCTTTTCCCCTGTTAAGAATAGTTAACAACAATCACTGAAATACTTCTTAAGTTTTTATACCTTCTTAACTTTGTGTAGTAAAATATCACATTTCTTTTCATGAAAATTATTTTAAAAGACAGTAAATTCCACTCAGATTATTTTAAAAGAACTTCCTGACAACAACTCTAAATTTCACTTGGAAACACAAATTTTCCTAAAAAAGAGTGATAAAGAGGGAGGATATGCCTTACCAACTATTAAAAAATACAATACACAGTAACAATAGTTAAAATAGCATGCTAATTTTTTAGGACTAGACAGAAAAACGTAGGAATAGATCAAGTAGATAAATGCCTTTAGGATAAAAGTGACATTCTAAATAAGTGGAGAAAGGCTATAAATCACATAGTAAAAATCAACTAATTAAAAAAGTGTTATGTCCTTTATGTATAGTAAACCACAACTAAATTCTATAGACTGAAAATTTACATGAAAAAGAAAACCACGAGGAACTAGAAAAAATATAGGGACTATCTATATAATCTTAAGGTGGGTAAGGGTAACGTCATATAACACAAGAGAAAATATAGACAACTATATAAAAATATTTTCTGAATTTCAAAAAATGAAACCAATGCCCTAATTAGAACTACAGAAACAAAAACTGCAATACAGATTGCAGTTTAATGATTCATATTCTCAATATAGACACTCATTAGTATTCAAAGATAAATTATAACAATTAAGATGCCATTTTTGTCTATCAATTTTAGCAAAGATTAAAAACACAACTTATACCAAGGATTAGGGTACACAGATACTCTCATGCATAGCTAGTAGGAGAGTAGATTCGTACAAACTTTTTGGTGAGTCTTTGGGAGATCTGCATCAAATGCAAAGTTTTAAAAATGTATATAATTTTTGATCCAACAATTTTATTTCCAGGAATTTAGTTCAAAGAAATAAGAATTTGAAAGATGTTCAAAGGAACAATTATGGTCATTTTAGTGCTGTTTAAATACTTTAAGATGCTAAATCTAGACACAATAGTGAGGACTGCTTATGTAAACTACTGTTCACACATACGACCAACTACTATACGGTCATGAAAATGTTTTATGAAACTGACACCACAAGTACTGGCAAGGATGTGGAACCAAACAAACTTTTATACGCTGATGGTGCGGTGGGACTATAACTTTGCAAAACCACTTTGGAAAACCATAGCATATATCTACTCAGGCTGAACATACACAGCCCTAGGAGTCAGTAATTCCTAACAGACGCATATATACATTCTACAGAAATGTGTACATAAGTGCACCAAAAGACACTGACAAAAATGTTTATAGCTGCACCATTTATAATAGCCCAAAAGTGAAAACAACCCGAATGTTTGTCAACAGAATGAAAAATTAGTTTATTTATAACAATGGAACAGTATATAGCAAAGAAAAAAAATGGACTACTAGCCCATGTTACAATGTGGATGAACCACCCAACAAATGTTGAGCTAAAGAAGCCAGAGTACATACTCTAGATAAGAATCCATTTATATAATTAATAGTGATAGAAGTTAGTATGGTAGTTACCTTTGGTGGGGGTGTAATAGCTGGGAAAAAGAATAAGGGAGGCTTCTGGGGAACGGCAATGTGTTATATCTTGGTTTGGGGGAGTCACACGAGTGTATTCACTTTGTGAAAATTTATTGATTTGTACAGTTATGACGGGTGCACTTTTCCATATATGTGTTATACTTCAATATAAAGTTTAGCTAAAAAAATTGATAGCATACTTAGGTTTCTCTTAAAACATGTGATCCATAGATCTACAGCCCAATCATGTGAGGTGCTTGCTAAAAAGTACAGATGCCTGGACTACCACCGAAACTTACTGAATCAAATTCTCTGGGAGTGAGGTATAAGATTCTATAGTTTAAACAAACTCCTTGGATAATTTTTAAGTAGATTAAAGTTTGAAAGCAATTGTTGGTTGGGAAAATATTTAATGCCATGGAGAGTAGTAGTTAACAGTAGACTCTGGAGCCAAAATGCCTGGGTTTAAACCTAGCCTCTGCAATTTAATATACTAGCTCTGTGACTCTGGGGAAAGCATTCCGGCTCTCTGGGCCTCAGGTTCCTAGAGAGTACTATTGGTCCTAGAGAGTAAGAACAGTACTTACCTAATATGGTTGTTTCAAGGACTAAATGAGTTAATACGCATGTAAAGTGCTTAGACTAGTGCCTGGCACACAGTAAGCACTATATAAATATATGAAAACAAAAAAGCAAATGAAGGAAAAGATATACAATGTAATTCTATTTTCTTACCTATAAAAGTATATACAAATTTATACAAAACGCAAAAATGGCTGGAAAGATAAACATCAAAGTATTCACATGAGTATCTCTGGATTATGTATTATTAATTTTTATTTTTACTTCTATCATCTAATTTCATATAACAATAAATTTGTTATAAGGAAAAAAGTGTTTGAAAGTAACTTAGTTTGATTTATTATGTTCATACTTCTTAAGGTCTTTTTAACATTACAGTTAGATGATACCTTGCTGGTAGAGCAAAAAAAAACTTTTAGAGGAAATTGCTCATGATATTATACATTTCTTAATATGGAAGAAAGTGAGGCAGTCTCCATGTGCACTTTTGGCTACTTCTTGTTTCCAGATGTCAGGAAGGAGATACCTTTCAACTGAGGCTCTCCCTAAATTTTTCACATTAGAATCAATCAATCAGTCTATAATTTCTGGAAGCAAATTCACTTTCAAGCCAAAGCCAAGAAAGGCAATGAGGGTGAAGCAGCCAACTGATGGCACTATCACTAAGAAAAAACATAGAATTCAGGAAGAATTTATTCAATCCTTCTATTTCCTTTTTCTGACCTCTTCTCTCCTTTCCTTTTCCTGTTCTTATCTCCTTCTTTTGGTTTTCTTCTTTTGGATTCTCCCTAGACTTTAAGCTTTGCACGTATGTGGCTCTCAGAAATATACTTTAATCCTGTTAGTGGTTCTGCTCTTGACTTCTGCTCCAGTGTTGAGGACTGTCAACTTGGAACTTGAGTACAACCTTATGTTAATCTCTGTTTTTTTAGACAAAAATCTTGAGTCATGCCAATTCCTAAAGTCAGTCTACTTCACCAAACCTTACTAATGTACAAATATTTCTGAGTGGCTACTGGTAAAATACTCCCACTACACATTATAAAAGCTGAAGCTGCAGTCTACAAATTTAAAAATGGACTTCAAATAAACAGGCAAACAATAAAAATGTTAGGAAGAGTGGTAAATGTTCTTCAATAGTATCATAAAAAGTGAGTAATGATGGTAGGCAATATCTCATAAACAAACCTGTAAGTGATATGGGGAATCAAAGATAGAAGGTATGACTCCAGGTTTCAGTTTAATATTTGGAGCACTTCTATCAAAATCTGTCTTCTTAAAATGCCTCGAACACAATACATCTCCTTTTTTAGGCTCCCAAATACCTGCCGCATTCACATCAAGTCTTTTCATTGCTAACACCCATTCTCTTTTGATATTTTCATCTGTGGGGAATCTGGGAAAAAGAAAACATAAAACAAAACTTAAAAATTAAACACTATTGATATATACTTGAATTAAAGCTGTCTTATACAACTATGGCTAAATTGATTCCTTTAGTTTGTTATTACTCCTGGGAACTGCAATATTCAGGAAACCACAATTCATGCTTTTGTAACTTTCAGTTTTAATATCAGATTTTTCTGCCAATCATGCTGCAGACATAAGGCCCTCATTTCAATTTTTCTCATATTATAAGGAAGAAAGTTCCAATGGGTATTTAGCACCTTACAGTAAGATTCACAATTGAAAGTTTTCTTCATCTATACATGATAAAGAGTACCACTTGAGCCTGTTCCTATTTGAAGTGATATCCAGAATTTACCCCAATCAATAGGGCCCCTTGTACTTCATTCTTCTGTCAGCGTCAAAAAATTGCTTAGTACAGCGTTTAATACATAGCAGGTCTATAAATGCCTAGTGATTGAGTGCAGAAAACAGCTACAGAGTTTGGAGTTCTGGAGATCAGAACTATTTTGAGAGATTTGAAGGCCAAAAACCACATCTTTCCCAATTTTCAAAGTGGTTCAAATTCTTTCTGGAATAAGGTAGGGTATATTTACTCAGTTCTGACTTCCTTATATCTAACAAACTAGCTAGCAGATCTTTTTGTAACACATAGCACAGTGCCTGGCACAAAGGCAGTAAAATAAACCTTTAGCAAATGGGCAATAATGAAATCTTTTTACTCCTTCTCTCTTATGGCTGTCAGGAGAATGGCTAAAAGAGTAAATTAGGGTCATCCTGATTTACCTGCAACATAGCTAAAGAACCTTTGATCTGAACTTGTAGTTTATATTTTTTCTCTACAACCTATGCTTGACCTATTTCTAAATAGAAAAGACAATATATTTGAACAAAGAGCCTTCATTCAGATTGTAAACTACATTTAAACAACATTGAGTTTATTTGAAGGCATGTTAAATACAATGCAGTAATATTAGCAAAAGTGAGACTGATGGTATTTTTTTGTACCCAGTCCTTAGCAAGTCTCTTAAAACTTTTCAACTAAATTATAAACATGTAAAGGCATCACTGTCACTTCAAATTTAATAAAAAGGTTATTTAAAAAGGACTTGGGAACTAAAGTTCAGAACTGATTTAAGCAGAACTGTCTTTTGCTTTTTATAACACCTAAAAAGTACTTGGCTTAACTACAGCACAATCTTACACGTGAAATGTCAGTCCTTTTAACTTGGAATTTGGCAGACAGCGAGAAGCACATCCAATGGCCGAGCAGCATTTCACCATGATTTTAGCAACTCATAACAGAACTGAAAGAAAATTAAAATGGTAAGAGTTAGTAATTTCAAAGCTGAAGGAGAACGTACTTACCTTTTCCAGTATGTTTTAGGAAACAAGAAATCAGGTTAGAAAGCCAAAGGCAAATATTTTCTTCCAACACCTGCAGCTTTGCTCATAAAATTTTCCAAGGCTTTGGCTCTTTAATAAAGTGAGGCATATTTAGCTATGCAACCTAAGGCGTCTAATTTCAGTTTTGTAGGACTGTACATTTCCCTTCCACCTTTTCACAGGCACCACGGTCTCTCTGCCGCAGAGAGACCTTTTCACACCAACTGATTCTGGCACACTAAGTCTTACTCATCCTTCAGCTCTCAGCGGAAATGAAACTTCCCTAGGGAAACCTACCCTAACACCCAGGTTAACTCAGATCCTCTCTAATATTAGCTCTCATAGGACACACACTTCTCCAAGTTGTAACCTTACATTTATTGCAGTGATTGCGCTGATTAACGTCTTTCTCCTCCACCAGTCTGAGTTCCATGAGGGCACGGGGAGGCGTGTTTTTTTTTCCTCACGGCTTAGCTGGTAACTGGCACGTAGTCAATGTTAACACATACTTTGAATGAACGAAGAACAAGTACAAGGGCAAAGGACGTAAGCAACAAGCAGTTCAGAGAGCTAGCGCGCGCGCTGGGACCGACCCGGAGTCCCGAGGCCGGGCCCAGCTCCGCCCCAGTCTCTAGGCTCCCGCCGCCCGAGGGGGAGAGGGAGGGGCCGCCCTGTCACAGGTGCCGATGCGCCCGGTGAGCGTGTCTTCCTCCGGGGCCAACCAGCATCTCCGCGCCGCTGCAGTTTTCCTCGCTCCAAACCACGCCCCGGGATGTGGGCGGGTAGCGATGAGGGGAAAAGAAGAGGCAACCTAAGAGTTATTACCGTTAGCAACGAAGACGGCGACTAATGTCGACCACGAAAATTGAGCCTTCCTTCGCTTCCGCCCCGTAGCCCTGGAACCGGAAATCCGGCCGCCCCGGGTCACGTGCTCAACCGCCATATTGGCTCCGGTGGCATCCGCAGCTGGGAGAGGGTGTACTAAAGCGGTGTTGTTTCTCTGGGCGTGGTTTTCATCCTGGGGAAATGGTCTGTGGAGTGTGAGGGGAGGTGGAGGAGATGGCGGCGACGGCGCGGGAAGATGGCGACCGCGGCCAAGAGCGAGGGCAGCGGGGCTGCGAGCACTATGACAGAGGCTGTCTCCTGAAGGTGACGATTTCAATGGGCTCTTCTCCGACAAACTTACGTCGGGCAGGGCTGGGGGCGGGGTGGGCAGGTGGTTCGGCTTGGGTTTAAGATTGAGGCCAAGTTGTTTGTCAGGATACCTTCTCCACCTGGAACTGGGTTCCTCCTGTAGAGAACGTTTTTGGCGAGGCGACCGTGGGTCCCAGGATTTTTCCCTGCTTTATACCTCGCAAACAAAGCTGTTCTTGCTTGGGAATAGCTCAGGCTTGCACAACGGTCTCTTTGCCAATGAGTTTATCCGTCTTTTGCTGCTGGAAATAGACTGAGGCAGCCCCAGGCCTATGCAGGGCTTTCCCCCAGGACCACCTTCAGGTGTATGATGAAATAATGGAAGGAGGATAAGCAAATTGAGAACCGGAATAGGATTCAGCTCCTGTAGTAAATAAGTTTTGCAGCCTACCAGCTTCGTTTTAGAGTCCATACGTATGTCCAAACCCAAGAAAAACATGTATGTGTGAAATAGGAAGACAATCATGTAATTGCCATTGAATGGGAAATCACGAATAGGAAAGTACCTTGTTATGCATGTGTTGTTTTCTCTTTGCTTTGAGAAAACTTCCTAGTCAAGCTAGAATTCATAAAATTGGCACCCGTCCAATCGAAGTATCCTGATTTTTCTTGCAAGAAACAGTAGAGCGATTTTGCTTAGAAAAATTGAGCTTTGGATTCTGACAGCCCTATCTCCAAATCTTAGCTCTGCCCGTTAATAACACTGTGATTTTGAGCAAGGTTCTAAGTGTCTTGTATGTAAAATAGGGATGATAGAAGTTCCAGCTTCATAAAAAAGTATGAGGATTGTATACAAAAGTGCATGTATAGTGTTTAGCAGGGCACATTCCTAGGAGTTAGTGAGTAGGAAATGTAGACTAGCATTACCACCACCATCATCATCCTCATTGTTTTTTTTTTTGTCCCACTTCACCAGTCAGCTCTGTTGGTCACTGACTAGATTCATTGGAATCAGGTGGTAGTCTCAGGCTTGTAAGTACAACCTAAACTCTTTTCTGTAGGCTGTGGTTTGGTGAACGTTGCTCCACTGTACTGGATGAAGCTCTCTCAAAGTTGGTCATTCACTAGTGTTGTGTAATGAAATTGAATGCTATCGTTATGATTCCATTCCTACTGAGATATTCTATTATTCTTTCAAACTTGAGGTCTAAAATGTAATTTAACATTTAATCCTCAAAGAAACCATGCAACTAGATCTATGGGTCATAGCACTGAGATAGTTGGCCCTGAATGTCAAACGCTTTTTTGCCTCCCCTCTCCCTCTTTCTTAAATACCAGAGGCCAAGTGAAGAATTTCAAGGAGGAAGTGATCAGTTAGGTCAAATGAGTAAGAGAACTGAGAATGGACCTTTGAATTTGACAAGGTGGAGATTACTGGTGATCGTGACAAGAGGAGTTCCAGGAGATTCGAATAAAGCCTAATTGGAATGGATTCAAGAGAGTATGGGAGGAGTGGAAGTGGAAATGCACTTATACATAATTCTTGGAATTTTCCTGTAAAGGAGAGCAAAAAAATGAGGCATGGTTGCTGGGAGATGTGGAATCGTGAGATTTTTTTTTCCCTTCTAAGATAGGAGGTTTTGCAGCATGTTTGTATATTCTTGGAAATTATCCAAAAGAGAGAGCACATTTTATAATGCAGGAGGGAGGAGGAAAACTGTAGGGGCATTGTCCTTGAGTAGCCAAAGGGGATGAGATCCATTGCACAAGTGGAGAAATTGACGTTAGGTAGAAGCATTGACTGTAGATTCTTTGTAAAAGAAAGGAAAGTAGAGGATGAGGTATATTTGCAAGTAGGTTGTTATAGAGTTTGTAGGTGGATGTTCTCTTTTGATTACTTCTCTTTTTGTAGTGAAATAAGAAGGTCATAAGCAGAGTACAAAGGAGGAGGAAGAGGTGTTAGAGTTTTAAGAGAGGAGAAGACATGAAGTGATCATCTAGACCTTAGGTTTTAGATTCTAGAAGAATGAGAGAATTGACTAGGGAAACATGGTGGTAAAAGCCCACTTTTAATGAGTGGTTATTACTTAAAGGTGAGACCAGGCAGTATGACAGTACTTTTTATCTAGCCATATTCAGTTGCTTCTGATACAGGTTGAGTAGGAGAGAGTTGGATTTAAACACGGTTGGGATTTTGATAGGTGAGTATGTAGAGGAAGAGTGGAGGGAATTAGGGTATATGCAAGGGAAGACTTGTTTAGAGTGAGTTGAAAAGAGAGAAGGTAGTGGTTAGAGAATTTCATGCTTGAAATTGAGATATAAAGAAGGTGCAGTTCTTGTTCTGGAGCAGTGGTTCTCAATGTGTAGTGAATGGACTCCTGGGGATCCCTGAGGCCAAAACTATTTTCTACCAATACTAAGATATTGTTTGTCTTTTTCAGTCTGTTGACATTTGCACTGATACTGGAAAAGCACTATTTAAAACTGCTAACACCTTCAAGATAGCACTAAACTATACTATACCTATAATATTAAAAGTCAATTTTATTTAAAAATGTCATTGATAAAGCAGTAAAATCATTTTTATCAAATCTCAACCCTTGAATGTATACATGTCTTTTTAATACTCTGATGAAATAGTAAGTTTTCTTCAAGCACTTCTGCAAACTGATTAGATGGTTGTCTGAAGGAAAAGCTCTTGTGCAGTTGGATTCAAAGTTAAACCTTTTTCATGGAATGCTCTTTTACTTGAAAGAACGATGGTTATTCAGACTTGAGTATTTGGCAGACATTTTCTCAAAAAGGAGAAAAGCAAGACTCGTTACAGTGAAAACAATTGACAATGTTTGTTGCCAGTGATAAAATTCAAGCTTTCATGCAAAATTAGAATTTTGGAAAGTTTTTATTAGCTTTTGTGAGCATGGAAGCTTTTTCAAAGACTTTTTGGATGAGATTTTCTTCCTGTGATACCTAAAAACTTTAACAAATGTGATTTTTTGATATTACATGTCAAATGTGTGAACATTTGGAAGATCTACGTAACTTAGTAAACTGATATTTTCCGCATGACCAATGCATGGGTAAAAGATCCGTTTGGAGTACAAGATAGATCAGTGGATTTTTACGTAACAGAGGAAGAAAAGTTCATTGATATGATTTCAGATTCTGTGTTACAACCACCCTTGAAGAGTTGAGTTTTGGTGTAGTATCAGAGAATAACATCCATAGTTCTCTGAAAAAGCTGTTAAAATACTCCTCCTTTTTCTATTGTACATATTTGTATGAGGCCATTTTCTTCATGTACTTCAACCACAACTGATTGAATGCAGAAGCAAATGAGAACCTGGCTGTTTTGGGGGGAAAATATAGTTATTTTTCATTAAAATATGTTTATGTTAACATGTAATGAGTTTGTTACTTTTATTTTAAAAAGAAGTAATATTTGAAAAACCTATTGTTTTAGTGCTTGCTTTGGCAGCGTATATACTAAAATTGAAACAATACAGAGATTAGCATGGCCCCTGGGCAAGGATGACATGCAAATTCATGAAGCATTTGATATTTTGTTTTCATTTTCTAATGTTCATGATGGAGAAACTGAGGCTCCAATAAATGAAGTGACTTACCCAGTTGAGGGCTCTTCTGGCATCAAGCCTCGTCTCTAACTCCTCCTATAAAAAAATCCTATTAGTTTTAATTTGTGATGTGGTATATGTCAATAGATAAAATCCACACAAACATAAACTCTTTGGGATCCTCAGTAATTTTGCAGAGTGTAAATGGGTCTTGAGACCAAACTGTTTCAGAACCACTGTTCTGTGGTATGACTGAGTATGTGACTGAGGAAGATTGGAGGACAAGGCCATTGGAAGTGAGAAGATCAAGGAACTGAGAGTTCAGGTTGTTGGAAGGATTATCATTGTGGGTATACAGATCACTAAAATTTAGGATAAGAGTAGTGTTGGAGAGAAAGGAAGCCACTTAAGTGTTAAAATCTTTAAAGAATAAACTGTGTTACGGTAAGTCATGGCATAGAAAGCCTTCACAAATCAGTGGACCTGCAAGGTCACAGTGCACTGGAAAGTACTGGGTTAGGTCACTGGCCTGGAAATCTCTGATATACTAGTAAGGGTAAGGTAAAGTTGCTATGATGAAAAGACCCAACAGTAATGTGGTTTTAAGAAAACAGTGTTTATTTCTTCCTGTTTAAGAGTTCTAAGTTGAGTGATCCAGATTGGTGATGAAGCTTTGTTCCATGTGGTCACTCCAGGGACAAGTTTTTTCTGTTGTATTATTTTGTTACGTTTTTAGGGCATGTGACCATCTGCATGACCCAACTCTGGTGTAGCTGAGCAATCATGTGCCCAGGAAGGAAAGACTAGATTTGGGTGGTTAAGTGGCAGTCTTTGCCATTCTGGAAAACAAGGGCTGTTTCTTAGATTTGTTGCACCCTCTGTAATATTAGGTGTATAGTTGATCAATAAAGACTAGTGAAATAAAAATATAATCTTTATAATATTTGTTTAGGGATTGAAGTATGTAAATAAATTTATTTGGAAATGTCCAAGTAGAGGTTGCCTGTCTGCTGTTTAGAATGAGATTAGGGTGTCGTGGGATTAGTTTTCAGTTCAGGGATTTCCATCCTTCATAATTCTTTTGTATTAAGGTTGTGTTCAACTTCATACAGACATACAGATGCTGAAGGGAAGAGTTAACATAAAATATGCCAAGAAACACTGAAATGTTATGTTTAGGATAAGGTTAGCAACTGATCCATTGGTTGTAATCATTGAGTTCCGGGGGAGGAAGAAGAAATTTTCTTTTTGCATTGCAAACTTGTCTTCTCTTACTTCCTATCATATCTCTTTTTCTCTCCTGGGTGTTAGGCGCCTTGCTGTGACAAGCTTTATCCTTGCCGCTTGTGTCATGATAACAATGAAGATCATCAGCTAGATCGCTTTAAAGTAAAGGAAGTACAATGTATAAACTGTGAAAAAATTCAGCATGTAAGATTTTATGACATATTTCTATTTTCTTTCTTTTTAAAAGCTTTATTAAGGTGGTTTGAAAAAATTTAATTAAAAGTATTGCGAATAAGACTTAACTCTTACAGTAAGCAATATCTTTGATTTAGATGTTTTAAAACTTGTAAAAATAAAACTGCATATACTTTAACATAAATTCTAGATATTCAAATAGTAACTCAAAATGTTATGGTTAATTTATTCCAATTTTTAATTATGTATCTTTTTTAGGCCCAACAGTCTTGTGAAGAATGTAGCACATTGTTTGGAGAATATTATTGTAATATATGCCATCTGTTTGACAAGGATAAGAAGCAGTATCATTGTGAAAACTGTGGAATTTGTAGGTACTGTATGTAAAATGTTGTTTTCTAATTACTTCTGATGTATCTGGCAATAATAGTTTCAAAAATCAACTTTATTGGGATATATTTACATCTTATAAAATGCATTTATTTTAAGTGTCTCATTCAATGAGTTTTGATGAATATATGTATCTATGTTGTTAATACTATCAACACAGTCAAGATGTAGAACATGTCCATTATTCTAAAAAGTGTCTTCATGCCTCTTTTTTTTTTTTTTTTTTTTTTTTTTTTTGAGACAGAGTGTCACTTTGTTGCCCTGGCTAGAGTGAGTGCCGTGGTGTCAGCCTAGCTCACAGCAACCTCAAACTCCTGGGCTTAAGCAATCCTACTGCCTCAGCCTCCCAAGTAGCTGGGACTACAGGCATGCGCCACCATGCCTGGCTAATTTTTTCTATATATATTTTAGTTGGCCAGATAATTTCTTTCTATTTTTAGTAGAGACGGGGGTCTCGCTCTTGCTCAGGCTGGTCTCGAACTCCTGACCTTGAGCGATCCACCCGCCTCGGCCTCCCAGAGTGCTAGGATTACAGGCGTGAGCCACCGCGCCTGACCTCTTCATGCCTCTTTTTGCAATAATGGTTTAATCTGCCAATCAACTATTATGTGGCTATTTTAAATTTTACCTTTGGGATATAAAATATATTTTATATGAAGTGCTTTGTAGGCAGCTAAAGTAGAAATTTAGGGTAGATTTTTCCTTTTTAAAAATAAGTATTTAAAAAATTATCAAGAAATACTGGCAGATTTTATAAAAATTGAAAAGTACAGGAAAGTAGAAATAATAGAAATAAAATAACCTACAGTCTAACCATCCATTGACAAACTACTGTTGACATGTTGGTGGTCTAGGGGCCAAAATGTTCTCCTTGGCCCTTTGAAGATTTCCTGAAAAATCAACTTGCAAAGGGCAGATTAATTGGAGAACAGGCATACAAATTTATTTCGTGTATATACATGGGGGCCTTCAGAATGAAGACCCAACCCACCAGTGGGATGTAGAAGCTTATATGCCATCTTGAGGTTACAGAATGAGTGGGGGCTTGGATCCTGGCAAAACAGGATGGGAGAGGGGAGAAGAGGAGTTCTGTTGAGGGGCAATAAATGATTACGAGGGAGAATTCAGTGGGCTTGGATAACATACAGTGTGGTGTGGGGCGAAATCTGTTGGCCCTGCAGAGGAGGCAGTGGTTTGTGATAAAACTCTGTCCAGGTTTTTTGACAGAATTTAATCTTCCTTTCTGTGATACGGTTTCAGTTAAGGAAAACTTAGGGAAGGGGACCATAGGTAATTATTTTCTTCTTTGTTAGGTCCAGACTTTAGACAAAAAAGGGAATTCAGAGAGTAACTGTATCCCATGCTTTGGAAGAGATGCTGCAGGGTTGTAGCAGAGGGGTCAGAGAGACCTTGAGGTTCCTTTTTCATTTAGTGTGTACAGAGCATTGTATTTTGGGCATTGGTTTCTGAGCCTCAACAGTGTATAAGGAATTTTTTCCTTTCTAAAAATTCTGAAGTATTTGATATATACAAAAGCGTATATGTAATGTGTGTTACAAAGTATAATAATACATGCACAAGCCACCCAGTGTAAGAAATGAATATTACAATACTGTTAAAGCTCAAGGTGTCCCATGTTCAGTCCTTTCTTCTTGCCCCCGTTGGACATAATCACTGTCTTGAATATTTTAAATGACTTCCAGGCTTTGCTTTTATATGGTTTGTTTTTAAGGAAGGCTAACAAACATACCAAAAGATGCAGATATCATAACCAAATAACTTTATTAATTTTAACAAAGTGAACACACTTGTGACCTAGCATCTTTGTAGTCTCCCTTGTGCTCCCCCAAGTTAATACGTTCCCCCAGAGGTAACCACTGTGCTGACTTTCTGAAGTTTTTATAAATGGAATCATGCAATACATGCTTTTTTGTGTTTTATTTATTTTAAGGCCATGTATTAGCTGCTCACATACTTAGAGTTGGTATATTTTCCTCTATGATTGACCTATCTATTATTATTATATAATGTCTTTGTTTAGTAATGTCTCCTGCCTTAAGATCTATATCAACTTTCTTTTGATGAGTTTATATGTATATATATCCTTTTCTATTCTTTTGTTTCTGGATATTTTGTATATTATACTTAACATTTAAAGCATGTGTCTTGTGGGCAACATATAGGTGAGTTTTATTTTTTTATTCAGGTGGATAAAGACTGTCTTTTAATTGGAGTATTAAGTCCATTTATTGTTAACGTAGTTATGATATATTTGTGCTTCTTTTTTTTTTTAATTTTTATTTCTTTATTTTTTTCTTAGAGACCTGGTTTTGCTATGTTGCCCTGGCTGGCCTCAAACTCTACATTTCTTCCTTTTGATTGAAAGTGAGAGATGTGCAACTCTTTCTTTCACTTGAACACTTAGAAGCCATTGTAGGACTATTAATTGGCTTAATTTCAGTGTTTTTGTGTCTTAGGGAATAGTGAGGGCTGAGGAGAGGGAGAGAGAAGGATGTTGGGGAGATGGTGGTTTACCCCATATTCTTCAGTGTGGCTTGTATTTTTTTTTAAATTTTGCGATTAAACTTTATATAATGAGCAAATTATCACTGTAGTAAAAAATAATGCAATCTTTTGGCTTTCATATGTTTTGTTAGAATTGGTCCAAAGGAAGATTTTTTCCACTGTTTGAAATGTAACTTATGCCTAGCTATGAATCTTCAAGGAAGACACAAGGTATGTAATTCAGTTTGCATAATTTTTAAAATATTACAATGTTTTTGAAAACTGGCTTAAATTCTAACATATTTTGGAAGCATGCCAATTTTTAGATATTACCAAGTACAACTATATTGCTTTTTTAGTCAAATACTCTACCACTGAGCTATACTCCCATATATTGCTTTTTTGAAAAGCATTATTAAGAAGTAGATATTCCAAAATGTATGCCTCAGAATATCTGATCTATATAATTCCTTTTGTTCTCTATAGTGTAACAGTTATTAGCATAATGTTGACAACTTCTAAGTTGGTTTATGGATTCATATCACTGGTACTGCTTTTAACATATCTTTAAAACAGAAAAACTAAGCAGTGTAACCTTATTAGCACTGCATTCCAAGAAAATTCAGAAAATATTTTCATATCTTCTTTCATGATTGAGACAAATTATTTTTAATCTGAATGTAGGAATTACATCACAATCCCAGGCTCTTTTTTCATTATTTTAAAAAAATTTAATGAAGTATTACATTTATAGTACTGATTGTACTATAAGAATTTAGAGAATGGGGGATTGGTGTAGAGTGAAGTGTAAATGATATTTGTACAAGTATAGGAAATTCCAGATAAAGAGGAACAGTGTAAGTAGAAACATTGTGTGTGAGTGTTGAGAGAGAGAGGGACCAAGACAGACATTGATTGGAAAGAGATTGTTGGAAATAATTTGCTTAGCAGTATAGTGGGTTCAATAGAAGATAAGGATAAGTTATTAAAGAAATAAATTATTAGAGAGTACTTTGCCTAAATAGTAAGTGGTAAGGAAAATGAGATGAATAATGGACATATAGGATCTGGTAACAGGGTATTATGAAAAAAGAATGTGGCTACATAAGATGACTCTCAAGATTTTCAGCTCTAGCTTACGGTACTTGATTAGTAGTTTGTGAATTTGTTGGAGATAAAAGATTGAGTCTGGTTTTTAAACTTGAATTTGGGGTGATGACAAGACATACAGTAGAGATGGCCACGAGTCAATAGCCTCTTAAAGATTCCATTTCTATGGTATTTTCTAGTTTCCAAAAAACGCATAGTGTGCGCACCTGTGCACATGCACACCAGTTCATTGCGTCCTCACCTCAGCATTTGCAGTTCATCAGCTTGAAGATACCATTGATTATCAGATGTGTTATGATTGCAGAGATGTTAAAATGTGTGTGTGTGTGTGTGTGTGTGTGTGTGTGAAGAGCACGTTAGAATCAAATGAAATGTGTATTTTATTTTATAAATAAGGAAAATGAGACTAAAGAAATGGTGGCTTGCCCAGAATCTTAAGGGTTAATAAATGGAGCTGAGATTACAATCCAGATTTTTAAATTTATTATTAAACTTATTATTTTAGCGTTTTCCTTGCACTATATTCTGTTATCCTTAAACTATATGTATATTTTTTCTTGTGGTATTTTTGTTGTTTCTCAGTTATCTTTCATTGCCTATATTAGTAAATGGTCCTGCCATCTATTAAGTGCTTCCGTTAAAACCTAGGAGTCACCTATGGCATGATGTTTTCCCTTACCCCACCCCACATCGAGTCAGATACTAAATTTTGTCAAATTAAGAACTCAAACTCTGGAGTCAGCCTGCTGGAGCTCAAATTTAATTCTACCTCTTACTTTGTGTAACTTTGGAAATTATTTAGCTTGTCTAGGCCTCAAATACTTAAAATGGGGTAATAATCATAACCTATTTTATCTAGGGTTGTAAAAATTGATCTTAATCAGTACTGAACATGGCATGTAAATCTCAACAATATAAGCTATTATTATCATCAATATTATTAAGTAACTTAGTCTACTTAATTTAGGGAAGTGGCTTTGGAGTAAAACATTTAAGATAGAAAGGTTCAAAACCTTATTATGTTTGAATCATGGGTAAATGTCGTGACTCCCTAAGTCACTTTTCTTTTCTTTTTTTTTTTTTTTCCCTTTTTTATTTCAGCATATTATGGGGGTACAAATGTTTAGGTTATGTACATTGCCCTTGCCCCACCCAAGTCAAAGCTTCAAGCATTTCCATCCCCCAGACGGTGCGCACCGCACCCATTAGGTGTGTATATTCCCATCCCCTCCGCCCTCCTCCCATCTGCCCAACACCCAATGAATGTTATTAATTATATGTGCACTTAAGTGTTGATCAGTTAAAACAAATTTGATGGTGAATACATGTGGTGCTTGTTTTTCCATTCTTGTGATATTTCACTTAGTAGAATGGGTTCCAGCTCTATCCAGGATAATACAAGAGGTGCTAGATCACCATTGTTTTTTGTGGCTGAGTAGAACTCCATGGTATACATATGCCACATTTTATTAATCCACTCATGTATTGATGGGCACTTGGCTTGTTTCCACATCTTTGCAATTGTGAAGTGTGCTGCTGTAAACATTCAAGTGCATGTGTCTTTTTTATAGAATGTCTTTTGTTCCTGTGGGTGGATGCCCAGTAATGGGATTGCTGGATCAAATGGTAGTTCTACTTCTATCTCTTTGAAGTATCTCCATATTGCTTTCCACAGAGGTTGTACTAGTTTGCAGTTCCACCAGCGGTGTGTGAGTGTTCCTGTCTCTCTGCAACCATGCCAACATTTGTTGTTTTGGGACTTTTTGGTAAAGGCCATTCTCACTGGAGATAAGTGACATCTCATTGTGGTTTTGCTTTGCATTTCCCTGATGATTAGAGATGTTGAGCATTTTTTCATGTGTTTGTTAGCCATTAGTCTATCTTCTTTCAAAAAGTTTCTGTTCATATCCTTTGCCCACTTTTTGATAGGGTTGTTTGACTTTTTTCTTGTTGATTTTCCTGAGTTCTATATAGATTCTGATTATCAGCCCTTTATCGGATGTGTAACATTATTATTTTTTCTCATTCTGTAGGTTATCTGTTTGCTCTCGTGATAGTTTCCTTGGCTGTGCAGAAGGTTTTTATTTTTTTATTTTTATTTTTATTTTTTTTTTTTGAGACGGAGTCTCACTCTGTTGCCCAGGCTAGAGTGAGTGCCGTGGTGTCAGCCTAGCTCACAGCAACCTCAAACTCCTGGGCTCAAGCAATCCTCCTGCCTCAGCCTCCCGAGTAGCTGGGACTACAGGCATGCGCCACCATGCCCGGCTAATTTTTTCTACATATATTTTTAGCTGTCCATATAATTTCTTTCTATTTTTAGTAGAGGTGGGGTCTCGCTCTTGCTCAGGCTGGTCTCGAACTCCTGAGCTCAAAGGATCCGCCCACCTCGGCCTCCCAGAGTGCTAGGATTACAGGCGTGAGCCACCACGCCCGGCCAGAAGGTTTTTAAATTGATCAGGTCCCACTTACTTATTTTGTTGTTGCTGTGATTGCCTTTGGGATCTTCTTCATAAATTGTTTGCCTAGACCAATATCTATAAGAGTTTTTCCAACATTTTCTTCTAGAATTCTTATAGTTTCACGCCTTAGGTTTAAGTCTGTTATCTGCCGTAAGTTGATTTTTGTGAGAGGTGAAAGGTGTGGATCCTGTTTCAGTCTTCTACATGTGGCTATCCAGTTTTCCCAGCACCATTTATTGAATAAGGATTCTTTTCCTCAGTGTATGTTTTTGTCTGCTTTGTCAAAGATTAGATGGCTATATGAGGATGGTTTTATATCTGGGTTCTCAGTTCTGATCCATTGGTCTCTGTTCTTGTGCCAGTACCATGCTGTTTAGTTACTGTAGCCTTGTAGTATAGCTTGAAGCCTGGTAAATTGATGCCTCCCAATTTGTTCTTTTTGCTTAAGATTGCTTTTGCTATACAAGGTCTTCTCTGGTTCCACACGAAGTGTAGAATTCTTTTTTCTAGATCTGTGAAAAATATGTTGGTATTTTAACAGGAATTGCATTGAATCTGTAGAACCCTTTGGGCAGTATAGACATTTTAACAATGTCGATTTTGCCGACCCATGAGCATGGTATGGTTTTCCACCTGTTTACATCCTCTGCTATTTCCTTGCTCAGTGTTTCATAGTTCTCCCTATAGAGGTCTTTTACCTCCTTAGTTAAATATATTCCTAAGTACTTTATTTTCTTTGTTGCTATTGTGAAGGGAATTGAGTCTTTGATTTGGTTCTCAGTTCTACTGTTGTTGGCGTATGGGAAAACCTTCTGCTGAACGATTATTTCATTAAGGAGGAAATCAAGATGGAAATCAAAAGATTCTTTCAACTAAATGACAAAGGAGACACAAGTTATCAGAATCTGTGGGACACAGCTAAAGCAGTCCTGAGAGGAAAATTTATATCCATAAATGTCCACATCCAAAAGACAGAAAGATCACAAATAAGCAATCTAATGAATCGTCTCAAAGAACTGGAAAAGGATGAGCAAACCGACCCCAAACCCAGCAGAAGAAAAGAAATAACAAAGATCAGAGCTTCTTGTACCTGGATATCTAGATTTCTAGCAAGGCCTGGGAAATTTTCCTCAGTTACATCCTCACATAGCTTATCCAAACCCTTGTGTATTTTCTTCTTCACCCTCAGAGATGCCTGTGATTCTCACGTTAGGCTTCTTCACATAATCCCACATTTCTTGTAGGCTTTGTTCTTTTCTCTTTTTTCTCTGCTCTATCTCTGTGACTAATTTAATTGAAAGGTGTTATCTTCAATCCCCGAGATTCTTTCTTCTGTTTGTTCTACCCTGTTCTTAAGGCTTTCCACTGTGTTTTGTAACTCCTTGAATAAATTCTTCATTTCCAGGAGTTCGGTTTTTTCTTTAATATTTCAATTTCTTTAGTGAATTTTTCTTCCAAGTCCTGGATTTTTTTTCTGGTTTCTTTGTGTTGGTTATCCATTTTTTTCTTGCATATCATTGAGTTTTCTTACAATCCGTGTTTGAAATTCTTCTTCTGTCATTTTAGTGTTCTCAGTTTGGTTGATGTCCATTGCTAGAGAGCTGATGTTCCGCTTTGGGGGGTGTGCTTTCCGTTTGATTCTTCATACTTCCAGAGTTCTTTCACTGATTCCTTCCCATCTGGATCAGCTGTTGCTTCCTAATCTTTAGATTTTTGTTTGGATAATGACACCCCCTGTTTAGTCCCTGAGCCAGTAGGTGGTGTTTGTGGGTGACATTCGACCACACCCTGTATGCTGAGTCAGTAGATGCAGTAAAAAGGTGTGCAGAATGACCTCCCTGTCAGTAGGAGGCGCTTGCTGGGAGGAGCAGGCTGCAGTGTTGTTTTTGGGTCCTGTGACCAGCTCTTGTTCCTATGGAGAGGCTCTCTAGTGCCTCACGTGGTGGGTGGGGCCCTGGACTTCCAGTTGTGTCCTTATTCGCAGGTAGGGGAGTGTGGCAGAGCAGAGCTGGGCTCGGTGAGCCTGCCCTCAAGCTCCACAAATGCTGTTGGCAGGGTCAAAAGGTCTCTTCTCTGTTTCTGGACAAAGCTGCCAAGGAGGGACTGAAATGGCCCCACTTAGCCAAAAAGTCTACGTGTGGGGGGTGGGCCTGTCTGAGACCCGCAGTCTGGAGCAGGCCTCGCTCCTTTCTCCCCTCCTCTATTCCGAAGTTTCTCCCGGCCCTATGCCAGCAGGCAGGACCTCAAGCCAGTGGATCTCCCCTGGCTGTGATGCGGGCCGGGAGGTTCCCTACCCAGGATCGCAGCCTGAGCTGGGCACACGGCCTTCCCGTGGGAGGGGGTTGCCCCTCAACACTCTGATCTGCCCCTGAAGGCACACACACCTCAGTAGGCTCTCACAAATAGCCCTTCTGTGCCCCCCAGGCAATGCGATCAAGATCTGAGTGTACAGGATCTGATCTGCAGGCCTGTGCCCTGGGCCCTGGAGATCAATCCCTGACCCTGCCAGGGAGAGGAGTGCTGGTCTCAAGTCACCCACGGGTGCCCAAGCTGGATCAGTGTCTCTCCGCCTCGAGGTTTGCCTTGCTCTCCTGGAGTCCAGGCAAGCACTGCCTGGGAAGGCTGGTGGGTAGGGAGCTCACAGTCTGAGTACCCCTCAGTCCGCTGTAGGGTCCTGTTCCCAAAAGGAAAGGTCTTGTTCCCTGCAGATGCCTCTGGGTGGTGGCTAAATTGTCTCTTGGCACCTGCCGAGCAGCTCGGGTCTGTGGGCCGGGAGGTGTCCTGAGGGAGCTGGGAGCCTGGTGCCCTGTCCGCAAGAGGCTTATTGCTCACTTGTGGCAGCCGTCTCTGGGCTGGTGTGGGCAGGTCTTTCCAGCAGCTCAGGAGCCCACCTACAGTCCGAGATGCAAGGGAGGGGAAATTTAAGCGCTCCACCTACCCTTGTTGCTGGTCTCCAAGCCTCTCAGGGGCCTTTCTCCTTCCAGTTCTCCGCCGCAGCTTCTTTCTGTGGAGTCTCCTGTAGTTTCAGGCACGAATCCTTCTGACCCTCGTCTGATCTGTTTGTCTGCCTGTTTATTTTTTTTTTTTTCACTTTCTCCTAAAATCTGTCTTTCTTTCAGAAACACTCTGTCTGGCGGTTTTTCTCGTCTGCCATCTTGTCCCCGCTCCCAAGGCCCCCTAGGTCACTTTCCTTACCCGTAAAATGAAGGTAATCTGAATAATTAAAGTTTTTTGAGCATTTTCATTGTTTCAGGTAATGTGCCAAGCCTGAAATAGTTGTGCTAATTAAAAAACTGATAGACTCTTTTCTGATGTATAGGAAGCATGTATTAATGTTAACTATTATTTTTAGTAAGTTGGTTGTATTGTCTTTATTAATACTACTGTTACAGCTGACGTTTTCACCAAGTTAAACTTTTGTTAATGTGAGTTTCTCTTTTAACCAGTGTATTGAAAATGTTTCCCGGCAGAATTGCCCAATATGTTTGGAGGTGAGTTTAAAATATTTTTTACTTTGGAAATCTCTCTCTAATCTAAAATACTTGGATATTTTATTGTCTTCATGTAAGCACTAACATTTATTTTCTTTACAGGACATTCACACATCTCGTGTTGTTGCTCATGTCTTGCCATGCGGACATCTTCTACATAGGTAAAGTAACTTTTTTTTTTCCTCAAAGATGTTTAAAAATAGTAGAGATAGTTTTTGTTGTACTAAAATAATGTTGTACTTTCTTTCAGAACGTGTTATGAAGAAATGTTGAAAAAGTGAGTATTTGATGGTATTTTAAAATATTACAATTGTAAGATGGCTGGTTTTTTTGTGTGTAGGGGTGGGGAGGTGGGCAAGTATTGCTACTTACACTGTATTGGGCATGGCAGATACTCATACTGAAATGGGTAGGGTAGATGTAGTGTGAAATTGGCAAAGCATCGTAGATACAGAACTACACATTTGTCCCTATATTTCTATTAAGCCTTATCTCCTCCCACAATTAGATATCTCTTGTTTTCTGGCCATACTTACCAGGGAGCACAGTCTCGGCCAGAGGCAGTTACAGTGTTGTAAAAACGCACAGTAATGTTGCTCAAAATTTTGTTAGGTCGTCATATTAGCCTAATACAATGAACTGCAACGAAAGTTGGTAAAAAGATTGTCTGAAGTGGAGACTTTACCGTGGGAAAGGTTGTTAGAAATGAGATGAGAATAGTTAGGAAAGAGGAGATTGTATAAATGTATTGTTGGTTCTGCAAATTGATGAGCAGAAATTATAATTTCATATGAAAGCCAGATAGAGGGGAACTTTTTCAAATGTTTAGAAAGGAAATAATATGATCTGAATAATTTTTAAGGAATACAGTCTCTTCTTTTCATGAATGTATTAGATTAAGGTTGTTTAGATAAGGAGTAGCTTAATTGCTTTTTAAAAATATATGAAGTATATTCTGCAAAGAATATGAACTAATGTCTCTCCATTTTGGAGAACTGTGGAAGAAGACTTAGGTTTGAAAAATACCATAAGATACAGAATTCATTTTAAAACTTTTACCGTGTAAAGGTTCCCAGGTTCCTAAGAGATTGTCTTGAAATAAAGGATAATGCCCTGTCTTGGATGGTTTATGTGCCGTCTTCTTGTATACCTGGGTTGATTTACTCTCCATTTAATGTTTGGAAAATAACCTTTCTGTCTCTTCTAGAGGCTACAGATGTCCATTATGTATGCACTCTGCTTTAGATATGACTAGGTACTGGCGACAGCTGGATGATGAGGTAGCACAGACTCCTATGCCATCAGAATATCAGAACGTGACTGTGGATGTGAGTGGAATCAGTGCTTAAAACTTCTCAGGTTCCTTATTGACATTCTTATTTATTTTTGCTCTTTTGCTCAGATTTTGTCTTAAAAAATGCTACTTTGACATAGATGCCAATGTAATGATTAATGGGAAGGGCAATATGATGTTTAAATTTTAGTTGAGTTCAGACCAGGAAAAAATGGTCCTAAGGATACCTTAGCAGTTTTTCCCAACACTAGATGGCAGGCGAAAACTTGATTCTGAATTATTTACTCATTACTAGTAAGAGTTAGTCAGTAATAATAGTTAAACTGACTAGAGGTAGCTCACTAGTCTGATGTTTTATGTTTTATTTTTAATTATTTTAAATTTTATTTCAAGAGAACATGTTTGCTAGTTTTTGAAGATTACTTTGTGGTTTTTAATGTTTATTACCCTTTTTATTCTATCTTAGACTTTATTTGGTCGTAGTTAGCCTACAACCTAAGGTATATGCCTTTTGTTTTACAGGGAATGATTATCTTCTTTCCATTAATTGAGATACATTGCTGTCTCTTCTCAAAACAGTATTGAGTGATAGATCAGAATTGGGAAAGCTAGCTTTCTGGTGCTTTTTAATAATTTTGGGACATACTATAATTTTCTGAACATCTTCAAATACTTCTACATACAAGTATGAAAACTACATAACAAAGCCAAATAAAATTATTTTGCATTTTATTCACACTGGAGTGTTTCATAATTCATGTGGATAATTGTTAGGGCAATGAAAGATAACTTTTGTAATACTGATAATCGTGATGTTTTACTAGAAGCTGAGTTGTGCTGTGTTCCATGTAGATAATTTTTTGACAAAATAGCTTTATTAAGATAAAATTCACATGCAACTCATTCATTTAAACGTATGTAATTCAGTTCTTTTTAGTACATTCATGTAGTTATGCAAACATCAGCATAATTTTAGAATATGTTCATCACCCCAAAAGGAAACCCCATTCCCATTAGCAGTCACTAATCTTTCTGCATTTAGATCATATTTTGAAAGGAATAATTTCCCAAATAATAATTTAGAGCAAATTTGGAAATTTTCTGCTTATTATGCCGTGACTATTCTAAAGGTAATGCTTTTCTTGCATAGTAATGTATTGGTTTGTTTTCAGGTTAACACCTTTTCATTTTTCAGGATCTCCCTTAGCACTAGGAGAGATTAATTCTTAACTTGCATCTTACTGTCATTTTAGGGATGAGTCAAGCACCTCTCTTTCTCTTTACTCAATTTAAGGAACTGTTCTTTATGGACTTTCATTCATTCCTCAGGCATAGGAGACAGGGAACTTAGTATATATTAAACCTAAAAAATAAGTAAAAATATTATTTATATAAAAATTTAAGTTTTATTTAGTAAGGTAAATTTTTAAGTGTTAATGACAATGAAATCGTGTGTTATTTTGAATTTTAAGTGTTGGATGTTGATCTGATTATGCCTAGGTTAATTTTCTTGTTTGTACTATTTATACTATTTGAGAACTATTAATACCTTAAAATAAGCCTTTTTTACTCAAATCTGCATTTTAGTTTTCTAAATTCAAAACCAACATTAATAGCCTCTTTAGAGTTTTCAGTGAAAAAATAAAAAATATTTCTACTTATGGAAATGTTTAGACATACGTATTTTCACATCTTTAATATGATTTTGAAGGGATTTTTATGAGCAGATAATGCTGCTTATATCTATAAGGTTTAAAATACTTAATTTGAATTTATCACTTCATTTTTCAGATTCACTGCAATGACTGTAACAGACGGTCCACAGTTCAGTTCCATATATTAGGCATGAAGTGTAAGATTTGTGACTCCTACAATACTGCTCAAGCTGGAGGACGTAGAATTTCACCAGATCAGCAATGACCAACCTATATTACACTGGATGAAACAACATTTTCTGATTTAGAAAAAGGCTTTCTTTAGTATCATGTTGTTATAATGCGTTATAATCTATGCATTTGAATTGATATGTTTTGTACTGGTGTCATAGCATAAAATCATATTACAAGTACTTAGGGATTCAGGGTCTCTTATAGAATTATCATAGCTCTATATTGAATGAGAGCCGCTGCACTTGCATTTTGACTGAACATTCCTTTATTGTCAGTTGATTGGAAGCCAATGATGTTTGCCACTGATACTCACATTCATTAGGAGTATGTTACATTTTCATGGAACTTTGCTTTAAGTGACACTGTGCACGCAGAGTTCATTTTTAATTCTTGATAAAACTGCACTTAATTCTCGGTAGGGAATTAAGTATTAACTTTTTAAGGGCTGTGCTATGATGAGAATAGGTTCTATCTTACTGTTAAAATCTAATTACGTATGCTTTAGAATTTTCTGAGACAGTCCTTTGGATCCTCTAAATATGAATTTTGATGTAATAACTGCTAATAAAATTATATTGCAACAGGGTTTTGTAGAAAGTTTTTTCTAAGGTTGTCTACTTTTGGCTCAATTAGGGCATTATAGTTAATTTTATAATGTAAAAGAAATTTTTTTTTCTTTTGAGATATTCTCCCATAAGAGTAGCTGGGAAAAATGTTATTTAAAATAATAGGACACTTCCAAAACCTTAAGAAAAAGTTCAGTGTTGAAAATTATTTTGTTTAGGTTGCCCAAAATTATTTCTTCAAAGAATAATTCATTCATTCTTTCAGCAAGTATTTATTAAGCAACTACTGTGTGCCAGATGTGGTTCTAGATGCTGTAGACTAGAGACAGCAGTAAACAATAAAGACCAAAGTCCCTGCCCTCGTGGCGGTACATTCTAGTCTTCCTCATATTTAATCAGCATACTGTTTTCTTTATGCAAGTAGTTGTAAATGAATGGTTTATTTCTTCCCTAAATGCTTGAAAGTAAGGGATGGATGAGTGGGAGGGGCATGGGATATTCCTGGCAAGATTTCTGATTTCATAATACTCATATAATGGAATTAAACGTACCTCTTAATTCAGGAACAGAGTTAACAACCGTGTTTGATGATCCAGCCAACTTTTACAGTAGTATCTCAGTATTCAGCTTACCATTAGATTAGGAAGTAAAATGTAATACATATCAATTGATAAGTACTTCTTAAGCACCAGTTTGAACTAGTCGAATCTTCTGTGCATAAGGAAGATAGTCTTAACTAGAAATCCTAAGAGTTCTGATATATTTGTTTTTCCTCTTTTGTTGAAATTTCTTTACCTGAGTAATGGCACAGCAGTATTGATTTCCAGTTTGGGGCTCAGATGTTCATTCTATTCTGCCTTCTACTGTCTTCTGTGTTCTACTCTTCTTATGTTCTGTTTCTTTGGCCTGGGCAGAGCAGCAGTGCTGGTCTTGATTTGGGGAAGGAGCAGGACATGTTGCCAGGTATACCAGTCTGTATACAGATAATGAAAGACTAGTTTTCCAGATGTGATACTTATTATTTCTGTTATCTTCCTATACTAATTTAAATCATGTTATTACTTTTAATCATAGAATCGTTGGGTCTTCAAATAATAGTGAGTATATGATAATAACAAGGCCAGGTCATGCATTTGCATTAATCATTACAGTAATTCTGCAGGGTGGATGTTTACTTCATATTATAGATGAGAGAGCTGAGGTTTAGAGGTTAAAATCATATGCTTTGAGTAAATAACAGCTGCTACATGTTGGAGTTGGGAATCGGATCCAAGTCTATTAGTCCAAACCCACTTCACCACATTGCCTTTGACCCAACTTCCATTTTGCTAAAATACCCCTGATAGCTAGTCATCTATAATTGAAGAGCTCATGATTTGATAGATTGACCTTGCATTTCGAACATTGGTTAGAAATGTTGTATTTCAAAATCTGATTGTGTCTGCACTTAAGGATTCAAATTTGTCTAAAATAATGCAGAGTAAGTATGCAATCACTTGTTTATGCTATTCAGTCATGTACTTGAAGCAGTTTTCAAATGCCCTCAAGTTGTTTAGGCTATAAACTTTTGTACCCAGGTTGCTTCAAGGATTTGTCTATAACATGTCAATCCAGTGCTTCAAATTCTTCAACAATTTTCATTCACAATCAGAATAAAATCTAAGTCTCGTAGCATTCATTTAGTGTGTAATACTTAAATACATAGTCTTAGCCTTAATTTTTTTCTTTTTCTGATTTAAACGTATCTGTTACAGGAAAGAGGTAAGAAAAGGTAAAAAAACTCTCAACAATCCCATCTTCCAGAGTTAACCACAGTCAACATTTTAACAGATAACTTCACTCTTTTCCAGTTCATAGAGACTTTTTAAAAGGTTCCAGGAGTGTTAAATGCTTAGCCACATCTTAAGTACAGTAGCGTTGTCTGTCCCTGAAATCAGGTACGTTAGAATTGGCTGTCCCTAAAATAAGTCAGATTGCCCTGTCTGTCACAGGATTTGTTTCTATAGTTTACTTGTATTATTTTAAAGACCAGTAACTCCATGTGTTTATGAATTTTTGGTGCATAGCAGCTCATCAGCCTTCTTTTATCATTAAAGAAGTATGTATCAAGTTGTTTGTTTAAAAAAAATTTTTTTGTTTCTCATGTCTTCTGAACCAGTACATTGAGTTTCCTATGAATTAAACTTTAGCTTATGTTTGAAGTAGTAGTTTATGGTGTCATAGACTTTAAAATCAAATTCATTTTTTATTTCTTCACTAAAATCTGTTTTCATATTGTATACTGGTTTAATTTTCCTTTTATTCTGGTATGAGTCAAAACAAATTTACTAACTGTTAAGTAACCAACTTATAAGTGCCTGGCACTTAATAAGTGTTCAATAGTTGAATAGATTAGTTTGAAATTAATTAGTTTTAAATGGTAAATGTTCAAAATTATACCACTTTATGTTTTCCTTTTTTATTTTTAAAATTTTTAAATGACAATTGTATATATTATATATTTATGGGGTAGAGTGTGATGTTTTAAATATGTTTACATTATGGAATGATTAAATCAAGCTAATTAAGTCCTTCACATTTATTTTTTGGTGAAAACATTAAAAATCTCTTTTAGTAAATTTTGAAATACACAATGCATTATTTATTATAGTCACCATTCTGTGCAATAAATCACTAAAATTCTTCCTAACTGAAATTTTGTGCCGTTTGATCAACATCTTTCCTCATCCACCCCTCCTCCCCCATCTCTAGATTACTTATAATAACTAGTACAATGCCTACACATCACTCATATGGATTCAAAATAGTACTTGGCATGCAGAAAATTCAAGTTTTTCTTTCTGGAACTTTGTGGAATTTTTTTTTTTTTAATATTTTAAATCTGTGGTTGGTTGAATCTATGGATACGAAACCCATGGATACAGAGAACTAACTGTAGTCATCTCTGCTTAAGTTCTAAAATTTTTACTGTTTGCATTATATTCACCTGAATTTATTTCTTACTAAGCCAACTTTTTTCTTGTCATTTTCATGTGCATTTTTTCCTCGTGTTTGTTCAGTTAATTCTTCGGCAGATCTTTTTGACTTTTGTTTGTTTTACATCTCTTTTCGTTCTCACAGTAGTCTCATATCTACCTGGTCTTCTTACATTCAGTTTAACTTTCTGTCTCCCCTAACGTCCACCCTGTCAGCTTACTATTCCTAGGCTCAGACTTGTTGCAATTTTGGTCAAAATAATGTACAGCTGGGTGTAGTGGCTCACGCCTGTAATCCCAGCATTTTGGGAGGCCAAGGCAGAAAGATTGCTTGACGCTAGGAGTTTGAGACCAGCCTGGGCAACATAGCGAGACCCCATCTCTACAAAAAATTTAAAAATTAGCTGGGCTTGCGGGCACATGCCTGTAGTCTTAGCTACTCAGGAGGCAGAAGCGGGATGATTACTTAAGCCCAGGAGTTTGAGGCTGCAGTGAGCTCTGATTGTGCCCTTCATTGCACTCAAGCGTGTGCAACAGAGTGAGACTGTTTGCAAAAAAAAAGTACAGGTTCCCTACTGTGTATTCGATTAAGCCCCAATTTCTCATTTTGAAGTCTTTACAGTATTGTTCCAATTTTATCTTTTCAGTTTTATTTTTTGTTATTCCATTATGTATATTTCTTAAACAAGTCTCTTGGTTTTTGCTACTTGCCTTTGCAAGTATGGTTTCCTCACAGAGCAACCACCCTTAAAAAAAATGTAGTCAGAGACCTGCCTTTTCTTCATGGTCCAGCTCAAGGATTACCTTCTTTACTATTTACTGCTACTAACAATTATATGCCTACAAATTGGGTAACCTAGAAGAAATGGATAAATTCCTACAAACATTTAACTTACCGTGACTGAACTAAGAACAAGTAGAAAATCTGAACAGACCATTAACAAGTAAGGAGATTGAATCAATAATAAAAAATCTCCCATCAAAGAAAAAAGCCCAGGACCAGATGGCTTCACAGTAGAATTCTACAAAGTATTTAAAGTAGAACTAATACTAATTCTCCTCAAACTCTTCCAAAAAATCGAGGAAGAGGGAATACTTCCAGAGTTCATTTTATGAAGCCAGCATTGCCCTGATGGCAAAGCCAGATAAGGACACTGCAAGAAAAGAAAATTACAGGCCAATATCCCTGATTGTGAAAGGAGATTGTGGCTTGGAATGTTAATTAATGAATGTTAATTAATACCCAGATTCTTTTGTAACCTCCGCCTCTTCTAAACTCTGTAGCATTTTTTACCATTCTTAAAGGACTTAACTATTTCCTTTATTATGGTTCAAGTTTTGCCTTGCCTTTCCTCACTTCAACCAGGGTGGGGATAGAGATGCAAGTATGAACAAGATAAAGACACTGAATGCCCTCTGGCACTTGGCTTGTGGAAGACAAACATTGGAGATAACCGTGATGAGAGCTAAGGAAGGTGGGCTGTGGAAGGATCCTGGGTGTGAGAGAAAGAACCTGTTACTTTTTTAATTTTTTTTGAGACAGAGTCTCACTCTGTTGCCCAGGCTAGAGTGAGTGCCGTGGCATCAGCCTAGCTCACAGCAACCTCAAACTCCTGGGCTCAAGCAATCCTTCTGCCTCAGCCTCCCGAGTAGCTGGGACTACAGGCATGCACCACCATGCCCAGCTAATTTTTTCTATATATTGTTAGTTGTCCAGATAATTTCTTTGTATTTTTTTAGTGGAGACGGGAGTCTCACTCTTGCTCAGGCTGGTCTCAAACTCTTGAGTCAAACGATCCTCCCGCCTCGGCCTCCCAGAGTGCTAGGATTACAGGCATGAGCCACCACACTCGGCCGAACCTGTTACTTTTTGAGGACAATGAGGGAGCCTTCATTTCTTAGTACCTTGCTTTATATACTCATAGGAATTTGAATTTCCAGTGAGACGTAAAAACAATTTGTTCCCAAGTTTGCACCATATGTAAGAATGTGATTTGAAGGGTGCATGTATGTACAGGCATGTACAAACATTCCTTAAAAAGGTCCCCCAGGAATGTTTAATGCTAGAACATACTGATTGAAATGTGTATCACACTTTTCTCAAACTAGAAGACACGGGATCAGTTAAACCATGCTGCAATCTGGTTGACAGGTATCTAACATTTATTTGGCACCAGTTATGTACCAGACATGGTATTTTGAGCTGGGTTATAAAAAAATGAATAAAGCTTAGAAATTGCTTTTTCAGGGCAACTTTTGGCTTGGTTCTGTTACATAGGAACCCCAAAGGTGTAGTCTTTGGGAGGTGTGTAAACCTGTGACTTCTATGTTCTCTATTTTAGAATAAGCAGTCAAGCTTAAATTTCTGTAGATGTCAATTAACACAGAGGCCCAGTCTGTAATGTGGTGCGTGGGATCCCTGGTGTAACCCCTGCCATTTCCAGTTCCCTGTGGGTTGTTCTTGCCCAGATTTTGTCCTTTGGGCATGCGAAGCATTTAATCTTGTCAACCTCTGATCAGGATCATGGTGTCAGGCTGCTTGCTCATTTATTTTCCTGAGGCAACAGCATATGTTCAAACTGGAGTCAAAACTTCCTCTAATCACCCACCTGCGTCCAGCTATTCTGTCCCATTTTCACTCTTTGTCCTTTTCCTCATGTTGCATATTCTATTTTTTTTTTCTTCTTAAGACAGAGTCTCACTCTGTTGCCTCGGCTAAAGTGCAGTGGCATCCACATAGCTCAAACTTTTGGACTCCAGCCATCCTCCTTCCTCAGCCTCCTGCGTAGCTGGGACTATAGGCAAATGCCACCATGCCCAGCTAATTTTTTTCTATTTTTAGTAGAGATGGGGTCTTGCTCTTGATCAAGCTGTTCTTGAACGCCTAACCTCAAGCAATCTTCCTGCCTCGGTCTCCCAGAGTGCTAGGATTACAGGCATGAGCCACTGCACCCAGCCATATTCTGTTTTTCTAGACTCAGAGTTCAGAATGAACTAAAAATGGGAAACCATCCTTAAGCCTGTCTGGAGCTGTAATTCAACCATTGCCGGAAGCGTAGGCTGTGTGGGGCTGGCTATCGGCTCCATATCCTCTTGGGTGTGTGGGGACCCCGAGGAGCTGAGCCTACCTGAGCCTGGAGAACCTTGAAAGGAAGGAAATCATCTCCTTGGAGGCTGGAATAAACAGAGGTGTCCTCTTTGAGAAATCCCTACCCAAAACACTCAGATCAAGAGAGAGAGAGAGAGAGAGAGAGAGAGAGATCTGAGATTAGGGAAGGGAAACGAGGAACATGAGAGAATAGAACACTTAGAGGCTTGAATAGGAGGGGGGTCCTTTCTAAGCTGTGCCTCGCAGCGTCATGTTGGTTTCACAGTCTGGGTGTATTTTTATGTCCAAATACCTGGCTTCTAGGCTGGTCGAAAATTTCAGGGGAGGGTCCAGAAACAACTGTCAGAATTGCCCCATGTCACTAATCTTTTGTCATGTGGGCAGCTTGACATAGAAATGGCTTGGACTTGGCCGGGCGCGGTGGCTCACGCCTGTAATCCTAGCACTCTGGGAGGCCGAGGTGGGCGGATCGTTTGAGCTCAGGAGTTCGAGACCAGCCTGAGCAAGAGCGAGACCCCATCTCTACTAAAAATAGAAAGAAATTATATGGACAGCTAAAAATATATATAGAAAAAAAAATTAGCCGGGCATGGTGGTGCATGCCTGTAGTCCCAGCTACTCAGGAGGCTGAGACAGGAGGATCGCTTGAGCTCAGGAGTTTGAGGTTGCTGTGAGCTAGGCTAACTCCACGGCACTCACTCTAGCCTGGGCAACAGAGTGAGACTCTGTCTCAAAAAAAAAAAAAAAAAAAAAAAAAAAAAAGAAATGGCTTGGACTTTGGCAGCAGAGACAGAGGTTCAAATTCTGTCCATATAACACATACTAGTGTGTGACCTTAACTTAGACACTTTACTCTTTGTGAAATAGAGGAAACAGTCACAGCTTCATGGGGTTTGTGTTGTGAGGTCTAACTAAGAGAAAGTCTGAGGTACTAGCGACTATGCCCGGTGTGCACTGGGCCCTCCACAGTCATGAAGGCTTGTGGCCCTTCTGTTTGCAGCATCGAGACTTTCCACTGTGTGTTCCTAGCCAACTGTACCAATGTCCCCAAGTCTTCAGTGACCACAGTCTAGTCTCTACCGTCATTACCTGAGTTCTGAGCAAGGAGGACTTGGCAGTGTGCTCAGGGACGAATGGCCTTGCATGGATTGGGCCTTACTCCTTGCTGTGCCTACAGGGTCTCTGGGAACATGCGGTTCTTCTAGCACCACACCAGGAATTTTGTCCTATTTCATTCAGCCTGCAGCCCAGAGCTCTCCAGCCCCTTGGGCACCCCTCTTATCCTAGCCCGGACCTGTTTGACTCATTTTTCCACCGAGAGGGGCTGAGAACTGATTGCTCTGCCCTTCATGAGGGACAGCTCCACCCTGCCCCTGTGATAGGTTTCACCTGGCAAGTAACCAGTTTTGGGTTTGGAACTGCTCAGTTCACCGGTTGGCTGGTGAATGAATTAGGCGGTGTAAGCCGTAAGGCTGCTATTGGAGGAATCCCTTCTCTGTAAAAGCAGCCGACAGATTTTACTGAGATTGTGATGGGGACATTACTTTTGGAGTTAGTGTAATAAATTTTTATTTCTCAAAAGAACAAATTTGTTCCTAAATTTGGAAGGTAAAATAATCTTAAACTTCAGAATGGCTTCATTGTGGATGGGACACTTGGATTACTCCTTAATTTCTCTGCTTAGTATGAAACAAGAAACTTTCCTGGCAATCAATTTTCTTTTAGGTAAGAACAATAATACCTAATAACTCCTGATATATTTAAGGAAGTTCTCCCTCCAACCCCCCCAGTAGTCATAGCTATTTATGAGGCAGTAGAGCAGAGTGGTTAAAAATACAAGCTCCAGAGATAGATTTTGGGAGTGTATATTTTGGGTGTACCATTTGCATTTATTGCTGTGTGACCCTGGGCTATATTTAACCTTTCTGTGTTTCACAGGCTGTTGGTTAAGATTAACCTGACTTATGTAAAAGGGTTGGACAAGGATAGCTATATTATGTCTTTGACATCTGCTAGCTCTTGAGATCCTTGACGTAGCTCCCTTTTCCCTTCCTTACTGCCATTCAGCTATACTCACTGATTGGACTTTTATCCTTTACCTTTGCCCTTAATGTCTTGCTTTATTAAGCCCCATACCTTTCCTCCCCTCTCTGAATTATTCTTTTATATCTGGGTGAGATCACTGGCAGCCTGGGACAAGGATGCTGGAGAATCCTGCAGGGAACGTTTGTTTCCTGACAGCAGAGGGTGCCATACTGTTTCTGGTGATAGGAATCTTTTATGCAGAATGATTCTTTTTTTTTCCCTACCTGGTATTTAAAAGTAAGAGATTTTCCAGGACACTGACATTAAGGACTTTTATTGTCCCTTATATAATAATGACACAAACCAAACACTAAGAATTCACAGTCATTGAATAGTTTTAAAATTTAAGCATGTCTATTACCACCATGTTTTATATCTGCCTCTGTATGTCTTGGGTCAGGTTTGTAGTGGTAGAGTATTTTCAAGGGGTATATGGCCAATGTTACCTTCTTATGTTATATCCTTATACATTTTGAAATGGGCAAGAGAAGATAGAGGAGAAATAGAGAGGGTTAAGGGGTAAGGGCAAGGAGTCTGGGAGCAAGCAGTACTGGTGCTGGAATGACGTGAATCTTGGTGACGTGGGGAATCTGCAAGCTGAGCAGGATCAGATAGATGACAGTTCTAAGCAGAAAAAGTGCTGTTTGGCTTGCTAGTAATTAGAAACTAGTTAGAGCCAGAGAAGTAAATGTGCACACCAAAGGTGATCCAAGGTATGGCAGATTGAATTTCCTATGATGGCTGCGACAAGATCTCCATTCCACATGCTCATCTTCTAATGTGACATTGACACTCCTTCGCATCAAGAGGTGGGACCTGTGTTTTCTATCCTTAAATGTGGATGAGCTGGTGACTGTGGTTTAAGTGATGTTTCCAAGAGTAGGTCATAAAGGTGATAGACTTGCTACCTGGGATAGTATTGGGATGCTTTTGAGCCTAGCCACCATCCTGTGAGGAAGCCCAGGTCACATGGGAAGTCCATGTATGGGTGGTGTTCCAGCTGACAGCCTCAGCTGGTATCCCAACCACAGCCAGCACTGATTGCCAGACTTGAGTGAGGAAGTTTTCGGATGACTCTAGCCTCAATCAACCCTGATTGTAACCACATGGCAAACTCTGAGTGAGGACAGCCCAGCTCAACCTCGTCATTCCCCAGAACCATGAAAGATGATAACATGATTGTTAGTGTTTCAATCCACCAAGTTTTGGGGTGATTTGTGACCAGCAATAATAACTGATACAGTTAATGTTCATCAGCCAGAGGGTCTGGGGTAAGAAAATTAAGTCAAAGATGCATTTCCAAAGTAAAAGCTCAGTAACAGAAAGGAATTTAAGCACAGAAGGATTTGAGATTAAAGATGGGGTAGCCAACAAGGGAGTCTTCAGTGAAGCACGGCTGGAGAGAGTTCTGCTGACGTGGCAGACTGCTGGCTGTCTCGCTGTTTGTTCTCAAAGGTGCGTCCATAGTTGTAGCCTTACCCACTCCCTTCTAACTTTTTATCATGGAATGCGTCAAACATATGCAAAAGTGGAGAGACCAATAGAGTGAATCCCATATTCATTGCCCAGTTTTAACCTGATCAACTCATGGCCAACCTTATTTAACTATCAACCCTTACCCACCTTTCCCCATCACATTATTTTGAAGCAAATCCCAGTCATATCATTCCATCTCCATGTATTTCAAATGCAACTCTAAAAGGTAAGAACCATTCTGAGAAACATAATCACAATACCATCATCATACCTAAAGTAATAAGCTACTATATATATATAATTTGTGTGTTAAATCAGAATCCAAATAATATCAATAACAGTGCTGTCATAGAAATATAATGTAAGCCACACATGAATTTTTAATTTTAATTAAACAAGTAAAAGTGAAATTAATTTTAATTTGTTTTATTTAATCTAATATATCAAAATATTATCACTATTATGTCAACATTTATCAGTATAATATATTTTAATAAGATATTTTACACCCTTTTATTCATATAGGTCTGTGAAATCTGGTGTGTATTTTATACACCTCAATTTGGAATAGGCACAATTGGTTAGTAGCTACTGAATTGGACAGTGTAGGTCTATTTATTACAATTGATCTATGTGTCTCCTGTGTCTTTTAATCTATAGGGTGCCCCTGCTACCTCCCCACTCTTGTTTTTTTTTTTCCTTGTAATTTTTTGTTAAAGAAACTGGGCTGTTTGTCCTCTAGAGTTTTTCACAGTCTGGATTTTGCATCCTCATGGTATCATTTGTCATGTTCTTCTAGTCCCTGTGTGTATAGTTTGATCCGGAAGCTTGATCAGATTTAAGTTAAATTTTTGGTAGGACTACTTATAGGTTATGTGTGTTCTTCCACTAGGAGACACACAGTGACTGGCAGCCACTGAGGGTCATTGTCTTAGGTCCAGTATTTTATTAGGAGTTGAAAAAATAGTGGCATTCTATTATTCATTTTTTGTTTATTGACTGGAACATTATGAAAAAATTTTTCCTCATCATCTTGGCAACGTAAGTAAGAATTGTGGCTTGCTGTTTTCATTTTGTGAACTATTGTTTTAAAATTGAATAAAAATCAGTGAAAATGTCTATTTCTTTGTTATGGTGAGAGTACTAAGCAGTTGTAGATAGTTTGCCTTAAAATAAAGTCATTTTTGTTTCTTATGATAACAGTAAAACATGTTCATGATAGAAATTTAGAAAACGTGGAAAAGTAGGAAGAAGAAGAAGAAGAAAGAAAACCAGTGACTCTTCATTGTACCACCCAAAGACAACCCTGTCAACATTTTGGTTTATTTCCTCACAATCTCTTCTCTAAACATTTTAAAAATCCTGTTTGTGATTATAATGTAATACAGATTTGTATCCTGATTTTTTCATATACTAAACATATCCCTGTAATTCCACAATCTCTCTGTAAACATCATTTACATGCCTTGCACGATATTACAATTTATAGGTGCCGAGCATTTAGAGTGTCAGGGATGTTTTTTCATTTACAAAGATGCTGTGACGAAGAGTGATGTACATAATGCATGGCCCGCGTTTCAGATGCCGCCCTTAGGAAATGCAGCTTATTTTAAAGAGGTATGAAAAGTCAATGTGTAGTGTAGTGTGACAAAATCAAATAAGAACTCCACGATCTGAGAACTATTCTTTCAATCAGCAAGTGCTTATTGAGCTTCTGCTAGGACTCTGTTCTAGGCATTGGGAACACAGTGGCAAACAAATTGGCAAGGTCTCTCCTCTCATGTGGCTTACATTTTAGTGTGTGTTTGGGAAGACAGATAATGAACAAGTAAGAAAAATTATTTCAGACAGCGATAAATACTATAAAGAAAATAAAACATGGGAGCGTTACTTTTGAAAAAGTAGATCTTTATGGGGTCTCTGGCTAGACACTGTGTTTGGAATATTTGGAAGTATGGGGCAGAGAGATGAAGGAAGCAGGAAACGGGACCGAAGTAGACAAAGATTGTACTTGTAGAAAGGGAGAGAACAGACATTTTAGATTGAAAGAAGGCGTTCAAAGAGAATCCTACAGTGAGAAAGTCTGCTGGTTTAAATCTGGCCACATGAAAAGATTCCCAACATGATTAGCCATCAGAGAAATGAGAATCCAAACCACAAGGAGAGACCACTTCACACCCACTGCGATGGCTAGTACCCAAAAGACACAATAACAAGTGTGGGTGAGGATGTGAAGCAACTGCAAACCTCATACATTGATGGTGGGAATGTAAAATGGAGCTACTGCTCGGGAAAACAGTTGGACAATTCTTAAAAAGGTTAAACATGCAGTTACCACGTGATCCAGCAAATCCACCCCTAGGTATGTACCCAAGAGAAATAAAAATACATGTTCACACAAAAACTTATATATGAATGTTTGTAGCAGCATTACTCACAATAGTGAAAAAGTTGAAACAGCCTAAATATCCATTAACTGAGGAATGGATAAACAAAAGGTGGTATAGCCATACGATGGAATATTCTTCAGCAATAAAAAAAGAACGAAGAAAGAATGCCATACATGGTATGGCATGGATGAACCTTGAAAACATTAGGCTGCTGGAAGAAACCAGCCACTAAGGACCAGATATTACCATATGATTCCATTTATATGAAATGCTCAGAATAGGCAGATCCATAGAGACAAAAAGTAGATTAGTGGTTGCCAGGGGCTGGGAGGAGGAGGAGATGGGGAGAGACTGTTAAGGTTATGGGGTTTTTTATGGGGTGATAAAAATATTCTAAAATGGATTGTAGTAATAATTATGTAACTCTGTAAATACACAAAAATTGAATTATTCACTTAAAATGGGTAAATTTTATGGTATGTGAGTTATATCTCAATAAAGCTGTTATTAAAACAGCACTAGCATTGCACTCAAAAAATGTTTTTAGATAGAATGATATGATGCCTGGGATTTGCTTGAAAATAATCCATTACTGGGGCCAGTGTTCTAGATAAAACAACATTTGCCATGATTTGATAACTGTAGCTGAGATATGAGTACAAGGAGATCTATTACACTATTTTCTCTACTTTTCCATAATAAACGTTAACAATGTATTTGTTTATTTAAAGACTCTGATTCTGGGGTAGTTACGAGCAGAGCATAAGCATGAGAGTTGGAATGGCGCTGGTTAGTAGCCTGGCCTCCAAAATTAGTCTGCATATTTTGAATTGTGGCTGTTCTGTGGGACCCTGGGCAAGCTACATGAAGCTGTGTGCATTTTTTATGCCTCGCTTTCCTTGTCTGTAACGTGGAAGTTTACAGCACCTACATCATAGGGATGTTACAAGGGTCAGTGAGTTCGCATTCACAGAGTGCTTGGAACTTTTCTTTTAAAAAAGAAGGAAGGGAGGGAGGGAGGGAGAGAGGAGAGGAAGGGAGGAATTATTTTCTCCCTATTTTTAAGGAAAGAACTTTATCTTTGCTTTCCTCCCTTTGCTTTTAAATTGAGAGTATGCTCTTGCCTTTTAAACATCTGCACTCACTGCTCGTCTGCAGGGAGGTAAGTGCTGTTGACACGCCAGAGGAAAGTTGCTCGGTGCTGAAGCAGAGCGGGAACTCACGGGCAGCCTGTCCTCATCAGCCTCCTGTTCCCAGACGCTTGACGTTTGTTAGATGCTCCGGGGACACACCTCCATACACTATGTTGAAATAGGTAGGTTCCCTCTGGCTGCTGTTCACGGTCGCCTGACACTTACAGCTGACCCCGGCAGCCATTCTTCTGTTTGCAGGAGAGTGGGAGGACAGAAGAGGTAACTGCGCTTCTCAGCGGTCATTATGTTAAGTGTTTTGTGCACGAACATCGTCTGTCTGCCCTGAAAGCTGCAGCAGCTGCAGAAAGAGGGCCAGGTACAGGTTTCCTTTCCTCCCACACCAGTGGGTGCATTTGTAGGCTCATATCCGCTCTTGTCAGCAAATATTTTCCACTACGTTTTTTTCTGCTGCTGATGCGTAGTTCTTGGTTCTGACCCTGGCCTTGGGATGGATCCTTGGACTTCTTCCACCGAGATAGTCTTGACTTCTTAGAAGGAAGCACCTACTTTTCCTTGCTGCCCTCTACCCGTCTCTCACCCCCTTACTACCTCACGAACCTCAAGGCTCATCCATTCATTTATTTGCTCAGTAAGCATTTGTCGATTTTCCACTGCATGAGAAATGCTAAACTCAAGGCTTTGGGGATTCCACAAGAAGGAAGGAAGGAAAAAGGTAGGAAGGAAAGGTGGGAGAGAGGCAGATTCCTATCTTTGGGGAAAACCAATTATCTAGGTGAATAATTAAAATATGTATGTAAAAGTTCCATAGCAAATTACCAGTGTCTAATAACACTTTCCTTGCTTACGCTTATAACACTTATAACATCTTCTATCTTGTACTGTAACTTTCCATGTGCAATGGGAAGTTCTTTATTCTCATTCTTCCTTTTATTCGAATCCTCCTCTGTGAGAAGTAAGTGCTTTATTTTGAGACTCTGCATCCTTTACCCACCCTGACACACGTCTGGCATTTCCCTCTCTTCCTTCCTTCTTTTCTTATTAGCTGCATTGTGGTAAAGGCCAGAGCAGCAACCTAATGCCATGCAGGAACACAGACTGATGATGCAGAACAGTATTTGTAACTAAAAGAGAAGCTGCTGAGTTTCTGAGGCTGATTCTTATTTGATTTTACTGTTTCAATTCATAATCAGGCAGGATTCTGTGTCTCACATCACTGTTAAACACCGCATGGGATGGAAGAAGCAGAGGTTGGGTAACAGAGTTTGCTAAGTGTTCTGCTGTAAATCTTTTCTGAGCTGTCAAGTGAAACCATTAGGTTCACCACAGCTATCTAATCTTTAAAGAATAAATAATTCCATTGTTTTCTGAATGATTCCAGACTACATAAAAAGAAAGATATCTCTCCAAATGATTTTACATCATTTTTATAACTTTAACACTGAAACATGATAAAGATAAGGAAAAAATGTAGACAAATTTCACTTATGAATATTGATGCAAGAATTATCAGGTATTGGCAAAAATAATCTGGCAATGAATTAAAGAATAATGCATATATTTAATTAATCAAGTTTTTTTTTTCAGACAGTGTCTCATTCTGTCGCCTGGGCTAGAGTGCAGTAGCATCATCATAGCTCACTGCAGCCTCACATTTCTGGGCTCGCATGATCCTCCTCCCTCAGCCTCCTGAGTAGCTGGGACTGTAGGCATGGTCCACCACACCCAGCTAATTTTTCTATTTTTTGTGGAGATGGGGTCTTGCTCTTGCTCAGGCTGTTCTTGAACTCCTGGCCTCAAGCGATCTTCCCTCCCCAGACTCCCAAAGTGTTAGGATTACAGGCGTGAGCCACCGTACCTGGCCAAATTAAGTATTTTTTTTTTATTTACTTAATCCTCAATGTAACAGTATTTTTTTTTTTTTACCAAATCAAGTATTTTTATTTTAGAAATATAAGCATGAATGAATAGCAAGAAATCTAGCAACATACTTTATTATATCAGCAAATCATATGATTATTTTAATAGATATAGAAGAGTATATGATAAAAGTTAATGTTCATTGCCATTTAAACTGTAACTTAGAAACAGAATGAAATTCTTTGTGGTAGTTCATTTTAGCTGACAACCATTATTTGTCTTATTATTTTAAAAATTAAGTTCTCTTACTGCAATAGACCAAATGTTTTTGTTCCCCACCCCCCAATTCATATGTTGAAATCCTAACCCCCAAGGTGATAGTATTAGAAGGTGGGACCTTTGAGAGATGGTTAGGTTATTAGCGTGGCGTCCTCTTGAAAAAGTACCCCTATAAAAAAGACCCCAGAGAGATCTCTCATCCCTTCTACCTTATGAGGACACAGCAAAGAGACTGTTGTGTATGAACTAGGAAACTGGCCTTCACCAGACACAGAATCTGCCAGTGCCTTGATCTTGGACTTCCCATCCTCTAGAACTGTGAGAAATAAATTTCTGTTGTTAATAAGCCACTCAGTTTATGGTAGTTTGTTATAGCAGCCTGAATAGACCAAAACACTTACTTTTATGATAAAATATAAATATTCTTACAAATATTCTGAACTTGCTAACCAGCTGACTGCAAATAGCTAGCCAACTAACCACATAAATTCCCAGAATACTAGTTAGCCAAACAAATTCTCCTTTTTTAAAGTTAACCACCAAACTCCTTTGTGTTACGAAATGCTCATGAGATTTCCCTAATTCCTGTGATATGAGATATTATGAAACCTCAGTTTATCTGACAGCAGAAAACTGTGCATCGTCCAGACTTAAGGTTGAGGGCATGCATGCAGCTTAACTTGACTGACTCTCTCCTATAGTCCTACGTCTTTGTTTACACAGTAATTACCGGCATGGTTGGTTATTTACAGTTTCATTACACAATTAAATAACATAAATGCTGGGTACCAAAACTTGATGGCAAATACTTTCCTAAAATCAAATCATAAAAACTATTTCTATTAAAATTGGGAACTAATAAGGGATGTTCATTATCACCATTGTTATTTACCACTGATTAGGAGATCTTAGGCATGTAGTGAGACAATACAATACAATAATTGTTATAAATATTGGAAAAGAAGAGAAAAACTATCACTTTTTGCTCATGGTATGATTTTATATTTAGAAAACCCAAGACACCAGTAAAGAAAAGCACACAAAAATTAATGAGAAAATTTGGTTAGGTGACTGACACAAGATTCATATACAATAATCAGTTTTTTTCTTTATTTTAATAATAAGCACTGAATAAGAGAATGGAAAAAATAGCATTTACATGACAAAATGACTAAATGACAAAAACTAGAAGGTGCTTAAAAATAAGTTTTAAAAGAAAACCAAAAAAACTGTGAATAAAATTATAAAATCTTATTGTATGACATAAAGAAAGATCTGAACAAATGATAAGATAATTTTTCTTTTTAAGCAAGCTAAACAGCAAGATTTATTGAGCACAGAACGTCCCGGAGAGGGGACAGGTCTATCCCTGGAGTGGAGACGACTAAGGTAATGTTTTTAAATAAGAAGACAATACAATAAAAATGTCAATTTCTCCTAAATTAACATAAATTTGATGAAATTGAGATTAGAATACCAATCAGGTATTTAAAAAATTTCTTTGGGACTGGGTAAATTATCTTAAAGTTTAGGAGTAAGAATAGATGCCTAATAACCGACAGCCAAGAAAAATTTGAAAACATAGACTAGCAAGGGTGAGACTTTCTTATCAGATATTAGAACATACAGTAAGTCCATTCAAATCAAGTCAATATGGCAGCAACCTGGGAATAGACAAATAGACAAATGGATCAAGGTACCTAATACAGAAACAGATCTTAGCATTTAAGAGAATTTAAGATGAAAGAAACTGCCATTTTAATATGTTGGGAGATGTTAGAATTATTTAATGAATATTAAATCTATAAAACAATCTATAAGAAAGTAAAATTTGACCCTTATACTATATACAAATATAATCTCAAGATTGCTTAATAAGGTAAATATAGAAAAGAAATCATAATGGAGATTCTGCAAGAGAATTGCAGGAAAATAATCTACAATCCAGGTATGGAAAATACCTCAAGCAGGACTGAACACCCTGAAATTGTATTGTGTATGTGTGTGTGTGTGTGTGCGCGCACGCGTGTGTGTATTTTATTTCCCAAATGGCAATGATCACATGAAAGATGGCTGAACTCACTAGTAGTCAAGAAATGCAAATGAAAGTAGCAGTGAGATATCACTTAATACCTATCAGACTGGAAGAAATGTAAAGTCAACAACACACTGCTGACAGGGATGCAGAGGAAAAAGCAGTTTTTTATATTGTGTCTTTCCAATAAACAAGGATATTCTCCTATATAATCACAATACAACCACTGAGTTCATGAAAATAACATTAATATATTACTACCATTCAATCTGTAGGCTCCATTTAAGTTTCATAAATTGTGCCAATAATGTCTTCTATAACAAAAGGCTCTGCTGTTACATTCATGAGCTGCACTTAATTGTCACATATCTTTAGTTTAGAACAGTTCCTTAGCTTTTCTTTGACTTTCACATCCTTGGTTACTTTTGAAGGTGACGGGCCAGATAGGGCCAAAAGTAGAATGTGCTTACGTTTGGATTTATCTGATGTTTCTTCATGATTAGAGTCAGGTTACACGCCTTGGGCAGGAGCACCACGGAAGTGGTGCTGTCTTCTTCTTGAGTCCTACCAGGTGACACAAGCATGACATTTGTCTCATTACTAATGATGTAAACTTTGATTGCTTGAGTAATGTGGTGTTCCAGCCTTCTTCACTGTGAAGTTATCCTTTCTCCTGTTGTATTTGATAAATATTTTGTGGGAGGTACTTCCAAACTATGTAAATAGTTCATTGCATATCAAACTTTCAATTTATTTATTTGTTTCTATCAGTATGGACTCATATTGCCTGTTTTATTCAATGGGTTATAATTTGTCTTTATTATTATTTATTTTGATGGTCAAATGACTAATTGGTCGGTGGAAGCCCTCTAGCTAACATAGGTGTTCTTTCACCACGCCCCATCATTCTTTGAGTGCTTCCTTGCTGTCTGGAGTAACAACATGATCTAGGGTCATCTTTGTGTTTACCTTGTCCTGAATCAGCCGTTTCTCCCAGAAGCTCTGGTTCCTTTAGTGGTAATGGCATTATCTGGCTATTAGATGTGCCCACTGATTTTAGGGTGACAGTGCTTCCAGTGTCAGTGGACAGTGTTAAGGAATTTTTGTCTCTCTCTCTCTCTCTCTCTCTCTCTCTCTCAATTTCTCTCGCCCACACATATACCCATATCTATTAATTTCTGCATTTATGAATTGAAAAACCATGATTTTGCACCAATATTTCCAACCCAACATCATAGGTATAATCTAGTTTTCTTCCTTTGCAGAAAAGGAAGAAAACTAGATTTGAAAGTTTATTTAAATTTCCTTCACATTTATTAATTTTTTGTGAATTTCAAATAATACATTTTTTATTTTATCTTTTTGTTTTAGTCAGCATTTGTCATCTTCAGAGAGGCTGAAACAAAAATTTAAAACTAAACATTTATCATTCTAAGCATACAAACCTATATAAATGTAGAAGATATTTAAATACTTAAACACATTTTTCGGTAAGTTTGTAGAATTTATGATTTCAAAGTTATTCAAGCTTAAAATTGCACCAAGACTTTTGGGACACCCTTTACTTACTTATTTGATCAATCCCCTCATATATAATGGATTGGATTTCTCATCCCTGCCACCGGCTCCCTGCTGTGTGGATGCCTCTTCCTCACCCTGCTCAGGCTCTGACTCTGAGGCACGGGGCAGAGGGGACCTTCCACCTCTTGCCCCACGTGGCTAAGCTTGGCCACTGCCCTGCATGTTTGCCCTTCTTACCCTCCACAGACTCTGACCGTATGCTCTGGGTCCCCACGGCTCACACTCTCCCCATTGCTATGGTGGGGATGCCTACTTCTCTTGGGCTCATCTAATACATTTAGGGCTGAATTGTTCGAGAAGGGAAGGAAGGAAGGAGAATGGAAGGGAGAGGAAGAGGAAAGAAGAGAAATAGCTAATTTTTTTTTAATCTTTCTTCAATATATTCGACGATATAAGTTTCCCTTAAAGTACTATTTAGGTGAATTCATAGATTTTAATATATAATACAATTATTGTCATTCAGTTCTAAGTAGCTTATAATTTTCCCCATGATTTTTTTCTCCAACCCAGACGTTATTTATTTAGTTAAATAACACAAGACTTTCCATCAAACTCTATATAAAATAGAAATCTAAAAGTCATTTTACTTGTTTTCATCAGGAATGCCAAGTGTCAATGATCTTTTCCTGGTTTAACAAAAGGAGTCAACAAGTATTTCTATCTTTAAGATGCCAATTTAAATATTATCACCAGGGCAACACATAATAAGACAACCAATCAGCATTATAAGCTTCTTAGACATGAGGAACTATCTCCCCAGGATATAACAACAGTCTCTGAAGTCTGGGTGTTTTGCAAATACTTCTTAGATTAACATTGTCAGGCCAGTTTTAGGATGCAAAATATGCTGTGCTCTTCTGGTAGCTTCAGGGGGAAATGGGAATATTTGCTCCTTATCTTGCAAAGACTTTTCACCAGAGTTAGAAGAGCAGCTAGTTTTTCAAGGCTAAATGTCAAAATGCCTGAAAAGAAAAAGAGGCAGCTCCGAGAAAGCCCAAAATTCACAGTTTGGAATGGGTTATATAATGTCAGCATTTATGTTTAGTAATATGTTTTTTAGTTTCAGACATTAAGTGTTTTGATTACTATCCATGTATAATCAGTGTGATAATATAAGAGTATTTATAATATCTAAATGCCCATCTATATCTTTGTATAGCTTTCCCTGATGGTCTATCATATGGGTAATTTTTGTGTATGTATTCTGAGTGTGAGGTAAGTGTTTATATATATCTCTTGGTTTGAGCTTATTAAATATTAATAGATAAGCTCAAACTGAGATATATATAGAATTTAATATATTAATAAAATTAAGCTAATTTTAAATCTTAATTTGAAATTAAAATATTCTGTGTCTTTTCTTCTTCTCCCCCACCCCCATTACTTGGGCTATGAGTCTCTTAAAGTGGTACTATGGCTTGAATGTTTGTGTACCCCCCAAAATTCATATGTCATAACCTAATCCCCAGTGTGATAGTATTAAGAGGTGGGGCCTTTGGGAGGTGATTGGGTCATGAGGGTGGAGCTCCTGAATGAGATAAGTGCCCTTCTAGAAGAGACGCCAGAGAGATCCCTCATCCCTTACATTATGAATGGGATTAGTGCTCTTGTAAAAGGGGCTTCTGAAAGTTGCCGTGTCCCTGCTACCAGGTGAGGAGGAAGTGAGAAGGTGCATTCTATGAGGAATGGGTCCTCACCAGACACCAAACTTGCTGAGCCACCTTGATCTTGGACTTCCCAGCCTCCAGAACTGGGGGAATAATAGCTATCCTGGATTTTGTATGTATCATTGCCTTGGTTTTAAAAATAGTTTTACACACAGGTATGCGAGTGTGCATATATTCATGCCAAAACAATACATTGTTTATTATTAACTATGTTTAAACTTTAAAAAGAGTATATGTAGTCTTTGAGGACTTGCTCTTAGCACTTAACATTTGTTACTCAGATTTACCCATACTGTGGTACCTGCAGTTCATTCATTTTTTCACTGCTATAAAATATTTCACCATTTGAATGTATCGTCTTATCAAAAGGTGTTAAGTTGTTAAGTTTTTTGCTATTAAAGACAGTGTTGCTGTGAACATTCCTGTGCATGTTTCCTAGTGTTCGTGGGCAAGACTACCTTTGGATAGCTGTCTTCTTGGTGTGACCTCAAGGTGACAGTGACAGAGAGAGCTCTGCTCTCTTCCTCCTCTTATGAGGATACCAATTCCATCATGAAGGCTTCATCCTCATGGCCTTATCCAAATGTAATTACCTCCCCAAGGCCCCATCTCCTAATACCGCCACATTGGGGATTAGGGCTTCAACATATGAATTTTGGGGGACACAAACATTCAGTCCATAACAAAGTCCTGGACATGCTTTGTTTGATTTATACCTATATATTTAATTTTTTGAGTGGTTGCAAGTGGTATTGTATTTTAAATGTTGGTGTTTGTTGCATGTTTGTTGCTTATATGTAGAAATATAATTGATTTTCTATGTTTAATCTGTGATCTTGCTGAAATAACTAATTCTGGGTTTTGGTTTTTGTTTTAGATTCCTTGGAACTTTCTATAATGCATAGATAAATCATCTGCAAGTAGGGACAGTTTTATTTCCTCTTTTCTAATGTATATGCCTTGGAGTTCTTTCTTTTTGCCTTATAGCACTGGTTAGAACTTCCATTGTTATGTTGAATATGAGTGACACTCTTGCTTTGTTACTGATCTTTGGTGAAGTGTTCAGTCTGTCATCATTAAGTATAATATTAACTGTAGGGTCTTTTGTAGATGCTCTTTATGAAGTTGAGGGGAATTTCCCCTCTATCGATATTTTTCAGAGAGTTTTTGTAATGAATAGGTGTTGAATTTTGTCAAATGATTTTTACGCATCAATTGATATGATCATGTGATTTTTCTTCTTTAGCTTGTGAATATGTTAGATTATATTGATTGATTTTTGAATATTGAATCACCCTTATATACCTGGAAGAAAATCCACTTTGCATGGCATACACATATTTTCATATATTCCTGAATTCGATTTGCTGGTGTTTTGTTAAGAATTACTGTGTCTATATTCATGAGGAATATGGGCATCTAATTTTCTTTTTTTTGTGCTGTCTTTGGCTGGCTTTGGTATCCGTATAATACTTGTTTTCTAAAATGAATTGGGAAGTATGTCCTCCTCTTCTATACACTGCAAGAGGTTAGATAGAAATGGTGTTAAGTTTTCTTTAAATTTTTGGTAGGATTCTCCTGTGAAGCCATCTGGGCCTAGAGATTTCTTTTTTGGAAATTTTAAAATTATGAATTCAATCCCAGTTTAACTTTTTTGGCCTGGGTGATTGTTGGGCCATCATATTTTTTGTGATGTTTGGCTGGAGAAAAGTAGTTCCTGTTTAGAAGTTTCCTGCCTTGCTAGGTCAGCCCTTTCCTGGTCCTTTGCCTGGGAGAGGAGGCTTTTGCTGCTGCTGCTCTTGTCTGTGCCCCTTGGTGATTGCAGGTTGCCGGCCTCTTTAGCTCCTAGTCTGGGGTGTTTGAGGCAAAAGGAAAACCCAGGAACTCATCACTGTGTTATCCCTTGAGTCCTCAGGTCCCTAGCGGGCCTGTCTTCTTCTCTCCACTTATCAGAGCTTTCTTACGTTAGCTTTAGGTATAATGGCCAGGATTTTTAGTTATACGGAGTGGGAGAAATAGGGAAATAGGGAAAATTAGGTCTATCCCATCTTCCCAGAAGTGGAAGTCCAGGGCAGGGTTTAAAAAAAAAAAAAAAGAGAATCCATTTCCTTTATTAAGTTTTAACAAAATGGTAGGCATTTCCTCCTAAGCTACGTCAGATCAGATATTATCATCTCCATTTAACAGTTTAAGAGCACACACTCTTGTGTGTATGAGTTGTGCTTTTTCTTTTTTGGTAACTTTTACTTTAATATAATTTCAAACTTACAGAAACGTTTCAAGAATAGTGAAAAGAACCCCTGAATACCCAAATTCAACAGTTGTTAACATTTCCCCACGTTTGATTTATCATTCTATCTGCCCCCCAATAGAGAGACTGATAGATAGATATACCAGAGCAGGTTTTTAATATTTTCACTTTACAAAAGAAAAATCTGATATCAAAAGCTATCAACTTGTCTAAGGTCATGCAGAGAGTGGGGATTAGGGGCGGCTCAAACTCAGGTTGTGAAGTCCTGGATGTCAGGGTTGAGAGGCAGTCCCTTCCAGCATCTTCTTTTCTGTTAACCCGAGTTCTCTTTCCAGTGTCCCCATCAAGTGATCACAATTGAGGTCAGGCCAGAAAGTTGTGCAACTCCTGATTTCCTGCTTCTTGCACCAAAACATGGGTCCCTTGCTGGGTAGCATAAGTCTCAGCTTATTGTCCGGAGCCAATGTGCCCAGTTGCTTGATGTTTCCACAAGTCCCACTCTCGTGCTAGGCACGTTGGCGGTGATCAGCAGCCGCCAGTTGATGCTGCTATTTAAAACCCAGATTGGATAAGTCCAGACAAACACTGTCTGAGATGCGTGAGAAGTACGGTACTGCCGACTTTTACATCCGTCTCTCCACGATTCTCTAGTTTTCTCCGATGTAGTGGATGATGGTGGTGCTCTGCTCAGATCCCCTCGGATATCATTTTACCATTTTGGTGTACCATCTGGCTCTGCTGTGCTTTCCAAAACCAATCCTTGTAGCCTTTCTCTGGAACTCTGGGCCTGATTTTCCAAAGAGGCAGAGGGCTGGAAGTACGTGGGAATAACATCCCTTAGGGGCAGCCCTTAGCTCATGACAGATGGGTACTGGCAATTCTGTGGTGTAACTTATACTTTGATTTCCCCCATGGGGTTAGGCTGAAGCTGTCCTCTGCAGGATTGTGCCCAGGTGGCTTTGCTGCCTGGCTTTCTCCTTTCCAGTCCCACTTTCCCCTTCCTCTCTGGTTTCCCTTGGGAGCCCTTCTTTCATAAATCCCTCACACACAAATCCTCATCTCAGGGTTTGCATCTGGGGAACCTGACCCAAGACATCCATCAAAGGAGTTCAGAGGTGGGCATTTGTCCAGCCGGGAAGCGAAGGGGCCTGGCATTGGCACTGTGGTCCCTGCTGAGGAGGAAGAGGGAAGAATCACAGCCAAGTTGCCACGATCCTGTCATTATGGAGACAGATCTGCTGGGCTCTGTCACAGGCTGCTTTTCTCCAGGTATGATGTTGCTGTGGAAACACAGAGCCCAAAGCCTCAAAAACACTCTGTTCTAATCCCAGCTGCTCTATCCATCTGTTTTGTGTCTCATTAGCAGACAGGGCCTAGTGAGATAGGAGCTGGATCTCTGTTCAGCCCGGCTCTCTAGAGAAGGTCCCCACCCCTGGACTTTTTCCTGGGTGAGTGGGAATCTTGCGCCATTTTTAGGTAGGGTTTGTAAATTAGGTGGGAAGAAAGTCTTCCTGTGCTGTGTGGTTTTTGTCAGCATGACTACTGGGAATTACACTTACCCATGTTCATTTCAATCTAGGATCAAGTACATGCAGCCTTATTTTGAACCTGTAGATTCTTTTAGCACTAGCCTCTCTGTTCCCAGAAATGGAAATGGTCATACTAACCCATGGCTAATGTCTTCACAGTCGAGAAGGAAAGGTTTTGAATAGGGTAGTTATGGGCTATGGCAGGCCTCCATGGTGATGGTGCTGATGCTAGCTCCCCAATGGGTCACAAACTTTCTCAACTGTGTGATAATGGGGCAGATGCAATCTCATGGTTAAGGACATGGACGTTTGTGTTACATGGCTTTAGGTTGACTCTGGAGGTATGGGGAGAGCCATGGAAAAGAGGTGTCCTATTATGGAGTTACTCACTTTGCTACTTAGAAATGCCAGTAACTTCTGCTTTTTATTGTTGTTATTGTATTGAAATTAAACTTTGTCAATGACTTAGAATTTCTAAAATCCATTTCTGACATTTTACTACCTGCATCTCTTAGAGGCATAGGTCAGATTAAGGGGTCCAGGTCAATTTTCAGGGAAAGCAGGAATATCAGAGTGCATCAGGAAAACAGAAATCAACCTAGGAATTTCAAACAGGACACGATTTAATAGGGGCTAAGGTGCCCACAGAAAGCATTGAGGGGTTGGAGGAGCAAAAGTGAGGAGGACAACCACAGCTATGGTTCATTAGGGAGCGAGAGAGAAAATGATACCACCCAGAGGTCAGGGACCAGAAGGAGACTCCTGCTGGCCTCAGCTACTCCGCAGTCCTAAGGGGGTGAATTTCAGGGGAGCTGTTATTAACGCCCCCCCCCATATCTGAAGCCCACATACCTGCTAAGAGTAGCAGAAGAAGAAGAGTAATTCTACCCCTTTTCTACCTTCTGAGTCTTGCATGAGTGTATCTCATTGTCATAAATAAAACCAGACCCAGTATCCAGCTGGCACCTGAGTATGTCAGTTCCCAGGATTCCAGCCCTTGCAATCTAAGGAAGAACGCAGAAGGGGATGGAAGAGTGTGGAGGGCCAGGAGACAGGATGTGGCCATTCATTTTATGTGCCCAGTCCCCAACACCCTAGTTCTATTTCTCAGTGTTTATAATTGTGAATCGGATTGCGATGTTGTGAATTGTATGTTTCTAACTAGTCTGCTGTAATTATGCGTTTGCCCTTGTGTAGCTGTATATTTTGAATAGCTGTATATTTTGAACAGAGACATTCATGATTATATTCAGAACAGATTGTTTGATTTTGGGTCAACTAAAAGTCAGCATGTATTTAGTGAAAGCTGAGAACACGAGACCCAATGATTACAATGCCATTAGCTGTCCATTAGCTGTCTGAGATGGCAGAGTAACAATCACGGTAGCAATAATGATGATGATGATAACGATGGTAATGATGATGACAGCTACAGCTCATCTTTACTGTTGGCCCTGTTCTAAGTGCTTTACATTTACAAACTCATTGGATCCTCACCTCAATCACACAAGGTAGATGCCATTACTCTTTTCATTTTACAGATGAAGGCACTGAAGTGTGAAATGGTTAAATAAATTTCCCAACTTTATACAGCCAGTCAGTGGCAGAATCAGGATTTGAATCTCAAACCAGCTCTTAACTAGTACAAACCACATAGCAATTCTAACAGTCATAATAGGATTTTTCTTCATTGGTTGCTTTATTCTAAATATATTTTTATTGAGTGCCACTGAAGCGTGAGCTGTCCCTGACTGCCCCTTCTGCTTAGCCCTTGTATTTTGTGATAAAATTAGTGGTTACTATTTATTGAGGCAGTATGCTGAAGGGTTTGCAGGTAATATACCATGTGGTACTCAAAACACCTTTTTGAAGCTGAGGGGTTAAGTAATCTATCCAGCATCACATAATGAGAATGTACACAGCAGAGCTTGGATTCAAACTCTCAAGCTACACTGGCTACTGAAATGTGGCTAGTCTGGATTACGATGTGCTGTAAGTGTAAAATACATACTGGATTTCTAAGACTTCTCACCCTGCAGTGCATCTGGGCGAAGCTGTAGTGAAGAATGAAAACCTCATCTGCAGCCTTGATCTCTTCCCAGGAGCTCATCTAGATGTTACTGAAGCCTGTTGGCTGCAGGGATTGGAGAAGATGTTACGGAGTGTAGGAAACTTGGGTTGGGGTAGGTTGAGCTGAGGGGTTGGGACTCTAAAAGGATACAATAACCTTGCATTTCTTAGAAATGCCAGTGGCATTTGGGGGTCAGTGAGCAGATCAGTCTCGCTGGAGGAAGGTGGTATAGTCAGGGATTTTTTATTACATAGCGTCCACCCTGGTTTAAGACAAAAGGGGGGAAATTACTGGATGGACGTCAGGCTGTCTCCAACCACACAGGTAGATAGTACAGTGGGGTCTCAGGTGGGACTAGAACCAGGGCTTTGAAACCTGCCAGGAACAAAGGAGGTCACTTTCTCCGTTTGGGGGCCTGCCTAGTCTGGCCATACAGTTTCTCTCTCTGGTTTACTGTTCTCTATGTTGCCTGGCTTATTTTGCTTCTCCAAGCACATGGTGGAAAGTGGCCCCGCAGTACAAACACTTGCTTAACTGTAATTGCTGGGTCCCCATTCAAAATTCCCTGGAGGCAGAACCTGACTAGGGGGTTAAAATATTCTTTCCCGGTCCAACTAATGAGTCAGAATATGCAAAATGACATAATATGGCAGCTATAGAAATAGCTGCTTTTAAATTTCTTACTTACTCTGGAATCACACATGGATATCTTGCTTGACCGTTTTTTTTTTTTTTTTTTTTTGAGACAGAGTCTCACTCTGTTGTCCAGGCTAGAGTGAGTGCCGTGGCGTCAGCCTAGCTCACAGCAACCTCAAACTCCTGAGCTCAAGCGATCCTCCTGTCTCAGCCTCCCAAGTAGCTGGGACTACAGGCATGCACCACCATGCCCGGCTAATTTTTTCTATATATATTTTTTAGCTGTCCATATAATTTCTTTCTATTTTTAGTAGAGATGGGGTCTCGCTCTTGCTCAGGCTGGTCTCGAACTCCTGAGCTCAAACGATCCGCCCACCTCGGCCTCCCAGAGTGCTAGGATTACCGGCGTGAGCCACCGCACCTGGCCTTGCTTGACCCTTTTGCTTCTCAAAATAATTAAAAAATGTTTTTACAACTCTATAATCATGCCACAGCTCTTAACCTAATAAAGCAATACAGTTTGAGATTTTATTCAAGGATATTAAGATTCAGGTGCTCCGAGAAGCCCTCTGGGGTTTGGCCAATGTATATACCTTTTATTCTTCCCATCTTTTATGTGTAAAAATCAGTTAGACTGACTATGTTCAATGAAAAAAGCCAGGCACAGAGGGACGAATACCACATGATCTTACTTGCATGTGAAATCTAAAAAAGTTGAAGAATAGAGTAGAATGGTGGTTACTAGGGGCTGGGGGTGAAGGGATGGGGGAGGGTATTGGTCAAAGGATACAAAATTTCAGTTAGACAGGAGGAATAACTTCAGATCTATTGTACATCATGGTGACTATAGTTAATAACAATATATTGTATACTTGAAAATTGCTAGAGTGGATTTTAAGTGTTCTTATCACAAAAATGATGTGTGTGAGGTAATGTATATGTTAATTAGCTTGCTTTAGCCATTCCACGATGTATACATATATCAAAGCATCAAGTTGTATACCATAAATATGTACAATTTTTCAATTAAAAAAACCAATTTGATTTGCCAGATTTCTCTTTCTTTCTTTCTCTCTCTCTCTTTCCCCCAATACTCTTGCATTCTGCTCACATATATAGGTAGTCTTATAATTTGTTTATCAGTTTGGTTTTAGATAGAGTTGGACTATGCGGTTCCAGAAGGTAAGGACTGCATCTTGTCTCTACATTGCTATTGCTGGGACATAATATACTTTCCGAGAATGTGCCGAATGAATGAATGAGCAAGTGAATGGCACTGTATTTGCCATACAAAAAAGAGAAAGGTTTTGTATTTTTATTATCACCTGTTGTGTCATCCTTTTTTAATCTACCAGTATTGCTTTTTAGATACCTTGTGCTTTGGACTTTCTTAGATGGGGAAAATATTCATTTAAGATGATTTTTAAATACTCAAAACTCATTCATGTAAGTGACAAGAAGACTTGTCTGTTGAATTGTACCTTTTCTCTGGGAGGACGTTTTCCCAGTAGGGATCAATCCCTACAGAAATGCTCTACAAATGGTTTCTCTGAGGGGAGCCTCTGAACTTGGGAAGACTGATGCAGTTCCCGGTAGATCTCTGTGTTGTGACAGATTTCTGAATGGCTTCATGCAGCTGCTGTAGAACCGATGGTTTTATGCAACCATCTCTCACAATCTGTATCTGGCTGCTCTAAGCTTTCTTTTCAGCCACGTTCCTGGGCATGACTAGTGTCCAGAAAAATGCAAGATGAATTGGCCAATTCAAAGTCTGCTGCCATAGGTTTACCTACAGAAGTGGATATTTTTGGCCTATTTAGCTGTCTATGGTATCAGATTTCCTGAACAGTAGCCAAATCTCTGCTTCACATTATGCTATGGAACTAAAACTTAAGAGTAAAATAATACCACTGCCAGTGTTGAAGCCTTGAAACCTTGACAGTAATTATTAAAAACTGGTAACAGTCTAAATTCTTCAGCAATTTAATGCCATAAAAATTAAGCCAAACCTTCAAAGGTTCCTAATATAATTTCTCTGTACGATCTTTGTTATTAGAGAATGAGTTTAATTGATTCATGTATTATATGTAAATAGACCAGTTGGAACTGCTGTATTACTACTACAATGAGAAATTGGCTTATTTTATCCTCAAAATATAGAAATTTCCATTGAGACCAAGTAAATTGAGTTATTTTCCTGATTTATACCAAACATATATAGTATTGATAATTGCCAATGCTCACTTCATTTTATGTTGAAAGACATGTCAGTTGTTTGCATGGTGAAAATAATAATAATAATAATGTTAATAGTAAAATAGATGCCATGTATTGGATGCTTCCTGTGCGCTAGGACCTTTACATGCTTTATGTCATTTAACTTCCTAACAACTGACAAGGGGACTATCCCCATTCTACTGATAAGGAAATGATATGCTCAAGGCCAAGTCAGTAAGTAGCATGGCTGGTATTTGAACCCTTAACTGTATGATCCTAAAATCCTTGCTCTTTCTAATATATCAAGTTACCCCTTTTTCCACTTCTTCTCCTTTTTGTTCTTTAAGTGTTTTAAAAATTAAAATATATGGATTGAATATTATATATGTAAAATGAAGCCTCAGGATATTTATTTGTGGATATGATGAAGATAATGATATATTTACTATCTATAACTCAAACTGTGATGAAAGGAGCCACCGCTGGCTTTATGGCCAAAGTCACCATGTTCCCAAGCTATTTCTAAGTGTTCTGGGGTGGCCTCCTGTGTCCCCATGAGGAGGGAGGGGGCCACAGATCCTTCTGCCCTGGCCTCCTGCCATGTCTGTGCGCTGGGCGTCTTCCGTGTCTCAGGGTGCCACGCCCTCCATGCCAGGGCTCTGACTTCGGCATAGGAGACCTGCTGAGGCTGTGCATTTAGTTTCCTTTATAGCTCTGCTACCCTCACAGTTAAATCCTGTACCTGTTTTTCAGCACAGATTTAAGGGATTTAAGGGTCGCTTTGAACTTTGCAAAGGAGGCATTCTGACTTTCACAGTTTGCCTTGAATTGCTAGTCAGCTAACCTGAGACTGTCATTTCTTTTATCAAAGTTTCTAAGTCTATTAAGTGAAACCAGACAGCTTCATAGTCATAATAGTTAGGATGGGCCAAATACTATTCCGATGTCCCTGCTAGCACAGATGCCAGGGCTTTGTCTTCCATCTGCTCCTCACCTCACTCCACCACAGGACCATCTGGGTAAGTGCGATGCTACTCGTGCAGGGGTCCTCACCTCCCTGCTTACCAGCAGCCGTGTGGCCCTTGTCTCTGACCGTGAGAGGTCTACCCCAGCATCCCAGCCTGAGGGGCTGCTTTGTGGGGCCACTTTTGCTAACAACTCTGTTGGCCTAGGTTCTCCCAGAAAGCAGCGCCTGAGACAAGTGCTTGCATTCAGGACATTTCTTATCGGGAATCATAAAAGTCGGAAGGGGAGGAAGTGGGTCCAAAGGTGCATTATGGTTTCCAGTGTGGGACACTGGGGCTTGACCCTTCTAGCACCTTTGAGGACCTATGCAATACGCACCTCAGAATCGATGGCCTCTCATTCCCCACTGGCCAAGGGTTACTTTCTGGTGCTAATTCCCTCCCACTTTGATCCATTTGTGTGGTCACAGTGGCTGGTCTGCAGATACCTCATGTGACCTGGCAGTGGCAGAGAAGCTCGGGGGCAGAGGTTAAGGAGCATCTGTCGGGGAGCTGACATAAAGTCCCTTTAGGTTATGTCTGAGCACAACTGAATGCTTTGGTAATGACTGAAGTCGTTACTATCGTTTGATTCTTACACGAGAGTCAAGCAATAGGCTATTTCCTAAAGACTAGGTGAGTGAGTGTCACACCACGTATGGGGCCCTAATGACCCAGACTTGGGTCCTTCTCATGAACACTCACAAATCTTGGGGTACAGTCTCAAGGTCACATTGTTATGCAAATATCTGGTGCTTTATCTAAACTGATGCCTAATTACATTCCCAGGGCCAGTACTCAGCATGACTATGGGTTTGATGTGATACCATGTGGTTGCTGATGCTTTTGAGGACTGTGGTGGTATAAAAGGTTCTCTTCTATGGTTCAGGGAAGGTAGAAGTGGGCTTACTTGGACTCCAGTTCAGAACACAGTCCAGAACAAAGACACATGGCTCCGATGATGAAGATAAATTCAGTCAGATCTATTTGGGGTGCTTTCTCCACTATGCTCTATTTTTAGCAAGGGGCAACAGGAGGCCACAGAAGAGGGGGTGCATGTGCTGTTTGGAGGTGCTCAACAGGTGACTCTGGAACACCTCCGCCCCTTCTCCTTTGAGGATACTGAAGTGAGTTACACTCCAGCCCAGTGGTCAGCTGGAGTTCCATGGTGGTGTTTGCATCTTTCTTATTGTACTCTGTCAGGTTCCTGCCGCAATATTCAAGGCCAGGAGAGGCCATGAGGAATGAGGGGAGCTGTAGACACAGCTCCTGAAACAAAGCAGTGATAGAATTTTGTTAAAAACAGGCAAACTACTTGCACAGACTTCTGTTTTATGTCAGCTTTTGGAAACCCACGGTTGCCCTGTTGGCCTGTCGGCCACATGTCCTAAAGGCGTCCTCTCTCCCTACCACTAAAGGGCCTGAAACCAACTCTGCTTTCCTGAACCTGCGTCTTGAGGCCACAGCAGGCTGTTTCCACACCGCAGGTCATCCGCATGCGCCGGGAGCCCTGCTGCCGCCAACCGGCCTGGGTGGCCTCCCGGGATGTTTCCCTTGGCAGGAGTATCTTACAGCTGGGCTGATTATTAGTGAGTTTCTGAATTATTTATGTCAATGCTTTCTTTCATTAGCGTGAATTGTCATGAGCTGGTGGTAATCAAAGTGATTTAGGTTTGAGAAACAAAAGAGTGAGATACATTTTTTAGTTTAATGTTACGATTTGTTGGGTTTTGTCCATTGCTCTTAAAGCTCCTAACAACCTTGTTAGGAGATGGCAGTCTGGTGTGTCAGAAAGGACCCTGGATGGGCAGTCAGGAGATCTGGGTTCCTGGCTCTGTTCTCCCATCCTGGACTCAGTCCTTCAGTAATCACCTTTTCTAACGTTCTGATACTTCCACTGAGCAGAGGCCAGGAGTGTAGCGGTAGAACCAGAATTAGAAGTCAGGTGGCTGCATTCCCTCTTTGCTCTGAGCCACATGATCTTATTGACCTGTTGTGCATTTATTTAATTTCTTGGGGCTTCATATTCTAAAATAATGAGTGCTATGGATGGAGTTACGTCCACCCAAAAATTCATATGTTGATGCCCTAACCCCCAATGTGACTGTATTTGGAAATAGGGCCTGTAGGAGGTACTTAAGGTTAAATCAGGTCATAAGCATGGGACCCTAATCCATTAGGACTCTGGCCTTATAATAAAAAAAGAGAATAGGGATCTATTGTGCGCTCTCTGCCACGTGAGGACAGAGGGAAGGCCGCCACCTGCAAGCCAGGCAGAGACCCACCCCCCCCCAGAGGCTGACCGTGCTGTATATTGATCTTGGACTTCCAGCCCCCAGAACTGTGAGAAAATACATTTCTGTTGTTTAACACATTAACTGCCATGTGAATTGTATTTAACTCATGCTAGTTTTGAGCCTGGGGCCTTGTGACGCAAAACCTGGGCAAAACCTTGCAGTTGGTTCATGAAAATCTTCCATGTTGATGTTCTTATTGTTACAATTAATATTGGCAAATTAATTCTAAAAGCCTGGCTTAAATGACTAGAAGTCAATACATTTCATTTTTCATTAAATTTTTCATTAAATCAGAAAGGATCAATTTCTTTCAAAGTCTTCATTCTATTTTCATAATAAAACACTGTGGCTCTAGGGCAAATTTTTTTCTCTAGTGTGGCAGTCAATGTGTTCAGCCACCCAATCTATGGTATCTGGTTTTTGTTAAGGCAGCTGAAGCAGACCAATGCAAGGGGCTGGAATAGAGCATAGATTCTCAGAAGTAGAAGGTAACTTGTCTTAGTTTGAGTTCTTCCAAAAGCAGATCCTGAGACCAGGATCAGAGTAAAGGCCGTTGATTTGGGAAGTGGTTCCTAGAAGCGATGCTGAGGCTGTGGGGAAGCGAGACAGAGGAAGATAGGAAAGCCCTGGTGGGTTGTCACCATGGGCAACTGGAGCCCCGTATCTCCGGGAACGCTTTGAAAGACCGTGTGGGATATGCCTCACAGTTTTCCTATTGAAAGCCAAGAAAACCATGATGTTCATACGACAACTCACTGTCCCAGTGAAAGTGTTAACTTCTCAGCAGTTCTGGCCTGCTTGGCATGTGCCAGCCTAGTGGGCATGTTTTCCCGCCATCAGGCAGAGTTGTGCAGCAAGGTGTGCGTGGGAACTGTCTCAAGTGAACCCTGGGGTGGATTTAGGGGGGACATGAACACAGCACAGCTCACATACTTTTGGGTGAACAGCAGGCATCTGGAGGTCTTGTGGAAAATACAGACTCTGATTGGGTAGGTCTAGGGTGGGGCAGAGCTTCTGCTTTTCTAACTAACTCCCAGTGATGCCAACATAGCTGGTGCATGGACTAGACTTTGAGTAGCAGGGAGTTACATATTCTCTCATGATTACAGCTCAGTTCAACAATATTTCTTGAACACCTGCTGAGCTGGAATTGGGGATATGCCATGCTTGACACAGGGAATAGTGAGACCAGAGCAAGGGGGTCAGATGTTACATTCACTTTACAGATGATCTAAGGGTTTATCTTGTTTCAATTGCCCGGGATTGGAAGTGCACATGACATACTTATTTTTTTAAGGAAAAGGAGAAGGCAGGATTTCTGAACTCTGACTATCTCTTGGACAGAATTTCAGCCTGTGAAAATGGTAGAAACCATCAGCACAGATCTACCTCTGGGTACGTGTCCCGATAACTTAGTAGCAGCTTTTCTGGGCCCAGGACAGGGTTTTCATAAAGCTCTTGCTTACTTTAACATTTTAAAATAAAAAAAAAATCTAAAGTCATAATAAAAATAGCAACATTTTTATAGTACTTCACAGCTTACAAAATGCTTTCCACCGCATTATCTCATTATGTCCTTCGCAGGGCTGAGAGAAATAGTCTACAAGCGGCATTTTAAAAGAAATGCATTGCACATTAGGACAGGTACATTACACAGTTGGGTACACGATATTCTAGAACCGATGATAATAAAAAATAACTATGAAGAAGGCTGCATATAAACATAGGCTGTGTTCTAGGGCATTCAGATAAACTCTACATTAGCTTGGAAAAGGCAGTTCAGACTCATTGTGGTTAGTTTCCCACTTAAAAATTTTCCAAGTTAAAAGTTGAGACATTCTACAAGGCTCTTGAGGGCCTTCCAAACAGCCTTTGTTCTCTGTGCAGACCTCCCAGCTTGACCACTTGGCTTTTTGGTCTGTGGAGAGGCTTTGGGTCATCTACATGCCCACTCTCAGGCCAAGAGCCAGGAGTGTGGCTCATGCATTACGGGCACGCCACACAGCTGTCAGTGTCTTTGGCTGGACAGTTAACGGGGTTAGCTAGTCAAATAAGAAAATGTAAATGAGACTGTAAAGGCCTTAGACATTGTAAAATGACCTGGCTGTGGTGACCTTTGTGAAAATTTAGCTTCATATTCCCATGAACTCTAATCGTGTCTATCAAATGTTATCAATTATGTTATGTCTAATTGATAATTATACCTAAAGAAAAGTGCAGATTTTATTTATAATAATATTCAATAATTTTATTTATAACAATTTCAATAACCTCGAAATATTGAATCAAAGGGAAGGAGTAGGTGCCATTCATGAAAGTTTTATCATTTAGGATGCTCTTTGCTCTAAGGAATATTTAGTAGAGCTTAAAAAACAAGAGCTCATTATTTACATAACGTCAATCTGGAAATAAGTGGTTCTGAGGTTTGTTAATTCGGCCGTACAGGTGACGTCTGGGGTCTGGCTCAGCTTTTCTGTGAGCGAATGCCCTTTCCCCTAGTGCCCCCTGACACAGCTGAAGCAGTCTGGAATTTACAAAAAACTCTAGAGAGCAAAGAGGCCCATGAGCCTTTACAGCTTATAAAGCAGCAGTTTCGGATCCTTCCCGTGCTTTGGTCACTGCCCTGCCGCTTCCCCTTCCTTGTCTAGCCGCGTGAATCTGAGTTTGCCCAGAAGGAGGCCCTAAAGCACGGCCCTGTGTTTGCTTTGATGTAGGAGGTTATCCCAGGGAGCAAAGCAGGGGTGGAGAAGTGGGCCAGGCAAGCAGGGAGCCGAGAGTGGCTTCCCACGGTGGGCAGGTGGGGCTTGATCCCACTGGGGCCTCTCCGAGATGGTGTGGAACACACCTCCGGATTGTCCCGCTGGAGGGAGGGGGAGATGGGGTATTTGTCCACTAACTCCCAGCCCTCACTGTGCAGAGCTGGTCCTGGGTGTTCACGCTCCAGCTCTCTGGGCCTGGCCTGCGTGAGTGCTGAGCGCATTCCCAGATGAAGCCTTCGGGCAGAGGGACGGAGGTGCTTGATGAAGAAAGCCATCAGGAGATGCATGTGAACTCTGCCCTGAAGCTGCAGGGGACCTCCAAGGTGGGCCCAGGGGCCCTGGGTGAGGCACCAACAGCATCGGCTACGTGGAGCCCTAGAGGGCTGGGGAAACCCTGGGCTTCTCAGCAAGGCTGTGTACCACCCTGCTCCTGGTCTGTCTCCCAGCCACCTGACTGCTGTATCCTGCAAGAACTGGTCTCTGGCAACTGTTCCCAACGAATGGTGTATACACACACACACACACACACACACTCTTTGCAGAGTTTATGTGACATTCAAGATTTACTTTCTCATAATTTCCCATTTCCCTTCCTGCTAGAAAGTGTCTTTGATATGCCATAATGATGAAGTTTACTTCTGCAAAAACTGCCACAACTGTTTATATTCTTAAGAATTCACTGCAAATGAAATGACATGCTAGAATGCTTGTAAGCACACAAGCGTTTTTGCTTGTAATGTGGTTGCAGATTTTCTCACAATACAGGCACGTGAGTAAAGTACACACATAGTATCTGTTTCCACAAGTCCCCTACCCTACTGGGTAGTGGAAAAAACCTAAATTTTTGGTCCATACGGTAGACTCACTCTGATCCTGTCATTTAAACAGTGTTTTTAGATTCGCTCAGTCTCTATGGCTGATTCAGGCTTTCAGATTTTCTTCACCTACCCTGATCCTCTCCAAGGTGGAGTCCAAGGTGACTTCATGGTGTTGGTGGCTCAGGGAAGTCCTTTGTGATGCTCTGGCTGTTGCCCACTGAGAGTTGGCCGGTCTGATCCTCTCTCTGGGCATCCTGCTAGTTTCTGCCTCTGATGTCATCCATTTTTTAATCTGCTTTTTTGGGACCCAGTACCCAGCCCAGACCACGTGCCCTGCAGCCCTCAGCTCAGGATCACATTGCCTGTGTCACAGTAACCTTGGAGGCTCGCCAGTTGACACCACCAGCACTGTCCTCCATGGAGCCTACGGGAACTATTGCGTACCTTCCATGCCACCCGAGAGCTGCAGGAGACTCTGAATTGCTGAACACAGGCCCTCCCTTTGTGTACCGCACCTTCCTGCCTGTTTTATACTCTCCAAATCCCACCCAAGATGTCACCACGGGGGATAGAGGACAAGGAAGAACAGAATCTGCAAGCAGGTAAAATCAGGGGCATGGAGGATAGCAGGCAAGAGAATTCCTTGCAAAGAGCAGCATCAGGGGCTGCTAGACTAGCTAACCAAGAAAATTACCCCACTGCCAGGGCAGGAAACCCTTTCAATCTTTCCCAGTTGGATACAACAATCATCATCGTCTTCTTCAACACTGTGCATTGGGTACGTTGGGGGCAGCTAACTCGTTCTTTAGTTTGGAGGTTGCCAGACCATAAAGAGCTACTTTTAGGTCTAGTAGAGAGAACTGCACAGCACCTAGGGACCCTGGAGTTTGAGCTGGCTGATAAGTTGATCAGATTTTGTGGTTATCTCCCTTGGGAACGCTCAGGTACTTAAGGATATTCAGGGGGCAGACTGGCAGTATTGCTGGATTACTCCATTGTTATGGTGACTATATAATTTATGGCCTAAATTGGAACACTTGTGGGGTGAAAGAGGGTTCTCAAAACAATTAAAATTATGCAATTATAATTAATTCAAAATAAAAAATCATTGCCAGACACTAAAATTAATAGTTATAGATTTGCCCCAAACATTAAGTGACAAAACCACTGCAGAGAGAGAGAGAGTTCAGGCCGCTCCTTTTGCCCTTCCCGCCAAGACTGCCCAGCCTCCACTTCTTGCATGTGTGACTCCACTGACTGGAGGTCTGGACGCTTCGTGTTTTTCACAGCCTGGGGCACAGGTCACAACACAACTGGCTGATCTACCAAAAAGCTGGCAGGGACAGCAGCATCAAATACTTTGTCCACCCCCCCCCAAAGAGGAAGAGTTGACCGTCAGAGCTGCTTTTGCCTAAGCGCGCCTTGTTCATCCATGAGCTCCATGCATGCTGGGCCCTTACAGGGAGGTAATTAGTGATGTTGAACATTTTTTCATACGTTTGTTGGCCATTTGTCTCTCTTCTTTTGAAAAACTTCTGTTCATGTCTTTTGCCCACTTTTTAAGAGTTTTTGACCCTGGGAAGTGAAAAACCCTGTGTTGGCTCTATCGTGGTGGTGGCAGAGGAGGAGAAGTGTGAAAAAGGGGAAGAATTCACAGGAAGAAGTCTGTCCTCGAGTAGCTGTTTTATCATAGAGGAAGCTGGAAGAGAGCACAGGTAAGTAGAGTGGAGGGTAGAGTGTTGGAAGGGCAGTAAAAGAAATGTAAACAATGTGTAGTCACAGCGATTGGAGAAGTCTTATCCATGGTGGGGACTGGGGGAGAGCACACAAAGGAAGTTCTGGAATGATTCAGCACTTGACTGAGTCTTAAGGTGGTGTTGGGATTTCTACCAGTGGAAGTCAAGAGGGAGAACACTGCCGGTGTTTGTGGAGTCTGGAGGAGAGGGCTGCGAGTTGGTTTAGCTGGAGTCCAGGGCGTGTGTGTGCAGGGAGGAGCTGAAGGAGAGATTCGACAGGCTGCTTGTTCCAGAGCAAAAGGGCTGTGAACGCCAGACTACAGCCCTTGCCCATAATTGTTAAGACAATGAGGAGCCACTGAAAGTTGAGCAGGGAGGGTGTGTTTGGAGTAGTTCTTTAGGAAGATGCATTTGGCAACCAGGGCAGGATGCGTGGTGAGAGCCTGGTGATGGGGAGGACAGTGAAGGGTGCGGGGACAGTGTGAAATCAGATCTTGGTTTAAAGGACAGTCCTTGTGGAACAACAAGCTGCCTAAACCCAACACTAACCACGTGACAGTACTTGCTGGCTGAAGTTGCCACCCTGTTATCGGGAGAGTAGCAAGGCCAGAAGAAAAGATGACAGCAGGTGCAAAGATAGGCAGTGTCCATTGTTGCCACACTCAAAACTAATCAGACATATTCGGTCACATGGGAGCTTAGCAATCAGTGCTGGGGCTTGGGAAGTGCCAGCTGGCAGAGCACGACAGGTGACGGAATACAAAATTGCGTGCAACTGGTCGTGCTGAAACAGACTCACCTCCCTGGAGGACCTTCCCTGGGAAATGGGGGTGAGGCTGGGCTGGAAGATGAAGGGGGAGAGGGAGGGCAGGCAAGGGGCCCTCCTGCCATCTGAACTGCCCCATCATCAAAGCTGTAGCAATGCCAACAACCTGGACCTTTGTGACAGGGCCACAGAGCAGAGCCTTAGCTTCATCACCTGTAAAATGGCAGGCATCTTGAGGTTTCGATTAAGCAATTCATGGGCAGCACTTGCCGGAGGGCCTGGAACATGGCAGACTGGTATGGTTCCCCATGGGTGCTTCTGGAACAGCATGTCCCTGGAGCTATGGAGGACCCTCCATTTTAGAGCCTTTTCTCTGTCCCTGAGAGGTGCGAGGACCCTGGTGGCTTTGCGTTTGAGGTGGTAGTGCGGGGGCCACCATGTGGATTGATTTGAGGCCACTCCTTCATGGTTCTGGCACAACACCATCAGGCAAATGGATTCACCATTGCGAGGCCTTCCCACTTCCTCCCCTCGCTGGCCTGACTCTCCCTACGTGCCTCCGCCCTGTTTCCTGCCTTCCCCACTCCTGGCTGTCAAGGAACTACTGGCCCCATGATGAAGGCTCAGGGATCCGACAGCCTATCCTGGGAATGTTGTGATACTAAAAAGAAGAGCAGAAGAAGGTCAAGAATATAATCGCACAACGTTTGGACAGACATGGAAAGCTGCGGACAGAGGCAGTAACGCAGGAGCTAAGTTTATCAGGGGGGCTGACTGGGGGACTTAGGTGCCAGGTTATGGCAGGTTCCTTCCCTCCTTCTCCTGCTCCCCCACCCTCCCTGCCTTCCACACAACAGAGAGTGGCACGGACGGACTGGACCAGACCGTGCCTTGCAGCAAACTGTAGCAGGAAGACCGACAATGCACACAGATGACTGCAATCGGGAGTGACAAGTAACCTGGAAGAGACTCTAGCAAAATACCTGAGACTGGGTAATTTATAAAAACCAGACATTTATTTTCTCACAGTGGTGGAGGCTGGGAAGGCCAAGACCAAGGTAGGTTCAGTTGTCTGGTGAGGGCTGCTCTCTGCTTCCACGATGGCGCCTTGTTGCTGCTCCGGAGGTCCACTGTGCCCACCCCACTCCCCGGGGCGGAAGGCGGAGGGGGAAGAGGCGGGATGCTGCATGAAAGCTCTTTCATAAGGGCCTTAGTTCCCGTCATGGACTACTCACCTCGTAAAGGTCCCACCTCTCAGTGCTATCACATTGGCAGCACCCGGATTTTGGAGGGGACACATTCGAACCACAGCACAGGTGACGACAAATGTGAGTTCAGAGTGGGGAGCAGTGACTGTCTACTGAAGGGTCAAGGGTTATGGGCGGCTTCAGGAGGAAACGGCGGTGGGCTGAAGGATTGGTAAGCTTTAGACATTTGCATAAAGGGATAAGGCAACAGCCTGAAAAAAGTACAGGAAGGAAAAAGAGGCGGTTGTATAAAGGGATGAATCCTTTGTTTTGATCAGGCTTTATGTGTGTGAAGGGAATCGTGAGCCAGATTAGGGAGGAGCTGGAAGGTAGGGTGGGGATTTGGGAATTGGGGCCACTGCATTTGGAGGGGGTAGGTGACAGAATCAGCAACGTGTCTTAGGAAGGTTAGTCCGCTGGCACTGGCATTGTGTGGAATGGGGGGGACGAGAAGCAGGGAGGGGGTTTGAAATCCTGCAGTGGTCCAGGAAGAGCTGGTGTACGGACTCAGGACCACCAGGGGAAGGCGGAGGTTGACGGGTTGCTGCGGAGTTAAAGTTAGTAGGAATTGGCAACGGATTGCAAACTGGGGCTAAGCAGGAAAGAGGAATCAAGAATGGCTTTTCTGCTTCCCCCGACTGGGCTGTCCAACCCCGCTCATTCCTTAAGGACACCGGCTCCTTTTGGCTGAACAAGTTGTCCCAAGAGTTTCCCCTTCTGTGGGCCTTGCCCTCTTTCCCCTCCCTCCATTCTGATGATGGTGGTGAAATGTTTCCCATTTATCATCATAGCCGTACACAAAGAGGTATTCTGGTTTTATAACGGACCATGGCAATTTTGACTCAGATTTTCCTGAGGATTTCACATTAAGAAAGGTTTTCACGGTGCCTTTACCCTGTAGGAAAGGAATCAAGTTTTCCCCAGAGTCCTTAGGCTGGTGTGCAGATTATTAGGTTGTGCTTTTGTTTTTGGTGAGGTAGGAAGGGGAGGGAAGAGGCTTGCTTGGGAGCATTGCTGACAAAAGGGTTGTAAGTGTGACCATTTTTTACTTGTTTCACTGCGTGTATTCTTCAGAACCGTAATCAATTAGGCCCGGGCAGCAGCTGCTTGTTTGCATGGATCTGCCTGCCCGATTTCCGCTGGAATTCTCCCATTTTCTCACTCCATCTATCATCTAGGTCTGGCTTGAGTCCATTTGGTGACAGATAGTATGCCAAAAATCCCTCTTCCTTGAAAATTTCTCTTGTCATTGGTATCTTAAACATTTTCTTCCTTTCTCCTTCCTTCTCATTCTCTTCTGTTCTTGCTTTTCTCCCACAGATACAAAGATGTATAGATGTATCATGGCAAACTTTCTGGGGGACAGAGGTGCTTAAAACAACAAAGCTCCAGTCCGCAGTCTGGGTCGTGGCTCTGCGGCTCAGCCCCACGTGGCTTCGTGCTGGGATCTAGGCTGACAGGCTGCCTTGATCTCGGCCTCCTGGTATAGGAAGAAGAGCAGGGATGGACCCAGCCAGTGGACTTCAAGTTTCTGCTTGGAGGGGGACATGTCACTTCAAAAAGAGTTTTTTCACCACCGGTCACCCGGACCCAATGTAATCCCAAGTATGTTAAGTTTTTGTTAGATTTTATTTCAGCAGCCAATTTCTGTATTTGTCAGCTTTTCTAGGTTATACTGCGGTGGACACTCCCCCCCCAATATCAGCGGATTACAAGAAAAAAGCTCTAATTCTTGCTAGGTGCTATGCTATGATGATTTGCCGGCTTTGGCCCAAAGCAGCTCTTAGCTTGTAACCCTGCCCGTGTGTCTTCTTCATCCTGGCTGAAGGAATAGCCCTTGGGCTCTTGGCAGAGGGCAAAGAAACTCAAACTTGCTTTTATATTTTTTGGAGTAGAACTCTTTGTCCAAAATGTGTTAGGACATGGTTCTCTTCTTCCTCTATCCTCTTTCCTGATGAGATGGGCTAATGGGAAAGGCTATTTGGCAAAACGTGAAAAGATTTAGAGCTTCGTTGGCTTCATTGGCTTGATGATGCTTTTAGTTTTGCTGCAAGACTCAGTGATGTTAGCAGAACAAGGTCTGCCTTGCGGACATTTTACTTTGAGACTGGAAGCAGAGTTCTTTGGTCTTCATCTTCCCTGCCCCCAGGGGTACTACTTGTGCTCTGACTCCTCCCCAGATGCCCCTCCCCCTTTGCCAGAGGTGGGGGGAGAAGAGGTAGACTCTGAGGGGAAGGGAAATAGGTTGAGGAGATGGAGGGGCCACTGGAAGTGGAGGGGCATGGGGGCCGGGGGGTGGGGGGTGGAGAGAGGAGGGTAAGGGAGGGAGCCCAGAGAGGCTGGTTTCTTTGACACCCACCTCTGGCAGACTGAAGATCCAGGGATTAACTAGAGAGCTGTTTTGCCCAGCCCTTGGTCTCTGTGTATGTGTGATTATCTAATCAGACGTGTTCTGTTTCTAGAAATGGTTGTTCCTTGCTGCCTTTCCAATAGTTAAGGGCATAGGTACATAACCTCAGTGCATTATACAGATAAGTGTAAAGGCTGCTTTGGGAGGGGGTGGGGTGGGGTGACAGGGGAGGGATATATGATACTACCAGTCCCCTCAGTTCTGCAGAATCCTGGGAAGCTGAGAAGTACAGTTTGAACATCTAAAGATAGTCATAATCCCGTGGTCCAACATCATAGAACCATTAAAAACGGGCCCTAGAAAAATATTAGGACTTTTTTTTTTTTTTTTTTTTTTGCCGTGATTGTTAGAAAATGAGGAGCAATTGTAACACCATTCCTTGAAGAATTCCAGAAGAGGGAAGGCATTGGCTAGAAGTCATGGATTCCTTACACATAGCTTATACTTTGATAGAGATAAGTACTCTGGGATGAGACCATTTTGTCATTTGATTTTATCAAAAGGAACTCTGGCCACTTAAAAGGTTCTAACGTACCTTGTGGGCTTGGAGAAGCAGCTGTCAGTAGCGGGGGTGGATGTGGGCAAGAGCCTGGAGGAAATCAGTTAGAACACTGGACGGAGAGGGGAGAGATCACCCTTCCAGGCTGAGAAAGGCTTTGTGTCTGACTGCTGGCTTGAGCTTATTGTTTTGGGCTTGTCTGTGGTGAGGAAGTGTCATATTTTCTTGCAAGTGGGGAACTCTGGATCCTGATCCTGAACTTAGAAAAGGGAACCAACACGCAGCTGTGTAGAATGGAGGTAATCCTTCACCTCACAATGGCCCTTGACGATGACGAGGTGTGTGGTCTGGGAAACACACAACTGTGGCAAGGCAACCTGTAGGCTTGAAGAATTTCTGTTGCTTCCTGCCAGCTGCCAACTCTGGGAAACCAGGACTTGTTCTTTCCCACTGAGTTTCTTTCAGAGAAACATGTACTCTGTGTTTGTAGGAAGGGGGAGAAAAAAGAACATTCATTTCTATCTCTTCCTTCTGTGGAGACGAGTTAACTAGTGAGGAGGAGGAGGTGGCATCTTTTTATGAGGATTTATAGGCAGCTCAGGGGCATCACGAAGGGATTTATAGACTTGCTGTTGAAAGGTGTAGATTATCTACGCATACTGTTCCCAGCTGAGAGAACGCCAGGGCTGACTGATGCAAAGGTCAATGCCAAATTTAAGCGCATCTCTCTTTTTTTGAGATCATTTCCATGGTGTTTTATTCACAAACAGTGAGTGTCTTTCTGTTTCTCAGGAAAAATAGTCATTAACATTTTTATTTATCACTCATGGGTTATAATTATGTTGTTATAAATATGGACACTCTAAAGAGATCCTGCTGAGGAAAAACGAGGGTTTTTTTTTTTTCTTCTGATAATGAGGAGAAAACTGGGGTGACTGATCCCATCCAGTAATGATTCCAAACAGCTGGCTTTGCACTTGAGGTGGATTGAAGAAGATTCTGTCCAAGAAATGTCCACTTAGTAGTAGTTTGGGGCTACTAAAAAAATGAAAAGCAACTATAACATTAAAAAGTTAAAGTGGGGCCGGGCGCGGTGGCTCACGCCTGTAATCCTAGCACTATGGGAGGCCGAGGCGGGTGGATCGCTCGAGGTCAGGAGTTCGAGACCAGCCTGAGCAAGAGTGAGACCCCGTCTCTACTAAAAATAGAAAGAAATTATATGGACAACTAAAATATATATATATACAAAAAATTAGCTGGGCATGGTGGCGCATGCCTGTAGTCCCAGCTACTCGGGAGGCTGAGGCAGTAGGATCGCTTAAGCCCAGGAGTTTGAGGTTGCTGTGAGCTAAACTGACGCCACGGCACTCACTCTAGCCCGGGCAACAGAGTGAGACTCTGTCTCAAAAAAAAAAAAAAAAAAAAAAGTTAAAGTGGGCCTGGCGCAGTGGCTCACGCCTATAGTCCTAGCACTCTGTGAGGCTGAGGCTGGAGGATCGCTCGAGGTCAGGAGTTCGAGACCAGCCTGAGCAAGAGTGAGATCCCCATCTCTACTAAAAATAGAAAGAAATTATTTGGCCAGCTAAAAATATATAGAGAAAAAATTAGCCGGGCATAGTGGCACATGCCTGTAGCCCCAGCTACTCGGGAGGCTGAGGCAGGAGGATCGCTTGAGCCCAGGAGTTTGAAGTTGCTGTGAGCTAGGCTGATGCCACGGCACTCTAGCCCAGGCAACAGAGCGAGACTCTGTCTCAAAAAAAAAAAAAAAACAAGAAAGAAAGAAAGAAAGGAAAGAAGAAGAAAAGACATAAACTCAGGAAGGAGGAGAGGCCAGACAAGAGAAAAAAGGATGGCACAGAAACCCCAGTGCCACTGTCCGCTGGGACATGTGCCTGCTCCTCCACCGCACCCCTGCTTCTGGAATGTACTGTCGCTTGCTAATCTTTGTTGGCAGTCCGCCTCCTTTCGGGAGGTGTACTTGCTTAATAAACTTTGCTGTTTGCTGCTTCAAAACTGTGTCTTGCTTTCATTCTTTGATCACAAGAGGACAAGAACCCAGGAGTTCAACAGCTGGCAGCACCCCCTGCTGTGTGCTCAGGTGAGTCATGACCTAGGGCCACCAGAGAGGGGACACATGAATGGTGGGGAGGAAAAAAAGCTTAAGAATCCTCTTTATCTCTCCACCTGGGGTTCAGAAATTGTTTTCTTTCAAAAGTGTCTTAAAAGCAGGCTCCTCCACTGAGACCCAGCGTGACAGGCTCTGACGTGGATGAAGCATTAATTGTTGAAATACAACCTCACACCATTGTGATGAGCTCAAGCCACTCCAGAGGAGTTCTTCATCCTTCCCCCTGCCTGTGGCTTTTGTGAAGTTGTGGAGAAAACCCTAAAAACTGGAAAATCATTTTAAGGTAAGGCTAGAAACCACTAAAAATAGAATCTTAAATTAAACGGGAAATGATAATATAGATCTATTCTGGCCCTATCTTTTGGCAGCTTGGGGAATGGAGGCTCAGAGCCCAGAGCCTGGTATTGCCTGTTTTTCAGGTCTGGGGCCATCTGCAGGAGCTAGTTGAGGCTCTGGGGCCATGTTTCCAGAACCCTCTGTGATACTGGGGGAGGGGCAAAGAAGCCTCTGAATAAGGAGCTAGATTCTTTGGACATGGAGCTGGCTAAGAGTTTTGGCTGGGTTTTGACAAGTTGGGGTCACATTTCTAAGACCAAAATGCTGTAGAGGCCCTAAATATCCTCAGGAAACATCTGGAGCTGATTAACCTAGATCTGTCCAGAAAGAATCAAGCATGATCTAAACTCAGTTAAGCTCAAGGAAACACAAAAGAGACAGGAGGATCCAGTGTACTCTGATGAAATCTGGATTCCATTTCTCAGACTTTGAGGCTACAAAGAGACTCGAGGCAGGGTGTCTCAAGGTCATGTGGCAGGTTGGTGGCAGAGTCAGATTTCAGTGCTACCTCTACCTTCGGGTGACTCTACTCTGTGCCAAAACTGTGCCTTCGTGAGAACCAACCTTCCCTCCCTCTTGCTTTCTCTCTCTCTCTCCTTCCTGTTCTCTCTCCCTTCCTTTCTTCATTTTTTTTTTCTTTTCTTCCTTTGTTCAACCTTCAAACATTTGATGCTTACCATGTGCCTGGAACTATGCCATTTTTGGAAATACAAAAATAAATAATACCGAGTCTTGCAACCTTAAATCCTAAGCTTTAAATAATTGTCCATCGATAAAGTGGAGAAAGCTTCACCTGAGGGCTTGTGAGATCAAGGGTCTTTCTCATCCCATTACCATTTACCGAGGGCCATATCCAAAAGCCAAGAATCAAGTCTAGAACCAAGCACGTATTTATGTGCACAGGAGTTTGTGCTACTGATAGGGTTGATGACGTCTAATCTTAGCCAGTGGAAATGTTTCAAGAGGAACATGTATTTTCCATCCATGGAGTTGTGTCAACTTCTCCCCCAGTCATCCACTACCATGGCCCCAGCAGAGGTAGGTGACTGGCAAGGATGGTCGGGAGTTGGAGGGAGGAGACGAGGAGAAGGATATGGGTGGAGGCCTGGGCAGCAGCAGGTCTGAGGTGACAAGCCTGAAGCCAGGGCTGAGTGTCATGGCACACTCTGGGAACCCAAGACAGAGTATTCTGGGTAAGAGCTTAGCTCGAATTCTGAAAACAGTGCGGACCGGAGCCACAGTAAGGAGACAAGGAAGAAGTAGAAGTTGAAGGACGTGGCAAACCTGGGTCAAAGACAAATCTGCAGCAGCCACAGTGGAGCAGCCGTGTTGGGGAAGGATTGACCCTGGGAAGGAAGGCTTGTGTTCTTGCCTGCGGCTCAGCCAGATATAGGGCCTGACTCCCCTGGGTGAGGGCCCGTGGAGCATGACAGATGGCTGATGCACGCAGCCGCAAAGCTTTCTGGGGCTCCCCAGAGGTTGTCATGGCTACTGACTTATTAAGAAGGGCATGTAGATGGGGTCCAGGAAGGGCATCGATTGTACAAAGTTGTCTGTGCCTTCTCCCTCCCTGACTGCACAAGGCAAAGAGAAAACTCTCCGTGGGCATGCCATCAGAGAAGTAATTTCCATCCACTTACACAAGGTGACAGAAGAGCAAATGCGTAGCATAGTGGCATCGCCGCAATTTGAGAGCTTTATTAGGAAAAAAGATTGCTATAGTGCCCTCCTCATATAATAAGCAAAAATGTGACAGGTGAATGCGGTGATGACAAAAGCCCTTCAGAGGAGAGCAGTGAAGAAAAGGCATTTCTTTTGAAAAGGTGCTTTGTAAGCTTGCCACCTTCATTCAGGTCTGACCGGTATGGGTAACAATGTTCTCCCATAGTTCCAGGTCATTTAAACATCATATTCTTTACATAGCCCACTCTCCAGGGATATTAATAAGAACCCAGGAATTCACAGCCCCAAGTCTAGGGTGGGTTTATTCATTTGTTCACCAAACATTGGCTAAGCACATAAAAGCTAGGTGCCAGGTATTCAGATGTGAATAATATGACTCTGCTTTTAAAGAGCATACAACATAGTCAAAGAGAAAGAAATGTGCATTAATCATAATGCAATCATAAAAATCCTATAGAAAGATCTGGGCTAGATGTCCTAAGGGTATAAAAAGAGAAGTGCCTACTTCCACCTGGGATGGATTGGGGAAGGCTTCAATGAAGAGGTGACCCTTGAGCTGAATCTTGAAGGGTGTCGGGAAGACAAAAAGGGAATAGTATTCCAGGCAGAAAGAAGGGAATTTGCAAAGATAGAGGTGTGGAAAAAGCATGTCATTTTCAGAGAGTTGGGTATAACTGAAATCCAGGGAAATTTAGAGGTGGGAAGGAATGTGACTAGAAAGATAGGCTGGGGCCAGCTCCTTAAGGCTCTTCTGTTCCATGTTGAGGAATTTGATTTTATTCTAATGGTCATGCTAGGAAGGGAATTGTGTTCCCTAACCTCCAGTGTGATGGTATTTGGAGATGAGCTTTTGGAAGGTAATTAGAGTTAGATGAGTTCATAGGGGTGGGGCCCTCATGATGAGATTAGTGCCCTTATGTGAAGAGGGGAAGAGAGGGAGAGAGATCTCCCTTTACACCATGTGAGGACACAGGGAGAGGATGGCTGTCTCAAGCCAGGAAGAAGGCCTTCACCAGAACCCAACCATGCTGGCACCCTGATTTCAAATTTCTAGCCTCCAAAACTGTGAGAAAATAAATTTCTGTTGTTTAAGCCACCCAGTCTATGGTGTTTTGTTATGGGAGCCCACACAGACAGACTAAGATAGGTCACTCTTGGCTTAAAACATTTTTTGGGAACAAATTTTTTTTTTTCTTTAGAGACAGGGTACACTCTGTCACCCAGGCTGGAGAGCAGTGGCATGATCATAGCTCACTGCAACCTCAAACTCCTGGGCTCAAGCCATCCTCCTGTCTCAGCCTCCTGAGTATCTGAGAGTATGGGTGTGTACCACCACACCCTGGTAATCTTTAAAAAAATTTTTTTTTGTAGAAACGAGTCTCACTCTGTTGCTCAGGCTGGTCTTGAACTCCTTGGCTCAAGCCATCCTCCCACTTTGGCCTCCCAAAGTGCTAGAGATTACAGGCATGAGCCACTGCACCTGACTTAATTTTTATTTTTAAAAGCCCTCTCAAAACATGTGCAGAACCCTAATATATAAATTTAACTTAGACTGTGTGTCTTTCTGTTGTCTAAATTGCTTATCGAGGCAAACCATCTAATAGGGAGAGTGGGAGAAGCAGTTCTTTAATTTATTTGATAAATATCAAGGGCTTGTTTTGTGTTGGGAACTTTTTATTGTGCTGGGGTTACTATGGCTAAGGCAGCCCAGCCCACTGCCCTCACGTGGCTTGCCTCCTCATGGGGATGTAAGAAGAAAAGAAATATAAGAGCAAGATAACTTCAGGTACTGAAAATACTATGAAAACAAGAAAACAGGTGCCATGCTAGGTGTGGGGGCTGGTTTTCAATGGGTTGGGGAGGGCTTCTCTGAGGAGATACCCTTGGAACTGAAATGTAAATAACAAAAGAGCTTTCACATGAGGACTTGGGGGTGCAGGAAGCTGGAAGTGCCCAAGAATGGGAGAAGGTCAGGAGTTGAGAGGCCATTTGCTGTGGTCCCAGGAAGCGGTGAGGTGAATAAGGCCAGGAGTGGAGATGGAGGGGATTTGGGTTAGGAATGGATGCATATTTTGGAGGCTAAGCCATTGGGAGGATTGACTGGGGGTAGAAAATGAAGAGAAAAATAGACTCTCAAGTTTCTGGCTTGAGTAACTGGGTAGGTGATAATGCTGTTACTGAGGGAGGAACAGTTACATCAGTTTGATATTATGGAAATAAAATAACTAATTGGTACATCCAACAATTTTTTTAAAATTCCAACTTCTGCTTGGGTGTTGGGTAGACTTGGCTTTAATGGCCTGCACATCTGTAGTCATCATGTTCATCAATAGGAAGTAGCAGCTGTCTGATTCTGCCAGGAGACTCGTTGGCTCCCACACAAGATCCATCACGCTGATGACAGCTAGGGACTGCTGCAGCCCCACGTTGTGTCGCCGGACAGATGGAATCGGGTAGACGAGAGAAGACATGCTGGGGAGTTGCATGGTTAGACCAGGTGGGCACAGGGAGATTTTCCTGCTCTTCCTAGAGGTGATCTGTGTGCCTGCCATTTGCCTGTTTCCTCTCAGATCCGTTTCCCACCCTTCCTCTGCTCTGCTCTATGTCGCAGGAAACTGCATTTCCAGGTAGGTTTGGCCAGTTGAATTCCAAATAGGTTTGTCCAGTGGGAGGCACTGGCAGAAGATTGCAGGGGAGAGAAGGGGAGAAGTCAGGTGCTTCTTCCTCTTTTGCCCTGTCCTGGGTGGGGCTCACCTCCCATGAGACGGCTTCTCATGGGAGGGTCCAGCCCGGTCCTGCCTCTTCCTTCTGGATTCTGACAATGCCACTTTGTGCAATTCTTCCTGCTCCAGGGTGGTGGTGGATCCTTGCTCAGTTCCCATCACTTCTTCTTTGCTTTCTGGGCTCTTCTATTGACTGTTTCATCAAATTCCCAAATATTTTTAAAGATCCAGTGTGGTTTCTGGTTCTTACGAGGACCTCGGCTGATACGATATGTATTTTGTCTGCTGGGTTCTAAGAACCCCTAGATGTTAAGTGATTTAGCTTATAAAGTCCTGCATTTTCTGGCTCTTTTCTGGCTCTGATTTCATCACCTGAAACTTCTCCTCTTGCTCTCTCCTTGTCTGTCACATTTTTGTTCTGTGACAAACTCACTCACTGCTCAGGACACTTGCACTGTTGCCTTCTCTGCTCAGCAATCTTCGCCCAGATCTGCATAGGAGGCTCGTTTCTAAAGCAACTGGATGTCTAGACTCACGGTTTCAATACATCTGCTCTTACGTCCGTCTCCATTAGATTGGACAATCAGGAGTTTCCCAAATTAGCTTCTTTGCACATCCTGTTTCCAAAAAGCAAACATGCAAGCAGTTTCTTTTTGAGAATCTACTAAGGGTATGCGAGAATTCTTTATAGTTTTCTGACCCTTTAAAGCAAAGGTCTTTGGAGTTTACACACTAGAAGGAGCTGTCAAATTTCATGCAGGCACTAACTGACCTTGCTCAGCAGTTAAAGGAAAAAAAAAAAATCTCTATTTTGTTTTTAGCTTATAATATTTTCTGGGTGTATTGTGGAATGTTTTTGTTTTGGTCAACGCCTTAGTTGGAGAACAGTGAAAACATTTGACAGAGCTTGTTTTATAAGTACAGAAAGCTATGATTAGAGGAGGCCAGAAAAGGCCCCCTGATAGAGCATATTTTGCCTGAAGGTCTACCATTAGAGTTTCATCAGTCTGGAATAAGTCATGCTTTTAAAATGCAACTGCTCTTTGAAGAAATCCCATCAGTCCTCCTCCTGGTGTTGTAATATAGTTCAATTAACTTTTTTTCTGGCTTCTGGATAGATCAGATTCTGGGGAATTAAAAGTTTGAGGGAAGTGGTAAACAAAAATAGGGTTGATTTTTCAGGTATAGAGACTTATCTAAAGAAGGCTGACCAGGGCATGGTGCGTGCACGTGTGTGCGTGTGAGTGCGTGAGCATGCACCTGTGTGTTTGTCTGCACTTTAAGGGAGCAGGTGCCCAAGGTGGTGGCAGGGAAAAACCAGGGCTTTGCTTTTACTGTTTTGCCCAGATTTAACTCTAGAGGATGGCATCCTCTCTAGAGGACTACACATTCTGGTCTATAGAGGATGTGTTGCATTACCCTAAACAAAAATTTTATTTTGGAAATCTGTAACTATGATAAAAAGAAGAACTTCCTGGAATAAATGAAGTTAGGTTTCCTACCTTGCTTACACATCCCAATGATCATTTACGCCCATTAGTACAGCAGTTCTCTCAGGAGATTGAATGTAAATGAATCATTAATAATAAATATTCAAACCTCCTTCCTGAATTTACAGGAGCTGTGGGAGATGGTTAAGGGCTAACCTAGCAGTCCAGGAAAACCCCCCCACCTCTCTCATGTTTAGTGTACATAAATAAAACTTATATATGCTATCTTCCATCTGGGGAAATCAAGATGCTGTGTTATCAGCAAACCCCAGACTAGACGGCTATTTCAATATCCAGCCTGTTTACTTTGGAGATGGAACAGCTGTTCATAATGCAATTTATATCCAACAGGTGCACCATGGCTCTAACTAATTGATGTGAACGATACAGTGGAAATAATCTGAAGAGAATGCCATTCTACCGTTGCCTCCTGGACCACGCAAATTTCTAAAGAAAATGCCAGAATGCTAGTTTACAAATTAGTTTTTAGACTTTTACATGTTTAATGGCTGTTTGCTTGATTTTCTGGAACTAGGAAATGATTGACATGTAGTTTGCAGTCAAGACTGCATTTCTTTTTCTTACCACCCGTGTAATAGCTGGATGGAGAGTAGAGAATAAGCTTGTGCATTTTGTCCTTATCTTCCCTCTTGGATTAATGCATTTCATGTAATTGTTGATTTTTGGTATATTGGTGTTTAGGAGACTCATTAAGGTGATTGAAGAGGGATAACAAAATTTTAGTTGAATAGCTGACATATACTCTGGAATTTGCAACAACTCTTCTTATCTTCATTTTTTTTTTTTTTTAGAAATCCTTGTGCAGTCAGATGCAGTTAGTCAAAACCAAAAAAATCTGTAATCTTCCAGGTTAAAATTTCCTCTATGCCCAGTTTCCATTAACCAGTAAATCAATAAATATATATTGATTCTCTTCTATGTTCCAGGCACGAAGGCTATTTTAGGAACTCTAGGTTTGTTAGTCTTTCAGCTGTGAAGAATCAAAATCCTGGAGGCATCACTTTGCCAGACCTTAAGCTATAATACAAGGCTATAGTAACCAAAACAGCATGGTACTGGCGCAAAAAATAGAGACATAGATCAATGGAACAGGACAGAGAACCCAGATGTAAAACCATCCACATATTGCCATCTGATCTTTGACAAAGTAGACAGCAGTATACACTGGGGGAGAGAATCCCTATTCAATAAATGCTTCTGGGAAAATTGGATAGCCACATCTAGAAGATTGAAACAGGATCCACACTTCTCAGCACTCACAAAAATTAATTCAAGATGGATAACAGACTTAAATCTAAGACATGAAAACATAAGAATTCTAGAAAAAAAGGTTGGAAAACATCTTCTAGATATCAACCTAGGCAAAGAATTTATGAGGAAGACCCCAGTGGCAATCACAGCAACAAAAATAAATAAATGGGACTTGATTAAAACTCTTCTCCCTTCCTTTCTCTGAGATGCTGTGGGTTTCTTATGGCTTGGATGGAGGCATAGCTCATAACTGAGCACCTGGCTGTGTTTTCTCATGAAGATGTAGCCAAATCAATAATGCACTACTTTATATCTGCTTCTATCCCTTCCCTGCATGTCCCATGCCTCTTCTTCCCTTACTCTCGCTATCCTGGAATTGCACCTCCCGATAGAGCATTAGCACATAAGTTTTGCCTATGTTTCTGCTTTCTGGAGAATATGAGCTAAAAAATATGATGTATATCAGACTCACTTGGGGGGGCTGTTTCCAATGATCCGTACTCCGCCATTGATACTCCTTTGATAAATTATATTCTTCAAGTTTGTAGGGATGAGAAAAGGCAGAACATTACCACATTAGAATTAGAAATACTTAACTTAAGTTTGATCCTAACTCTGCTACTTACTGTGTGATATTGAGTAATTTGCTGAACCTCTCTGAGCCTCCTTCCCCCATCTGGATCAACAAAAGATCAGCATGATAAGCATGAGTTCTCAGGGAAGACTGCTGGGGGTGCCTGTGAATCTTTAGGCAATTTACAAGTCTCCAAGCCTCAGTTTCCTCATGTGTTAAATGGAGATAGTAATATTATAAAACTTACCTCCCAGGTTTGTTTTGAGGATTCAATGAGATCATCATTCATGCAAAGCATTTGTAAAGTCCCTTATCTATTATTAATCATCTCTGAAAAGGGGTAAAAACTTCCCCTTTCGAAAGGTTGTGAAGATTAGCTGCCTTCTCCCGCCAGCCGTTGGAGCTATTTGGGTTAGATCTGAGCACCTGAGCTGTTGTAAAGTATGGCATAACTATAAAATGATGTCTTTTTCTAGGGGGAAAAAAACCCATTGTGTTGTAATTTGTGTCTGGTCATTCTTCCCTTCCCTACTGGTAGAAGTCTGGACCCATTTACATTATCTTCTCAGCTCAGCAAGTTGACTCCACCAACACAGACCTCAGCCCATTTTCCTGCCCTGGCTGCCCCTGCAGAAGGCGGGTGTGGCAGGTAACAACAGCAATATTGATCGTGTTTCACATATTTATTCAAGTCCTAAGTGGAAATAAATACTCCAAAGGCCCAAATCTGGGTGGGTTCCTGCCCAAGAGTTAGAAGGACAGATTCATATCAAGTGACCTTGTTCTGCTTGACATACAATTTAAAGTAGCGCCCTGTGCAAAATAATTTAGAAATTTTTTAAAATGGGCTGAGCAGAAATGCCATGTCAGGACACATTATGTAGGATTTTATAGATTTATATACAAAAATGAATCTATTAGTCTGGCCAAGGATCCTATTACCCTAGTAATCTAGAAAGCAAGCATCCATCTATTCTTTCAACAAATAATTATGTGAGATGGGAACACAGCAAGCACTAGGTTTTGCAACAGGTCCAGATTCCTGGACAACATAATTAGAGTAGCTATTCTTCCTGTACACTTGACTCAGAGTCCTATTATCAATTACCCATGGCCTCAGAGTACCTGACTGACTACAACAGCAGCAAAAAAGCCGTAAGACCACTGGGATCCAATGCCACCATGATTCAGCTTAGATACTGCTTAATGGTGACTGAATCAAACACTAGAGTCCACTCTGACCTTGTCCTGTCCTCATTACCAAAAGGACCTTGCCCTGATAGCTTCCAAAGACACTCATCTCCCAAGAGATCCCTCTCTGGAGATTTGTAATTGCCATGAGACACTGTAATTCATACAATTAATGGTTTATCCTAGACATCCAGCTAATGCTGATTTCCAGTGCTTGGCTGATTAAAGGCTGCCTGTTACCAAGAGACTTTGCAACAATCTCTCTAGTTAATTAACATTTTCTGGCACTTGTCTGGAAGACAACAACAATAGAACTTGCTGTGTAATTGCTATTGTTTACCACAAATTGCAAGGTGCCATGGTTACTTCATACTTGTCGCTGTGATAGCTATCATCATCATCATGGTTATCAACATTCATTGAATACTCACTTAAATGCATTCTACTCCACTAAGTGCTCTAATGTGTCTTACAGCACAGCTTGCCAAAGAAGGCTAATCATGAAAATAGCGCACCAGACTCCACTGCTCTAATATAGTTTTTAAAAAATAAAAATCATCTTTTCTCACTGTGGTAACCTAACAGTTTAGGAGTATTAATATAAACATTAGAAACCTATCCCTCTAATTGGCAATCTATAGCTTTTACTGTCTAACACATATAGGTCTCTAAATGCTTAATGAGTAAGATACGAGTGAAATTTGTAGCAAAAATACCCAATGAGATATGAGACTACAGATGAGAAAAGGGAGATTTAAAAAAGTAGCTGATGTCTCTTGAGTGGTGTTCAGAGGCGTAGAGTCCTTCTCCATCCAACATTGTGTCCAGGGAAAAGGAAGTCACATTTTTTTCCTTTAAAGGAAAAAAAAAAAATCACAGAAGACTCTCAGAGGATCTCTTGAATGTCATACAATCTGAAATTGTAGTATTTAAACGTTTTCTGTTGAGACATAGTTGGTAGTCATATATGCAAAACACTCCCATGGACATGTCCAAGTTGAGTCTAATCCCCACCTGTTTCTCTTTCCTTCAAAAAAAAAAAAAATTAATGGAGTATAAGTAGAGGATATTAGCATGACTGTGGGGATAACCTTGAATTTGCTAATTCTTTAAAACAAAAAAGTAAGTGTAGATGGTAGTTGGTATCAGGTGTGGAAGAACAGCTAACATTTACTGAGTGCTGACTATGTGTCAGGCATGAGACACTCTAAGTATTTTGCAGTTAGTAACTCACTTAATCCTGATAATGACCCTACCTGCAATAGGGTTACAGATGAAGAAGGTAGCCTGAGATCATCTGTTACTCACAGGCAGAAGTAAAATCTCAGCAAAACTCATCGGCCGGCTGTCCTGACTCCTGCCAACTGATGACGAGGCAAAGACCAAGGTGGACAAAGCCAAATCTCTTTGCAAACCTTCTCAGCTGAGATTTCTCTAAAGTGGAGACACTTTTCCTGTAAATGACCTGATAGTAGATATTTTAGGTCTTGGGAGCCACATGCCGCCTTTGTAGCATGAAAGTAGCTGTAGGCAACATGTAAGCAAATGAGGCTGGGGGTCCAAGAAAACCGGTGGTGGGCTGGAGTTGGCTGTAGATTTGCCCTCTCACCCTGCTCTAGAAATTAAGCTCTAATGACACGAGGCACCCACCAAATGCAGTAAATTAACTTACCTCCTAGGCATCTAGCATGGTATCTAACTCTGGATCATCCTTAGGAGAAGTGATAAAATAGTCACACGTCATTTTCAGCTGGCCTTAATGCTTCTGTCATTTTCAGCTGGCGTTAATTCTTTCACAGAACTGTAGTTAAGATAGGCATGGGTGTCAGTTTCTTCTTAAATCTGGTTCCCTTTGTGGCTGTGGGGTGACTGCTGAGCAATGAATGATTTGCTTTCACGTTCACTTCTAATGGGAGGAAGAGATCCAGCTCTAGGAGAATAAGGAAGAGAATTTTCCAGAGACCCCACAAATTTCTCCTGGTGTCTCAGCTGTAAAGTGTCACATACTCATCTCTGAGCCAAGTCCTAGCAAGAGAATAGGATTGCTCGGACTGGCTAGAACTAATCAGGTCTCAGCCATGGATCTACGGTTGGATCAATAGTTAATTAACTGCTAACTGATACCATTTCTAATTTTTCCTCTCACTTGAATGATAATTTGAAACGATTTTCTGTTAAAACTTTGAGCACGTTGCTCCATTGTCTTCCTGCTTCTAGTAAAGTTGTTACGAAGTCAAAGGTTAATCTAATTTTTGTTATTTTCAAAAAAGTTTGAATGCTTTTAAAATTTTTGTCTTTATTCCTATTGTCAAATTTTGTCATAATTTGCCTAGAAGTGGATCTTTTCGTTTTTCTTTTTATTAATCTTGCTCAGTATTCAGTGGATTCTTTCTGCAATGTGAACTCCTGTCATTTTTGTGGTTCAGATAAATTTTCTACCATTTTTTATTTAAAAAAATATTTCTTATTCTGTCTCTTCTCACTTTTGAACTTCTATGACATGTCTATTGGGCCTTTTTGTATCTTTCCTCCTTGCCTTTGATTGCTGTTTGGGTTGAATTGCGTCTCCCCAAAATTCCTAGGTCAAAGTCCTAACCTCCAGTGACCTTCAGGTCAGAATGTAACCTTATTTGGAAATAAGGTTGTATTTGGATGTAATTAGTTAAGATGAGGTCATGCTGGACCCTAATCCAATATGACTGTGTTCTTATAAAAAGAGGAAATTTGGCACAGACAAGCAAGCGGGGAGAACACCACGGGAGTATGGAGGCAGAGAGCAGAGAGATGCATCCACAAGTCGAGTGCCAGCAAACCACCAGGAGCTGGGAGAGGGAGGCATGGAACACGTTCTCCCTCACAGCTTTCAAAAGTGACCAACCCTGCCAACACTTTGATCTTCAACTTCTAGAATCCAGAGCTGAGATAATAAATTTGTGTTTTTTACCACTTGGTTACTGAAGCCCTAGGAAAACATACAACTGTGTTTTTACTCTTTATTTCTTTTTCCGTTTCACTCATACAGAAGAATAGGCTCTCATAGCTCAGTAGTTTATTCTACCACTATGTTCATTCGGTTTGTTGTCAGCCCCTTAGATATTCAACACTTATAACTCGTTCGTTTTCATAACAGCCTATTCTTATTTCATGGATACAACAAACAATTTTTTTTTCTGTATCAGCCCTTTTTCCTTGGAGCTGTATTAGATAGGATTATATTTAGCTGCAAATAACAAAAATCACCATAGACAGTAACTTAAATAAGTAATGGATTTATTTTTATTATGAGTTAAAAAGAAAAGAGCATCCAGGTCTGTCATCCAGGGCCCGGGCTCCTTCCATCCTTTTATCAAAGGATCCAGTCAGGGCGATTGCGGTAGCATCGCCTCAAACATGTACCTTTTCTTTGTGCTGGGAACATGACAATTCTCTTCTAGCTATTTTTAAATTTACAATAAATTTTTGTGGACTATAATTTCCCTACTGTACTATTGAATAGTGAAACATATTCCTTTTAGCTAATTGTGTTTTTGTAGCCCTTAACCAACTTATTGGTGATCCTGGGTTATACAACCTCTCTTCTTTTAGTTGGTGTGCTGATTTCTGAGTGCAGGGCTCCTGTTAGCATGTCTATGCATGTTGCATCTGCTCACCACAGACGGCCTCCAGAGACTTCAGAGGCTGGGTGGTAGGACCATCCGCAAGACAAGGTGGCCTGGTCTCCTGGCTGTGGAGATTTTACCTTCCAACCTGGGTCCTGGCCAAGAGCTCACACTCATTGTGCTACCTGGGGGCTAATGACTCTGCTAGTCTATTACCTGCCAGCGGGGGAGAAGGACTGACAGCTGGGATGGTTCTTTGTTGGTGCCTCAAAAACTCATCCCAGTTCATCTTCAGGCTCCCTTCAGGCCTTCCTTATCCACCCCCTTGGAACTTGGGGCATCCCACCAACAGCTACAGCCTTTTGCAGAAGTTCTTTGATGCACAGGTTTGGGACTTCGTTTTCCATATTAAATCCACTCTCATTTGTCTTCTATATACAGGCATTTCTCTTAATTTCTAGTCCTCTGAGAACGTCTCTATTATAGATAACGCAAAAAACAAAACCTTTTCTGTCATTTCTAGGGAACTGGGGCAGACCTGCCTATGTACTCAGCTCACCCACCCTCTTGGTCCAATCCTCTAATATGATTCTCTTTTGTACATTGAACAACAAGGGGTTAAATATTATATTGATGCCATATGGATATTTAAGTTTCTTTTGGCCACTGTAACAAATTACCACAAACTCAGTGGCTTGAAATAGCAGAAATTTATTTTTTTGTAGTTCTGAAGGCCAGAGATCTGAACTCCAAGTTGTGTTCCCTCTAAAGGCTCCAGGGAAGGGTCTTTCCTTGCCTCTTCCCACTCTGGTGGCTCCAGGTGTTCCTTGGTTGTGACCACATCACTACCATCTCTGCCTCCATCTTCACCTGGCCTTCTACTCGTTGTCTTTGTGTGTTTTCTCCTCTTCTCTCTTACTAGGACATTTGCCATTGGATTTAGGGCCCACCTGAATCATCCAGGATCATCTCATCTAAAGATCCTTAACTTAGTTATATCCGCAAAGACTCCTTTTCCAAATCATGTCACGTTCACAGGGTCTGGGTATTAGGACGTGGATATATCATTTTGGGGGCCATGATTCCACCTAATACAACAGGCTATGCCCAAGAAAGGAAGTTGAATGCTTGGAAAGCAAGGTTTGAAATCCTCTTGTGTTCTAAATCACAGCATGAAGTGTCTTCTGGAGTAGGTAAACATTAACAGTTTATATATCGTATGATGAATACCGGCTCCCATGGATTAAAACTGTTTTCCACCTTTTCTCACTTTGTTACCTTATTTGCAGAGGTAGCTTATAAAAAAGAAAAAAAAAAATACTCATTCACTTTCCAGCCATCTTTAACCGTCACTCTTTGTGGTACCTGCATGTCCTGAGAAGAACAGAGAATAGTAGTCAAACAACTACTCAACTAGAGCTCAACTAGAGTTGGAAATTCAACATCTTGAGAAATTCAACAGAGTCTCTCTGTATGTGTCTCCTTATTCTGCAGTCTCACCTGAGCTTCTTTATAGCATGGTGACTGGCTTCTTAGAGGGAGTTTCCAAAAGTGCAAAAATGGAAGCTGCGTGGCTTCTTACAGGCTAAACGGAGAGGCCACACATCACCTTTGCCTCATTCTATTGACAAAGCAACTCACAGGGCCATCCCAGATTCAAAGGGAGGGCCAGTAGATGAGAGGAGCAGCAGTCTCATTGCAACAGGCATGTGGATGGGAGGCTTGGGTGCATCTTTAGAAATGATCCTTACACATATGACCACAACTAATTCTCTGTGACGCAGGAAGTATTATTAATTCCATTTTGTAGACAATGGAACTGAGGGTTTGAGGGGATAAATGACATGCCTGAGGCAATTTCTTTGCTTAGTAACAGGTGTGGCTCAAAGCCAGGTTGCCTAGTCCCAAATCATTTTGCCCTCTTCTTTTATTTTTTATTTTCTTAAGTTGGAAGTTATTTCGAGTTAGGCAAAATAAATGAGGCTTGTGAATTTGGTGCATGCTCCCTTTTCAGTGGCTGTCGAGTATCTTCTGGACTTTCTTTCTAAGATGTCATGCAAACTGCCATGGCCCCTGTACTGTGGTGTTCCATGTCCCACTTCCTTGGGCTGCACTCCCGGCTTTGAACACTCTCCCCAGTCCCCACCCCTGATCAAATTATCATGCTCTCTTCTCTGACATGCTGTCCGCTAATACTGAACCAGAGAGCAGCTAATAATCTGATTCAAATTGTCACCTAAGTATAGTGACGGCCTGATGTTTCTGCCTGCCCAGCATCCATTTTCCCTTTGGTAACAGAATCCTAATTTTCCCTGGGGAATCGATTTCTTTCTTCCTTTCATTTCGTGTGTTTTGGGTGGCACTGAATATAAGACCTGCTCCAGGAGTGGACAGGTGATGGAGAGCTGGCTGATCAGAGGTTTGCGGTTCTTTTGTCATGGTCCTTGATTCACGGATAAGCACGTGACCCCAGCTAGGTGAACACAGAGCCACTAAAGTTAAATTTAGTTCAGGACCTCTGTAGAGGGATATAGAGAAAAAGCATTGTCTTTTCTACTGGGGTTTCTGGGAGAATGAGATGTAAGCCTGGAGCTTCTAGAAGCCATCCTGCCCCCACGGGCAGGAGCCTGCAGGAGAACGAAGCCTCCGGCTGAAGATGGAGGGGGAAGAGGTGTGAAGGTGATGCTTGGTCCTGATCGCATCATCTGAGGCTCTGGAAAGGGCCAAAGCCAAACCTGTGCCTGGACTTTGTTCCTCCTTTATCTTATACAATTAGAGAACAATAAAACTTGAGCTGCAAGCTCAATTTCAGAGTGTTCAGGACCATCAGGGCTGGAGCAATAGCAGACTTCTAGGAGCTTCCAGGGCTTGGACAGAAAGAACCTTAAAGTTTGGATAGGAGTGAGTTGAATAACAGGGATAACTAGGAAAGTTTGGTGCTCTGACTTTGAAAGTGATATTCATTTTTAAACCTTCTGATGGTGAAGAAAAGCGGCTAGTCTTCTGTGGAGGAAGGAACATTTTGTTTACAACTCATTAGTTTTGAAATCTAGTTTAAAGGAGATGGGACATGGCTTGACTGCTGTGATGAGACGAACGTGGAACAAAAAGGCTAATGTTTAATTTGCCTCGGGCCTGACCAGGGACTTCATAGAGTATGTGCAAACCAGCAGAGTTCAGCTCAAAACTTCCTTAGGGCAATTAAAAATAATTAACTTAGCAGGTTTGGTTTGGGTAATTAACTCCAGGCCACCAATGGTACCACGTCACCAGGATGGTGGGAAGTCAGACCAGGGAATACTCAGAATGCCCAGGAAAAGTGGGTTCTGGGAAACTTTGAGACTCTATATGGCTATCAGAGTGTAGTTTCTGTCTAAGTTCTCCCAGAATTCATGCATTTTATATGGCTTGGCAAGCAATTATTTTATTTTTTTATGTGAAATTTTAATCTGGGACATTATTTTGGAAGGCATGCCAGTAGCTATTCTTTGTTCTACTCGGCCTCCGCTGGTTTTATTTTTAGCCCTGTCTTGATTATTTCTAAACCCCTTAATCGTGAAATCTCATTTTCTTTTATTAGGAGGGATTTATTCACAAGGCTAACCCAGACCTACATGGCATCCTTTAATATGTATTACTGAATCCTGAGATGGTCCTGCACGCATTAACAAATGTTTTCTGATACAAGATACACAAAATATAGGGAAAATGGAGAAACTCATGCCTGAGTCCAAAATGTGATACATCAACGCAGTTTTATAAAGGCTAAAGAAATTCTTTTGAAAATAACAGTGACAGCAACAACACTAGGACTGACAACAATGACCTCTTACTAGGTGCCAGGTGGCATGTTCGGTGCTAAAGATCAAGCAACGAACAAGCTGGGCAAGGTCCCTCTTTTTATGAAATTATGTTCTAGTATGGGAGACCATCCCCTTCAGCACCATCAGAAAATAGATAAATACATTATTACAAATTATGTAAATATTATGATGAAGGTGAAAAAAGAAGAGGTTGAGATTAATGGGCTGTGATGGGGGCTGCCTGCTTTTAATAGAGTCTCCAACAAAGGCTTCACTGAACATTAACACTTAGACTGAAACCTACAGAGGAGAAGGAGTTTATATTTTACAGAGTGGGTAGAAGTAAATTCAGGGCAGAGAAAATAGCATGTCTAAAGGCCCTGAGGCGGGAAAGAACTTGGCATATTCAACAAGCTGAGAGAAGGCTGAGGAGGTTGGAGCACATGGAGGGAGGAGGGAAAAAATTAGGTTGGAGGGATTTCGTCAGGTCAATTACATTTGCACTGACTCTGCCCCTACAAACAAATGCCACTCGCCTTTCCTCCTACCCATCTGCCGCTTCCAAAGTCTCCCAACCCTTGCCAAGCTGGGGGAATGAAAGAATCAGCCTATGCAAGTACCATCAGTCTGCCTGACTTTCGTCTCTGCCAGCTGGGCTTGAGGCTGTGGAACTTTTATCTGTAAACTCAGTTTCATCTCAAAATCTCACACCAATCTTGACGTCTGGTAGTGGGATTTTAAGGAGGTATTGCTCAGGCCTTTGGGGCTCAGTGTCATACTGTATCCATTAATGGTCTAGCTCTGGTTTTGTGCCTGTTCTGATAAATAGCTTCTGCCTTCTCTTGAAGATCTGGTCCTAAATAATGCGTCAACTCAATCATTCGTTCAATTCATTTATTCAGTTTGTTGGAGAGACCTACTGCAGGCGAGGCACCGTCTGGGCCCTGGAGATGTGAAGGCAAATGTGATGGTGCCCTCCTCTGGGTGCCCCCAGGGTAGCGGGGGAGGCAAGCGGTGTGGCACCTGCAGGGACAGGGACGTCACGGCTTCAGGGGAGGCTTCCTTAGAAGAGAGGCAAAGAGAAATAAACCTAGCCAGGCACAGGTGGCAGGATGAGAGGAGTAGGGGGGAAAGTGGGGAAGAACCTTCTAGGCAGAAAAGACTGCAGGCACCCAGGAGGCCAGAGGTAGCGCGGTGTGATTGAAGAACTCAGCGGCGATTGGATCCTTGCCACAGCTCTGTCACTCTGGGATTTGGCCTGGGATTTGCTCATCCCAGGTGTCTGTAGTGCACCTGAACTCACGACCTCTTGCCCGTGCCCACTTCCCTGCTGGTCTTCTGAGCCTGCTCTCGGGATCCCACATCGTAATATTTTGCCCATTTCTTAGGGCCGTCGTGACCTTATGCAATTGGACAGAACTGTTATCTGTTGCAGTCTCTTCTGATGCTGACTCGCACTTCCTCCCTGCACTTGTGGGGAGACTTTCTGACTCCTGGGATGTTCTTTCCTCTGCCTGCTGTTTACTAGGTCATCTGCGGGTTGAGTCAGAGGAGGCTTGGCCAGCTTGCACCCCAGAGGCACGTCTTCCCGGGGTCTTCGCGGTGGGAGGCACACAGCTTGTAGATGGGGCGTTTGCACCGCCCTCCTCTCTTCTCTGCTCTTCTGCAGGGTTAGCATCCTGTGAGAGTGACAAGGTCAAGATGCAAGAGAGGCGAGGAGGACACGGGCAGTTTGACGGTGTCAGAGACCATCTCTGCCTTTAGGCACAAGAAAGGGTTGCAGTCGGAAGCGAAGGAAGAAAGCTGGGTCTGAAAGGCCAGGATGAAAACTAAGGGTACTGCTCAGCCCCAAGTGTGCTGCCCACAAAACAGACAAGCAAGACGACCCTCGGGCCGTGTCAGGAATGGCGCAGACATGCAGCGCCGAGAGAAATCCCAAGCACACTCTGCAGCAACAGACTTACACTTTTTTCTTCCCAGAAAGGCCCAGGCAAGAGACCCTGGAGACAGAGTTCTAGAATAATCACTCTGAAGGCAACACACCAGGAAGGGACTAGGACCTCCTGAACAAAGTGGCCTTCCAGGCAGATCTGAGCCACAATAGATGTTTGCCTTTATCGTAGATTGACTTATTCACTAACCCGTCCACTCCTTAGTCCATTTAACAAAGATTTATTGATTAGCTTTTGTGCCAGGCATTATACGGGGTTTTGAGAATATATATGTTAATAAAAGAACAAGTGTCTTGACCTCACAGAACGGATACACTGAACGGTGCGTGCCTATGTGTGTGTGCCCGCGTGCTTAGAGGAACAGATATTTAAAAAAAACCCCATAATATAAACTGTGATAAATAGCACAAACAAGCTGTGCAATGTTTATTAGGTGCACATAGCCTGGGCAATGGACCTGCCCTAGCGGTCAGGGAAAGCTTCCCGGAGCAAATCATTTTTAAGCTGAGACCAGACTGCGGAGTAGAGGGCGGGGAAGAGTGTTCCAAATAGCAGGAGCAGGGTGTGCAAAGGCCTGGAGGTGAGGGGGTGTGGTTCTTCAAGGAGAAATCAGCCCGGGCAGTGCAGTTTGTGATAAGAAACGTGATGGTCAGGGGGCAGAACAAGCAAGGGACGGCTGGGAGAGAGCCTTAGCTAGGTGTAGGAAACACTCTGGTGCCGCAGCACAGCCCCTCAGACCACCAGGGGTTTTATCCTCAGCTGGAGGGAGCTCCTTGTGTGCTCACGTTCACCGTGGGCTGCTGGAATCCCATCTTGAATGCTCAACTCGTGCAGTCCTCACTCTGCCCCAGGCCCTGCTTCAGCTGCAGCAGGAGCTTGCTGAGCCCAGAGCATGTGAGTTAGTGCCCCTGGGGCCAAACTTTAGTCAAGGGGGACTGGAACAGGTGGACAGATGCTCTACCGTCTTTCAGGTGGCCTGTTCTGGGAGGCATTCTGCACACTTCCCCAAGAATCTCAGTGGAATTTCGCTCCACCTGTGACCTTGGTGACGAACCTTTGCTTTGATTTTCCCTCCTTTAGGTCACACCCAGTCCCTCACTCCTGCTTCCTAGATCGCACTTCCAATAAGCCGCCTGTACCAGGTCCTCCACTCAGGCTGTGCCTTGGGCAAGCCTGGATTGAGACAGGTGGCTGCCTAAAGTCAAGTGGAACTTTCCTTAACTTTTAACTGGATCCTTCTTTTATCAAGTGCTGTGTTATCTTAATTGTGTTCCTCAAGTACTTGTGATGCCACCTACTCCAAGGAATGCTCTGCTGATCACTCTGTTTTTGCAGGTGGCTGAAGCTAAGGCTCAGCCCACCACCTCAAGTTAAGACAAAGATGAAAGCTTAGGATTTCTGATTTCAAATTAAATGCCTTGTGGGCTGCTCCATCTTGGAGGATGCATACTTCTTCTCAAGCGAATGACTAATTCCGTGTACCATTACCTGAAGCTTTTTTTGTTTTGTTTTGCTTTCTAAGAGACGAGGGCTTGCTTTGTTGCCCAGGTTGGACTCTAACTCCTGGGCTCAAATGATCCTCCTGCATCAGCCTTCTAAGTGCTGAACTAAAGACACGTACCACTGCACCTGGCCCTATTCCCTGAGTTTTATTCTACATGTTTTTTCAGAAGTTATCCTCTCAAAGGAGTAGTCCACTTGAATGTGAAGCATTTGATACTGCTATTTGGTCCTCATTCATTTGGAGTTATCTATCTGTGTGCATACACACACACACACACACACACACACACTCCAGTCTATTTTAGGGAACTCTGAACAAGAGAATCCAGAAATCATCTCATATCAGAGATGCTGGCTTCCATCACAAAGTCCAAGCCCTGAGACACAAAGTCATTGACTGCCATTGCAGAATGAGATTTAGCAATGGGCTGACATGCCTAACACACCCTGCCCAGTTTAGAGGGGTGCTCTAGGTTTCAGAAGGAGTCTTTTGGTTTATATTTTTGCAGGGGAAATGCAGTAGTTTCCATGATGTTGAAAATATGCTAAACTCGTTCCTGGTCTGTCTGCAATTTGACTGACTCTGAGTGGCCCAGCTTCTTGCAAATTCTTATCAGCAGGACAGCAATGAGAGACTCAGGGTCTTCCCTCTCCTTTCTCAATTCTGCCTTAAATGCCTGACTTATATTGAAAGAAAAGAAGATCTACTGGCCTAACTGGGATATCAGAGAGAAGAATGAAATAGAATTTTTGGCTCTCCAGGCCGTTTCAGTTTGTAATTTTGTGAAATTAGAGACAGATGGGTGATGTCTGCATGTTGTGTGGGAAATTCTGTCCTACATTCTAGCCGATGCTGGGAGTTTTGGAAGAGGACAGAGGAGAAAGAGAAAGCGATTTGGACAAGGCAGAATATATGCTAATTCTGTGGCAAAGATAGCATCAAATCTGCAAACATTAATTCTAGGCAAGTCTTATTCTTAGCCTGCTTTCTTTCCCTTTTTTAGTTCTCACAGTATTAAGTGAATTTAAACTGGTTGCTAATGGAAAGGGATTCAGAAGTCATCTGGTTTGTCTTTTACTATAAAATATCAGTTTTGTCACACACCCTAGGGCAGTAGAAAACACCACTGATGGTCCAATATCCACCTGTATTTAGGGCAGATCAAAGGTAATTTTGAGCTGATCAAAGTTGAGTTCCAAAGACTCAAGTGGTGGAGTGTGCTGGTGGTGTTGGGTGGGAAGGGGCTAGTGTGGAAAGAGTTGGGGTTTGGAGAAGAATTGGGGTTCCATAACCTAGTGTATCTCTCTACAAATTATCCTATCCCTCAGGGGTACCCTGAGACTTCTGTGATCATGTGTCCTGGGCTGAAGTTAAAGGGATCAGGTTGGTCTCCATGTCAGAGTAGAAAAAACATACGACAGTGGGGAGTTGTAGAGTGACGGGCAAGGCACCGAGGAGCTCGGAGTCAGAGGTAAGCATGTGAAAGGACCCAGGTACCAAACGTTGAGGACTGAGGAGCCCCAGACCGCTGGTGTTGGGGCTGGAATGGCCCTGGCATGGTCGCCGCCATGTACAAGGCAGTTAGACTTCTGATTAGAAAGCAAGAAAGAGAGGTACAAACAAATCAAGGTTTGAGGAGTCTCTGCAAGTGTTGCCTGAAAGAAAGGAAAGAGAAGCCTTAGCCAGAAAGCACAGAGGATCAGCAGAAAGTCAGATAACAGAGAGAATGAGTTAATTTCCATGGAAAGGAATTATCATGGAAAGGAAGTGAAAAGTAACTGCGTGCTCCAACTTCTTTTCTTCTTCCAGCCTCAGTTCCTTATTTGTGAAATAGGAATAAAAATTCTTCCTATGTCTTGTAACGGGAATGAAAATCAAACGGGATCATACATAGGACAGTGTTCTGTAAACTACAAGAAAAGATGGTTGTTAGGAGGTTTGGGGGGCTAATGAGAGGAGTGGGAGGCACACACCTTGTTGGCTAGAAGGACCCCCACAATGGATCCTACAGGGGGCTTATGACTACTCTGTAGTACGAGCGTAGAAAGACTTCTAATATGTACAATTTTTGCATATTTATATTAATTTTTCTTCATAAATATCCTATTATAAAGTTTTTAAAACATGGCTTTTCGAGGATGTGGCCTACTTTTGGAGTAGGATAGCAACTCTTGGCCCTTTTCCCAAGAAAATACCTGGGCCAGGTATTCCCTACTTCACCGACACACCCAGAATTCTGATGCTCAGAGCAGGCCAAGCTAGGCAGGTGGCCTTCTTTGCAGAATCCCATCTGGTGCGTTTCTGTCTGGCTTCCCTGAGTGTGATCCACAACTAGCAGGCCAAGAGGCCGATCGAGGGCAGGTTGGGTGGGGTTGGATCCAGCACGTCGCCCTTACAGGAGGAAAGTAAAATGGAAGACCAGTGAATTCCCAGTAATTGTTGTGAAACCCCTGCGTCCCTCCTGGGCTACTTGCAAAAGGCCTGACTACCAGGTGGGAACCACTGTAATACATCACACAGCCTTGATTAATTTCCCCTTTGTAGTCACTTACTTTCTTTCACACATAGCCCCTGGCAACCCTTGATCTGATTTCTATTGCCATAGTTTTGCCTTTTCCAAAATGTCCTAGAAAGGGAATCATAGAGGATGTAGCCTTTTGTGTCCGGCCTCTTTTATTCAGGATAATGTTTTTGAAATTCATCGTGTTGTTGTGTCAGTCATTTGTTCCTTTTTATTGCTGGATAGTATTCCATTAATGGACAAACGGTTGGTTTGTCCATTCATCAGCTGAAGAGCATTTGGGCTGTTTCCAGTTTTGGGGGATCATGAATGAAGCTGCTGTAGACATTTGCGTCCAGGTCTTTGTGTGGCATATGCTTTCCTTTCTCTTGGATGTATACCTAGGAGTGAGATTGCTGAATCATATATTAAATAATTGCTCATAAGAAAGTGCTTGTTTCCATGAGTAATGTATGAGTGCTCCAGTGCAGAACAAGGGGAGCTCATCTTTATTGGGATGCAAAGAGGAGAATTATGGAAGACTTCTTTGCCTAGCATCATTTAAGCTGGGATCGGAAAGAGAGGAGGAGTTGGTCTAGCAAAAGGCGGAAGAAGAGTTAGTCAGGCAGATGGGCTGAGGGAGAGCATTCCAGGCAAAAGGATTAGCATGTGCAAAAGTCAGCAAAGAAGTTTTTAAAAATAAGGCTGCAAAGTGTCCACTGTATGTGACAGTGTGCAAGTTCCTGGTGCTATTCGCGAGAGCGGTTTCAGTGGAGTTTTGTGGGTGGAAACAAATTTGGTGAAGTTGAAGAGTGAATGGGAGGTGAGAACGTGGAGGGAAGTGTCTCGACCATTCTCAAAAATGTTGGCTGTTGAGTGAAAGGAGAGAGAAGGCAGGAGGTGGAGTTAGTCCACAGGGTCCAGGAGAGGTAAGGGTGGGGAGGGCCTGAGCACTATGATGGGCTAGAGAGGAGGGGGCTATACACGCAGGCGAGGGAGGTGGCAGAGAAGGGCTTGGACCCAGAGGAGATGGAGGAACTGCCATCAGGGCAGCCCTTGGCCTGGTTGTCCGACACCTCATTCTCAGCACTGTAGCAAGGAGACAGGTGGAGACAGCAGGAAGCTGAGGTCGTTCATGTCTGATTCGTCTCCTACTTTATTATGAAAACTGAGGAAGACAAAATAGAAAGGAAGTAGATTCCAAATAGAAAATTTAGAAGTTCTGTCTAGGTTTCCCCATAAAAACATAAATTCATAGAACTATATAGTAAGTTTACATTAAAAAAATTAGTACATGGTTTTAGTAAATATCATATAAATACAAAAAAGTATGTCAAACCTCCATAATCCTATAATTCTTTATTAATACTTTGTTGGATTTTCTTCCAGTCATTTATTTCTTCATGTACTTTCCATGTAATTGAGATGCAACTGTGTGTGGGACCATATGTAAAGATCTTGTTCAGAATGTTACCTTCTTCAATTAAGGTGCCACTTGTTACTTTATACACGAGAGTAGAATTCCCAGCCCCCATATGCCGGAATCCATGCCGCCATGTTTACTATTCTACCTGTGTCCTTGGCTCTAACACTGTGACTCACACATATTAAATGCTTCATCTGTGTGGGAAGTGGGTGTGATGTGGTCAGATTTATATAGAAAACTTGCTCTGCTACAGGGTAGCAAATTGATCGAAGGGGACCCAGTAAGTGAGGGGCAGTTGTAGTGGCCCAGGGGAGGCAGGCTGGAGGCCTGGGACAGAGCAGAGATCGGGGGAAATGGGCTGGGTTGAGACAGGATAGGGACTAGACTGGATTTGGTGATTGCCCAGAGAAGGGAGTGTGGGGAGAGAGGGGCCACCCCTGACTCCTGAGTCAGAGCAAATGAGTAGATCTGGGGTCATTTACTGAGATGGGGAAGAAGAGCTGGTTTGGAGGGGTGGTTAGGAATTCAGCTTTGGACATTTAGGTTTGACCCAGCAAAAAGACATGCAAATGGAATGTCCAGGAAGCCATTGGACATAGAGATTTTAAACAGAGCTATCTGGGTGAAGAAAAATACTTGGGAGTTGTTGATGTATGGATTGTAATCGAATCTCTGAAGTAGGGTGAATCTGCCTAGAGAGAGGATGTTGAGTAAGGAGAGTCACGGGCTTAAGAGAGAGAAGAGCCAACAATTTAAGAGGTTGGTGGAGTAGAAACAGCAAAAGAGGAGATAAATAAAAGCCAGATATCTGGAAGATGTTTTGGAACCCAACTGATGAGAGTATATTTCCCATAGAAGGGGAGTAACTAAGAGTGTCAGATTCTCCTGAAAGGCCTGAAAAACAAAATAGCAGATGAAGATTGCCCATTGGTCTATACAATCTTTAGGTCATCACTGGTGATCTTGGAGAGAGCAGTTTCGGTGGCATGGGGAGGTCAGCAGTGGTCTGGGGTGGGTTGGGAAGCTGGCCCCCAAGTCCCAGTGCCCACTCCCTGGCGCCCACACCTTGCCAGGTGCAGGGGAGATGGGAGGTTATCGGGTGTGGGTGAGCACGAGCTGTGGCCGCTGCGGTCCCGAGGAGGGCTGCCGTGCATTTTCCTGTTTGCCGTTATAATTTTTATGGGGGTAATCTGTTTTGCTTTGTGACTTTTTAAGAACTGGCACTAAAAGAAAAATGAGAGGCTTTCCAGGGACAGCTTCTTTGACAGCTCAGCAGCACCGCACACATCCTGAGAAAGTTAAGGATTAAAGGGGATGAGAAAAATTTGTGGGAAATTTATTAGTTGTGTTTCAAGCTGTGCACAGTGCAACAGACCGACAGTATATTAATGCCTTCCTGGGAGGCTGCCATTCACCTCGCTGCAGAATTATGGGGCTAAAAATGGTCTGAGAAGTGAGCAACACGCTCAGGATATATAGTGGGGCTGTTGGGAGAAATGACCCTAACGCTCACAACAAACTTCTGGCTTTTTCTTGCCAATCGTTCTTCAGAGAGGTCAGCCTATTCTTAAAAAACTGCTGGGGAGCGATGCTGCAGGGCTCTGTTTCAGAGTAATTGTGACCCTGTCTTGGCAGAACAAATGGGAATTGCTGACCTGGAAAGGTAAATATAGTTGCTCCTTGAATTAGGAGAACTGAAAATATCAATTTAATTTTTTTTTTTTTTTTTTTTTTTAGCTTAAGAGGCTGGAGAGATAGAAACAGCAAAGCCATGCACCATGATTTTCCCCTTGCATATTTAGCTTTCTAAGTATGTTTCTCTCAGCCTAATATTAAGATGAACCTGTCTTGTCAAAGCACACCTATTTGCATGGAGAGAAAGGTAGCCTGGGAGCTCCCCGGGTGACGGAGAGAAGCCATTTTGGACTAAAGCTTTAATTTTGCTGTAGAGATTCCACGACATGGAAAATCCGCAGGCAGAGGACCTGAACATGACCAGGCAGTGGGTAGAGTAATCCAGGGGTGGCCAGAGTGTGTGGAGAAGGTGACAGAGATCTCCAGAACCAGGACCAGAGCTGATGGCTCGGGTACCAAGGTGTGCCCAGACTAAGATCCAACTATTTTGAATGGTTTACCCTTTATTCATCAAGGAAGGTAACAGGGAATTTAGTCTCCAAATTCCTAAACAAGTTTTGTTCTGTAGAATCATTCGATGCCATGGTCTGCAAGTGGTTGCTTTAACTCAGGGTTTGCATGGGAGCCTAGAAATTATTTTAGCATCTGGGAATGTGAATTCCAAGACTCACCAAGTAGGGGAAAAAGAGGAATCTGTCAGGAATTGAATAAGAAATTGGGTGGCGGAACTGAGGCTTCAGGCTCTGACTGTTAGCAGTCTTAGCAGTGAGGGTAAGGGTGAACTTTCTAGAGTCTCCAAAATACTGTGTAGTATTGAAATTAAGAACTAGGAGCAAGCAACTGACTGCATTTCTTAAATGTGAGTGGTCCCTCCTCAGTCTCTTAGGTAAAACACTCTGTATTCTAAAATGCAGTCTTCTTACATTTTTTTCTGATTATATTTTTTAGAATTCTTTTGAGCTCAAACATTCTGTTGTGCCCAAAGGAACATCCATGATGGAATTAGTTGCAGAACACAAACTTGAAAATGAGTTCTAGATTTAAAACGGGAATATGTTTAGCAGCTAAAGCTATATATGCAGCTTCACCCCACTTTGAACACTTTTTCTTCCTAATCTCTCCTTTAAAGGCAAACTCTTGAGATAAGACATTTCCATAAATTTGTCAAATGCCTTCAAATTGAAAGTCTCATCAGAATCCTAATGGATGCAACAATAATACCAACTTTCAGATTAAGCAGCGACCCTAAACTCTAAGCTATAGTTCTTGTTGCTGGGAAATTATCTCATGCCCATAACTCAATGATTTGGGGTAACCAATAAAAATCCAATGAAACCACTGCTATGGAGTTCAGCTAACTTTAATATTTGCCTTAGAATTGGATAACCCATAAAATCTATTTACTAGGTATCTAGTTGAATGAAAAATATAATCATAAAGAAGATTTATTCATTAGGAATTTTATTCAGGTGCATTTCAAAATTGAATGTCTTAGTGAGAAATGGGATTTGGGTTAAGAAAGAAAGATGATAAAAATTTCAAAATTATCATTTTTAAAAATTTTAAAGCTTGTTGCATACACACATAAACTAGTACATTTGAACAGATTTATACAGAGAAGGGGAGGGGGGAAGACAGAGAGACAGAGAAAGGGAGGGGGAGAGAGATTGCAGATTAGAAAGGAAGTGAGGTAAGAGCACCACAGGTAGGTGCTCACAGGTGCATATTTAATTGCAGATTTTCTGAGCTGTATTCTTAATTCTATCAAATCATTCAGGCAAACATTCCTTTGGTCCTCCTGGGTTCAGTGACAGTAGGATGCTTCTTGAGAGCTTGTAGGAGATTTGCTCCGTCCCCACTGGTCTTTGGGATAATTATTTTGGATGATTTTCCTTAATCCTTCTCCTTGGTGATCCTGCCAGGTGCCACATTATGCCTCTTTGCTGACACTCTGCCTGCTGCTTGTAATTGCTCCCTGCTCTGCGCTCCGTTGTTGGAGACCCTGAGGCCAGATGAGGCAGAGTAATTGTCACTGATCTCATAACTTGTCCTCAGAGAAGCGATACCATAAACAAGCCTCATATTTAAAATACTGCAGTATGTATTTCTGCCAAGTAATGTACTCAGAGTTTCAATATGAGTGCCTTTCCAAATGGTGGAGATTAAGGGAGAGTTTGATGTACTCAGCAAAGACACAGGCATCTGAGAAGTTGGGTTGTTTTTCAGGGGTAGAGTGGATGGTGTTCAGATAGGAAGAAACGTAGGGAAAAACGGAGTGGTCAAATTTTTTGCTATAGTAAACGGTCATTTTCTGCTCCAGAATTGTACAATTTTCTTTTGAAAACCCCATTTAAACTCACATCCAATGCTTGAATCGCTTGTGAAGCAGGTTTACGGTGCACTGGTATCAATCCTAAGAGAGGACTCCAAACACCTCACCTGTGCCAGTTTCCATCACTTGCACTGGTCTGGTGAGACAGAAGACTCACACACAGGTTCATTACTTATAGATAGGCAGCAAGGGACAACAGATGCCTAGGATTCATGGAGAGCTGGTCCCCCCAAATCTCAGGAAAGCTGCTCAAAGCAGATGGAGTCTTGTCTGTGTGTGCCCCAGCTGCATTGCAGCTCAAGGGCCCTGAAAAGCAGCCCACCCTGGGTTTCATACCCCGGGGGTAACGGACTCACTGGGATAAAGTGTTGTAGGACATCCTGTTCTAGGAGGGACAGGAACAGAGCCCAGGCTGTTCCAGCCAGTTCCTCATGTCAGGATGCTGCATCCCCCAGCACATCCTGGGGTTATTCTTGAGAACAGGAAGTGAGGAAGAGGGGAGAACTGGGTCAGTCCAAGGCCACCCAGACAACTGTTCTGCAACCCCTGCTTCTAAAGAACAAGAATACTCCTTAGACCAAAAAGCTAAAAAACAAAGACAAAATGCCATACCTAAAAATCAGAAGCCATGTTTTTTTTTTTTTTAAATGAAACTGAAAATCTGGTTTCCTTGGATTGAGCAGGAGAGTGGTTCCTGGTAGATTTTGATCAGTGCTTTTGAGCAGAGCATCCTTTTCCTGCTGACAATTCAGCAATACTAAGTAATTGAATTTCTGTGTTTTTTTTCTCTGAGTTACTGAAGAAAAGTAAAGTTTAGCCATTTGCATGGTCCTGGCCTAGATCTCAACATCTAACTACCTGCTACTGTTTATTATTACTTATGGTCATTTTTTCCCTCCTAAAGTGTGTTGGGCATTATAAACATTGATGTACTGCTTTTATTGATTTGGCATGCTACCTTAGGTTTGCTTGAACTCATTTTCTTTGATTTGTTTTTGAAGTTTAATGTGTGTATTTAACAATTCTGTTGCTTCCTGAAAAATGTGAATGTAGCAAGATTTCTGCTACCCAGTACTGGTTAGGTCTTTTGGTTAATGAGATCAGTTTGTGGATTTGATTGTAAATAGGGTTTAAGAGGGTCAGAGGAGAAACATGCCTGGCATGTCTGACCCAGCTCTGTGTACTCCACCCTCCTCTTCCTCCAGCCCCAGCTACACCTGTACACACACTGACACCTACACACCATCGGGCACGGCTCTCTGCACACAGGAGGTGCTCAGTTAATTTTTGCTTTACTCCTTGTTACCTCCCACTGTTTCAAGATTTTTGAGTTGTTTATAACCTGTACTAAGCCACTCGGTATCCCCAGGAAGAAAATGCTGTTCTCAGTCACTGATCTCCTCGAATCTCATCTCATGACCTCGTAATATCTGAACCGATGATAAAGAAAAAGGCTAAACAGAGCTTCTCAACCTTGGCACTATTGACGTTTTGGGCTGGATGATTCTTTGTTGTAGGAGACTGTTTTGTGCACTGCAGGGTGTTTACCAATGCCCCAGGCCTCTACCCAAGAGATGCCAGTAACAACCCCCCAGTCATGCTGAACAAAAATATTTCCGGATCTTGCCAAATGTTCCTGGGGAAGAAAATCAAGCCCCAGTCAAGAACCACTGGGTTAAAAAAAATAAAAATAAAAAAAAATCAATGGTTTTGTGGAACACGTCCTCCTCCTGCAAAAGTAGCAGCAGGGAATACTTCCTGTTCACCACTGTATCTCTACCATCTAGAACAGTTCTTGCTACCTGGTGGGATTCAGGGAATACTTACTCACCTCAGGACAAAGAGGACAGAATATGGTGTATCGTGTGATAGTGACCTGTTAGCTTCTATTTTCTGGCATGCAGTAGGTGCTTAATACAGCTTTTCTATGACTATATGGTTTTCCCACTCAAGATGTTAGCTCTTGAGAGGAGGGTAGATTTGAGCTTGGGCATTACTATAATTCAGTGGTTCTTCAAGTTGGGGTGTCACCCTCTCACCCTCTTTAGAAATGCGCAGGAGCTGTGGCAGGTCGCTGTTTGCTATGTCCCTGCCAGGACTGCCGTGAGCAGTGCCTCAGTGGTCTTCAATCCCCTCCAGCTCTGTGCCTCTTTCCTAATGACCTGTGTTCACTCTTCAGACTCCTCCTCTCTCCCAGGTTACTCATGCACAGATGAAGGCAGTTTTGTGCAAACTGTGGTATGTGACCCATTATTGGATTCTCAAATCTTTTTTATTTATTTATTTATTTTTGAAACAGGTCTCACTCTACTGCCTAGGGAGAGTTGCAGTGGTGTCATCCTATAATAGCTCACTGCAAGCTCAAACTCCTGGCCTCAAGCGATCCTCCAGCCTCAGCCTCCCAAAGTGCTAGGATTACAGGCATAAGCCACTGTGCCTGGCCTGGATTCTCAAACCTTGGTTTGGTGGGTCACAGAAATAGGGCTGGGCTTGGTGGCTCATGCCTGTAATCCTAGCAACTTTGGGAGGCTAAGGTGGGAGGATCGCTTGAGGCCGGGAGTTCGAGACCAGCCTGAACAACAAAGCAAGACCCCCATCTCTACAAATAAATAAAAAAACAAAAAACCCCACAAAACTGGCTAGTTGTTGGTGGTGCACACCTGTAGTCCCAGCTACTCGGGAAGCTGAGACAGGAGGATTGCTTGAGGCCAGGAGTTTGAGGTTGCTGTGAGCTATGATCACAGCACTGCACTCTAGCCTGGGCAACAGAATGAGACCCTATCTCAAAAAAATTAAACAACAACAACAACAACAGCAACGAAACAGAAATAGGATAAAATAGAAAGGAAAGTATTAGAGTACATTACACATTGTCTCGGCAAGTAAGTACTGTCTCTTAAAATTTTTGTTCCAGTTATTTTGTGTTTGTTTATGTCCTGGTTGTAAGATTAAAAATATTTTTTCTTGTGGGCTCTTCTCAGAGTAGTTTGAAAGTCACTTACCTGTGGAGTTGCCCAGGGGTGGGTTGAGCAGAGCAGAAACACTCTCCCAGTTGGCTGGGTTCGTAAATGAAGGGCAGGAGAGCAGCAAGGAAGTATGGAGCAAAACCACAGAGACCTGGCCTCGGGGGCAGTGCCTACGCCTACATGTGTGACAACAGGAGAGTCATGGCGTCTTTTGGAGTACAGTGGTGGAGGGGACAAAAAGTGAAGTCAGACCACCACGGGCTTAAGCCTAGATTTCTAGTGAAAGCAATGCCTGTTATTCCTTTTGTGTGTTCTTTTCCTGACCATAGAGAGAATACAGCTGTTTTGTCTGTAGAATTTCTTTTCTTGGCCCCATGAAAAATGATATCAGAATATTTCACTGGTCTATTTTTCTAAGATGAAGGAGTCCAGTGTTACATTAGTCTGATCAAATGTCCCTTGCAACAATATTGACTCAGATGACAGCAAATAAAGGTCTTTCCTTTAAGGTAAAAGCCTGTCGCTCATGACATTTAGAACAAGTATGGGCTAGCTGGAAATGCCTCTTTTAAAATTGCTAACGTGAAGAACAAATGGATTAGAAAAACATGTGCTCTTGGTGAATCTTTTTCCTATGTAAATATAATTTATTTTCAATTCAGAAAGTGATTGATTTCATACACTATAGATGCTATGATTAAATTACATAAAACCAAGTACTGGTATATTATTACATAAAAAAGATGATAACCACTTTTTTTTCTTGCTTCATTTTAAAAGCCAGAGGAAAAAAGAACTACCAAAAAATATAGAATTAACAGCCGAGAACATTACAAAGAAGGTGTCTAGATTAAGCAAAGAGTACTAAAAAAAGATATTTACTGATTCAAGTATGCCCTTCTGAAAGTGTCTACATAAAGCCACTTTCGTTTTTAAAATTGTGCACAGTGACTCAGAGAATGCCTGGGTCTTTGGTTTTGCACAGGTTTCCAACACCATAACCAGGGCTGGATAAATTTAGGCCTTGGGCACCCTTGCAAGGATCCCAGTCCCGAAAAAACTTTCCCTGACTTATTTCTTATTCTCCACCCTAACCTGCTCCCACTCTGTCTTCTTACTTTGTTACTAATGTTTTTCAGTTCTATATTATCCCTTTCCCCTGTGACGCTATTTGTACTTTTCCACTGCCTCAAGTCCCTGTGGATTATGTTCTTTCTAGATCTGGTGTATCTCCAGAGACTTTTACATTTAGACAGCTTCCTTTTGGATGGCATTCCTGCAGGGTTCTTCCTTCTCTCATGAGCAGAACTTAAACATAGACAAACACAAGCATATTGACAGCAAGGTTTAGGGCATTAAGACAAAAAAAGGAATGTGTTGAAGGGTAGGTTGCTAGGTGAAGTAAGTGCTTTTAGATTGAAAAGAAATCATGGGGACTGTTTGTTGGTGTGTTTTTTACTGTGAAAGCACTTCAGGGTCAGAGAAAGATCAAACCAATGTGAAATCAAACGAACCATCAAAAATAATGAGAATTTAGTAAGGCATTTGTATACAAGATAAAGATATAAAAATCAATAGTCTTTCTCTGTTCTGGCAAAAAAACACCTAAAAGTGGAAATGGAATAAAATGTTCCATGTTTGATATAGCAACAATATCTATAAAATACTCAGCAATAAAGATAACAAGATACAGGACCTATATGAAGAAAAACATAAAATTGTTATTGAAAGACATAAAGCAAGAGATGAACAAATGAAAAGACACATTATGTTCTAGAAAAGGAAGGCTTAACATCACAAAGTATCAATTTTGTCAAAATTAATAGATCAATGTACAACTGTCAGTAAAATTCCAAAAATGTTTTTCTTTTTAGAACTGGAAAAAATGATCTGAAAATTTATATGGAAGGATAAGTACCCATGAATAGAAGAGAAATTTTTGAAAAAGAAAACTAACCAAAATGACTGCTTCTCAAATATCACAACATATTATAAAGTCACAGTAAGCAAACTGATGGTATTGTCAAAAGAATAGACTAATAGCTCAGAAAAGCTCAAGGGAGAACCAAGGAGTGGAACCAAGTACACAAGAGAATATGCAATATTCACTCAAAATATATTTATTGCTTACTATACACCAGATTGTAATCTAGGCATGGAAAAATTAAGCACTGCTATATCGTGGGGAAAAGGATAGATTATTTCATAAATGGAGGTGGCACAGCTGACTACTATGGGGTGGAAAATAAAATTAAACTTCTCTCATGTTATATACACAAATGCATTCCAGTGTCAAAGTATAATTCTTAAAAAGTTAAAAACTTGACTCTCATATGTATATATATTGAACACAAATTAAAGATTTATTTAATTCATTAATGAGGGAACCAGCAGATGGTAAAGCTGGTTCAAAAAGCATTTGAAGGACATTGATTTATGTAGCCAGTGAGGAAAGGCAGGCTGGAGCAAGCTTACTAAGAGTCAAAACTAGTTAATGTCCTACAGGGAAATAAAACTGTAACCTGAGTTATTTTCTCCATTGGACAGCAATAATTTGCATCTCTATTGGAGAAAACCTACAAGTTAACATAAAAAAAGTCACAGAGTCTGACTCCTAATCAATAGTAAATAGCAGTCAAAAATGGTATACCTCCTAGTCTACTGGGCCAAGAGATTTAAACAATCCTTTAATCATTAGAGAATTAACAGTTTAATGGACCTGTTAGACGATGCTCTAGTATGACAATGAAAAGATATGCAGTTACTTTTTTGTTGTTGTTGTATTTCCAAGTTTTGAGTTATTTTTCTTAATACCAGATATTTTAAAGAATTAAATGTGGACAAGAAAACAATAGAAAAAATACTTGCAAGAGAATCTAAGAAGTATCTACATACACATTCTGGGGGTGAGGAGATTTAAAACAAGACAACATTCAGAAGCTATAAAAGACAGACTATATAATGTTGGGGAAAAAAGCCTTTTATGTGGAAAAAGACACTATAAACAAAATAAATGAATAAAAACAGATTAAAAATATTTATCATGTAGGGGATGAACAGAGGGTTAACATAGAAAGAGCTCTTCCAGATTGACAAGATGATAAACACTCAATGGAAAAATGGACAAAAGATGTTCTGAGACAATCCAAGACAGAATAAAGATGCTCAAATTCACTACATACCAAGGGAATACAAACTATAGTAACAATGAGATAGCCTTGTACCTGACAAGATGGCGGAACAGCAGAGTGCTACCTGTGGCCGCTGGACATGCAGGGGAAAAGATATTCTCACACTCTGCTGGTGGAAGTGGGATTTGTTACAGACTTTGGGAAAATAAACTAGAAAGAGCTATTACAATAAAAAAATACATTTATCTCTCGACCCAGAAAATCTTACTTCTGAGAAACTGTCTGAAAGAAAAGCACCAGGTTTAAGAATGTTCAAGGATGCCACAGCATTCACTGGGCAAAAACTGGGGAAAAAACGAACGCTTCTTAATAGGGAATGCTGAATAAATTATGAAATATTCATCCTGTGTAGTACTATGCATCCATTAAGCAAAAAAGAATTGGACCCATACCAGGTGAGTAGAAGGGATTTCCACGAGTTATTGTTGTATGAGAAAAGCAATATACAGGAAAGTCTGTAAAATATGATCTCATTTTTATAAGACAAAAATGCAATTCCCACCACATATGTTTCTATGTACAGAGATGTTTTATATAATTATATAAACATGAAGAAAAATACAGAAAGATAAATCCCCTAGATTGTTAACATGGATAATGATGAGGGAGAGAGAGAGAGAAAGAAAAACCAAGCAAAATAGGGAAAGAAAAATGTAAAAAACTGCACTGGAAGCAACCTTAGCATGATCATTTCTATGCATTTGTATGAAACTATATTTGTATCCTGTATATGTAAAAGGATAATTTTTGCAAAAAGGTTCTGAGTTTCATGAGAGAGAAAGATATTTGCATAAGAAGTGTAATTAAAGGGAGAACAAGGGCTGGATGAGCACAGCAAGACAGATGAATAATTGTCACTGAGACCGGAAACACGGAAGCTGTCTGGTTTCCTCGGGAGAGCTACTGAGGAGGACAAGTCATGCTAACAACTGCAGTAAGCCCCCACAAGCTGGATTGCAAAGCTTTGGCAGACTTCCCTCCTCCCCGAATAAGAGCTAGATCTTCAGAGACTGAGGAGAGATGCATTCCTCTGCATAAAGAAAGAGGTGGAAATTTTGCAGGGGCGGGGGTGGGTAGGGATTCTGAGAGGGAGGGGTCAGAGGGGAAGGCAGAGATGCCGAGAGAGGATGGCTAACAGCGTGTCAGAGTAGACAAAGGACCCTTCACAACAGGACAGCTCAAATTGATTCTAAGTTCTTTTGCTGTAAGGTTCCCCTGCCTCCAACATGCACTCACCTGTGAAGATCGCTGTGCACCACCAGGAAAAAAAAATGGTGGAAGCAGTTGGATGGATGACAAGGAGGGGTGGTGGAGTAGAATGTCATAGGCTGGTATTAATGGTCCTTTTATTGTCTGGGAAGTGTCTTAGAAGGTCAGGAGCAGGGCATAGGGCAAAGTGAGCTCAAATTTCTTTTAGTGTCATAGTCTCTTTGTGAGATTTCTGGGCATGCGTCCTAAGGAAATACGCCAGTGCTTTGCTGTGGCGTGGCTCATCAGGGCTGGACTGCGAGAAACGATGACTGACCATTTGCTCAAAACTGTGACGTTCACACTTCACGCGCCTGTTCATCCTGTTGGAAAATGTCATCGTGAGATGTATTTAGAGACAGAACCTTAGCTTTGTTGGTAAGTAACTTTACAGCAATAGATTTAATTACAAGCTTTTTCTGAAAAACTGGCCAATTTTCCAAGTAATTCCCCCCCTACACACACACCCCCAAATTCCCTACCTGTGCCTCCTCATCAACTTATTTTAGGTATGAACAATTTTAATTTCCTTAAGACCACCACTGAAACACAGGGATTTGGGACACCTTTTCCCCTCCTTCCCTCCCTTCTTCCCTCCTCCCTTCCTTCCTTCCTATGTCAGATACTATGATAGCTCTGGGACATATCCAATAGAAAGACACTATGGTTCTTGTCTTTACAGAGTTTACACCTTATCAGAGGAAACAAGTAATTACATGAATAATGAGTGACAATTGTGGTGAGGACCCTGAAGAGGTACATGGGTCTATGAGAGTTTAGCACAGGGAATCTGGAGGGAGGTCCAGGCAGAGCATTGAGATTTTATTCCATGGACACGTCCTACTTGCCCTTCTACAGTGACCCTAAGAAAACAGGACAAAAGATTGGTAAGGGGGGGAGGGGCCAGGGAGGAACTAAATGGATCGAGATGGAGTGGTGAGGCATTTGGATCTAGGAATACTAAAATGAAGTTGGAATTTTGCCTAGGACCACTCCAGAAGAGAAACAGAAGTGCCCTCAGGGTTGCCAGCATTCGGCTACTTTTCCTACAGTTGGACTTACTGGCCAGGCCTCTCGCGCCTGCGGGAAGAGGGAAGCAGGCACCACTGGGCACCCACCGCGTGCTAAGTAAGCTCTTCGCTCAGGTTACCGTCTCTCCTCCCACGCAACTCTGTGAAGCTGGCATCATTACCGCCTACTAAATGCTTCTTGAAGAATAAAAGAAAACCCAATAAGTTACAATGTTTAAAATCATTGTTTGGGTTTTGTTTTGTTTTCATTGCTGGGTCAGCAACCGGCCCTTGGTTGTGCCCATGGAGTGGGAAGTGGAGGGAGAATTGGAATCGCCAGGTTGAGTTGCAAGATAGGGAGCGCACACACCTGGGGAAAGATCTCAGCGTGGGGAGGGAAAGATCTCAGCGTGGGGAGGGAAAGATCTCAGCGTGGGGAGGGAAAGATCTCAGCGTGGGGAGGGAAAGTGGGCCAGAGCGCAGGAAAGCCGGATGGGGTGGGGATTTTGAGATGCGCAAAAGTCTCATTGCCACACACGCGAGCAGGCACGGGGCTTCAGGGTAGAGATGCAAAAGAGATTGTTCGCGCAGTTTTCTGCATGTTCTGCCGGTGGACTAGCCTTTCCCTTGGCCTCTCCATCACGCAAGACCTGCAGGGTTCTTCAAGTCATTTGGATCTGCGTCGCTTTAGGATGCTGAGATGAGCCTTAAGTTGGGTATATTAAAGCCAGTCATGTTCGGGTTCCGGACAGATGAGGAAACTGAGATTTAAGATGGCTTAAATAACTTTCCAGAAGTCTCTTCACCCCTTTGTCCTTCAGTTTTCTCCCCTGCAAAACGAGGGATGGACTAGGTGATCACTGTGTTTTCTCCAAGGTCCCAAGCTGACTTCTTTCCATGCGCGACAGGTGAGCTGTTCCGCCTGGGTTCTTTTCCACGCCGCGCCTCCCTGGCAGGTGCCACCGCAGAAGCTGGAAATAGCCCTGGGACGCGGAATTAAAGAGGTGTGTTCCGCCACAGCGGGCCTGCGAGCGGAGTCCTGGCTCTGCTGTCCTCATGTCATGGAGGCAACAGCTTTGAACAAGCTCTTTCTTCCCCGGAGACGCTGCGCTCCGCAGGCCGCCGCCTTGGGCCGGAGGAGCTGGCCCTGCGCTTTGCCGCCCCCAGGGCCTCGTGGGGCAAAGCTGTTGGCTGAAGTCAAGGGAACTTGAAAACTTTCTGATTTTTCTTTCTATTTAAACACGGAATACACATTTTCTCATAAAGCTTCCTTAAAATAACATTGCTTTTCCGATTTTAAAAGTAACACATGCTGACTGCAGAATATTTAAGCACTTGGTAAAGTATATTAAGGGAAAACTTAAAATTTTCTGTAATCTCACATTGAGAGATCACTACTTTTAGGGTTTGGTGTATATAGTTTCTATCATTTTTCTGTTTTCACTTTTATTCCATTAATTTATTTAACAAGTATTTATTGAGAATCTGTTATGTGCCGGGCACTATGCTTGGATAAAGTGAAGAAGATAGAGATATTTCTGTCCTAATCTAGTATATATGAAGTTTACTTTTTAAAAAAAATATGATTGTCCTACTATAGATATATTTATTAATAATATGCTGCTGTTTTTCTTTGACATTGATCACCAGGGTGCTCCAATACCCCCAAATAGTCTTTGTAAACATCAGTTGTGTACGTTTATTGCCTCTTATGGGTGGTCCCATCTTCTTGTGGACCCACCTCTTGGGCACTCTTAATTTTTCCAGATAAGCACCAGAGCTGCGCTAGACAGAACGATGTGATACCTTTGCCAGGGTTTTTGAATTTGGGACCACCAAGAGTAAGTAGCATTTTAGTCTGGAAAGGTTCAGTAGTCAGGTCCCTTGTCAAGCTGGAGTAGGAGGAAATGAGACAGAAAGATAGACATTGGCAGAAATATGTGCTTGTGTGTGTGTGTGTGAGAGAGAGAGAGATAGAGATAGAGAGAGAGAGAGAGAAAGAATGAGAGCAAGAGGAGAGCGGGAGAGGAGAGCTGACAGTCCTTGAGGCATCCCAGCGCTGGGCTGCTTGCTCAGTGCTCAGCCTGGCCACCCATCCTGTGGACACCTGAGCTTGCCAATGTATTCTGCTTTTGTCTAAGCTATTTTGACTTTGGTTTCTGTCACTGACCATCATGAGACTTGGCTTATAAAAGAGGGATATATACTTATATATATTTTGGACATAGTTTTTTAGTTTCATTTAGTATAGTTTTGGTGTTTTTGGTAAGAATGTGAGGAAGTAAAGGAATATAAAGAAAGCCAACGATGAAGTGAAGATAGAGGCCACTTCAATTAGGCAGAATTTGCTCTAGCTCATAAGGATCACCCTGAAGTCAGAAGTTATAGGACTGCGAAATACTTTGGTGTAGGCACCATCAAATTTTATAAAATCACAGAACTGTTTGACATGCTATCCAATTTTACCTATTTTATTTTATTTATTTATTTTTTTTGTTGTTGAGACAGAGTCTCACTTTGTTGCCCAGGCTAGAGTGAATGCCGTGGCGTCAGCTTAGCTCACAGCAACCTCAAACTCCTGGGCTTAAGTGATCCTACTGCCTCAGCCTCCCGAGTAGCTGGGACTATAGGCATGCGCCACTATGCCCGGCTAATTTTTTTTTTTTTTTTTCTGTATAGATTTTTAGTTGTCCATATAATGTCTTTCTATTTTTAGTAGAGACGGGGTCTCGCTCTTGCTCAGGCTGGTCTCGAACTCCTGACCTTGAGCGATCTACCCGCCTCGGCCTCCCAGAGTGCTAGGATTACAGGCGTGAGCCACCGCGCCCGGCCCAATTTTACCTATTTTATAACTCAACTCAAGTTATAAAGTAGTAACCATTTGCCTAAACCCAATATAGTCCCCCGAAAAATCTCAGTTTATTAAAAAATGTGAAGAAAAGCAAGAAGGAATTATTATTACCCTCAAGCAAAATATTGGTGGTGAGAAATAACCAGCGAATCATCATGGAACCCTCTGCAAATTCCTGCCCGACCCCTACTTGATGGAAGAGAGGTTGAAGAACACAATTTGAGAACCACAGCGCTCCTGGATTTGGTCCTGATCAGAAATGAGGAGCTCTTGATTTTGGGGACTTCATTCTGCCCCTGCCTATATACAGCAGGAAGGGAATGTATTTTTATATGTGCAAAGCCCAAGTGTTCTAATGCTTGTTTCTGTCACAAATTCTGACTCTAATCATTGTTATGCCACTTTGTCAGATGTGTTCCCTCGGAAAGCTGTCAGCAAACACACATTCATAAGGGAATCCGGGAAGGTCCGTTTTCTTTGTGCTAACCCCATTCTTTGAATGTACAATGAGGTTTAGACTATCAAATTACTTAATAGGTCATGTAATACATTACTGCTGCTTGAATCCCTTAATCATGGAGAGTTTTATAAAATGAGGGAAATAAATGTAAGGCAGAGGGAAGAAAATCCCCCTGATGGGAGTGGGAAATAAAGACAGGTCGGAAGACTGTAGGCAGACTGCGGAGAATCCGGCCTTTCCAACGTGTAATGGCTTGTGGGAGAGGATTAGGTGTCTGATCTTACTCTCAGAGCAAACATGCAGGGGCAGCTGCATCATGCCGGCATCAAAGGCCAACAGGGAGCTCTTCGGCTGGGCCCACCCCAGGAATGTCACAGTACTAATGAGTTCCATTCACTGCTAAGAATACAGATCAGCTTTCAAGAGATCAGTGCTGGGAGATGTTGAGTGACTGTGTGTGTGCTCATTATTTATCAGACGTGGTTACTGAAAAGCTCCCCTACTCGACTTTGATTTGAGAAACTTTCAAGTCGCCATATAAATTCTCAGGGTGAAATCTGTAAATGTGTTAATTGAAATTTAATATTATCCAGGCTGATGATTTCAGATGAGAGCATCAAGGGTTAAAATTCCCTTCCTTATATATTCCTGTGCTCAAGGAATTGAGAATTTGCAGTCTTTTTCAAAACCAGGCTAGCCTTAAACCAAATGCAAAACATCTAAGTGTTCTGAAATATGAGTGTTAAAATTTTTTCACAGAAGTGTTTGTGGGGCAGACAGTGTGAGCCATGATCATTTTTTGGTTCTTAGCCCTGCAACCTGCCCCATCTGTTGAGTAGGATATGTTACCAGTACAGGGGAAGACAAATTGACATATGCTCAACTGGTGACATGGAGCCAGAATCAAATTTTCAGCCATATCCTTGTCACTAAGCCTGCCAGACCTACATTTGTAGACAAGAGTGTCAAGTGTACATCAAGCTGTTGTCATCCAAGATAGAATTGTATATTGCAAAACACTGTGGACAAATGTTTTGCCATCAGCTGCTGCCTAAACATTTTGTATCTATACACATTTTGTATCTATGCAGGAAAGCATATAAATGCTAGGACTCAGATCATATCCATGATATGTGAGATGTAAGCAGGTGTTTTCTAGAAGTGCAAGGAAAATGTTTCTGTGATGCTGATTAATTTAAAGCTATTATATTTGCTATTCAAAAAGTGACTTTTAGAAGGAATTTGAATAAGTTACTTCAAAAGCTCAAAGAAAACTCTGTAAGATGAAGGTACCATTTCTGTGGGTGTTTTTGCAAATGGGAACAAATATTTAATACCCCAGATCCTTTTAATGCTACACCATTATTCACAACAGGGTATAGAGGAATGATTTATGCCAGTAATAGTCAAAGCAAAACAGGGTATGCATGGTTTTCTTGTTTCAAATGCTGGGCTGAAAATTAATTTTATCAAACATTATACTTCTACCAAATTCACATTTACTGATACATAAACATGATGAATTTACTTTAAATTGACTCTATTCCCAACTTGTTTACTACTATTTCTTTTCCTATCACCTTTGTCTATCAGTTGGCATTGGCTACTTTCTAAATAGTTCAATTTGCTTTCCAGAATAATTCAACTTTTAAAGTTCAGTACGGTAATTTGTCTTGCATTCTTATATGTATTGCAATAGAAGAAAACACTGTAAAGAAAATACCTTGTAAAAAATGTATCTATATATGTTAGTAAAACAATGTTTGAAGAAATATACATCAAGTTATTAACATTAATAGAATTAATATTTGTTGCAGAGTGGTATAACTTACATTTTCTAGTATTTGCTTACTACCATTTTCTATTTTTCTACAATGAGTTTAGATTGTCTTAAAAACAAAGAAAACTCACTCCATCAAGATCGTTGGGAATAATTGGATAAAAAGGAAGCAATGGACTGAGGAGAGAAATGGGAGCTAAAGTAGGTTTAGAGCAATAGTAGATTTGACCCTAAAAGTCTAGATTTGTGTCCCTTCAGCTTGAACCTACAGCCCCCCTCTAGAGGGGCCATACCTGATTCTGGGGTCTGGGTGGGAAGCACTCACCACCCTTTTCCCCATTTCCTGTCTTCCGTTGGGGTAGGTACCTAACTCTCTGCTGGAAGTGTCCACTTCTCTCAATAGAGGCTGAAAATTCCAGTGCTTGTTTTCCCTGCATCTTGAACTTGGCCATGTGAACTCTCTTTGTCTTTTCCCTGAGGAGAACTTCTGGGAATGTTCCCAGGGAGGACCGCTGGGAAAGATTTCCCTCCTGATAAGAAGAGATGGGCAAGAAAAAAAAACCCTGTTCTTTTTTTTTTGCCTTTGGATGTGACTGGGATGTGGAGGTCTTCTGGAAGCACGAGGGGACAAGCTTGACATCAAAAGCCAACCAACTGAAAGTGGTAGACCAGAAAGATCAAAAAATGCCAAGTGCCCGTATGATATCCTTGAGCTACTGCGTCAATACTCAGATTTCTCCACCTCTAGACTTCTTGTTATTTGAATTAATAAGCGCTGTTGTTTAAGCCACGTTTAATTGTGTTCTTGTATGTGACAGTTTCCTTTTCGTCCTCCTCAGGTAATAACAGAGGTCTCCGTGCATATAAGCGCATACACCCACATGCCCAGACACTAGGGCGAGCCCTGCTGGCTCTCCATCCCCTTCACCCACCTGGACGGGGAGAAGGCTGTGCTGAGACATATAGATGAGGCCGCAGGAGCTGGGGCGAGGGGAGGGATCAGAAACAGGTGACAGGGAAATGAGGATTTTTCTCTCAGCTATGCCGACTAGAGCACACTGAAAGGAAGTTACCCAAACAGTCCTCCCACTTCAAGCATTCAAGTTATTTGACATTTTGGGGATTACGGTGGGACACGGTGATCATAATGGAGTTTAAGAAAGATCAATATTTAATGACATATATTGAAAAAGGTTCCCAACTTTTCTAGCATTAGACCCCCAAATTTCAAGGAGACACCCATACCACAGGGTATAGGTATATTTTTATCTCCACTGATTGAGAAAATATATGAAAAAAAGTTATGATTAATATGATAATGTTTGTATGCTAATTTTTATTATGTATTATCAATCATAGCAGCGATTCTGTTCATTAGAAAATAATTCAGGGAAGAGACAAATTGTGTGTTCAGTCTTTGGACAAGACTCATTGTACACACCCATGTATGGCCTCTCCACAGACCACAGGTGGGGAACCTGCATTTTAGGCATCCTCTAGTCGGCTGTGCATGACAGAGCAATACTGCGATGGAGAGAATTTAAAATATTTATTATGTGATGTGAGTAGAGCAGCGGGGCTGAATTCTGGTCCCTTAAGAAAAATTTTCAAAAGCAACTTTTTATCCTTTAACTAAAAAAAGAAAGAACATCCAACAGAAACAGCTTCTGACTTTTGTTTTCTTGTTTCCTCTTCCTCTCGTTGTATCACTGGGCTACTTGATTATATTCCAGTACTTGATTTCTGCATTACATATGCTGCCTGTTAATAGATTCTAAATAAAAAAGTTCTTTTTTTCATGCAACTTCATTCCAATGTTATCTATCTAATATAGGGTTTCTTTACCTCAGCACTACTGGCATTTTGGGCTGGACAATCTTTGGTATGGAGGACTGTCCTGTGCATTGTAGGGTGTTTAGCAGCCTCCTTGACCCCGGTGTGCTAGATGCCAGTGGCACTACCCAACTGTGACAACTAAAAATGCTAGGCCCAAAGCTTAGGCCTGACCTCCGTTTCCGGTCGTTAGACTTGCTTATGATTGTCCAGCTGAAGGTTCTCACTGCGGTGGCACCAGGCCGGGTTATGTGCACCAAACGATGCAGAAAATTCACAGTGACTCAGGGAAGTCAGTGCCACTTGTGTGTGCTACAGGTTAGACTGTTGACTTCCTCATCTCTTCGATGGCATTTTTTGTTTACTTCCTTCTGGGTTCTGTAAGTAGGAGTAACATAAATGGAAAGTGTGTATGTGTGTGTGTGTGTGTGTGTGTGTGTGTGTGGCTATGCATGATTTTTGGAGTAAGGATATTCATGTGTTTATTTCCTGAAAGGGTTAATATTTTCCATGACCCTCCTCCTGGGAACTGGAATGTGCTGACTCATAATTGCAGTTGTGAACGATGGCCTCACCTGTCCTACAGATGAGTTACGTGGGCTACAGTGAGACAGTGTATAGGAAGTGGGGTAGTGCGGCAGATTGACAGCTTTTCCATAAAAATAGAGAGCTAGGAATGGTGACAGGAGGACAGTGGAGATGGCCTCAAGGAACAGATGGCCAAAGGAAAAGTGCTGCAAAGAGTCTTACCCTGAGGATGGGGTGAGCCGGAGGAATGGCGCCACCCGGGAATAGCTAGCAGGGACAGGTGTCAGGAGAGCCACTACGGATGCTGATGCAAGGCCGGGTTGCCAAGGTGAGGGCACAGGAAGGTGGCTGAAAGGACATACATAGGTAGGATGATGGAGGCAGAGAGGAGAGTGATGTTATTGACTGGGACACTTTAAAACCGACTATTGAGTGGTTCTAGACTTAGCCATGAAGGAAGTGTTTGCTGCGTCACTCCAGTTGCACGGTGCCTGGTGCCTGTCTGAGAGGTGGAGAGGTTGATTCTGAAAGGAGCGGTGGTAGATGGAATGGGAGAACGAATGCGATTCACTCAGAGAATTCTCCCTTCCCGGAGCAGTGATATCTGATGTGGGCTATTAAGTTATTTCCAATTTGGTGTTGTGACAGCCCTGGATTTTCTTTTTTTTTTTGAGACAGAGTCTCGCTTTGTTGCCCGGGCTAGAGTGAGTGCCATGGCGTCAGCCTAGCTCACAGCAACCTCAAACTCCTGGGCTTAAGCGATCCTACTGCCTCAGCCTCCCGAGTAGCTGGGACTACAGGCATGTGCCACCATGCCCGGCTAATTTTTTGTATATATATATTTTAGTTGTCCATATAATTTCTTTCTATTTTTAGTAGAGACGGGGTCTCGCTCTTGCTCAGGCTGGTCTCGAACTCCTGACCTCGAGCGATCCACCCGCCTCGGCCTCCCAGAGTGCTAGGATTACAGGCGTGAGCCACCGCGCCCGGCCGACAGCCCTGGATTTTCAGCAAAGCCTTGAGAAGTGGAGAAGGTGCCAAATCCATGCTTGGAGGAAATACGACAGGAGATGGCAACATACACAAGTGGCATTGGCTTGGCCTGCCTTGATGGGGAACTGGGCTGGCCTTGAGGGAGATAGGTAGTCAGAAGAGACTGCCCCAAACCTTCAAAAATATTGGCAATGCTGCTGGATTTCCTATGATTCTTTGGGACGGGAGCACAGTTATTTTGTTTGAATAGCAAGGAGATCGATGATTCCAGAAGGTGGAGTGCTTGGGGGCATTTGTGTTATATTACTAATTCTCCAATGATAAGGGATTGGGTGTTAAAAACCAGCATTTTTTATACAGTATAATGTTTCCCTGTAATTAATTGAAATATGTAATAATGTAGGAAAATCATAAATTTTACCAGCTACAAGCAGGTTCTCCTGACTACATTTGCAAAAATATGAGCATCAAAAAGAAAAATAATGATCATGGATTATAACATTGAATTTTAAAGGAATCATTACATTTCATAGTGATGTTTTAAAATGGTCAGGGGTGAAGGAGAAGCTCTCTTTTAAAAAAGGATGCCAACTAATACATGTGGAAGAGGTGCCTGCATTAGAAAATCCTCATTTTGCCACCAACACCACAATGGCCAATGTAGGCAAGAGTCATTAATTGGGTATATAAACCAATGGTGAAAAGCTGTCAGGGAAAAATATTCACATCATCTCGAAGTATCATTTATTATTTAACTGATTAAAAAAGGGAAAAGTATCTTTACAGTGAAGAAATTTAGCAGATTCCTTCTTAACCAAATGACCAAACTTCGCATCATCAAAAATGTTCCATAGTGTGGCCAACACCTTGCCAAAAAATTGTTAACCTGGATTGAATCATAGGGAAATGATCATGCAAATCCAAGTCGTGGAACATTTTACAAAACACCTGACTCTTCAAAATGCCAATGTGATAAAAGACCAAAAAAGGAGAAGAGTTGATATGGAGAATTGTTGAGAGGAAACCAGAAAGACAAAGCAACAAAATGCCATGTGTCATCCTTGTTTGGATCCTGGATTAAAAAAAAAGCAAACAAAACAGCTTTAAGGACTCTAGTGGGTCAACTGGAAAGGTTTGAACCTTGACTATATATTTGATGATATTATATCAAACTTACATGCTTTGAGTATAATAATGGCGTTGGGCTTATGTAAGAGAATGTTCTTATTATCGAGAGATAAGTGCTGAAATATTTAGGGTTGAAGTGTTGTGATGTCTGTAATTTACTTTCAGATGGTACGCCCCCAGCCACCCACACATCAAGAAGGGAGTAAGATAAAGCTAATGTGACAAAATGTTTAAAATTAGGGAATCGAGAAGAAAGATATGTGGACGACCCCCCTTTACTATTCCTTCAATTTTTCTGTAGGGCTGAAAAATTTCAAAGTGATAGAGTCAGGTATTATCCAGAGTAGCAAATCTGAAACCAGGTGGTTTCAATAAATTATCAAGACACAATACTAGTGTCCTGTCAAAAATGTTCCTGTAATTCCTAATCTGCCAGAGTGCCCTGACAGCTATCCTGTTACATGTCAGCACCCCACAGGGGAAAGTGTAGCGAATGAATTAGTTAATGTCTGCAGACATTTGCTGTTATGGCTGGTTTGCAAATGCCTGGATTAGAGGGTTTAGACAAAAGACAAATAAATAAACAAAATTTGGTGAGCTTAACCTAGTAATGTTACTGATGGCCCCAGCTGCTGCAGGCCTAGCCCTACTGAGACATGGGGGAGGCCGCATTGGTGACAGTAGCTGGCGCACAGGTCCTATCTGTGCCAGAAAGACAGGATTTGTGCTCCGAGGGGCCTACACGAAATGTGCAGGAAAGAAAGATAGCAAGAGAGAGCTACACAGAAAACTGATCAAGTTGAATATTCTCACTTATAATAGACAAATTTATTTTTTTACTTAGCCAAGATCTATATTTTTTATTTGATATAGATTCTGAGTAAAGGGAGTTTAGAAGGGCTAGTTTTTTTTTTTCTTTCTTTGGCTCCTGCATTGGGAAAGACTATCTGAACTGCAATTTTACATATACTGCGAAAGCCAGTTGAGAAAATAATGAAGCGTAAAATAAATGAGTGCTTTCTAAGACAATGGTTATAACTCCATATAATCAACTATCCTATACAAAAGTTCCATGAACTCTGCTGCAATGCAGAAAAGTATCACTTACTATAATACTTCCTGGACTTCCCTGTGACTCATCGTGGGAAACCTGACAGGCCTAAGTGAGCCAGACACACTAAGCACAGTGGCCAGAGGCCAGCCGGGGACTGATGGGAACAGAGACAGTCTGTGTGCTTCTCAGTGGTGGTATCAGCCTCTTCCTCTGATCTCTTGAGTTTGTCCTTACCAAAAAACTTTCTTTTTTTTTTCTGTTTTAGTTCAGCATATTACGGGGGTACAAATGTTTAGGTTACGTATATTGCCCTTGCCCCACCCGAGTCAGAGCTTCAAGCATGTCCATCCCCCGGACGGTGCGAACCATACCCATTAGGTGTGTATATCCCCATCCCCTTCTCCCTACTCCTATCTGCCCGACATCCGATGGATGTTATTACTATATGTTCGGGCCTAAACTTTCTCATCAATTTCTCTCTGAGGCCTGAGACTGTCCTTGTGGTGGGGGATCCTGATGGTGGCATGTGTTTGGTGGGGGTTGGACATAATCCCGCTCAGCGAATTCATGATCAGTGGGTTTGGCCTCAGCTTTTGGGCCCCCAAGAGCCGCATCCCTGGGGAAGCCCTCTGCAGGGCCCACCAGGCCAGTGCTCTAGTACCCAGAGAGAGTCCTGCTGAAGCAGAATGTTTTGACATGGCTGTCTTCAAAGTGGGTCGTTAGCATGAAATAAAAATACTGTTTCTATTTTTAAAAATCACCAAGCAGTGTATGCCACGGCGTTCCTAATTCCCATCCCATAACACTCTCGACCCTTGCCTTGGCTGGGATCCTCACTCACTCTGGGCTCCAAGATGGAGTGAGGATATCTGTTGCCCAAATTACTTGGCAATGTTTTTAAAGACTGAAATTTTAACGGTTTGTTTTATAGGCCATCTTAAAATAACCACATCAAAATGTGGGCCCAGTTTTAGGTTTCCATGTAGCTCTCAATAGCATTTTTTTTTCCTTCTTGTAAATTGGACTTGGGCTGGAAGACTGACCTTCCTTGACTCCTCAGTCAACAGACTTTTCTGTCTGTGGACATAATCCTTTCTGGCACCAGGACTTCGCCCTGAACCACAGATTAGCACCTGCTGGTCCTTCTTGGTGCTAGTTCCCCTATCCTGTACTCCCCACTTCCTTCCCAAACCCCGTGCCCGCTGGTGGGATCCCACCATGTTTGGGGCAGATATTCTGGAAACTTCTTGTGGTAACCACTGTATGTGGTTAGGCTTTTGGTCCTGCCTGCTGGCTTGAACCTCTCAGTGATGTCCACTGCCTGGTTTGTGCCAGGGTTTGGCCAACCTGCTTGGCTGGGGTTGGCCTCTGAGGCCGAGAGAGGTCCCCGTCCCTGACGCCGAGCATTGATTTCTCCCACTCCTATTTCCTCTAGGGCGGGGCCTTGGGTGGGAGGAATCCACACGCTGGTGTCAGGCTGAATTGCAAGTCCGCTGTAGTCTTTGCAACGCACTGGGCAAGACAACGTACGCTACGGGGGTACAGAGGGAAACTGCGACCGTGCCATCGCCTTCGCCTGCCCCTTCGACTTGCATTGATTGACTTCCTCAGGAATAACAAAAGAAGGGAAGAAGAATAAAAGGAAGGCAGGAAGAGAGGAAAGCAAAGAGGAGGAAGATACAAGAATACAACATCTGTGGATGTTCTGAAGTTATTAAAAAATGGACTACAGTTGGAACTTCAAAAACTGGTGTATCAATAGGCCACCACATTGTTCACTCCCAGCTCAATCACGTAACAGCAATAAAGTCCAGGAGGCAGGAGCGAACGCTGGAGGTGGAGGCTGCTAAGACCACGTTTGACTCCTCTTCCTCTATGTCTAGGGGGATGTATCCTTGGGGTGGAATCCAGCTCCTCCACTTTGGTCCTGGATGGACCTCTAGCAACACAAGAGCTTGGAGAAACACTCTGGCTTTGAGAGAGAGGATTTTTAAACAGTGTAATAATAGTATGTAGCAAAAGAAACCAGCTCTAGCTAATTCTAGCAGAAAGGGGATTTATTAACGGGAAATACAGACGGCCTTAAACAAATGAAAGAATGATAAACCTCTCTCACAATAAAATGAAATTTAAAACTACACTAAAATATAACTTTTCGCCGATCAGATTGGCAACAACACAAAGGTTGGACAACGTACTCTGGCAAGGCTGTGGGAAGCAGGCACTCTTGGACCTTGCCGGAGGGGTGAGAAATGACAAACTGCTGTGGAGGGCAATTGGCGGTATTTACAAAAATTACAAACGCACTTATCCTTTGACCCAGCCATCCTGTTTCTGGAAATTTCTTCTAAAAACATACCTACATACATTAAAAAATGACACGTGCAATGCTGCCTATCATAGCAAAATATTGGGAACAAGGAAGTAAGCAGCAATAGGTCCTGGCTAAAATAAACCAGGGTAGGGATCCCCACAGGGGAAATCCATGCCACTGTAAAGGAGAAGAGAAAGCTCTCTCCGTACTCATATGGGTATTTTGTTAAGTGCAAAAAGGCAAAGGGCAAAGGAATGCCCATATCTACACATAGTGTGTATATAGCACACTATCTTTTGTGTTAAAAAAAAGGGAATGATAAGAATATTGATTTTTACTCACTGTATCTGCAAAAGGAAATGCAGGATGAATACATAAACTTTAAGAGTGGTTATCTAAAGATTGTGAGGGGCAATGGGGCGCACAGGAAGAGGGAGCGAAACTGCTTCATGCATATCTTGTTGTATTGCTTTGAATTTAGAACATTAAATAAAAGATACTGTAATTTCCTGGAGGCCCTGATAAGCAGGCTTGGAGGCTACGAGTTGAGAAACAACAGACCAAATCCGTCGGCCAGATCTGTGCAATAAGCCACACACAATCCATTCGGAGAATGGCAGCCGTGGTGGCCACAGTGACATCCAGTGGTCCTAGTGGCGGCATCTGTGTCTGGTGTCCAGTGTCAGGAATATGGGCAGCACATGCCATCGTGGCTGTGTCCACTGGTGTCCTCACCGTGACACACACATGGATGGCAGCGTGCCAAGAGACTGATCCCTGCAGCTGTTGGGGCTGCAGATGATACCAGGGCCAGAGCCCTCAGGCTGGCTGTCTGGAGCAGCAAACGGCCTCAACTATTCGCTACCCTGTGCATTACAAACAGTATCATTTTCTAAATGTGCTTTTCTTTGAAAATGTTTGGGAAGTGATGGATTAGAGAACAAAACTTTTAAAGAAGGACTTCTCCGCTTGCCTCCAGTGAGGATAATAAATCACAAGGATCAAAGCATTTAGATTTGTTAAATGCAAAGTTGTTTATTTGTGCTGATGTGCTGAGGGTGGATTTACTGCTGTTGATGTGAAAGCACTCGATGCTGTGCTCTGGAGGCTCGCTTGCAAGGAAACGAAGGCCCCGCTAAAGCTGCCTTCCTGGGAGATTACGGTACTTACCTGGGGGTTCACAATTAGGGAACGTTTCCCCCATACGTACAGCGGAACTTTAGGGTGGCATTTACTTCTGTATTCTCTCACTTATAGGAACACACAGAGAAAAGAAGTTTTGATGGAAGGGGAGAGGAAGAGCCAATATACGATGCCCCGGAGTGGCCTGTCACAAATGTTCTTTAAGTCCCTTGATGTAGTCCATATAAATCAGCCTCCTGGGTACCAAGTGAGGTGGAGATGGCTCGGCATTTGACCTGGAGAGGCAAATTGAAGATCTGGCAAACCTAAACTTATTTTTACTGCTTTATGGATGCCCCAGCAGATTATAAACAAGCTGGACTTTCTCTCTTTTTCTTGTCTTCCCACTGCAAGATAATACAATAATGTATATTTGGAAATTTCCTTTACAACAGCTACACATGTGAGTTCATAGCTCAGTATTTCTGTTGCTTCTTCCCTCTTTCCCTTTGAAGACTTGGAATAAAAGCTTCCATAGCATGAAGCAGATTTCCTATCTTTATTTTATTTTATTGCTTTTTTTGCCAATAAACCATCTGGCAAAAGGGTGCAATCTAAGGGAATTTATTGACCGAGTCTTGTTGGAAATTTGTGCTACAAATTAAAAAAAGCTCAGCCCCTGCAGTTGTTTTTGAGTACAGTGGTCTGTCTAATCTGTGGGGGGAACATTCCAAGAGCTCCAGGACATGCCTGAAACTGTAGATTGTAACCAAATCCTGATATACTATGTTTTTCCCAATACATACATACCAATGGTAAACTTTTGCTTTTTCGCTTAAAGGAAGCGTTTTATGTCTTCTCTTAGGCATATCTGAATAGCCAACATCACTGTTCTTGTGCTGTGGGGCCATTATTAAGTAAAATAAGGGTTCCTTGAACGCAGACACTGTGATCAGAGAAGCGACATGGCTACTAAATGACCTCCCGAGGAGGTAGCACATGCGGTATCGGATACGCTGCACAAAGGGAGACTTTTCATGCCAGGCGGGACAGGGCAGGATAGTCCTCACGCTGCTCAGAACGCTGCACAATTTGAAAGTTATGAATTGTTTATTTCTGGGATTTTCCATTTTATATTTTCCAACTGAAGTTGACTGTGGGTAACTGAAATCGCGGGAGGTAAAACCGCAGAGCGGGGGAATTGCTGTAACCGCAGTGAGTTGCAGTGTTCCATTAGTTTTATTTGATTTTATTATTTTTTTTACCTCAAAAGTATGACTCTTACTGAGATTAAAAATAAACATGCTGGCTTGAAGCTCTGACTCGGGGAGGGCGGGGGGAGGGGCAAGGGCAATACACGTAACCTAAACATTTGTATCCCCATCATATGCTGATATAAAAAAAATAAAATAAACATCCTGATGTTAGGCAATAGTCCTATTCAGAAATTGTATATTATATCATCACCTATTTAGAAAAAGCAACAACAACAACAACAAAAAAGCAAAAACAACAACAAAAAACCAAAACCCAACAGCTAGATTTTCTTAAAGTTAAAAACTTGTATATCATGCTACCATGGTATGTATCTAAGATTCAGTAGCTAGAACTAGCCATAATACTATATTATCATATTATTTGAAAGACTTCTATTTTTTGTTAGTCATTTTACATAATATTTGGTTCAGAACAGGTTTTTGATGTTGTTATTGGCCTCTGAATTTTTCTTTTATTTCTTATTTTTAATTATATGAGTACATAATAGTTGTATATATTTATGGGGCAATGTGATGTTTTGATTATAGGTATACAATGTGAATTAATCAAATTGGGGTAATTGGGGTATCCATCACCTCAAGCATTTATCATTTCTTTGTGTTAGGAACATTCCAATTCCACTCTTTTAGTTATTTAAAAATATATAATAACATATTATTGACTACAGTCACCCTGTTGTGCTATCAATTATTAGATCTTGTTCATTTGTTGTGCTATCAATTATTAGATCTTGTTCAGTATCTTGGATACTAAAAATTCCACATGGGTCCTCTTGCATTTCCTATAGAAGTGATTCCCAGTGCTGCACATCAGAGATGCTTGCAGAGTTTTTAAAGCATGACTTTGCCTGGGGCCCCACCCCAGGGTTATGAGTTAATTGGTCTGGGTGGGGCTCTTTAGTCTCTAAGGGCTCCTAGGTGAGGTCAGGGGTGAGAATCATTCTCTTTCTCAAAACTGGCCTGTTCTTCCTTATTTGCTAATTTCAGTGATTTCCCAGTCCCCCCTACTCCCCTTTTCTTATTGGGCTTTTCTGGTAAGCATCCTCTCTTTATTCCCCTAGCAATTTTCTTCCTTTAACGGAATACAAAGGCAATTGTTACTGCTTTATTGGATTGTGAGGTTGCTTAGAAAAATAATAAAAATCACATGAGCACACATAAGTTAAAAATATACTTGACTTAAGAGGCAACCTCGGTGAGAGTTGAACCCATAACCTTTTGTACCAGCCTCAGGGAGATGACATAGGATATGATTAAAAATATTATTGGACAGAATAAATAGACAGTGCATATATATCAATCCACAAATCTGGATTTACATTACTCAGGAGGGTAATGTCCACAGAATCCCAGGACTAAAACGTGGCCGTCCATGCCAAGGTTTCTTTGAATCCAGTTCACGTTGGACTCGGGACAAAGTTCATTCCTGAGCCTTAGAGCACACTGAGTGGTGACGCTGTAATGAAGTGCAGAGCACCTGAGCCCTTAAACCAAGTGCAACAGGGGACTGTGGGGCTGCCTGGGAAGGACTTTCATGAGAGAGAACCGTAAAACTTTTGTGAGACCTCTGCGAAAAACTACAGCTGTTGTTAACGTGGTTGTTGCCCGGATCCTGGGCTGAGCAGCAACCTTTTATCCGAGGCAGTCAATTCCTTTTATTAACATAAACAACAAGTCTCTGGAAAGGACAGAGTCAAGGAAGCTTCAAGGGACAAGAGGTCCTCTGAGTGGGGAGTTCTCCCTTGGACCCCACATCATTATTTGTAGGGTTAGGCTGATTTCTTGTTTATAGACCCTCACTAACAGTTTACATTAGGGTTTTTGATATATTTTCCATTTCATTGAACCCTTTTAATGCATGTTGTCTCTTCGTGTATGTTAATGCTTTTTCTTTCTTAGAGTCTTCCCATCCCTACCACCACTGTCATAGTGCAAACTGCCATTGTGTCCTGCCAGCATTGCTGTGACAATGTCTTCATCTCTCTCCCCTCTAATTTGTTCTCTACATTCCAACATCATGATTTTTCTTAAGTGTAAATGTATTGTGTATCTCCTCTGCTTAAAAGCCTCCATTAGTCCTCATCACTCTCAGGATAAAATTTAAATCCCTAAGAGGGCCGACAAGGCACTTTATAAGCAGTCCTCTGCCTACGCTGCCATCTCCTCTCCTCTCACCTGACCCCTACCGTCTACCCCCTCCCTACCAGTTGAGGGTGATCCACTAACATCCTGCATCAGAATTACCTAAGATACTTGTCAAGAAACCCAGATTCCTGTATTTCATTCCATACTGATGGGACCAGAATCCCCGGGAGCTCCCAAGGAGAGTCTTCTAAGTGTCAACTTGAGAACCATTTGCCAGGCCATTGAAATTGCTGAGTAGAGATGAAACGTGACTCACCTGGACTGTAGTGGCTGAACTGTGGCCAGGGCTGCCCACAGAGGATGATTTCAAAGATCAGAGAGCACTGGTTGGGCAAAGATATTGATTGCCTTCTGGAGCTGCTGTGCCTGACATTACCACGTTTAGAAATCTGGGAATCCTTGGGGTACACTTGAACGTCATCTTTTAAAATACAAGGTATCTTAGAAATTTAACTTGCAAAAAGGCTTTAACGTAGACTTTTAGAGATCTGGATAAAATGCAGTGGAAAGAGGATGAGATTTAGAGTCGGATGACCTGAGTAAGGTTTGAATTTGCCTTTACTGATATTTCACTGTACTTTATTCATTGGGGAAGTTATTTTAATTTCCTGAGCTATAATTCCCTCCTCTGTAAAGGAGACTAATAATATTGGTAGGTTTCAATAAAGTGAAGAAATGTTTTGTAAATTGTTAAGTACCATCACCCAAGTGATAGTTTTTCTGTCTCTTTCTTTGGATTTGATTGAAGAAAGAGGACCTAGGGTTGAGAAGTAATGGGATACTTAGTATTCAGAAAATATTTTGAAGTGTATTTCAGTGAAAACATTATAGATTAGAATTGGTGGGATACAGATAAAACAGTGCTTAGAGGGACTATTTAGCATTAAAATTGAAAATGTTTGCTCTTAAAAAGGATGCTGTTAAGAGAATGAAAACACAAGGCACGGACTGAGAGAAAATAGCTGCAAAACATGTATCTGACAAATGACTTGGATATGGATTATACGAAGAACTCCTACAACTGAAGCGTAAAAGACAAATGATCCAATAAAAATGGGGAAAAGATTTGAACAGGTGCTTCACCAAAGAAAATATATGGATGGCTAATAAGCACATGAAAAGATGCTCAACATCATTAGTTATTATAGAAATGCAGACTGAAACCATAATGTAATATTACTACATATTTAGCCACTCGAATGGTTAAAATTAAAAAAGATCGACCGTATCAAGTGTTGGCAAGGATGTGGAACATCCAAAACCTTCATCCATTGATAGTGGGAATGTGAAATAGTGGAATCACTTGGGAAAACAGTTTGACAGTTTCTTAAAATGTTAAATGTATACCATACGAACCATTCAAGTCCCAGATATTTACCCAAGAGAAAGAGCATATATCCATGCAAAAACTTGTACATAAATGTTAATAGCAGCTTTATTTTAATGCCCCATACTTCAAAGAACCCAAATGACAATCAACAGATGAAAAGATAAATTGTGACCCATCCCTACAATGGAATATTATTCATCAGTAAAAAACAATATTTTTATTTTATTTTACAAGGTCTAATGGCTCTTGGGAGTCTAGGTTAAGAAGCCAGCTTTGCCTTCCCACCCTGTTTTATATTCTTCATAGCACTTACCTCTACCTGAAACTGCTCATTCACTCATTCCATTGTTGCTCTCTCTCTTCCCACAGGAATAGAAACTCCATGGTAGCAGGGATTGCTAATTCACCTGCCCATTTTTATCTCCTTAGCACCTAGATCTAAGGAGTCTAGTCTGACTAGTGTCTGGCCCATAGTCAGCTTTTAATACACCTTTGCTGAATTAATGAATGAATAAATGAGTTTCTGAACATGTGAGGCTGAGACTCAAGCCATGAATAATGGAAAAATGGCCAAACTACTATCTTTTTTTAATCTTTAGAGCAGTAGGTTTTCCTTCAATGATAGATACTCTCAATCTCAGCATTTGGGGCTTACTCTTTATCATTTATCAAACAGAAATCTTTGCGTTTTGACAGAGATAGTGGGGAAGGCTGTTTTTTATATTATTGTTAGATCTGCAGATAAGAATTTCCTGTGGTCTGAGAACACAGGACTCTTGGAAGGGCATGATGAAAAATCAATCCTGCTGGTGACATTTCCCCTCTTCTCTTATTACTTCAAGACTTGAGTATGCGAAGTGTTTTTTTGAAATTCTGGGAACATCATTTTTCTCTATTCTGCTATTTTGTCTCCAAGTGAAGCCACAGTTCTCCTGGGCTAACATCACAGCTATTTCTTCACCCTCGGTTGTAAAGGTCTCTAGGAGAGAATTATGTGATTTTAGGTGTAAATCAGGAAGAAAGACATCGACTGTTTACATTCAAAAAGGCTATTTCCATGAAATTCATTGTGGTGATAAAAGATGACAAGGGGGACATTTCTGTGATCCAGAAGCAGTTTCTAGAAGACAGCTTTATTTTAACATTTCCAACAGGGATATTCAGAGTCATAGCAAGTTTCCCTTGTGCTCCTACTCTCCTCTTAAGGCATCTTGAACAATATTTGCCTGATACTTATTTCTGCCTGTCCTTCCCTCTATAAGGGCTCTTAAGAAAAGTGACTGTGAGCTTTGTCCTATGTGGTATTTACCCTTGCTTACATTGACCTGGGTTTGACTTTCTGAATAAGGACTTCACCACTCTCTCCATCAGAAATATTCCTAGTTGATCCTTGTACCAAGGAAAGGATAAGAAACCCACCTTTTCTGCCAGACATCTCTCTCTGTCTCTCTGTATCCTTTAATCTGACAGCTTCCTTTCTCAGAAGAGTCAACACCCCAAGTTGCAGGTAGAAGTGCAGGCTCTGGGCTCAGGTTGTTTGGGTTCAAACCCTGTTCAGATTCTATTCAAACTGGTGTGATCCTGGGTAATTCACGTGCCCTTTCTAACTCCCAGTTTCCTCAAGAGCTAAAAAGAGATATTGTGAGGATCAAATAAAGCAACTCTTGGAATGTTCCTCACATGTGGTATGTGCTAAATGTGGTCATTTTGTCATTATTTTTATTATTATTCACCTTACTGGTCTAGAACTCTCCTCTAAGGGCCGGGATTCTGCTGGGTACTAACTGGAGCTAAGCGCCACTTGAGCTTTTTCCTGAGCCCCCACAGCATCCTCTAGAGACTGCTGCCGCCCTTCCTGTCACACGTCATCGTGGGCAGGGCGAGCGTGTGGCCGACATGCAGCCAGCACGGATGTGCTTGGGCCGACACCCCTTCGGACTAGTTGGTGTCTGTTGTGTGAGGGTAGTTACGTATTCTGAATATTCCTCTGGTTATAATTATTACGTTTCAGTTTCCTCTGTTGGATTGGGAGCTCGTAAGACCCGGGACTGTTCATTATTGACATCCAGTGCCTAAAGGCATCCATAGCACACAGAAGACTCTCTAGAACTCTTTGTTGAACCAGAATTAATTGTGAGGTGTTGAGGTACCGTCATGGACTGAAGGCGTTACAGAAAAGCTAACCACTTTTTGGCTGGAACTGTCAAAACGAATGAAGTGAGGAGTTGCGCCTGGGGAAGGGGGTGGCTGTGACCCCATCTCCACCCAGACCCACGTGAGTGCCTCCCGCCATGTTGTCCTCAGCAGCTTCCCCATCCGCTTTAGCCACCATCAGGCGTCAACGTTCAGATTATTGGAGGTTTACTTCGGGAGGCGTCTACTACTTGGCTCCTTTGTAGTGTTGAGCAAAGCAAACTGGTCACAGGCACTGCTTAATGACATGTGGGCTGTCACGTGTCTCCTCCTTGCCTCTGCTCCCACCTTGCCCCCTGCCTAGCCTCCCCGTGGGGGGCTCCTCTAAAGATGGCAGGAAGCAAGGGCCCTCCTTACCCGCCTCAGCACCAGTGAGGCTGGGGGACAGTAGAGACACCAAGATGTTTTTTAGGAAATAAGTGAGAATGGAATAATAATATCCTAACTGCTCAACTGGTTGGAAAGTCCCAAACATTTTAACACTGAAAGGGTTTACAAGTGTAATAAAATATCCTTTTCAATCCCACCATCCTGTTGAGAGGGTGAGGATGCAGATTTTCCGGGCCAGAAACTTCTCAGAGTAACAATTTTCATTCTGGGGGTCAAAGGGTAGAGCCTGAACCCAAATCAAGTCAAATACATGACAAGGGTGGCTTTGTAAGGAGTACCAGCAAGGAGTAGAAAAAGATAATTCATGTTTGAAACGAAGTGTAGATTCCACTAGATCATAAAAATTCACAATAGGACCTAAGGGCAGGTGGACCCTGTGAGACCCCTCTGAGCCTCACACCCACTTTAAAAACCATGACGGTTGTGATCATGACAATGAGGCCACTGGAGGCCTCATGAATAGGGTTAAAACAAATTGTGCCTCAGAACAGATTCAGATTCCTGTAAAGTGAGGCAAAAATGTGTGTGTGTGAGAGAGAGAGAGAGAGAGGAAAAGGAGAAAGATGAAAATATACGTCCTAAAGACTATTTTATTCTTTCTGGAGCAGGGGGCTGGATGAATGGAAAGAACATTGGATCAGGGATGAGGAGACTTGGGTTTGGGCCTGAAGCTGGGTCTGCCTGTTACACCTTTCCTACCTGGGCCTACACCTTTTCTACCTGAGTCTACACCTTTCCTACCTGGGTCTACACCTTTCCTACCTGGGCCTATACCTTTCCTACCTGGGCCTACACCTTTCCTACCTGGGCATTGGCTCCATAAACTACAAAAGACCTCACGGGGCTATTTTCAGAGATAGAAGTACAACTCACTTGAAAGTAAACTTGATATATAATGCAAGGTATCATGGCAACTATTACTACAATTAATAATTAACAAAGGTTGATGTCGTGGACCTGCCCACACTATCTTAGCCGGGACTGAACACACAACGTCATTTCTTTCTTTTTTTTTTTTTTTGAGACAGAATCTCACTTTGTTGCCCAGGCTAGAGTGAGTGCCGTGGCGTCAGCCTAGCTCACAGCAACCTCAAACTCCTGGGCTCAAGCGATCCTCCTGCCTCAGCCTCCCGAGTAGCTGGGACTACAGGCATGTGCCACTATGCCCGGCTAATTTTTCTATATATATATTTTTAGTTGTCCATATAATTTCTTTCTATTTTTAGTAGAGACGGGGTCTCGCTCTTGCTCAGGCTGGTCTCGAACTCCTGACCTTGAGCGATCCACCCGCCTCGGCCTCCCAGAGTGCTAGGATTACAGGCGTGAGCCACCACACCCGGCCTACAACGTCATTTCTATCGTGGCCAGAGCTCTCACCAAGTCTCACTGCTGCTGGATCATAACAAAAGGTATGATCCTGTTACCAAGATTATGCACCAGCAGTTATTTTTCAAAGGAGACTGGTAAGAGAGTTGACTCAGCACTCTAAGAACAACCTAAGAACATTTTAGAAAATAAACACTATAGGATGCCCTGTGATAAAAATTTAATAGCAGGAGTTGTAGCTTCCTTTTCTTTCCCCCATTCCTTCCTTCCTCCTTTTTTTATCTCCTTCCCTTCCTTCCTTCCATCTGCCTTCACACTCGATAACTCACTTCTTCAAACAGTAATTGAGCACCATCTCTGTAAGACATTGTGCTGGGCTGGGGGAGGTAGGAGCTGCAAAATGAGCAGGGCATGGTTTCTGCCCTTGTGGGGCTTCCTGTCTGCTCTGCGAAGCATGAGAGGAGGTAGAGAAACCAGTCCTAGTGAGTCACTTGTTCCCTGTAGTAGATTAGTAAGGTAGAATCCGGCCTAGGGCATGACATACCACTGTGCCTTTGCCTATACACTTCTCTCCATAAATATTTGTTTTTTTGTTTTTTTTTTGTTTTTTTGGAGACAAAGTCTTGCTCTTTTGCCAGGGCTAGAGCGCCGTGACTTTAGCCTAGCTCACGGCAACCTCAAATTCCTGGGCTCAAGCAATCCTCTTGCCTCAGCCTCCCGAGTAGCTGGGACTACAGGCATGCGCCACCATGCCCAGCTAATTTTTTCTATATATATTTTTCATTGTCCAGCTAATTTCTTTCTATTTTTTTAGTGAAGACGGGGTCTTGCTCTTGCTCAGGCTGGTCTTGATCTCCTGAGCTCGAGCGATCCTCCTGCCTCGGCCTCCCAGAGTGTTAGGACTACAGGCGTGAGCCACCAGGCCCAGCCAAATATTTGGAATTGAATAGACCTGGGTTCAGATCTGGACTCTGCCCCTAACCAGCCATTTACCAGTGACTGTGAGCAAGTTACTTAACATCTTTGACCACCAGTTACAGTGTGTAAAATGAGGCTAATAATGCTACCTTGGCAGTCATGATGTTGTGAAGATCAAAGTAGATAATATGATCTAGATTCCTAAAACAGTTGGTGATCCCCAAAACATGGGTTCAATGAATGAATAATACCATCCATCATTTTCTATTGAGAATATTTGTCGAGCATGACTCCCACACCAGACTTGAGGGCAGGGGCCATGCTTCCTGCTTGTATCTCAGGGGCTTTGCTCATAGGACACTCTCCATAAATGTTTGATGAATGAATGAATGAAAGAATGGATAAAAAGTGGTAGTTGTGGGCAAGTAAAAGAAGTGACAGAGTTAATGTACCAATATTTTTGATTAAATTATAATATTTTTAGCTCATTTAAAAAGTACGAGTGCAGTGGGAGCAAGTAATTGATCTGTAGAAATGTACAGCAAATATCTACAAGCCAGCAATGCTGCTGATAAAGCTGTCTTGACACCTGGAGTGAATCACCTTCTACTTGAACGTCTCCTGGGCCTGAGTGGCTACAAGAATATTTGAGTGCAGAAGATAGTTTTAAAAAAACATAGCACATTGTCATGTCGCTAGGTCATTTTTTCTCCTAACAACAGAATATTTTAATGCTTTGGGAGGAGAGTACTTCTCCTGCCATAATGAGTTTGTAATATATTAAGATGAGTTATGCAAATGAGATAATCATAACAACAGAGCCTTTGGTTTGTGATTTCCTCCATTAATTATTCTTCAATGGATTTGCAGTGCAGGAGTTCAAGGTATCAACAATCACTGTGGTTTTATGTATTACCACCTCCTCTTTTACCTCCCAGGGAGAAACATTTAATTAAATGCATATATAACAAGGTGAAAATGTCCTCGTCTTAAGAGTTTGCACTGAAATTTCTCAGAGGGAGGGAACTACCCGTGATTAGGAAAATATCTTGATAAATCACTTGGGGCAAGGTGAGATGCTGACAGCATGGGGTGGCAGGGACTGAAGAAACAACAGAGAGAGCAGAACTTGGTGGGAATGTGAGAGAGGGAGGAGAGGCAGAGGAGGGCTTAGCATCGTGGTGGGAGGTGAGACCCCAAGCTGTGGAAACCGCCCAGGGTCTTTTGGAAACAAGACTATTAAAAATTAAATTTCAAGTTGTTTCCACTACTGGGATGTAAACTGTATCTCTGGAAACCTTCAAAAATTCTTTGGGTAGAAATTACAGGCAGGCGAGTATACTTCTAGGTTGATAAAGTCCCCAACAGGGAAATTGCGAGCATGGCAAAGACCCTGCGCTTCACCAAACTCTAGACAGCTCCTCTGGGCCCTTTTTCAACTAGGCCCTGTCCTTCCACCTTGGCCTCAAGAGCCCAGTTTTAGGGAGAGTGCTGCTAAGCTGGTTTGGCCAGAATGTGCACCCTTGGTACCTGATTGAGCTCCTCATCCCCCAGCCTTGGCATCTGATCACCCTGGCCTGCCTGCAGCAAGGATCCTGTCAGCTCACTCTGACCAGAATCCTCCCTCACCCCAGATGTGTTCTCTGAGTAATTTTCCATCCACCGGCCCCGCCCTGCCTTGGCCATAAAGCCTCACTTGTCCGTGCTGTATTTAGAGCTGAGCCCAGTCCTACACTGCGGTCTCTGTTTCCCTATTGCAATAGTTCCTGAATAAAATCTGTTTCTACCTCTTAATTACTGTCTGGCTCTAGTTTTCTTTAACAAGCAGATCAGAGCCAGAGGGGACCTTGAGTCGAGAGGAGAGAAGTGCCGTTCCCTTCTCATTTCCCACAGAAACCCTGGGGAGGATTTGGGACTTCTTGCAAGTCTCTGGAAAGATTGATTTCATGTAGATCTTAAAAGAAGGGAAGAGTAAAGAAGTGGCTAAGAGTGTGAGTTCAAATCCATTACTCTCCTATATGACCTTGGCGAATGACTTAGATTTTATAAGCCTTAACTGTAAAAAGAGGTTAATTATAATAATAGCAATAACTTCACAGGGGAGGGATTAATTCAGATAAAGCCAGTAAAGTATTTAGCATGGTGCTTGTACATAGTAGGCAATTCTTAAGTGTAGATACTATTATAATTATCGTACATGTGACAGCTATCTATTTCCCTTTGCTTAGGAGATTCAGACAGTGAACCTGTGAGGGCTTATACCTCCCAAAGCAATGATTGGGGTGAGTCAGTCCTCAGATGAGACTTCTCATTATTATACTTATTATCTTTGCAGGGTGACAGGCCTTATTAGAAAATATCTTCTTCCTTAGGCCAGTAGCTTTTACCACGGCTCACCAACCCATAGTTCCCAACTTCTGGATTGTGAGTATGGTGTTTTGGAAATGTGCCTGGATCATCATGCTAAGGGTTCCTTGTATTTACATAACTTTTCACGGTTTGCAAGGGGCTGTGCACACCTGCCTCGTGAGTCCTCATCCTCATTTTGCAAATGGCAAACTGTGGCTCAGAAAGGCTATTTGATAACCCACTGCCCACATCACCAGATCCAAGGTGGCTGTAAATTAGAACCCGGGCTTTTTGACTCCATTTTCATTGATTTTGGGGAATATGAAGGGTGTTCTTTATCATCTAAAGTAGCTCTAATATCTGCAAACTCTTGCTCAGAGAGAGAAAAGCAGAGGAAGGTGGTTTTGAGCTATTTTGCATATCAAAGGAATTAGGTCTCCCTGTTTAAGATCAGAGGTTTATCTGCCTAAATTAAATGCAGGCTTCTAGTGCTAATCTTATATATTTTCCTTATTTGAATCCCTTTGGAATTTGGGATTTGCTTCTGCCAATCAACTTACTTATTAGTTGATTGACAGAAAAGAAAACCATAGACCCCTCCTTGGAGAAGTTCTGGGAAGATCTCCTTTATGAACCAAAGTGGACTCTTTCCTTGAACTTTCCTTCTCTCTTTTTCTCACAGTTCAAAGTATCACCTGAGCTGGTGGCAGGCGCATACTCTTTCTGAATCCATGGGAAATGCCAGTGGCTGCTTCAGTTATTCTAACTCTTCTGCATCCTATTTTTGTCTTGTTTATGGGACCATGAGATAACAAAGCTATGATGGGTAACACCTTAGAAGACAAAATGTTTGGGAGGAGGGGCTGGTGCATGGTGCAGGAGGGCAGTCAAGGGAGGAAAGAGGAAGCAGCAGGAAAGGTGGCTCTTCCAGTGAAGAGCCTGAAGGAGCAGACACTGGAAACCTGCTTTGAGAATCTTACTGCAAGTTATCTGTTAAGGAAACTGAGCCTGCAGCTTTGAGAACTGGAGTGGAGCTAGAAATTCAGGGCTAGAATGATCTGTTGAAATTATTGTCTAGATTTGGACAGCACAGAGTGAGAGAACTGTATTAGGCAGAATGGCTGTTTGATAATTGTATTTGTAACACCTTTACCCTGCTGATCTGAAAAGGTTAAGATAACTTTAAACACATTCTAAGATGTCATTTCCACACTGGAGAATCTGGCTGCTTAAAGATCTAAAGATCATGAGAGCTCTGTGTGTGCGTGTGTGTGTGTGTGTGTGTGTCCAAGTGGTGGTAACTCTTGCCAACATGTGCTCACATTTTGCACTGGAGAGGGGAAAGTGTCAGAGAAGCCTGGTCAAGGGAAGAGTTCAGGAAAGTTAACAAATCTCAGAAGGCGTTTAACTTCTAAAAAGGACAAGGCACTTAAAAATGCATGTATAAATTCATTTATACGTAAATTCATTCAACACCTTCCCAGGGTTCCTCTCTTTAGGGATGTGTGTTAATGTGTCGAGAATGAGAAACCAGACACTAATAGATAGGATTTCATGTTGTTGTTAGGTAGCTATAAAAGGAACATCTTCTAACTTTAGCATTGCAAATTGGTTTGTAAACCCTGTTTTCCTATCCATATCGGAGGAGGGGGAGCAAAGGAGAATGACCCCAGAACAGAATGCTGTTTTGGCATTTCCTGATTTCAGCAGCACAGAAGTGGTTTAATGCATCAGGATTCTCAGAGAAAATGGTATGTGTTCCCATCAGTCTGCATATGTAATTAATGACTGCAAAGCCTTTTGAACAAAGAAAGATGGCAATACCTGGCAATGCTAATTAACAATGTATAGATTTGAAATGTGCTTTCAGTCCTAATGCTAAATGATGCCAAGGGTCTTCAAAAGCAATTAAGGGAAAGAAACATATCAAGTTAACCTTCATCATCTTCACTAATTAATATTTATTGGGTGCCCAGACATCTTGCTTGGCTTTGAAATAGAAATGAATCTGGAATTTTATGATAGTTTATGAAATACTTATGAGTTCAGTGACAAGGTAGAAAAGGGAATAAATGGACTGTTTGAGCATGATATGAATTATTTGAAGATTTTTGGAATTTAGTGAGCTGATCTCATTAGCAAGGTCCTGAGACTCTCTAATGGGTTATGCTTCTGAAATAGCAATTTATTTCTTTACCAAGAAATTATAGTTAAACTATGGCAGGATTTGGCAAGTATTGGAATGTTAGCAACGACTCTTCTCTCTAGTCTGTATACAATTCAATTCAATTCAATTCAGCTCAATTCAACTCAATTCAGCTCAATTCAATTCAATTTACCTTTATTAGAAGCATGTACCAAAACCTGGTGCTACACTTTTGTGGAGGAGATATGAACTAGTAAAATAAGGTCATTTTCTCAGGGGGAAAATAAGAGATCTAGTGGTTCAGAGACTTGGGTCCTAGTGTTGGTTCTACCACTTCCTAGCTGAGTAAGCTTGGGCAAGTTACTGAACTTTCTCAAACTTCAATTTTCTTACTGTAAAATGAATGTAATACTGTAACAGTATCTATTTCATAGGATTATTGGGAAGATTACATGAGATGCAGCATGCGATTGGCATAGGGTTAGCTATGTGATAAATATTAGCTATTATTAATAGTAACAATAGAAATTTCCTAGCTTTTTGAGGAGATGAACAAAGACTCATGCAACAAACCCGTGCCTGCTCGGTATCAGGCCCTGGATTTAGAGAGACAAGATGCACTATTGTCCTCTTGGCTCTCAAGAGGCTTAATGTTTAGAGGGAAGACAGGTGTGTGACCAACCACAGCTGGAAGGAAACATGTTTAAGGTCATATAGGATCTTGGGGCAAAGCCAGTTCACCAGTTGGAAATTTTTGGCCAAAACGTCAACTCAAACTGTCTTAAACAATTAGAAAATTGGTTACTGCACGTAACAGAGAACTGATAATTTCTGCCGCCCAACAATACTATCTAGGACCCAGTGTCTCCATATGTCTGCTCTACCAGTGGTGCCTTCCTCCTCAGACTTCAGTAAAAGGTGTAACATCCAAACATGTCTAGATATAGTAATGCCTAAAAGAAGAAGAGGAAGAGTTCGTTTTTGTGTCTCTTCTCAGGATGAAAAAAACTTCTGCCAGAGTCTACAAGCCAACTTCTCCCATCTCATTGGCCATACGTGGGTTATGTGCCTACACTGTACCAATCGCTGCCAAGAATAATAGGATTACCCTTAAAGCCTGAAGTGTGGAGGAGGTTAGCCTTCCTCAACGCACATGGGTGCGTGGAAAAGAATAGGAACCTGAATCAAGCCATGGTTATGTTAGAAGTGGGGAGCAGGGTACATGTGTGGCAGGAACCAACAATGTCCACTCCAGGCACTCAAAGGCAAGTGGGAGAATCAGAAAAAACTTACAGACATGTTTGTACCTTGAACTGAGACTTAAAAGATATACACTTTGATGGGTAGGTGACCAGGAAAGAGTTGTTTTTGGTAGTAGAGGGTACACTAAACAGGAAAGAACAAGGGCAAAGGCAGAAAACCCATGAAGCAGCATGGAAAGTCTGCTTCCTCCCAAGATGGAGTAACAGAAACTGGATTTACTCTCCCATCTGGGACAAGCAATAAAACCAGAGAAAAGATGTCAAATAGCAATTTTCAAGACACTGGACATCAGGCAACAAAGGACAAGTGATCCCGGAGAGATGGGAAACTAGCAAGGTGAGTCGCCACTTGAGTAAGTTCCAGCTTACTCTTTTGAGAGTCAGGTCATGGCACCAGGAGGATGTGGGATTGAAGAGAAAATATTTTTAAGTTTCTGTACAGTTAGGGCTTTTTGAACAAATTTTACTGAAACTTGAAATCTGACCTGAGAACAATTCTTAGAAGTTAATTTACAACTGTATGGATAGTGAGAACTCCGGAGACATTTACCTGACCCGAGAGATATATGTGTTTACATTTCAAGAAGGGCTGAAGCCTGAGACTTGGAGACATCTCTGCATTGTAAAACCGGAGACATTGGCATTATCTTTTCCCTAGAGAGATTTATTTACATTCCAAAAGGTTATAGTAAGACATTTCCCAGGAGACTCCTTTGGAAGTGGAAAAGGAGGCATCTGCCTCTTTCTCTTGTATGTAGCTCAGAAAATTTACTTTTTCTTGGTGTCCCTCACCTCTGGGGTGAGCCTGTCACTCATGCAAGACAATTTTTCATATCTGATTCCCATCATGCTGCTCTGGAGACACAGGGGAATGATATTGCAATGTTACTCTGACTATTGGTCTTGCTGTGAGTATAACAAGAAATCTGCCTCTGGTCCAAAAATCTCAGTGTGCATTAAGGACTAAATTAGTAAAGATAAATATTAAAAATGTAACAGAGGGGAACCCAGGCAGAGTCTGGCAGACTCCCTAAGTCAAGGAGACTGGAACTGAGAGTCTGGGGAGACCAGGGTGGTTAGTATTTGCAAGACAAAGTGAAAAAGGGGAGGTAGCTGCACAGAAGGAGAAGCTTCTCTCTGATTAATCAGCAGATTGCTGATCAGTGCATGTGTGTGAAGAAACTAATCAAGGACAGGAAAAAAATTCAAAATTATTAAAAAATAGTGCCTGACACATGCACAGCGTCAGAAATGTTGTTTGTTCCCATAAACCAGAGTGGAAAAATTCATAATATATTGAGCATTGAGGTGAATATTCAGGAAGGGTTTTTTCCTCAGTAGGGGGGAATAATTTGGCCCAGGTGGGAGTGCCACATGGGGCCTGACTAGCAAATCATAAAAGCAAAACCTAATACGATCAAACCACTTCCAAATAGCTAAACTGCATAGCAAAGCATAGCTTATGAATATTTATAGGAACACAAAAATACCCAGCACCCAGCAAGTTAAAATTCACAATGTCTATCATTAAAACGAAGATCACCAGGCATGTAAAGAAAAAGGAAAGCATGACCCATAATGAGGACAATAATTAATCAAACAAAACCAACCTGGAGCTGACATAGATGTTAAAATGAGAAGACGAGTACATCTGGACAATATTATAACTATATTCCATATGTTTAAGAAGTTAAGTAGAGAAATGCAAGGTATGAATAAAACCCATATTGAACTTCTGGAGATGAAAAACTATATAATACTTGAGAGAAATAATACAATGTATGGTACTAGTGGAAGACCATACGTGAGAAAATGAAAAAATCCAAAATGAAAACAGAGGGAAAGAAATTTTTATTTTAAATGAAAAGAGCATCAGTGAGCTAGGGGAGGACTTCTAGTGGCTAATATACATGCAGTTGGACCCCCCAAAAGAAAGAAGGTGTGGGGCAGGGTGAGGGGACAGAAAAAATATTTGAAGAAGTAATTGCTGAAATTTTTTCAAATTTTTATTAAATATATATTAATGATAAGTTAATACTATATAACATACTATAAATAAGATGTGAGCAGTAGAAACACGAAGAAAGCTGCAACAAGGCACATAATGATCAAATTGTACAAAACCAGTGGTAAAGACAAGTCTTAAAAGCAGCCAGAGAAAAGACATGTTAAATATAGAGGAACAAAGATAAGAGAGGCAGCAGATTTCTTGTCAGAAACAAGGAAGGAAATGGCATTGGTATGTTTGGGGGGAATTATCAGCAATTAGGCACAGGGAGGGGAGGGGCTGGGTGGAGGCTGTGCTAGGAGATAATGGCTGCAGAGGTTTGCTGGGATCAGAAGATGAAAAGCGTTGGGTGCTCTATCACAGACGCTAGAATTTATCTTGGAGGTTATGAGGAGCCGCTAAAGATTTTGGAGCAGAAAAATGCCATCAGATTTGCAAGTTAGAAAGAACACTCTAATGGCATTGATTACACAAATGTATGAGTAAATAGATAAATGAATGAATGGAAAAGAAAGTTTGAAAGGCTGGGACTGGAGGCAGGTAGTGCAACCCTAAGGAAGCGATTTGTATCCATTTCATTGCATTCATTCATTCAACATATACTTATTAAATACTCCCATAAGCCAGACTTTGAGCAAGCTCCTTGGGAGTATGTGAGCAAAGTAGCTGTCTATATGAAAGGCATGCTAGTCTGGAAGTATGTTGTGGACAGCTTTGCATGTCAATATGAGTAGATAGATTTTATTCTTTATAACAGCTGCATAGTGTTCATTTATTCATTCAGAAAACATTTATTGAATGTCTTTTATGTGCTTGGCTTTGGATTAGGCACTGAAGATACAAGAATGAATAAAAAAAGTTCTGCATTCACGAAGCTTACATTCTAGTTGAGGATGGGAATAGACATATAACAATAAGTAAGTGCAAATATATATGTGGGAGTGCACCAGAACTCATCCTCTGCTGTGCAGCCAAGACCTACTCTTTTTTTTTTTTTTTTTTTTTTTTTTTTTTTTTTTGAGACAGAGTCTCACTCTGTTGCCCGGGCTAGAGTGAGTGCCGTGGTGTCAGTCTAGCTCACAGCAACCTCAAACTCCTGGGCTTAAGCGATCCTACTGCCTCAGCCTCCCGAGTAGCTGGGACTACAGGCATGCGCCACCATGCCCGGCTAATTTTTTGTATATATATATTTTAGTTGTCCATATAATTTCTTTCTATTTTTAGTAGAGACGGGGTCTCACTCTTGCTCAGGCTGGTCTCGAACTCCTGACCTCGAGCGATCCACCCGCCTCGGCCTCCCAGAGTGCTAGGATTACAGGCGTGAGCCACCGCGCCCGGCCAAGACCTACTCTTTATCTTGAACTTCATCTTCAAGGCAAATAGCTGGAAGCCTGCTTCATTCCTGGCACCTCTGAACTTTGCATGATTAATGATTTCATAATCATACATGTTACCATCATGCCTTGCCAGGAAAACTAAGTTAGTAATTCAAGAAAGCATGAACTTCAGATTTATTGTTAATATAGTGATTTGGTATAAAATCACTATCAAATATTGGCAAGCATTTTTTTGGAGGGAAAATTTCATTGTGTGCTTTATGTGCTGAGATTTTATCAGTTGATTCAAGTATAAATATGCATTTATTACTACGAGAGTAAATACTGCCATAATCAATGACGGTGGTCAAAGCTGTTAATTTTATGTTAAAAAAATGAACATTAAGTATTTTCAAATAGTTCAATAGGGAAATAGATTACCAATACAAATGATGAGAGTGTGTTATCTACATGATTTTAAGAATAATATTATATATTTTTGTACAAAAAATTGTTTATACAAGCATAAATATCAATACTATTATACTACTACTAATAATAAGAATATTAGTAATAGTAATAATGATAAAGATGATTAAGTTATATTACTATTCTAACCTTTGTGGATTGTATACAGACAGTCCCTGACTTAAGATGGTTTGACTTACGATTTTTCAGCTTTATGATGGTGCTGAAGTGATGTGCATTCAGGGGAAACCACACTTCAAGTACTCAGACAACCATTCTGTTCTTGACTTTTGGTACAGTAGTCAATAAATTACACTAGATAGTCAATATTTTATTATGAAATAGGCTTTGTGTTAGATGATTTTGCCCAACTATAGGCTCACGTAAGCATCCTGAGCATGTTTAAAGTAGTCTAGGCAAGGCTACGGTGTTTGGTAAGTTAGTTGTATTAAACGCATTTTCAACCTAATGATATTTTCAACTTATGAAGGGTATATTGGGATGTAACCCCATTGTAAGTGGAGTAGCATCTGTACTAGTGTTCACACCATTAGGCAAAATAATTTTTAAAAACTGTATTTAGGTTTTAGTTATTTAATTCCATTTAGGTCATGGATGTTTTATTTGGGAATTTTTTATATCTTGTAAGGATAGATTACAAGCAGAATGTTAACTTTGGCACTTCAAAATTTCACAGGGATGAAAAACTCCATAATCATGCTCAACCACATTTATGAAAAATCATCTTTGATAAAGACTTAATAAAGAATCTGAATAAAATAAAATATTACAGAAAAATGAGGCACCTGAAATACATTTTGTTTATTTAACAAAATGTGAAAAGCACAGATTCTGTTAGAGCCCTTTCAGAAGATGATTCCTTATAGTTATGAGTCTATGAAGAGTAAACATTTAAATAAAAGAATAGTTAAAACATTTGTCATAGCCTGTTTACAATTTTCAGTATTAAAGATGAAGGTATGCACATGAGTCTTAGATAAAAGTTCCTTTAGAAAACACATACTGACAATCTTTTCTTGAATTCTTTTCTCCTTTGAACACGAAGGCAGTAACATCAGGAAATGTACTACTTTTGTAAATCATACATCAAAAATGTGGGCACGCGGAGACAACCAGATGTCTTTTTTAAAGCTTGACAGCCTGGTGTATTAATGATAGGTTCAACACTATTCCCGTCTACGAGCTTACTGAGAGAGGCCAGGTCTCTCACGGTGAGCAACGTAGTGAATCTGATTGAAGAAATATTTATTGAATAGAACATGAGAAAAGGAATTGTCATGTGATTGTTATTGACAATGGAATAAACATGCTGAAGGCTACGTGAGAAAATCCAGCTGTCTTCTTATTTTCATTTATTGATATATTTCATTTATATTTCAATTTTATTTTTTTAGAGACCAGTTCTCACTGTGACCCAGGCTGGAGTGCAGTGGCATAATCAATCATAGCTCACTGCAGCCTTGAACTCCTGGTCTCAAATGATCCTCCTACTTTGGCCTCCCAAGGTGCTGGGATTACAGGCACAAGCCACCGCTCCTGGCCCAGGTCATTAAAAATATGCCTAGAACATTCTGTAGTTCCTAACAAGGCCTACTCCAATAAACTGTGTTATCAGCGATCAACCCGCTGTGGTTTTACCAGAGCCTCACCCACCTGGGGAGGGGAAATAGACAACTCTAGCCCTCTCCAGCCTTGCTTTGTTACTTGATTTGGGTGTGTCTGAGGGAGAACAGAACTGAGAAGTATTTGTACAGGCCCCAACCCAGGGATCAGGTCTTTAGGACTACAGAACAATTTCCCTTGCCCATACCTTACTACCACATCAGTAGGACTCCTATGGGATAACAGGGAATTATAACTGCACACCTGAGGCTTTATTTAAGAAAAAGTCTCTAGGGAAACCTAAAGACAACACGGGAGGCTAAAACACCAGAGGAAATATTCATATCTGACACCTACAGCTACAGCAAACAGTAAACACAGCCTAACTCCTAACCAGATAAACAGAACATCACCATGAAGACTTATTTACTTTTTATACAGTATGTCCTGTCTGGCTTTCAACAAAAAAATTACAAGGCATATTAAAAACAAAAAACCCCAAACCCCCCAAACAAAAAACCTCCCTCCCCACTATGCGTGCAGAGTTTGAAGAGACAGAGCAAGCATCAGAATCAGACAGTAGAGATTTTGAAATGATCAAACCTGGAATTTAAAACAAGTATGATTGATATGCTAAGGATTCTAATGGAAAAAGTGGGCTAATGCAAGGACAGATGGGCAATAAACAATAACCTCCAGGGATTCTAGTTGTGCATAGCAGGAAGAATAGAAAATATTATGTCTACTCCACCTTCCTAGAACTGGAACCCTTAACTATGACTTTTAAAAGGTTTATTCTGTTTCCCCGCATTGTGTTCGTTTCTTCTGAGTTACTGTTTCTGTTTATTTATTTCTCTCTTTTTCTCTGACAGTCAAGGCTTTTCTGAGAGGTGAGGTGGTCCGTGGCTGTCCATGCATATTTGAGACCGAGCATTGCCGAGATTTTTATGGGAGGGGGTGATGGGAGGAACCTGCCAATCATTGTAGGGTTCCTGGGCAGAGATGTGGCCATTTCTTGGGAGAGGGCACACATTTGCCAAATGCCAATTTCTGAAAGTCTTTTCTCTTAGGGTTGTCAGTTTCTCTCAGAGAGTCAACCTTGAGTGTCCTGCCTGGGGCTATGGCTGGCTGTAAGCATCGTGGGAGCCGAAGGGGGAAGAGAGCTGAACGTCTTACTATTGATATTCAGACTTGTACTTAATCTCACCGCTTTCAGTACAGCTGCTCCCCATGCTCCGTTCTCGGGGCTGTGCTGTGCAAGGCAAAGGCAATGGGGGCAGAGCGCTGCTTTCTGATCCTCGATCATAAATCTACACAGGTCGCCACTGAGACGTTCATTGTTCCTGTTTGCAGGAAAGTCGATGTTGGTAGACAATTCTCTACCAACCATGCCTTCTTGTGTTCTAGCGTCTGATGAGCAGAGGCACTGACAGCTTTTGTGCTGGAGGATCTTTTCAAGGATGTTTGCACAGCAAGTGACATTGGGAAGATAGAGACACTGTCTCCCTCTGGGGCAGAGAGAAGATTTGTTTGCTGCCCAGTAAAATAAAGATGACGGCATCTTCCAGGACAAAGGTTGGGCAGGTTTTCTTGTAGCATTTTTTAAAATATCGAGGTTTCCTAAGATTGGGGATCCTCAGCTATGATGCAAACCCGCTACATGTGTAGCATCCACTTGTGCCATTCCGTATAGTCCCTGTGTCCTTAAGGGACGGGCGAGTTGATGTGAACATGACGACCATGCTGCTCGTTGTGCTGGGAATAATAGAGCCTTTTGCCTCTGACCAGAGGGTGTCTTCTGCCTGCACACAGAAGGATGCTGGGGAAGTAAACTGTGGAAGAATAACTTGTAAACGTTCGAGCAGTGTAAAATCTCAGGCAGTCAATTCCAGAATTTTCCAGAGCTACAGTATCATGTGCGGGGCTCAGGGATCTTTATGAGGCAGCCTCTGCTTCTGTCTCCCTAGTTGTCCACGCAGCTCTGCCGCTCTGGCCGTGCCTCCTTCTCAGTGTGTAACCAGAAGACTGAGCCCGGGGCCTGCTGCTCTGGGACACACAACCCCTCTCTACTTTTCCCACCCAGCTTGGTCATATCTTTTTCCAATAGAAGAGAAATCCTTCTCTTTGCAGCTTTCTTCAAGCTGATCCTTCCACCCTTACAAATACCCATATCCTGAAGATTCAGGTTCTGCAAAACAAAAGCCAAGAAGTCTTCCAGCACTTTTCGCTTCCAACTCTACCATTCAGCTCTTCTGAGACAAAGAGCATCCTCTTGGATGTTTGGTGTGGCATGAGAAGGGGAAATACAGGCAGGAAAAGGCTGACATGAATTAGTATCTCAAATATTATTCAGTCACACTTATTGTGTGTTTGACGAGTGCCTCTAGTTCTCACTTAACTTTCTTCCTCAGACTCCCAGAATGCGAGGAACCCACCCACCCTCCTGGGGACTTTTCCATGGAGGTTTAGCAATTATGTAATAACTTTCTGAAGCCTGTCGTAGGGAAAAAGACAGGAACAGTGTGGAACACTTTGTCACCTTCCACCTCAAGATTTCTGCAGCCACCCCCTTCCTGCTTAATTCCCAGTGATGTTTGTACCAAGGGATCCCACAGTCTAGAGGTCCATACGGGGCCAAATCGTGCTATATTTTGGAAGAGATGGGGTCACCAAGCTTCTTCCAGGGAGAACAAAGTCCTCTGAGGATAAAACAATGCTAGAGGCAGGAAGGAAGTAAAGGACACAGTTTGAGAAAATAAAGAATGGGAGGAGGGATAGATGGTGCGGAGACGTTAGATGCATTTGGCAGACTGAGGACGGGAAAGGTGGGGACAGCGTCCACCGAGGGGGAACCATGCTGGGACTAGGAAGGTTGAAGAGAAAAGAATCACTCCTCTCTCATCTGTCCCTTGGGGACATGACCTCTGACCCCAGTCTAGGGTGAACCTGGCAGTAGGGGGGGTCATTCTTGAAACCCAGCCAGTGCTGGAAAAACAAGTATGTAAAGCTGGGAGGAGGATGTCAAAGAGGCTTATAATTATGTCACTTTTTATGTCCCTTATGTGGCCCTGTGACTTCCTTGAAGGAATAGGTCTGAGTTACCCTGGTTGACATCAGGCTTCAGAAAATAAGTCAATATTTTCCCTCTTAGACTTCAAATTGAGAGGTTTAGTAAATTCACTAAATTTAGGCATTTAGTGAAGAATATTTTGTCTATGTTTTGAGAAAAATCATCATTTCAATATTTTGACAGTTAAAATAAACACCTGATTCATCCTCAGCTATTTAACCTGGGTTTCAATTTCCAGCTGGTCCTCATGGCTGTTGGAAGATCATCTTCCCTTCGAGATTCCTGCGTGTGGGGTGATCAGATTTCAATCTCGAGATACACCTACCTCTGACCTCTAACCCATGGACAGAAAATTGGCCTCTTTCATTGAGCTTGAGTACAGAGAAATAAAAGGACTAATATTGGTATATGATTAATAAAGTAAAATGAAAATTCTTTATGAGTCTAATCTAAATGCCTCCTTTTGACTGAAATATTTGATTACATCTCATCTTTTCGATAGATTCTGGGAATATTTTCCAGGTGTGATTGATGTCAAGTTAGTCTTTACTTGGTATGGGTCACAGAGAGGAAAGAAGATGTAATAAAAATAGTCATTCGATTTCAGTTTTCTTCATTACTAGAACTCTCTCTAGTGATCCCAATTTGCTGTGTCTTCTTGCTCGCTCTCTAGGTGATGAATCTCCTGCTTTGAACTCAGTTCTGTGGTTTCTACCTCTGTTACAGCATCATTCTCATGCATTTTTATGTAAAAAAAAAAAAATTTCTGTTTATTCTGTCTTACCAAGATCCTGCTCCCCACCAGGAATGCAAAAGAGAAAAAAAGGAAGCCAGTGATTGGGGAAGAAAAACCCTGTCTTGCTTCTCTAGACTACCTGGGTTTTGTATATTTTCTCCCAAGCCATATCCGGACAGCCCGATGGAGAACCAGGGGCTGGCAGGTGGGAGACGCTGGGGCAGGAGCAGAAGGAGGAGGAAAGAGATTTTGTTCTTAGAGAGCTGTGTGAGTTTACTGGGACTGTCACAACAAAATAGCCCAGACTTGATGGCTTAAACAACAGAAATTTATTTCCTCACAGTTCTGGAGGCCAGAAGTCTAAGACCAAGGTGTCGGCAAGGTGAGTTTCATTCTGACCGCTCTTCTTGGCTTGTAGATGGCTGTCTTCTCCCTGTGTCTTTACGGTCTTCCCTCTTCCTGTGTCTGTGTCCCAACTTCCTCCTCTTCTAAGGACACCAGTCGTACTGGGTTAGGACACACCCATATGAGCTCACTTTACCTTAATTACTTTAAAAGTCTATCTCAAATATGTACTTTAAAGGCCCTATCTCAAATATGTCCAGTAACATTCTTAGGTACTGGAGATTAGGATTTCGATACTGCATATAATTTTTTGTAGGGGGGACACAATTCAGCCCCTATTAGGGGCCTAGGGATGGGGGTGAGGGAAGAATAAGAAACTGGTAAAACCATGAAGCTTCCTTTGCTTGTTGGGTGGAGGCAGGAAGTTCACCTATCTCAGGCCTCAGAACATTTTACAACCTTAAGTTTTATAGCTTCTGTTACCCCTCTACCAGTACAATTTCAGAAGTTGGGGTTATAAATATACCCCACATACCTTTTAAGAAATGTTTATGGGGCACAGGTGGGGAGAAGTAAATATACATCCACTAGAATGGCGCCTCTTGGAAGGAAGGAAAAGGGTTGGGCCGAAAGGTCAGGTGGGATGATTTGAGGTGAAGTTTTTCCCTTACAGTGCTTCAAATACAGTTTTTCTTCTGTCTTTTAAAATGGAGATGTTACTGGAGAGCACAGTGATTTTGATATTTTGGAGGTGAGGAGAATTCACCATTTCGATTGTTTTAAATCAGTGGCTCTTCCTACTCTAGAAAAGTCTGATTTCATTCTTCTCTGGTTGCCCAGTACTGGTATTTTTAAAAGTCTTCCCTGGTGATTCTAATGTGTAATTAGAGTGGAGGACTAACAAGTAACAGTTCCTTTGATTTTCAACTTCCAGGCCGAGAGCAGTGGCTCACGCCTGTAATCCTAGCACTCTGGGAGGCTAAGGCGGGAGGATCACTTTAAGGTCGGGAGTTCAAGACCAGCCCAAGCAAGAGCGAGACCCCGGCTCTACTAAAAATAGAAAGAAATTAGCCAAACAACTACAAATATATATAGAAAAAATTAGCTGGGCATGGCGGCACATGCCTGTAGTCCCAGCTACTCGGGAGGCTGAGGCAGAAGGATTGCTTGAGCCCAGGAGTTGGAGGTTGCCGTGAGCTAGGCTGATGCCATGGCACTCTAGCCTGGGCAACAGAGCCAGACTGTCTCAAAAAAAAATAATGATTTTCAACTTCCAGCTCAGTGGAGGGCAGCATGAAGCCCCGAGGATCTGGAATAGGAGAGAATCCCTCCTGTAGAACTCCTACAAAGGGGGATACCCACCTATGCCCAGAAAAATTCCACATCGACTTTGGTTTATGATGCACCCAAGACTCACCTTAGACTGGAGCGACACAAATTTTGTCTTCTTCAGGGTAGTTGAGCAAAGAGTAATGGGAAGATTACTTTAGGATTAAAAGAATACCACATGTTTTCTGTTGCACTTATTAAATACGTAAAATGGCTCCTCTCCCATTTAACACAGGTTTGTAGAAATGTTTCCAAGGGGATTTTGCTCGTGCCTTTGAGGTGGATGTTCTCTCCTGTTCCCTGTTTCCAGGCCGAGCCCACCCTGGAGGAGAGAGGGTGGGTGTGAGTGGCCCAGACCTGCAGTGAGGGAAGAAGAGAGGAGGCTCTTGCTCCCCAAACATCATCTCCATTTCTAGCTGGGCTGCGTGTTGCACACCTTCCCCTCGACGTTCTATATAGCAGCTACAGACTTCCTGGGCCCTCAGTGGATGTCTGGTTCCACCGAGAAATCAGAGTTTGTGGAAAGCGCAGGGAAGGGATGAGGTGGATTTTCTTTGGGGGAAGAACAGACTTGGTGGGACCAGAGAACCATGTGGCTTCTCCTCTTTCAGTGGTGCATGGACCTTTAGTTTGTTTTTTTTTTCCTGATGCAAAGTGGGAGTTTATTCCAGGCATATTAAATTATCCTGAAACACATCTATCTACATTTATTTTATTTTATTTTTTTGGTTGTCTCTCTTTTTTTTTTTTTATTTCAGCATATTATGGGGGTACAAAAGTTTAGGTTATGTATATTGCCCTTGCCCCCCCTCCCCCTCGAGTCAGAGCTTCAAGCGTGTCCATTCCCCAGACAGGCGCATCGCACTCATTATGTAGTGGACCTTTAGTTTTAAGGGCCAGGAGAGTTTGAGAGCCTTCCTCGAGGAAGTGAGCAATGACTCCAGCCCAAAATCTAAGACAAAGGACATGTTGCAATCAGCTGTTGATTCTGCAGGCGTATATACAGCATTAGCTGTTCTTATTATATATGAATAGGTCAAACAAGATTCTCACTGACATTGTGGTTGTGATGGGACAAAAGCCCTCACCTAGTGTTCACCTTCATCCTTTTGCTAGAAAAGGAACTTTCTTAAATGCAGAGAGTCAAATAAACTTTCTTTGATATCATTTTTTCCTTTTAAAAATCATTTAATTTCACATCCATTTTCTGTTCTCTCTGGGGTTTTTCAAGATTGATATGTCCTTTTAAATCTGTTTAAAGGGCAGTTGTTTACAATTCTGAGAGTAAATTAGAAGCTCTGGCGTGTTGATTGTGACATGTCCCTGGTGGTCTCCACGCGAGGCTCTGCCGGGCCATGACAGCCCCGCCTGGAGCAGGAGGAACCTCTGCATCGGCAGAGGAGGGGGCTTTGTACCGGGTGCCTCGAGGTGTCCCTGCCTGGAGGTCAGAAAATCAGGATCCATGAAAGAGTTTGAATGTGAAATTGTGATTACAATTATGTAACTTTGAAATTCTTAACCACTCTATAAGACTAACTCCCATTCAGAAAATTTGAAATGGTCCCTTTCTCTCTGAATATGGATGTTGGAATGTTTCCTGGATAAATTTATCGCTTATTTTGGGTTCGACGTTCTCTCTTGTTCCCTGCTATCACTGACATGTACCTCTAGTCCCAGCTACTACTTGGGAAGCTGAGGCAGGAGGATCACTTGAGCCCAGGAGTTTGAGGTTGAAGTGAGCTATGATGATGCCACTGCACTCTAGCTGGGGCAACACAGCGAGACTGTGCCTCAAAAGAAAAAAAAAAAAAAAAAAAAAAAAAGCAGAGAGAGAGAGAGAGAGAGAGAGATATCAGTTTTTTCCCCCTGATTGTTCTTCAAATTAAGACAGTAAATGAGTAAAGACAGATGAGCAAAAGTTCCTTGGTTTTCACAGAAAGAAAATTTATAGTTTCAAATATTTTATAATGGAAAGTCCAAGTTAACTCTTTTTATACTGTTTATCCTGATTGTCCTCTTTCCAGATTTCAGAGTAAGAAGGTCAGGCTTGTGCCCAGACGGTAGTAAAATTCAATGGAAACCAAGCAGATGGGAGGGGGGTGGAGGGGATGGGTAAATTCACACCTAACGGGTACAATGCACATTACCTGGGTGATGGACACACTTATAACTTTGCCTCAAGCTGAACAAAAACAATTCATGTAACCAAAACATTTGTACCTCGATGATATTCTGAAATAAAAACAAACAAAAAACCCAAAAGCAAAATCAAGAAAAAGAAAGAAATGAAGACTTTAACAAGAACCCAAATGCTATTTTGCATAAGATAAATATGTTCTTTTGAAGAAAGTAAAGCTTGATAAAATCACTTCCCTCCTCTTTATTATAACATACAAGTGTTAGAGATGTGTTATTTTAATGCGTTATAGCATTCAAATAGAGATCTTTGCATTTTACCTTATGTAGACTGAAAAATATAATCTATGAGATTAAAATCCTGAATTTTTAATAGTAAAAGAAAAAAGGTCAGACTTGAGCCTTTCATCACTACTCAGTGGAAGAGAATCTTCCCTCAGGGACATCACTGCCGGGGGAGGGAGAACGAGTGACAGACAAGACTTCTGTGCCCCGAGTAAATTGCGAGGTCATGTAGTTTTGCATGAGGTTGGGCAGGAGAAGATGGGGAGACAGGTCAGACTTTAAAGCCAGATTTTCCTGCCTCCTGGGGAGATTACACTGCTTTTACAGTAAAAAACCAAATGATTAAAAAATAGGATGAAATTTACTCAAGTTTAACAACAAAAATATCAGATTTAACATTGTGAATTGTGGATGAAAATAATTTTGAAATGTATTATAAAATCAATTTGAGGGCACATATGGGTTCTAAGTTCTAACTAATAATTTCCCGATGTTTGCATCCTCTTACTGTCATTACTGCGGTGTTGTCTGCGGTCTGGAGAGTCAGACAGAGATGAGAAATATGCAGAATTCAATCAGATGTCATTTAAATATCTGTAAGATTTGTGCTGGGAGCCCATAGCGGGACTATGAAAAATGTTCAGAATGAAACCAGGCAGTAACTGGATTAGTTGAATCTAATCAAGTGCTGAAACAGTCTTGGTGAGGATATTACAGACTTAAATCAGTTGGAAGAGATATAAAATGTGTAACCTGAATCCAGGGGCATAAAACTGACCTATTTGGCAGGCCTGGGCTTGGATGCTGTAAAGGCGGAGTGACTCTATCAGGGGGTTTTTCTTGTCTAATAGCGGCCTGTGGAGAGTCAGCCTGGCCAAAGCCTTGGGCCAACAAGCTACCTCACTGTGCCAAGACAGTCAATGCAATTCACCTGAGATAGCAAACCTTAACTTGCTTTCTCTAGCACACAAAATTCATTTCACAAAAGAGAAGCATAGATTAATCTTAGAGACAATGATTTAAATCAAACCCACAATACCTTTATTTTTCTGTTAATTTGACTATATAATAGGTGCACATTCGGAATTAAAGAGAATTGCATGTACTATAAACATACCAGCCTTGTGATTCCAATTTAAAATATGCAATTCAGTAACTGATTTGACTTATGATTCTTAAGTGGAAATGCATTAGACATTTTATTAAGTTTATAAATAGTGTTGATTGCTTAAGAGAGCTTAGAATTCACTATGTTTTAAATCTAATATATTGATTTTTAGTTAAATAAGTGCTTGGGAAAGTTTTCCTTAAAGTGGCACTCAAAAAATGCTTTTAAAAAGGCAACTATATCAAATATGTATGTAAATGTAATAAAAAATGCTTGAGGGATCTTAAGTTTATAAAAGAAACCAAACAAATTGAGTTGACCGAAGATTAATCAAATGTTTGATTTGAGTTCTTGTAATTGTTAAAATTTGCTATTTTTATAAATAGAATAAAACTTGTAAATTGAAATTAAAATCTTAAGAAAAACCGTGCCTTAGACTCAGCAACTTTTCATAAATTGGATATTAATTAGGAAAAAAGCCCCTGAATGGAAGCAGTAATTCAAAACTCATTAATATCGACAATAAATTTCAGGTAGGTATACTTGAGAGAATTTATCTTTGAAATGGAAAGTGGAATTATAGATAAAACATTAACAATAGTGAACTAAAATACCCACTAGGCTATTTAAAGATATGTGACCAAACGCCAAATGAAATTTGCTATTGGTGAAACAAGCTCTATGACAAATGGAAAATGTATGTATACCTCTTTGCTTTTCCAAACCTAGGTTTTATGCCCAAGCAGTTACAGCGTTGAAATAAGAAAGGAATGAGTAAGAGCACAAAACAGACATGATACAGTCAGTCCTCTGTATCCTGGGGTTTTGTATCTATGGATTCAACCAACTGCAGCTCAAAAATACTTGAAAAAAATTAGCAAGGTGACAATAAAAATAATACAAATAAACAATACAGTATAACAACTATTTATATTGAATTTACATTTTATTAGGTAGGGATGATTTAAAATATATGAGAGGATGAATGTGAGTTACATGCAAATACTAAGCCACTTCATATAAGGGATTTTAGCATTTGTGGATTTTGCTATCTGCAGGGGTCCTGGAACTGATCCCTCACTAATATTGAGGGACACCTGTATGTATCATTATCATTCAGAATTGTGAAATTCTGGCATAGACAAGCTATATGTAAATCAAGAAAATGGATACCAGGTAAGTCCAAAGTTCCACACGAAATTAATATAGAACATCTGGAGAAAAATTATTTTCTGGCAATGAAATCACTGCTTTTACATGAAGCAATAAAATATAGCCTTAAGGTAAAATTTATATACTTTTGAGCATGGACTCTAAAAAAGAAAACAAGAAAAGATTAGAATCAAAGAAATATAACAACTCTTGCATAAGGCTAAACTTAGGGACAGAAGCAAATTTCTTTAAAAACACTACAAAATGTTGAGTTTATTAGTTAGGGGGCAGATTCAGCTGTGTGTAAAAGAGACACTAAATTACAGTAGATTGAACATTTTATATTATTTCTGATGTATGTGCAGCCCAGAGGCAGATGGGCCAGAGCTGGTGCGGTAGCTTTTCCCCGTTAGATTCTCCGGAGACTCAGGTTCCGTTCCTTTTGCTGCTTCTGCAGTTCTAGGATATTGCTCTCACCCGCATGGTCCTATCTTGCCACCATATCCACATTTAAAACAGCAGGTCAGAGGAGGGCAGAAAAAGGACACAACCTAGAAGGGGTGTACCTATGCTCACACCCCGTGGCCAAAACGTAGTCACATGGCTACACCAGACTGGAAGAAAGGCTGGGCAATGCAGTCTTTATTTTGGGGGCCATGTATGTGCCCTGCTACAATTCTATTGCAATGAAAGAAGGGAGGAATGGTTATTGGGGAAAAATTAGCAGTGTCTGTGATAGTGAGGAATTGGAGATTGCAAAAGGAAGGAAAGGAAACACTGGAAGAGAGGAAGATCGCACACATCCCCATCAAGGCTGCTGGACTCCGAGGACGGTGTTGCCAGATTTTCCTGGATAATGCCCTAGATTGAGGATGGAGAAGAGAAGTGGATTTCTGAGGACAGTAAAGGACTCGTAGAGACAGAATTGGCTTGAGAGTCAGCTGATAAGTGACATCTATTGTGAGGGTTATTTCTAGAAGTTTACAGCTCTCGCTGTCTAGAGCACCAGACGACAGTGTGCTGCAATGAAGAGAGGAGTGGAGAAGTGTAGAAAGATGTACTTCTACTACAGGGATGGATGGTTATTTGGTGATTATTTGATGAGGCCCAGAATGTGAGCACAGCCTGGCTTCAAACTTTCTAAGCTCCTAAGCAAGGTTGTTGATGAAACTTCCTGATGTTCATACTTAGATAACAAACATGAAGATACCACGATTCCTACCCCATCGGGCTCTGAGTGTGATAGGGCCAAGCTCCCTGGTTTTCTTGGGACTATGGACACAGGAACATTTGGGAGGTAATTGGCTTAGGGTTGTAGCAGTAGCACATAATTTAGGGCAGTTTTCTTTTGTGGATAGATGCAGTTGTCCTCAGCATCCCTGGGGGATTGGTTCCAGACCCCCCATGGATACCAAAATCCACGGATGCTCAAGTCCCTTATATAAAGTGGTGTATTTGTATATAACCTATGCACATCCTCTCATATACTTTAAATCATCTTTATTTATACCTAATCCAATGTACATGTAAATAGTTGTTATACTGTATTGCTTAGGGAGTAATGGCAAGAAAAAAAAGTCTGTACATGTTCAATACAAATGCAACCACTCCTTTTTAAAGATACTTTCAGTCTGATTGAATCCATGGATGCAGAACCCACAGATACGAAGGGCCAACGATACATGGTTAGGTGAGAGAGGCAGCATTGCCAGTGGTGAGGACAGAGCTCTGGGACCATTCACCTTGGCCTTGATTTCTGGTTCTTCTACCAACCATGTGACCTTGAGTAAAGGACTTATCCTCCCTAAGCTTCCATTCCCCTGTCTACAAAACGAAGAGTCCTGACCTCTTAAGATTGTGTGGGGGTTACTGGAACATGTAAGGTGCTAAATACAGTGTTGGGCACAAAAATATGCTAAAAACGTTAGTACTATTTTTAATGTCATCATTCCTAGGGACCCAGGGTTGATTTCATCGGCACTACATTCTAACCAACTATATCATCACTTTGGAAATAAGACTCATCTCTGTGTAAAAGAGTATCACACAAGGTTTTTGCCTGCCTCCCACCCACTCAGCTGGGAGCTCCAGTGGGTCTGTGGTGTTGCCAGCTACCCATGTGTCTTCCGTGAGCATCAGCAGAAGTATTATAAATTATTCAAACCGTGGCAAAGTCTCTGTACCTAAGGTAAGACCTACAGAGAGGAATGCGAGTTAGCTAAAACAATCCATAACAATTTTGAAGTTACTGGCTCATGTTGAGGAATAGAGTATCTTGATCCTTCTGAGAAAATTTTGCAAATGTTCTTGTATAATTGTATGTAAATCTGAGACTTGGCACCAGCATATTTCCGTTAGCAAATGTGTCTAAATAAATTGATCTGCCTTGTCTAAGGCGGTATGGGTATCTCCAATCATTAGTATTCTTCTGCAGCTGGGTTGGTTTTTTTCCAGCCCAGTGTAATTCCAGGCAGTATGCCATTGTCCCAAATGCATTTCTGATTGATTTTCTGCCTAACAACTGACAACTTAACTTTTCAGCAGGAGGTCTGAGCTCAGGCCTCCTTTCTAATGCTGCAGAGTGTAATGTGAGCCTGATGGATGGTTCTGAAGAACAACTGGCTTTTGTGATGAAAAAGAAAGTGTAGGACTTTGCACAGATTTCTTCCATGTGGATTCCATTACTGCAAATTGGAGAAGGGTGGGGGTGGAGAAGAGGATGGATACTTTTATGGGAAAGGTCAGGATTTAATTCTGTGATTATCTTCTTGCTTATAATTTAGAGAATTCTGTACCCACTTGAATTCGCTGATTTATGGAAGTTCTTAGTGAAGGTGGTTGCATAATCGACTTGATTCCTTATGTAAATTTACAAAAGGCATTTAAAATCTCATTTTTAAAACCTGATTGTAACCAAGTATCAAGAGTTATAAATTACTTAGTGGTCGATTTTGGTGCTTAATGACCAACTTATATTTTGATTTATATAGAGTTTATTCTAATCAAACAGGCTATGATTGGTTCCTGAGGGTTTCTACAATAAGCAGTTGGAATTTAGTATTTGCATCTGAATCATTCCTGAAGGATGGAAACATCTTGGACAAACCTTCAAGTTAATCGAAAGGATTACCAGGATATTGATCCCAAATATCAAATCCCCAGCTGTTAGTAAAAATGTATGGCCTATGGTTCTAAGTTACCACAGTTGAGGGACACTTGACTTTGACATTCACAGAGGCTCCTTTTAAGTGCCTGATGGAATTCCAGTTGGCTTGACTATAAGTTCACTGGAATCTGGGTTTCACATAGTGGCAAACCTCGGATAATCCATATAACAGCAAATGCAGTTGATTGGTATCAATAGAAGTGTGCATGTATATGTAAGTCTAATATTCCAATTCCATGAATGAATGTCCTTGAATGGAAGTCTGGACCGTTCTTTCCTACTCTCTTTCCATACCTAAATCTTTCCAAATCCACCTCACATTTTATTGTGAAGTCTTCCCCAGTTACTTTGGCCCCCAATAACCTTTTCTATTTCTCACCTCCTAATGCGTTTGTGGTCTACACCATCCAACTCAGTTTGTAATTATGTTTCATATATTTCTCTTATTAATTTGTGCACATTGGCTATTAGGGAGACAGCAAGGCACTCACTTGATGGACACTTGGCGGTTATATGACCTGAGTCTTTACTGCGCGTGTGGATCTCTGAAAGCCCATGGGGTGGGGGTGAACTGCAAAGTAGATTTAAGCTAATGACGTGATAATTAGCCTTAGGTTGTCCTAGGTCACCTTCCAGACCCCATCGCACTTCTGTATTCTCTTGCAGTTAGCATGCTACATTCTGATTGGCAGATTCATAGGGCATTCTCTCCTCCCCCAGATGCAGCAACTGCTTGGGGCAGGACTAAGGTGGGGTAGCACAAAGACAGCTGCCCTTGTCCTTCCCAGGTGGGGCAATTGCTTAAGGAAGCACCAAGGCAAGGCACCCACTTTTTGTCCCCAGGAGAGCTTCAGAAGTCCCTTGCTATCCACCTAACACAACCACAGTTCCTTGAGGGCAGGGACATTATTTCATTTCATCCTTATAATCACTCTCTTGATAGTGTCTAACTCACTGCCAAACATCCAGAAATTTACTAATCATTTCTATACAGTTGCAAACATAGCTATTGAAAGCTTTTGAAAAATGTCAATAACTTGAGAGCTTGCACTGAAGCCATTATCAGCAGACAATTAATAATTAACACTTTTGCTGGGTAACTTGCATATTCACGTGGGAAAAAGGATTGTACAGATAGGGCAATGGAGAAGGATGGAGAATGGATTTCACTTGCTTCATATTGTCGACTCCATTTTCCCAGTCTGTTAGAGCAGACATAGTGGATCAGTGTCAGCAGTCAAAGCCCTAGGTGAAGGGAGGGAAGAGGTTGGGATTTTGAGAACCCACTGGTTGAGAGGAGAGGTCCCACAGAGCTGTACTCAGACCTCTGAAGAGAGGTGCTGCTGCTACCGCTGATGCTTCGAGAGGTCAAGGTGAAACTTGTCCTAGGGGTGTTAGAAAAGAACCTGGAGCCTGGAACCAACTGCTTCTGCCAGGGTGAAAAGCCCTTGCTGAGGGACACTGACCAAAACAGCAAGCAGACGTGGAGGAACAAGATCTCTCCCCCAGCCTTCCAGCCTGCCTCTAGTGCCCCCTATTGGTGGAACCTCTTAGGGAACAACTGGCAAAGGAAGGAATAATTTTCAAAGTCCCAGCCCCAGCATCACAGAGTAGAGAGAGCAAAATGAATTTGGAGTTGAGAGTTAATAGCTTACTAACTGGTGCACACAGTAGTAATACAAATTCCCTTCCTAACTCATTAGACCATGAGGAGGATGACAGCCGTTACACGGTCCTGTGCTGAGGGCCCATCCTGGCCACACCAGTCATCAGAGGGAGCCCTGAGCTCTGGCTGATTAAATCAAGTGTTAGCGTTCACCGAAATTCAGCTTTTACTAAAGTCTTATTAATAGCTACTCAAGATTGATTCCAACAGGGAAACCTACTCATAGAGAAGTGTGATTATTCCTTTGTTATGATTTATCTACTCTATATAGACCCAAGAGACCTTTATTAGAGGAAAGAGCTTATTTTACTTTAAAATAAGTTGACAGTAAAGAAAACATCTATTGTGAATATGTAAGTAAACCCAAATACGCTACCTGAGTTTCTGGGTGGGAATTTTCCATATGATGAGTTGAGAGTTGTGATAGTGTCATGGGACCTTGTGCATAGTGAGTACAAAAGTTAATGGGTGTTCGCAGATAACTTGCATGTGTACCAAGCAAAATGCCGCCACAGGCACCCCTGCAGTTAACAAACTGTAAGCTGACTCACTTTCTGAAGGAATCCCAACATTTATTGTGAAAAACCACGCTGAATCTCTGTTTTCTAGGGTTGAGATTTTAATTTAACGGCCTTTGCTCAACTGAGTAGTTGCTGTGGTGAAAGTGTTGTTTTGAATTCCTTTCATGGATTGGATTCACTTTCATAACCCTAAGAGAAAATGCTTGTATTATTGTCCATTTTGCAGCTAAGAAGACTGAAACAGAGAATGTTTAAGATTTCTAAAATTATAACATTTCCAAGGACAAGGTAGGTGGCAGAGCCACGGTTTGAACCCAGGTAGCTCAGCCTTAGAGTCCACAGTTTTACATTTCAGGCTACTCGGCCCCATGGGGGTCTCTCTCTTCATATTTCAGTTATTAGCAAGGAGACTGCTGCACTAAAGAGAGCCATTATGCTGGCAAAATTTACCAGCTTACTCTTGGAGGAATTTCCAATGTGGTCATGTTTTAGAACACATTGGTACTCTCCAAGGTTATCTTATATCTAAGAAGAAAGGGAAGGAAGAAGAAATGGAACTTGCTCTCAACGGCTATGTGAGCAAGTCTCTGTTAGGCGTTTTTACATATTCTATAAGTTAGATTTTATTAGACCTATTTTTCAGATAAGAGATTGGAAAGCTCAGAGACATCAAGTATAATAACTTGGCTAAATCATTGACTAGTAAGTGACAAGAGCTGTTAGTGAATCTTTAACATTCATGTTCTAGCCACTATTAACACTATACTTCTCCTTTAGATAATAAAGATCTTGGAGAATAAGAGAGAGGAATATTTCTATTCAGGTTTTAAATTTTGTTTATTGTTCATGGCATGAGCCATAACTATCACCCACAACTATAGCCAGAACCCTCCATCTCTCTTCCTTGACATCTTATTCTAATTGGAATCCAGAGGTCATTTTTTTCCCTGTACCCATTAACGTAGGTTTCATTTACAACTTGCCCTATTAGAATCGTGGAGATTATTAACTTGGATTTTCAAATCAGGTTTCCTGCAACTCTGCTCAAGGCAACCTCATTTTACCGGTAGAACAATCATGTATTTTCAGTGAGTGGTCATAAATATTGAAGTTAGTTCATAGCTAATTCAAAAGAATAAAGGATGGAGCATCCTTCAGATTTCATTCTGATCTAATTTTGGTTGAGTAAGCCGTTTGCAAAGGTCACATCTGAAAACAGGGTCATAAAAAGCCCTAAAGAGAGTATTTACAGGTTTGCTGTGTGTGTGTGTATTTGTTTGCATTTTTACATTTGTAAAAGAAATGATAAATTTAAGGATGAGGGCATTAAAACAACCAGAAAGAATAAAATGCCCAGCTCTTTTTTCATAAAACTATATAGTGATCGTTGATATTCCTATCAATCACCTGAAACTCTGCAAGCTTCTGAGCATTTCTGAATTACCAAAGAAGGAATAAATCTCTCTCCACTTTGTTTTATGGTCAGTCATGTTTTCTTATGGTCAAAGGCTCTGCAAGTTAGAGTTTGTACAAGTTTTATAGATTCAGTACCATTGTTAACAAGAATATTTTAAAACCTAGATAACACCATCCTACTAAAAAATTTAAATTTTAAAAAGTTAATAGAGTTTATTAAACTCTGAATCATAGAGTGTCATCTAACTTATATTTTCACACTCTAACTCATATGTGTTTACGATATTGCTGTGGGGCAGGTGTTACTAATGCCAATTTCAATGTTTCACCCATTTGGCTTTCTCCCCATTTCACTGCTACCTAACTCGTCCCAACGCTTTTCCTCTCTCTCTCTGTCTCTGTCTGTCTCTCTGTCTCTCTCTCTCTCCCCGCTTCTGTATGTGTGAGTATGTGCCCGTGTGTTTTAATTACAAACAGGGCTTTTTGCTAGTATAATACTTTCCTTTACTGTGATTAGAAAAAAGCAGCCCCTCTGGGTGGACAAATTAGATAAAGTTGCTTTTGCTTCCACTTCTTCTCTCACCTTGGCCCCTTTGTGTAAAATCTGTGCCACTGTATGCACTTAATTATAAATTGTAAAATATTTATAAGGCCTTACAATTTATGCCTGAATTAATAAATGACTTCATAGTTGGTCTCCTTGCCTTCAGCTTTTGCCATTCCAGTATCTCGTACATGCTTCATTATCCTACATCTTTAAACAGCTTTTCCCATCTCACCTCTTCATGTCGCGCCGTCGGTGTCTTCCTGTTGCTGGCCAAACCAAGCGCCAGCACAACGCGATGTTCAGAACCCCCAGAGTGTGGCTCCGTGACCTCCTTTGGCAGCCTTGACTCGCACTCCTCCTTGCTGTCAGCCTGGCTCAGTCAGCATTGTTTCCTAAGCGTGTCTTGTCATTCCTACCCCTAGGACGCCATTCCACGCATTTCCTGTGTCTATCCAGGAGCGATGCCATGGCATTCTGGCACCAACTTTTACCAATGTATAAAATTAATTTTTGCTCCCACGAAGTATACATGTGATTTTTGACAGTGTGAAATATTCTACTGAAGCACAGTATATCCGTAAGTCAATATCAACCAACGAGGATGGATTTGGCAGAATGTTCAAGAACTTTGCCTCATGAGAATGTGGTCAGGACAGTGAACAAGTCTCCTCCGGCAGCAATACCATGCTGAGGGATGGGTGAGGAATAAGCATAACTGTAGAAGGTTTTTTTTTTTTTTTTTTTTCATTTTCTGAACTTGCTTTAAATAAAAAACAGTGTTTGCTTTTTAAACCCTTCATGTATGTTGGTGAAAAATTCCAGCATTAGAAAGGGCACTATGAGCACAGAAAAGGGTCCCTATTTCCAATCTGTCTAAAGCCTTTGTATGCTTAAAGCACCAGAGGAAATCCTGCTTCGATTTCCTTTGTCCGTGGAAATGTCTCCCTCCTGCAAGCACTGATGCCACAGACCCCCCGCATCACTCTGGAGCAGACACTGTCACCGCTCTCCCCACATTTCTCTACCTAGTGAGAAATCACCTCCCTTGCACGCTGATGGCTTCCTGCGTCTTTCTGCCTGAATGAGTCCTCTCATCTGGGTGCATCTCTGGTCCACGTGCAGAGGTGGGTCAGAAGTGTTGGGCGATAACATCCCAGGAGTTACCCCAAACATGTGGGGCACAGGAGTTGTTAAATACTGCACTTGCTTACCCTGCAGTGGGATAATCTTTATGCGTGTTCCGCACTCTCTCAGAGGGTCCCCAGTAGGATCGAACCCCAGTTACCCAAATTGGTGACCTGCTTAATAACACACCCCTCGTGGCTTCCCTCCCTTCCCCATCTTGCTACCGCACTCTCCCCATCCCCCGCACTTTCTGGAATCATCTAAATAAACTATTTGGTCCCAGATTCCTGTCTCTGATACCTTCATTAGTATTATGCATGGTTCCTTCTTACGTTCTTCTTACATGTTTCGTCTCCTTGAGGGTTAGTCCAATCCCAACTTCACCACACTCACTCTTAATATAGTACCAGGGACACAGTAGTTGATTAAAGCAAATTTGTTGATCAAAGCAATGCCATGAGATGAAGAAAGTACTGGTGGACTTTTCTGGGAATTGATTCCAATGGGATCTTGAATACAAGTGGAATTTTATTCCTTAAGTACAAGATTGCTTCTTGTACTACTTTCCAAGAAAGTTTTTAAAATATCAAATGATTTGATAGATTCTCTTTTTCATACCTGACTGCAACCTCCGCAGCTTGTTATGATAACAATTGTCACTTTGATTCAAGTGCTGTTATTAATCCTCTTCCTGTTTATGTATTTCACTTTGGCTCCTGCCTCAGGCAGAAATTGACAGCGGAATTGATGGGGCTGGTGCATAATGGGGGACTCCAGGTGTCCTCAGCCCTGTGGGCCACAGACTGACAGTCTGAAGAGCCCTCGGACAGGGAGCCAGCGCTTCCCTTCTTCCAGAACAGCATTATGCACATTACGTCACCTCTGTTTCCTGGCAGTGTCTAGAAAATCTGATTAGAAACCCATCCAAGGTAGGTATTTTTCCACTGCAGTTCAAGTCTGTCTCTTTTGTCATAGCAGAGATTTGGCTGGGAAAGGAGCAGGGAGGACAAGTGGCTCAATTGCCCCGTTTGAGGGCACAGTTGAGGAAGTGAAAGACTGCCTTGGAGCTGTTCTCAGTTTGTTCTCTTATGACCATTAGATCCTGGGGGTGATTCGAAAAGTCACGTTTACTTACCTTGTGCTCCTTTCATAAGCCCTGATAAGGGGGTGAAATATGCAAGATTCTGTCATTACTCTTTGGCCAGGGCAACGCCAATGAGTCCCAGTCAGTATTGCCAAGGACTGAATGGTGTATGTTTAGTTTCAATCTTACATTTTAGTTTGTCTTGGGTTCGTCACAGTGTCATGTAGTCATCCTATTATTTTTAGAGTGCTTATTGATCAGAGTTTTCAAATATGATTGTGCACAGAACAGTTCTTACCTGAATGTGGACTTTTTTCCCCCTTCTGCCCTCTCCTCTTATTTACCTATCTTTTTTTGAAAGTTTTAATTATTATGGGTACATAATACTTGTATGTCTTTATAGGGTACATATGATGTTCCGATACTGGCATACAATGTGAATTAATCAAATCAGGGTAATTGGGGTATCCATCACCTCAGCCATTTATCATTTCTTTTCCATCCATCCATCCATCTATCTTCTTTCAGGATCACTTTCTCTTACAGGAGGGTAGGTATTTTACTCCTAAAAGGAAAACTTGAAACTTTTTTTTTTATACATTTTCAATGAGATCTTGTTAAGTGCTCAGCACAATGGTATCTAGACCATAGTAGGCTCTCAATAAATACCTGCTGAATAAATTAATCACATGCGGAATGGACCCTGCAACTGAGTACTTAGACACTTACATTTACATAACTGTCCTTTTTAAGTCCAACTATCTTTTAGGTGCTTTATTGCTACAATTGCATTTACTTGCAAAGATTGAGATGGTTGCATTTGAATTTGGAAATCTGAGACTTCATATCCAAGTTTATAATCATCTATGAAGGACCTAGAGGAACTGTTTGCTTTCAGATGTGCCCTAAGAAAAAAAATTGTGCAGTAGCTAGAAGTCAGGAAAGCCATGTTTTAGTCCTGGTTCTGCAACTAAAAATCTATGATTGCTTATGTTTCAGGGACCTTATTTTCTACATTTATAAAATGAAGGGGTTAGTAGCATCAACAACCTGTATGACCTACCATCAAAGAATCAATGACCTTACGATCTTTCTCTAAAGAACAAGAAGAGATGCTTTTAAAATTTCTCTTTATAAAAAATGTCCAGTATTTTTTAAACAGAAAGAAATTTCTGACATGTGGTTGCCAGGACGATTCTGAGTTGTTCTTCTACTTGACATAGGGACCTTTCCAATCATCTGTGTTAGAACAGTGTGGTTTCTACTCTTGCACTATTTGCTAATTATATTGTGAAGCCAAGGAGAGAAGAGCAGAAATCCTGTTTCCTAAAATATTTCTTAAGGGGAAAGAGGAAATTAACTTGTTCTGATGTTTTGTTGTCAGGGAAACATTTACTTAATCCCTTCATCACACCCCTGATTACAGTTATTCTTTCCCTGCTCCGTAGTTCTGCCGCAGGTACTCACATGGGATTTCCAGATGGCCGCCTTCTCCAAGGTATGACGCTTCTTTCCATAAGTAATCTTTACCTCCTTCCCTCCCACCTACAATATGTCTCGCACATACTTGGCTTTTACATTTTTTTCTTTTAAGCTTTAAAAATAATAGCTGATTGTTTTGATTTGTCCTTTCACTAATGCCTGACGCTTGTGAAGGGTGCTTTATGTCTGAATCCCAAATGCTGCCAGTCTCTCGGTAGAAATCTCCTTCAAGAGATCAACGGGGGAAAGTTCCATCATTCAATGCCAGGTCAGTGCCAGTGATGAATCCACTATAGTTTTCCTTAGCTTTTATTCAGTTAAGACTCCACTGCATCCCTTGATCCATCACTGGGCTAGCGGAGGAGAGACAACTGTGGCTGCTGCTCCACACCAGAAAGCAGGCATATTTCTTCCCATCGACTGATGGACTCACAGCTCTGACACCAGCGCAGTCCATCTTTTCTTGAAGGATTAAAGGAAGGGATTTTCTGAATATGGTAGATGATTGTTACAATCCTCCAAAGAGCACCTGCCACTGAAATGAAGGTAGGAAAATGGAGCTGAGTATAATTGGTCTTACATTATAAGTCAGTTTCCCAGCAAGATTATGCTCCCAGACCCTGATTTTTCCCCAGTAGACCCACAGTCCGCCACCATCACAATGACAGCCAACCCCACCAACAAAACTATTTCAGCCTGACATCCATCACCTTTGATGTGGCATGATTACCGCTCTAAGATCATCACTCTAAAATCCTGGCAATCACTTAGTTTTTCTTAGAGTATCACGGCCAAAATTTCATGATGAAATTATTTAAAATAATAATATCTATTAAATGATTATGATTATCCACAGTGTTTTATGTATATATATTTACTCATTTAATCATCACAACAAATTTATGAACTAGGTAATATTATTAACTACATTTTACATATCTGGAAATTAAGGGGCAGTGATGTCAACCAAGATTATGGAATAGAAGGTAACCTGCTCATACCCCCTCACAACAAGAGTTCTGCACTCATGCACAGTCGAAAGTCTCTCTGCGGGAGCCTCAGGATTCAGGTAGGAGTTTGTGAAACCCTGGTGGAGCCCAAGACCTAGGAGGGTCTTTTTGAGAATGCAGACCAACACCCAGGTGGCTGATTTGCTCCATTGAGCTTGCTTCTGCATTCAAGCCTGGAGACATCCCAGGGGCTTGACCATAGCCCTGCAACAAAAACCCTCTGCCAAGGGATCAGAAGGAATCATACACACAAGTGCCTTGGTGAAATGGCTTGTCTGCCCGCCGACATGGGTCTCAGCCGTGAACTTGAAAGTGGCCCTATGGTGCTGCTCCAGCCTTCCTTAGTTGAGGTCCCAGTTCAGAGTTTCTTGTACAAAAACCTAGAGGGAGACTTGCCCAAATCTTGCACCCTGGGAGTCTGAGCCTCCCTGATGGGCTTGCCAGTCTCTATCCCATAGCAGATCCCAAGGGAGTCCAGCCTCAGCTTGGTCCCCCTTGCTGCAGTTGGGGAACTATCCCATAGATACTGGGATCTGCTGGGAGATGCATGTCCCTCTAAGCCAACAAGACTGGGCTCCTCAGCTTCTACCCCAAGTCAGATCCTGAAGGGGCCCAGTCTCAGCTCCAGCCCGTCTTGCTGCAGTCAGGGAACTGTCTTGTCTGTGCAGGGACCTACTGAGAGACCTACACCCTTCTGAGCCAATGAGGCAGGCACACTAACCTCCATCCCACAGCAGATCCTAGGAGTCCAAGTCTCAGCTCTGGCCTCTCCTGTTGCAGTTAAAGAACTACCTTACTTGTGCAGAGACCTGCTGGATGAAGCACACCCATCTGAGCCAATGAGATGGGCCCACCGGCCTCCTTCCCACAGCAGATGCCAGAAGTGCCCAGTCTCAACTCCATCTCCTCTTACTGCAGGTGAGGATTCATGTCCAGGATAGTCTTCTGGACTCAAGTCCCTGGCCAGCATTTTCACACAGCCCCAGTGCCTTCCTTGTTCTTCTGTTGATCCATCTGGGCTGAAAAGCTGTGTCAACCTTGGAGCACTTGCTAGACTTGTAGCAAGCCTGGTGTTAGAGTGTCCTCTACCACTGGGATGGCTGCAGTGGTCACAGGGAGTACAACATTTAGTGGGCTTAGAATCCTTGGAAGGCTCTCCGAAGAATGACAGGCTCAAACAAAGCCAGAGTGCCAAGATTAAAATGAATACCTAATCTCTCAATGCACAGACATCGTTGCACTTCCACAAGCATCAAGAACATTCAGGGAAATATGACTTCACCAAATGGTCAAAATAAGATGCCAGAGACCGACCCTAAAATGATGGAGGGGTGCGATATCTTAGACAAAAAATTCAAAATGGCTGTTTTAAGAAAACTCAACAAACTTCAAGAAAACACAGAAAAACAATTCAGAAATGTGTCAGAGAAATTTAATGGACCGATTGAAATAGGGCAAGCACATGCAATATTCCAGGACACTACCATCCCTGCTGTATTGCTGGAAAACACAGTCCACTCAAGTGAATTAATTCAGTCATAAATTAATATATCCATAACTGGAATGCCAGGGGACCCTGGACAATCCTGCCTCAGGAATCCAAGTCTCTTTATTGACTTGTGAGAATCCCTCTTTCATCTGAAAAATGTATGAACTTGGTAAACTCTTATGGAATAACATAGTCTCCCAAGACTTGGGCTGCTGCATTCCTTAGAGATAATTTATATATTCAACAATAAGGGGGAGGAAACAAGGCATGAAATCTCCAAAATCTTTATGTCTCGTTATGTCACTGTCTGCTCTTTAATATTTGCAGATATCAGAGAATAGAGGAAGTCTCATCTCTCAGGACTCTGCCGAGAAGAGAAGAGTTACAGTTGTATCTCATCACTGTCCATTATGTTTGGTGTAAAAAAAAAGAGAGATGTCATGTAACTTGCAAGGAAGAAGAAACCAGGTTATGTTCATAGAACTTGCTAAAGGATAAATCTCTCTTTGTTCAATAGTCCTCATATGATGGAGTGGTTTTCACTATTCAGCCCTTGGAAATAATTCAAGGAATGAAATTTTACCAGCAGAGGGCTGAAAAAAACTAGAATTGGTGATATTTGTTTATTATTTAATATTATTTTGAGTAGAGAATAAAAAGGACTGTGTTGTTAAACCTCTCTAACTAATATCTGTCTCCTAGAATTATAAATCTTTTATTCACTGCTTTATACTAGGCCCTGGCAAAGAGAAAGGAGTTGAGTCTCATCTTTGGGTACATAGAGGGCACTGGAAATTCTCAGGGGTGTATTCCCAGACTTTGTGGACAAGACCATGGCAGACAGAGCCACTGCGCCCACACTCTGGCCGTCCCAGGGGGAGGCTGCTTGGATTACTGACCTGGCCTTCTGAGACATCTCCCATGTCCACGTGTGCTACCCTTGGCTGTAGGTGCTGTGCTGAATGAAGAAGGCCTGTGCCTCCAAGCTTTGCCTAGGACCAGGACCACATATTTTAGTTCAAGCTCAGCAACTGTAAACATTGGCATTCCTCTAAAAAAAAAGATATAGCATGATCTCACACTAAATGTGTCCTGTTGTCTTGCAGACAGAAAGCTGCCTAATTCCTCTACTTATAGATTTTCTGCTGTAATCGCCGCCTTCCAGAGTTTCTTGTTTGGAAAGGGAGAGTTTGAGTGCACAGTTCCTCATTATCTCGGTTTCTTGCCACCTTCCCCATTTGGTAAGCTGGATAGACTGCAAAACTACTCTCCGTACTACGAAAACATTTCAGGGTACAAACTGTTTTGAGGAAGATAAGTCACACGTGCACAGTCCTGTAGTTAAACTAGCTTGCTATCTTTCTCTTAGGCTGTTCTCTCTAGCCATCAACTGTACACAGACTTCTCTAGTTACTTTCCCCATCAATCCCTTCTTCCAGAATTGTACAAAGGAGTCTCCGGTTATCTGTCTTGTTTACTCCTGGCCAATCAAGTCAGATCTATTCTCAAGAGAAGTGTTTTGACTATGTCAAACTCTTCTCTATGCCAAACTGATATAGATATTATGCATATATTACACTATGTAAGCGTTACATTGCTGAATATTTATATCATCAGTCTTTGTTGTGAGTCAGTCTTAGGAGGTGTCTGCACGTGTGATTGAACCACTTGGAAGCTTTAAATGCTGTGAGGAGTCGGGGAGAGGAGAAACAGGCCATGCACCTGGGAGGGAAGAGCCCTTGTGAGTGGGAAACTGGGCAGATATTCTTACCTAGAGATGAATGGCTTATGCGTGAAAGCAAGGCCCCGGAACTGAAATGGACACCCCTCCTTATGTCTAATGAAGCTGAAGGAAAAATAGTTTTAATTCAGTTTCAGAATAGGAGCGTGGGAAGAACTGGCGACGGGAATTCAGGATATCCAAGGACCTGAGCTAAAGAAAATACAAGTTTAATTAAGATGGAGACAAAAAATAATAAACTATAGAGGCCTGATTTAAAAGGTTAGCTCTGTCAAGCTAGTTTAAGTACAAAAATGTATACTTAATAGTAGGGTGTTTTTCTTTCGTTTTTGCAAGTATGTTAAAATTTTTATTTTGTCACTTGGGTTGCCATTTTTGTTATTCGGAACTTGCCTAATCTGAAGCCTGAAGATCCCATCAAAACAGAGTCTCTCAATATAAACTTTAAAGTGGGCCTGGGGGCAAGTGTTGAGCTTGTCTCTTACACACAATTTGGGCTGATCAGGTGAAGCCCGAGCTACGGCCATGGGCACGACGAGCTTGTGAACCAGCTAATAGCTGCTTGGCTTGATTGAGGCCATAGGTGTTCCTGGGTCTCAGCCAGTTACAAAGCCAAATAGTTAACCAGTAGCTGATCCATTTGTGAGAAAGTCCCAGTTGGAGGAATTCTTTAGTGACTGCCTTGCCACTGCATATGCGGATGCAACCTAAGGGGTGTCAAATATGGTTATTTTATTATCATTATCTTGCTTTTATGGTGGACCTTTTCACTGGATCTCATTTTGCATTCCAATTGGTTTCAGAGGTAGCCCTGAGTTTCAGAAATTATTCTAGAAAACAAGAAAGTTCTCCTTTTCCTTTGTCATTTAATTTCCATAAAACTGGGATCTCTTAGTTTACCAACTTGGGATTCTTTGTATGCAACAGCAAAATTAGTTAACCGACTCAGTCATATTTTGCCATAAATGGCAACATGAGCTGTCCTGTGATATATTTTTAGATACTGGATTAGTCTTAGAATGTGAGTTCTGTGCTGTGGGAAAGAATGACATGACCCTACTAAGATTTGAACTCTGCTTTCTGTCACCATGGTTACCATTTGATCATCCTAACTTGCATACTTGGAAAATAAAAGGAACAAATCAAAATAACATTCTCTATAGAAGACAGGGGTCAAAATTTAAAATATGTCGTCCTTTAAATGAACAAAAATGTGCCATGTATGGACAGTAAGACAAAAATGCCTGCAGAACAAAAAGGAGCAGAGATATGTTTTGCCAGAAAACACAAATTTTGGATTAGCCTGTACAATTTATTATTTAAGGAATGTAGGTTGCAGAACTGCTTAGCAAAAGTAAAAATATGATAATGAATGCAGTAGTCCAAATGCTTCATGGAGTGGGCCACGAAGAGCATATTTTACCTGTATCTTGCTGCACTTTTTAAATCTTCTATAGCACCCAGCCCAATATCTTGTTATCTGAGTGACTATCTGAACTGGATCCTACTTCCTTAATATTCTTTATTAAAAACATGGGCCTTAAAGTAAAATAAAAATAGGCTTTATTAAAAACTATAAACCTAATTTTAAAATACTCTAATTCTAAAACATCTGAAGCATGGTTACTATTTAATAAGCTTTCATCCAGTCTCTACTTTTTGAGAGCATGAGCCTATGGCACCAATAGCAAGATTCTTATTTTCTCAAAATGACTTGTCAGTAATTAAATTACAGGAACAAATCATTTCAGTACAAAAAAAAAAAAAATCTAGAAATAGCTACTTGCAAAGAAGCAGTCAAACTTACACCAGTGCAATTGTTAATGGTGAAGGGTCCCTGGTAATCCTCATTCAGCATTTTTGTTTTACAGAGCAGATCCTACCCCTTATAAAAAATTGCATATTTGAATATATCTTATACTTTAAGCTCTTCTTTAAACCTAGTGAATAAGGAAAAGGAGATATTGAGAATCTGGTTTCTGGTTTCCTGAAAGGATAAACTTTTAAAATCCCTCCATGTTTAAGTTAAGTGGACTAGCCCCATTTTGTGTCATCTTTTTGACTATGGCCTTAGTTTGCATTTGTGCATGGGAGATGGTAAGGTGATGGCTCGCTATGGAGTTTAGATGAGTAAGGGCTTTGATTTCTCTTGAAGGGAGGACTTTAGCCCTACAACACATGTTGGAGGTTGAGCCAAGATTTCCTTTCACTGGGTTTAATGGCTTTTATTCAGAAAGAAGTGGTGCTGGACAGTTCCCTCTCAAACGAGCAATGTGTGGCCAGGAGAGGGCCCAGGATTTTGGGGTCAGAATAATAAAAGAGGTGATATAACTGTGATCTTGGACATTAACTTTCTCCCTTGATTTGTCAGCAATTTCAAGTTGAAATTATATATTTTTAAAACTTTTATCTAACCCTTACTTGTTTTTGCAATCTTGTTCGATAATAAAACATCTGAATTTTGCAAGTAGGACTTTTGAAACAGTACCAGTAGTACTAGGAGTGATCAGGAAATAAGATTTCTCAATCCATGCTCAGGTTGCCCTAATACACCAGGCATTCAACACACTCAGCACATGTACACTGCTGGCCTTCTCCAGGGCCTATGATTCCACCATTCTTTTGGGTTAGGTATAGTTACTCCAGAACCTGTGTGTGTGTGTGTGTGTGTGTGTGTGTGTGTGTCTAGAAATCTAAATTTTAACAAGCATACCAGATGTTTCCAATGCAAGTAGTAACTGAGAAACACTGACATCTAAAGAAAGAGCTTCTATTTTGCATTTGTCTATTTTTTCAAGGAAATTGTTCCAGTTACTATTACTGTGCAGCAACCCACCCAATATGTAGTGGTGTAAAACAGTCATTTTATTGTGCACATGGCTTCTGTGGTTCAGATATTCAAACAGGGCATGTCAGGGACATATTTTCTTTATTCCATGATGTCTGGGGCCTCAGCTAGTAATATTTAAAGGCTGAAGGTGACTCTGCTGTTTTAAGCCGGAATCATCTGGAGGTTTCTTTCATTCACATACCCGGTAGTTGGTGAAGACTGTTGGCCAAGACCTCAACTGGGCTGTTGGCTGTAACACCTCCACTTGGCCTCTCCATGTGTCTTTTCCCATGGGATAATTTGGGCTTCCTCACAGCATGGCAGTGAATTCCAAGAGTGAGGATCTCAAGAGAGCAAAGAGGGAGTGTGTGTTATTTTTGTGACCTAGCTTGGAAGTCACATAATGTCACTTCTATTATACTCCATTTGTCAAGGGAATTATAAAGATCTGTCTAGGTGCAGGGACTGTCAATTTTTTGTTATAAGAAAAGCATGTGGGATGGGAATATTGAGTCTATCTTTGGAAATAAAATCTGCTATCGGGACCAGTCATTTAATTCAATATTGTCAAAAATTAGCGAGGATAACTAGAAGCCCAATATGGTTGGAAACATTATAATATTAATAGAACACTCTTCTTGCTGTAAATGAATTAAAATCTTTACACACAGATGAATTATATTCTACGGTGCTAAGAAAACTCACAAATCATATCACTGAGATGCTTCACCAGTGTTGGAGAAATATGAAGAATAGGAGACATTGGCATATGAGAAAATTGGTACATATCATTGTGTCTAAAGCAGGAAAAAGATGGACTCTATAAATGGCAGGTCAGATCAGATTCCAGAATCTAGTAAATTAAGGCCTAGATTTTCAATATCCAGGTCAGGCATGACATATAAATATGTTACAAGTGTGCCATCACTTCCTTACCTTGTATATCTGTTATCTATGAGACATTGCTAAATCATCAGATCATGGCATTCTTGACAGCTATGTCTGAACAGGACCACGAATCATTGTCAAAACTGTGCTCTAGGCAGACAATACCAATTAATTGTTGCTGGAACATCAGCTAAAACCTATTCCTTACGCATAAACAAAAAGTAGAGTTTTTTAGGTCCCAGTATCATTTCAATAAAAATAAATTATGCTATACTAACTTTATTTTTTTCTTTGTAAAAGTTGGCAGACTGACAGAGCAAGGTGCTGTGGTAGATATGGTAATATGGTATAATTTGGCTTGTATCAAGGAATTTGACACATGCTCGCTTATGATATCTTTGTAGAAAAAAAAAAAAGGGAAACCACTAGTTGAATATAACAACAATTGGAGAGGCCAGTCACTGATATGACAAGCCCTCACAAAGGGTGATAACTTTTAAGTCGGTTGGAACATTCTGGTGTATTCAAAATGTTGTAAAGTCAAAGACTTTAAAATATTAAGAGCACACTAATCACATTTATGGATGATATGAAGTTGGAGGGGAGCAGACAGATTGATTACATGACAATAGGAATCCAAGAGTATCTTGATATATTGTATTCAACAAGATGAAATTCAACCAAATATATAGTCTTACAAATGATTTTAAAAAGTACAGAACGTACAAAACTGACTATGCAACAGCATGTTTAAAGACTACTTCTGTATTTTAATTAAGGGTAAAATCAAATCAACTATTTGATATAATCTCCAAAACAAAACTACTGCGATTTTAGCATTTGTAGAAGTTCTTTCTAAAACAAGGGAGATGACTGTTTCATTCCACTCTTCCCTGCTCACATCACAACTGGCATAGTTCATTCTAGGGTGAATACTTCAATTGAAAGGGACATAGAAAAACCAGAGCATTATCTAGGATCTGTGTTCCCCAAAGAAGGAAAAAACTCATGGTATTTCATATAAATTTAAGTCATAATATGTGCAAAGCATTGTAGGTACTTTACTTATATAACCTAAGTTAACTCTTATACCAATACTGTAAGCTAGACATTATGATGACCATTTTATATGTGAGGATGCTGAATCACAGTATTTAAATAATTTTTCCAAGGGTATATATCTATAGGGTAGAAGAGCCAGGATTCTAAGACAAGTCTGTTTTCCCCAAAGTCCTTGCTCTTAACATCGATGACAGTGGTTCACAAAATTCTAGTGTACATGAGCATCAAATGAGGAACTTATATAAAATGCAAATTTTCAGGCCAAATTATTCAGAGCCAGCAGGTCTTGGATAGCTTACTTTAAAATATTTCAACATACACTACACGATTTGAACATTTGTATGTGTGTTTGTTTGAATCTCTACCCTTGCTGTGGCCAGTTGCCTTAATCAGAAATATACATTCTAGGGTGGTTACCTAGCGTTTAATCAAAAGGCCACAATCTGGAGAAATTCAATTATTTTTATCTTCAGATAACACGAGAAATTTGAGTAATTTGACTAATGAATGTTAGAATTGGGTATTTCTTGCTGAAATTAGTGTTTTCATCATATGTGGATTTTCCAAAAATATTATAAAGACTCTTGCTATTCTTGTTGGGAACAGAAGTATAGCTAGCTTAGGAGTCTATATCCTTAGGAATAGCAACCAGAGGTTGTTTCTTCAACGACCTATGTTCAGCTGCTAATGTGGAGACTTCTTGGTCTCCTGGGTCTAGGATCCTGCTGCTAGAATGTTGCTCTTTGCCTCGGGTGAACTGTCCGTGGAGGATTCTGTCAGGGCACCTACAGGAAGTGAGAGCTACAACTCCGCCGGGTTTTGCCTAACTAGTGGTATGACTGTTGAATGTTTGCTAAGAAATGCTAGAATGTGCACCAGGATTCAGTCTGGGATTCGCTGTAAGAGGGGGTTGTGGAAAGGAAACACATAACCTTCGCCTACAACTAAGTATTAGAGGTGCTTGATATTTACCAAAAAACCCTGAAAATTGTGCATAACCACGTGGCATTAGGTCAAGACCCTGAGTTATAGGAAATACCTCAGGTGATTCTGATTCGAGACATCCCACATTGACTTCTGTCTCCTTCCCTGTTTAGACGGAGAACTCATGACATTTGGTGATGGCTCCTGGGAGTGTTTCTCGCATTGGATGAGTAGCCAGATCTTCCTTTAAAAAAAGAAATGAGTACCTTATAATATTGAGATTCAATCAATTTAAAAGAGAGATTTTATAAAAATCATTTGTTCTGGCTAATAAAAAGGAATAAAGCTTTGTGATCCTCGGCACATGCTTAAAACCCCACAGCCAATAAAGTTTTCCGTGAGTGCTTCTCACTGAACCACTGCAAAGAGCCCCTATCTGTGATTTAAGGTCTTCATGAATTTACAGTACTTTTACAAGCAAATACAATTAAGTGAGTCATTTGCTTTTTATTTTATTTTTTTAAAAAACTACTTTCCTATATTAAAGTGTTATCAGGAAGCTAGATATATCTGTTGGAAAAAAAATGGGTGTCATTAAAATGCTGTGCTTACAGTTCTGTTATTATTGCTTGTACCTGAAATTATGTTAAGAATGGCACCTTGAGGATAGTCTAGAAAAAAATCATTATCACTGCCTAACATTAGTTTTGCAAAATTTCCCATGATGAAAAAGCACTGGAATGTTTTTTGGAATAAATCTTATAGCAATAAATAAACATCAATTCTTGAAACATGGAAGTGTATTTCTTCGTACTTACATAATAATTGCGGTGAAAATAATGAGCCTTCCACATAATGGGAACAATATAAATATTTGTTGATAAACTGATTGTTATAGCAAGTGGAAGAAGTATTGACTGTGACAAAAAGTTGAAGAGGCACATAGCAATGATATCGCAAAACTAATGTATGAGGCTTCTGGATATAAAATAAGATAGAAGCTTATGAATTGAGAAATTAATAAGGACAGTGAAGAAGAGATTTTAGCATAGAAGACAAAATCATTAAGGAAACACTTGTTCAACTTTAGTTGAAGAAATGACAATTGCCGGAAGTCAAACAGGCCATTGTTTTGCCTGGAAATTTGTATTGAATAAATAAGTGGAACTGATAAGTTGATAGTGTGGATTTTTAAAAATGTTAAAATGGCACTTTGTTTTTCACAAGATCATAGTAGGTTCCATTCAACCTGTCCAGACGGTTTGCATTTCAGCATGTGCAGAGCCAGATGAGGTCATGCTTAGCCTTATCTGAGCAAGTACATTTTACGGAGGCTACTAAGTCATCAAAAAAGGATAAATTATATTGTGTATAGTTGTAGTAGATGTAGTGATAATATATTTGAGTTATTTGGCTATGGCAACCCATACTCGGGATCTTTTTCTGTCTTGACTGATTAGTCTAAATAACTTCTCCATTTCTCAAATATGCAGACGATAGTGACTACATATTGTGCTGTTGCTGCTTGTTTGGTGTGGCTTTCCTTAACAATAGGCGCTGCTTTTAGAACAAACGTACATCGGGAAACATCTTTTTTTTTCAGGAAATAGTAAAGGTTGCTAATTTGATAGAACAGACTACCCAGTTTGTTGATATTTTAGCACCGATTACACTTCTGTTGTTAAATAAACTACTCAATTCCACTCATCTGGTGAACAAAAGCAGACTGGGTTATTTGATGACATGAAAATTAAAGAACAATTTGACTGAGGTTTTCATTTCTTAATCAGTTGCTTGGGTTTTTCCCTTCTAAAATTACAGGTTATATTAAAGGACTTCCTGTTTTGTGTGCTGTGGTTCCCCACAGGGCAGAGCATTAAGAATAAGACTAGTGTAACTATGAACAGAGACCAGGGAATGGGGGGTGACTTGGGCGTATTATGTCAAGAAAATAGCAGATGTGCTGGTTTGCTTTCTTGGTTTATAGTAAATAAAATATACTGTTTAATGACACTATTTTATAGAAAATTTCTTTTACTAGTTACGACTTTAATGATGACATAGCATTTGTGTCTAGTTGTTTTCCTTTCTAATTACTTCTTTGTTCATGCCATTGCATGCTATGTTTAGCAGAAGCTCGGTTTGTGTCTTTAAAAGGGGTGTTTATAGAGACTACGCACATTATTATTATTTATGGATTATTACGTACATTTGCCTGATTCTTCAGAGGGCCCCTCTGTCTCAAAGACCATTGTGAACCAAGAGCATCTCTGACATTGCTCAGCTGTAGAATTCATTAGGACTTTGGGGATGACCCTGTCTGGCTCCATTTCACAGATGATGAAAGTGAAGTTGGAAGGGGTTGAGTGACTTGGCTCAGGCCTGTTACTGGAAGGGCCTGACCTAGAGCCTGGCCTTGTCAGTCTCAATACAATGCTTTTTAAATTGAACTTTTTATTTTGAGATTGTTATATATGCAGTTGTAAGAATTAATACAAAGATCCCTTGTACCCTTTACTCAGTTTCCCCAAATGGTAACATCTTGCAAACTATAGTACAGTGTCACAACCTAGACATTGACATTGATGTCATCAAGATACAGAACATTCCCATCAGCACAAGGATGCCTCATGTTGCTTTTTTACAGCAATACTCACTCTCCTCCTGTCCAATCCACTCTATAGCCGTTGGCAACCACTCTTACCTGTTCTTCATTTCCATAATTCTGCCATTTTGTGTTGGATAAATGGAATCACACAGTATATAACCTTTTGGGATTGGATGTTTCCAATCAGCATAATGCTCTGGAGATTTATCAAGTTTCATCTAGATTGTTGTGTATATCAAGAGTTTATTTCTTTTTATTGCTGGGGAGTGTGAATATATCACACCAGTGTTCTTTTCATGGAATGATTCTGTTCTAATTTGGGGAAATCTTGGCCATTCCCACTTTCAAAGTTAAGGAACACAATTATGAAGAAACAGTTTGATTTAGAAAATCTTCATTTTATGTTTGGAGAGACTTGGGAAAGGTAATTCTAAAGACAGCAGAGATCTATGTAATAGCAAGGCTATCTTTGTGGGGCCCCAGTCTTTTTTGTTTTGTGCTGAGAGTTTGATGGACTTTAGCGAGGGCCTCCATACTTCAGAAGATGTGTCCTGAGGGGTGTGATTAGAAGTGGGTTCTACTAAGTACTGTGTCCACGTGAGGCAGCCCTCCCAGGGGACCAATATCTCAGCTAAACAGGGCAAAACAACTGCACATCTCATGTATGTGTCAAAAGGGGATTTGCAGGTGCCAATGGTCATTACTGAAAGTGGAGTATGGGAGAAGACACAAATTAGCACCTGGCCTCTCTAAATGTTCCTCAGGGGATTTTAATGACCTGAAATTGTTGAGACGTGGCTCCTGCCTTATGCGCTAAAGATAGATTCATTAGAAAGGCAAACTGCTCCTAGGTGAAGAATGTGTTTTGATTCTTGGATTAAATTTTAGTTTGCGTCACAGTGGGCTGCATGACATTTGCCCTGAGGATATTTCTAGGCCTTCTCAGTGGTAAGAAAACTTCCAGACTTTCAGAACTGTCAATTAGGAGACTGGCGGTCACAAAGCCATCCCCCTCCCCCCCCCACCCCAGAGCATTTGTGCATTCTAGCCATCTGAAGATGACTGGAAGAGACTGCAGCGGAAGGAGAAAGAAAAGCCTAGAGACGATTGGAATTAAAGTGTTGGGAGGGAGGAGAACACAGTTGTTTGAAGAATATAAAATAAAAAGGTAAAGACTTTGGAAACATGAAACACATAAAGCTGGGAATATAACATAGTTTACAAAATCTGATAGACAATCTTTAAGACGTGCTCCTTAATGTAAAGTGAGGCACACATGTGTGAGCCCTAGAATGCCTGGGAGTGAGAGGGCGGGAATGTGGGGGTGTGGGAGGGGGGCTTGTGCAGGAGCGGGAGGGCCTCTTAAGGGCTGAGTTGGGTCAATCTCAGGCATTAGAAGGGGCTAGAAGGGGCTAGAAGGAGCTAGAAGGAATGTAGTAACTTACCTGGGTTTTCGTTTTCACATAAGCCATTTTAATTTGAAGTTGCCTGCCTGAGATTCAGTAATTTAATGTCTTTTTAACGCTGGTAGATTTTTCCTGCCAGGACCGTGAAATCCGTTGTGAAGCTGAGGGGTAATCAGATGGATATTAAAAATGAACAGTCTGGAGAGTCATTTCTGTAACTTCTGAGGTCAAATAATTTGTCATTCTTCGGAAAGCCAGGCTGCTGGTACCTTGACCTGCTCTGATTTCAGCTGCCCTCCTGGCGGTGTGAGCTGGCTTTGGATTTTGCCCACACTTAGACGTGATTTCTGTGTGATTTGTTCCCATCTCTGGTGCCCCTCAGTCCGAGAGGCCTGTTCTCATAAAGGCAACTCCAGCCGTTCTGAAGGAGAAAGTCACAACATAAGACGTCGTCAGAACCTCCGGGATGCTGGGGGGCGGGGGGGCGGGCAGACAGCATGTGCTACGCGTCAAAGTTGGATCCGAGTCCTTTCTGGGGGTCACACCCAAACCACTCTGTCCTTCCCCCACTGGAAGTCCAGAGGGCCACTACCGGGCCTCCCAGCTCGCTATTGTGCTATTGTGCTGGGTATTCAAACAATTCCTGTCTTTGGGTTTCAGATTTTACAAAAAAGTTTATTAATTTGTTAAAGCACTCTAGAGAAATCAGTATTCTCTGGAGGTGTATTCTGTGCTCAGGTAGGGAAAGTAAATCTCCCAGGTAAAGGAGATGAGGCGGACAACAGTGAAGTGACATAAATGGCTTCTCCTGGGCCACCTCCTGCCCCAGCTCCTGGCATTGCAGGTGTTGGAGGGAATCGGTGCCAGTTGCCCAGGGAGACTTGTACTTGCCCACGTAGGGATGGGAGCTAATGGCAAAGCTGGTTTTGAATTGATGGACGCTGTGTGCTTGAGAGATGGGATCTTTCCTGCTCCCCCTACCCCTAGCAACAACTTTTAACTTTAATTTGCTCTCAGTGTTTTTTTTTTTTTTTTTGTAGGGAAGAGGGCCTTCAAAGAAGCAGAGTAGAATAGAGGTTAAGAGCATAAATTCTGATAAACCAGATTGTCTGGGTTTGAATCCAAACATTGCCACTTACCTTGGGCAAATTTCTTAACCATTCAATGTCCTGGTTTTTCCTCATCTGTAAGGTAGGTATGATAATACCTATTTCATTGGGTTTTTATAAAGATTAACTAAGTTTATACATGTATTCCAATTACCTAATACTGCATAATAACTATAAAGTCAGTGGCTTAAAAACAACAACGTTCATTTTATTATTATCATCACTCCTGGTTCTAGCAGTTGATTGGGCCCAGCAGGGCAGTTCCTATTCGGGGGTCCGTTACGCAGTTGCAGTCAGATGGTGGCTGGGGCTGGAATCGCCTTGACCTCAGCTGGAGCCGTCAGTTGGAACACCTGCACTTGGCCTCTCCATGTGGCCTGACTTTCCTCCCAGCATGGGGACTGCGTTCCAAGAGCTAGCATTGCAAAAGAACTGAACGGAAGGTGTGTGACTTTTTATGAACCAGCCTCAGAAGTCACATGGCATCACTTCCGCTGTATGCTATTGGTTAAAGCAGTCATGAAGATCCATTCTGGTTTAAGGGGAAAGATCATAGATCCTACCACTCACAACCACACTCTGTAAGAAGAGCATGTTGGATGAGGTAACTTGTGGTGGCCAATGTGCCGCAAACATGGAACACTTAGAAGAGTATCTAGAGAATGATGGATGCTCAGTAGGTGTTAGTTATTATCAGTTGTTGGATTCCAAGTCTGCTGACCCCAAAATGGAACACCTAACCACTCCTCATCCCAGTCTCATTTTTGGAAAGTTTGGGGAATGTTGCTCTATGGCTCTGCCATTTTAATGATGCTACTATATACCTGTGTCTAAGGCTCTGTGGGGGAACACACCTGGACCTGAGGCTGTGTTTTCCTGTGGGATAAAGGACGAGGAAGACATGCTGGCCAGCCTGGGAAATGTACTGGGGTCATTTGGTCACAGCACGGTCACAGTGATGTTGGAAACGAAGGGCACTGCACTCCAGCACAGCTGACCCATAAACCCTCCCAGCCACCCAGCTAATTAATCTCCAGAGGAGCTGACTCAAATCCCACCCTCATGTAAGCTTTGGACAACACTGAGTAAAATTTTCCTTGGCACTGGGCAGGGTCCCCTCTGAGTTTGAATACCCCTGAGGCTATCACCTCCTGGACATCCTGGGAAGCGTTTATTTGACTTTGGAGTGACCCTCATTTGAACCTGAATCTCAAAGGCAAATGGATTAGGTGGCTTAGTCATGGGAACACCAGTCCAAACTCAGAGCTTTAGGGCTTTTGTTGCAAGCAAATGAAACACAGGAAAAGGCTTCTTACGTACCATCTGCTTCTTTACAGACCAAACAGCAGCAGCAGCAAGGTTTGGGCCCCGGCTGTGGTGACAGACTGGAGCAGCTTTCTCCAGATGTGTCTGGGTCCTCTGTGACCCCTTTTGCTTTTTCCTAACATAATGTCCCCCACATTTTTTTACAAAATTGAACACGAGGCTTGTTCCTCTTCTTTGTAGAGGAGTCTATTTGACTCTGAAACAGAAAAGCAAAGGCATTGCTTTGAAAAACTTTAGAGTGGCACTAAAAATATTCAAAAGTGAAAATCACTTAAGAGAGGCGTGCGCTGCCTCTGTAGACATCATTCAGCCATGTGTGACTTTGCCTGGGGTTTTTGTTGCTTATATATAGCTCTTCAATGATCCTAACAGAGGTTTTGGGATTAGAGTAAACTACTCTATGGTGATTCAGTGGTTGCTAGGTAAGTCCTTGTGGATGGGCTGTATTGAGTTGGTATTGATACGTAGGAAGAGAGTAAAAGCAAATAGCTCAGACCTCCAGACAGTCAGTCAGAGTCTCTCATTGGCTTGTTCCACCTGCTATAGCACCAAAAGGCATTCTGGGAAGAACTGCCTTTCTACAGACGGGCTAAGGGAGAAATGAGAGAATAAGGGAATGTCACGGGGAAAGGAATGATTCTAACCAACTGATGGTCATAGAGCAGAAGCCAACAAAGGATAGGGAAAACAAGGAACAGGAATTAAAAAAATAACCAGTGTTTATTGTATGAGATGGCTTTGCCACCTGAAGACTGATAACTGTTTTCTTTCTAAATCCCTAACCACAACAAAGATTAATTTTGTAATATTTTTATAGCATCTGTGTCCTGTTTGATTCATCCAAAAGCAACACTGAGATAAGGACTTTTGAGTGCAGGTAATTTATTTGAAAAGCAGTAAGCACACTTGAAGGAGTAAGGGAAAGTAAATAAAAAGTGTGTTAATAAGCTGAGGACACCTAAATCTCAATCGTGCCACGGGAGCCTTTGAGGAACCATACCTTGCACACCGAAGAACTGTCCCACATAGGGACTGGGTAGCTGGAGCATTCAGTCTTGGAATCCAGTCCCTGTTGGTTGAGGTTTGGCCCTGATGGTGTTACATTCCCATCATTTTTTTCTTCCTCTCTCCCTCCCTCCTTCCCTCTCTCCCTTCCTTTTTCCCTTCCTCCCTTTACCCCTCTCTCTCTTTCTTTCTCTCTCTTTCTCCGTCAATCCATCTGTTCATTCTAGGCTTGTGTGCTCATTGACTAGACTCTAGTAATAATGTGCAAACCATGCCCGGTTGAACTTTGATCCAATATATCAATATATATTGATAGGTAGATCAATAATGGAACTGCTTTCAGGAAAGCATAGATGGCCTATTCATACTTTATCTTATGAAACAGCATTATCTCACCTATCTGAAAGAAGAGGAGAAAATGTTTTATCTCTTTCTCACTGTCTGGTCACTGGAAAAAAGTGCCAGAATTTGTTCAAAAAGATAATTGGCTATTAATTTCTCTACTCCATGGATTCTGCTTTTGAAAGAGCCGGTGTACTGTGCCTTTCCAAACTCACCCTGCTCTTTCTGGATTCATTCAGAACCTGACACTCCTGGAAAAAAAAGAAGGCAGGGTGGACTAGGGCACTGAGACACTGCGCTGAGTCTTGAGAGATGTGGTTCCCTTAAAGAAGTGTAGGAAAGTAGAGAAAGAAACCAGGTAGTATTATATCCTAGGAATTGTAGTTAACATACTTCAGTAATTCAGAGTGCTGAAGTATATAACTGGCCTTATTTTCTCAATTTTCTTTTTTTCAATTAAAATTTTTTAAAAATTATACATATTTGTGGGGTACAGAGTGTTATTTTGATTAGTTGTGTGTTATGTTACACACGTGTAATAATCAAATCAGAGTAATTAGCACATCTATCATCTCAAACATTTATTATTACTTTGTGTTGAGGACATTCAAAATCTTCTTTTCTAGCTGTTTGAAAATATGCAATAAACTGTTATTAATTATAGTCACCCTACAGTGCTATAGAACCCTGGGACTTTTCCCTCCTTTCTAGCTGTAAATTTTTTCCTTTTAATTTTAATCAACACATAATAATTGCATGTGTTAATGGGGTACAGAGCGATCTCTCAACACATATGTACAATGTGTAAGAATCAAATCAGGGTAACTGGCATATCCATCACCTCAAACATTTATCATTTCTTTGTGTTATGAACATTTAAAATCCTCTCTGCTACCTTTTTTGTTTGTTTGTTTGTTTTGAGACAGTCTCACTCTGTCGCCCTGGCTGGAGTGCAGCGGCGTCATCATAGCTCACTGCAACCTCAAACTCTTGGGCTCTGGCGATCCCTCTGCCTCAGCCTCTTGAGCAGATGGGACTATAGGCGTATGCCACCAAGCGTGACTATTTTTTTTCCCATTTTTAGTAGAGATGAGGTTTCGCTCTTGCTCAGGCTGGTCTTGAACTCCTGACCTCAAGAGATCCTCTTGCCTTGACCTCCCAGAGTGCTAGGATTATAGGCGTGAGCCACCACGCCCAGCCATTCTTCCAGCTTTTTGAAAATATACCACAAATGCTAACCATATTCACCCTACAGTGCTAAAGAACACTAGAACTTATTCCTGCCATCTAGCTGTAACTTTATATTCTGTAAACAACTCCTCCTGATGGTCCCCTCCCCTACCCGTCCCAGCCTCTATTAACCATAATTCTACTCTCTACTTCTATGAGCTCAAAATTTTTTTTAGCTCCCACGTAAGTGAGAGTATGTGATATATACATCTCTTGGTGCCTGACTTATTTCACTTAATGTCCTCCAGGCTCATCCATGTGGCTTTGAATGACAGGATTTCATTTTTTATGGCTGAATAGTATTCCATTGTATATGTATGCCACATTTGCTTTACTCCTTCATCTGCTAATGGACATTTAGGTTGATTCCACGTCTTGGCTGTTATTAGTAGTGCTCCAATAAATATGGTGGTTACAGGTATCTCTTCAGTATATTGATTTTCTCTCCTTTGGTTAAATACTCAGTGGTGGGATTGCTGGATCATATGGTAGTTCTATTTTAATTTACATTCCAGCAATCCCACTGCTAGGCATCTACCAAAAGGAAAAAAAGACAGTCTATAATAAAGACATCTGCACTCAAATGTTCATGGCAGCACAATTCACAATTGCAAAGATGTGGAAACAACCCAAGTGCCCATCAATACATGAGTGAATTAATAAAATGTGATATATGTATAACATGGAATACTACTCAACTACAAAAAGCAATAGTGAACTAGTACCTCTTGTATTATCCTGGGTAGATCTGGAAACTGTCTTTCGAAATGAGGTATCATAAGAAGGGAAAAACAAGCACCACATGTACTCACCATCAAATTGGTACTAACTGATCAACACTAAGGTGCGCACATTGTAGTAATATTCATTGGGTGCCAGTCAGGTGGGAGGGGGTGGCGGGGTGGGTAAACTTACAACTAATGGAAGCACAGCGCACACTTGTAGCCCTGGCTTGGGTGAGGCAAAGGCATTATATGTAACCAAAATATTTGTACCCACATAATATTATGAAATAGAAAAAAAAAAGAGAATTTTAAATGCGAAGCAGTGAGTGGAGAAGAGGAGGGGCATAGTGAGGTCTCGGAGGGGCCTCTGGGTAAACCCTTCATGTGCGGTGACCTAATCAATGGTCAGATGATCTCCCCTGTCCCTCTCCACCTTGCTTCTCTTACCATTAAGCCTACTATGCTCTGGTCTAAATTTTGCTGTCTAAGCAATCCTCTGAAATAAGTGACTTTCTTGGTAGACGATGTCTTTATATCCCTTGTAAGGGGTCTGTTTGTTTCCCCTGACAATTTCTATCCCTCACTGCGCAGTCTGAGCTGCCTTATGTGCTTCTTAACGGGTTTATCACCAGAGGGCATTAGCTAGATGCATCTTTGAATGTACGCCATATGCTTCCTTCATTTCCCTTTCTTGTTTTGCTTTTTCCAGGGCTTTTTTTAATCCTAGATCACTGGAAGCTCTTCAGATTGAGCATTCAATACTTTCCAGTGTATGTGTGATTTTTTAAAAAAAAATCTTAACCATTTTTAAGTGTATAGCTTAGTGGTTTTAAGTGTATTTACACAGTTGTGCAACAGATCTCCAGAACTTTCTCATCTTACAAAATTGAAACCTTATACCCATTAAACAGCAACTCCCTCTTTCCCCCTTGGGTTTGATTTTACATTAAGGGATAACAACATATACCAAGATAATTCTCTGGACAGGGAAAGAAACAGCCCCCAATTCCTAACACCTAGTTTTATGTCAAGATGTGGATGCCAGGGTGGTTATCTTAAAATTAGGGGGAAAACTTATCCATAAGAAACAGTATCTCTTTGGATGCAATAGCCATTACACATACACACACACACACACACACTCTAGTCATTACACACACATGCACACACACACATATAGAGGTTGAATGATGCGTGGCCTCTAAATCATCAATATTTCAAACACAAAGCAACCATAGCCATGAATGATGGGCAGCATACAGGACCCAGATCTTTTTTGTGGCAATTCCTAAATGCATTTGTAGCTACAACACCCGCTCCTCCTGGTGTTCTAACTTTGTGCAATTTCTATCTGTGAGGCAGCCCTAAATTTTTTCATTCCCAGAGGAAGCCTGCCATCTGTTCATCCAACTTGGAGTGCATGGAGGGAGCAGCTGTAGTTTCTATCTGAATCTGAATGTGTATGTGTTAGTCATTAAGGAAAAACTTTGTTCTCCTGTATGTTTTGAGTCATAACTGTGCCATCAGTTGGTCCCAACAAAACCGTCAATGCCAATACCAAGGGAGCAAGTTTAAGATCTGTTCCCAGCAATGCTATCCTGGTGGATCTTGAACAGCTCACATAAAATCTCTTCTCTTTGTTTTCTTCTAAAAATGGGAGCTGCTTTTGAAAAACTCACCTTTTTCTTGTTGAGAAATTGACCTCCTTCTTCATTGTCTCTGGGAGAGCAGCTTATGTTAGGCTCTGGAAGCAAAATTCTCCTGGAAGAGAGAGGCTAATTTAAGGAACTGATACTTCCCCCTTTTGCTTTGTAAATTTCCCTGTCGCCTGTGGAGGCCCTCTAAATTATTTACTTGACATTAATCTGTACTCCAAATTGAGACCATTTTCCAAAATAGCCACTGAGCATGTAAAGACTTCAAGGTCTGGCTAAAGATTTTAACAATGAGGATCTGGTAGAAGAGATATCTCTCTAAACTTATTTACTTTTTAAATCTTTCATTCTTTGTCTTCCATCATCTCTCTTTCAGTCCCTCTCTCACACCAACTCCTCATTCAAATGCATCACAAGAGTTGAATGTGGGGGTCTCGGTGTGAAAGTTATAGAAAGGCAGCCGTCATGGATATCAGCTTCCTCTTGGACCAACTGGAGTCCTCTTGTGTCTAATTTTCCTTTGCTTTCCTGGGCAATTGCCCAACGTAACTCACGTTGCCTGCAGCACAACCAAGGAATGAGCAGGAAAAGTTAGTGAATCATGAAGACGTATAGGATAGCAGAGAGTGGAGAAATATCAGTACTCAAAATATGCCAGTCATGGAGTGGGTGAGCTACCACAGCTGAGAACCACATATGTTTCCTCAAAGCAAACAGGGAGGATGTTGTTTTCTTCTTAGATTTTGTAACTCCCAGTCTTGTTTCTCACCAGTCTCTCACATGGCTACCCCTCAGCATCCTTTGGGTGCTCTCCCTTGACTCTGGCCTCTAAGTGTAGCAGATCTCAGGACTTCAGCCTGGGATTTTTTGGGGGGAGTACATTTTACACTTATTTTGTTAGAAAATGTTATCCTCTAACAAGCTTTTACATATCATTTATGTTCCAACAATTTATGCATTTTTTCCTCTCTCCAGCTTGGGTCTCTCTTCTACATTTCAGATTCATACATACAACTGCTGACTTGATAGTCCCACCCAGGTACCTCACCAGCATCGCAAACTCAGCATGTTCGAAACTTGCTTACGCCTTTCATCGGCCCCCTTTGGCTCGTGCAATCTTAATAAATGCTAACTTCATCCTCCTGGTTGCTTGTGCCAGGATCCCAGGAGTCATTCTTTTTCTTTATTTCCTCGTTTAAATCAGTAATGTGAAGTTTACTCCAGCTATAATGCAAGCTTCTCAGGCACGCCTCAGACTCCCTTGCTAAGACATTCTGTTGCGCTCGTCTGTCTGATTTAGGGACCTGTGCGATTTCTGGCACTAGGGCGTCATCTGAATTTGGACCATGTCGCAGTGATAAAATGAGTGGGATAACTTGGGAAATAGTAAAAGTAAGAGCCCGCTGTGATTCTAAGATGAATGCTCCCATTACTATTTAATGTTTGAGTGATAAATTAGAATCATTAGCATTTAAATATCATTTAAAACGTAACATTATGCTAATATTTGGATGATGAATGCTTGTTGTAAATGCAATATTATGTCAAAAAGAATATATTGCTTTGATAAGGGCTGTCACGGGGGCCTGTAATTGTGGCTTGCCAATCTGTCGCAGGCCAAACGGTTAAGTTTCTTATTAGTGGTTTTATTGCTACAGTCTGTGCTTGCTTTGATTTTTCATTCTCTCAGTGCGGATGTTTGGTGAAACTTGAGGGCAGTGGGGAGACTGTCCTTTTACCTCCTACCATCTTTGCTGAGCACAAGTGCTAAATGGATGGCAGACTGGAGGATGGGTTGAGAGGTGAGTCAGAGCTGAGGGCAGTGAAGGGGAAGTGAAAATCTTTCTATTCTGGGAGTCGACCTCAACATTTCCCACCCTTGTTCTCTGTCCAGTCTCCACATGCAGCCTGTCAATTGCCCTGACAAAATAAGATGCAAAATAGTCCTCTCCATCCCACTAGCCTCCCTTGTCTTTCCCTGCACCACGGTAATAGTTATCTAGGGAGTCTTCCACGTTCTTTCTTTCCCACGTTGAGCTCATTCTCTACTCCACAGCCAAAGCGATCATGAAGCAAACTATAGGCATACTTGGAGAAATTGAGAGTTCAGTTCCAGCCCCCTGCAAGAAGCAAATATTGCAATCAAGACAGTCACACAAACTTTTTGGTTTCCCAGTGCATACGAAAGTTATGCTTACACTATACTGTAGTCTATTATTCATAAGTAGGCAATAGCATTATGTCTAAAAAAGCAGTGTACATGCTTTAAATAAAAAATACTTTTTTGCTAAGAAATGCTAACGATCGTCTGAGCCATTAGCAAGTCGTAATCTTTTTGCTGGTGGAGGGTCCTGCCTCGATGTTGGTGGCTGCTGACTGATCAGGGTGGTGGCTGCTGAAGTCTGGGAGGGCTGTGGCAATTTCTTAAAATAAGACAACAGTGAAATTTGCCACATCAACTGTGGCAATTTCCTTTCCCAAAAGATGTCTCTGTAGCATGTGATGCTGTTGGGTAGCATTTTACCTAGAGTAGAACTTCTTTCAGATTGGAGTCAATTCCCTCAAAACCTGCTACTGCTTTATCACCCAAATTTACGTAGTATTCTAAATTCATTGTTGTCATTTCAATAATGTTCACAGCATCTTCACCAGGAGTAGATTCCATCTCAAGAAACCACTTTCTTTGCTAGTTCATAAGAAGCACTTCATCATGCACTAAAGTTTGATCATGAAATTGCAGCAATTCAGTCCCATCTTCAAGCTCCACTTCTGATTCTAGCTCTCTTGCTATTTCCGCTACATCTGTAGTCACTTCCTCCACTAAAGCCTTGAACCCCTCAAAATGATCCATGATAGTTTCGACTAACTTCTTCCAAACTCCTGTTAATGTTGATATTTTGATCTCCTCCCATGAATCACAAATGTTCTTAACAGCATCTAGCATGGTGAATCCTTTCCAGAAGGTTTTCAGTTTACTTTGCCCCGATCCATCAGAGGAATCACTATCTATGGCAGCTATAACTTACAAAATGCATTTCTTAAATAATAAGACTTGAAAATCAAAATTACTCCTTGATCCACAGGATGCAGAATGGATGTTCTATTAGCAGCCATAAGAATAAAACATCAGTGTCCTTGTACATCTCTATCAGAGCTCTTGGGTGACCAGGTGTATTGCCAATGAGCAGTAATATTTGATAGGAATCTTTTTTTCTGAGAAGTAGCTTTCAATAATGGGCTTAAAATACTCGGTAAGCTATGCTATAAACAGATGAGCTGTCATCTAAGCTTTGTTGTTCCATTTATAGAGCACAAGCAGAGTAGGTTTAGCATAATTCTTGAAGGCCCCGGGATTTTCAAAATAGTAAATGAGCATTGGCTTCAACTTAAAGTCACCAGCTACACTAGCCCCTAATAAGAGAGTCAGCCTGTCCTTTGAAGCCATGAAGCTAGACATTGACTTCTTCTTTTTAGCCATGAAAGTCCTAGATGGCATTTTCTTCCAATAGAAGGCTGTTTCATATAAATGGAAAATCTGTTCTTTAGTGTGTTCACCTTAAGCTAAAGTGATCTTAGCTAGATCTTCTGGAAAACTTGCTGCAGCTTCTACATCAGCACTTGCTGCTTCACCTTGCTGCTGTTATGTAATGGAAATGGCTTTTTTTTTCTTTTTCCTCCAACCACTTGAACCAACCTCTGCCAGCTTCCAAATTTTCTTCTGTGGCTTCCTCATCTTTCTCAGCCTTCATAGACTTGAAGAGAGTTAGGCCCTTGCTCTGAACTAGGCTTTGGCTTAAGGCAATGTTGTAGCTGGTTTGATCTCTCCAGACCAATAAAACTTTCTCCGTATCAGCAATAAGCCTGTTTTGTTTTCTTATCATTCGTGTGTTCCCTGGAGCAGCACTTTTAATTTCCTCAAGAACTTTTCCTTTGCATTCACAACATGGCTGTTTGTTGCAAGGGGCCTGGTGTTTAGCTTATCTTGGCTTTTGACATGCCTTCCTCACTAAACCTAATCATTTCTAGCTTTTGATTTAAAGTGAGAGATGTGCGACTTGAGTGAAAACTCAAACACTTAGAGGTCCATGTAGGGTCATTGATTGGCCTTATTTCAATATTATTGTGTCTCAGGGAATAGGGAGGCTCGAAGAGAGGGAAGAGGGTGAGGGAACAGCTGATTGGTGTAGCAGTCAGAATATAAATAACATTTATCAATTAAGTTTGCCCTCTTATATAGGTGTGGTTCACGGTGACTCAAAGCAATTACAATAGTACCATCAAATCATAAAAAAGTTGGAAACGTTGCAAGAATTACCAAAATGTGACACACCGACACAAAGTGACACGTGCTGTTGGAAAAATGGTGCCAATAGACTTGCTTGATGCAGAGTTGCCACAAACCTTCAACTGGTGCGAAACACACTATCTGTGGAGCACAGTAAAGCCACTCGAAGTAGACAAGGTACGCAGGTCTGCCTGTATGTTTCCCTTCTTACAACTCTCTGACGGGTTCCCTGGAACTTCTGATAAAATCCATGTAGGACCCTAATGTGTCCCATAAAGACATGCATGGCCTGACTCCTCCAGGCTGCTTTGCTGTCACTCTCACTTCTCTTTACTCTGAAACTTGCTTTCCCGAGCACACCCAGGGCTTTCTACCCGCTGGCCTCAGGGCTTGCTTTTCTCTCTGGCCAGAAGCTTTTCTCTTAGCGTCTGAGTCTCTCCAGCTAATTAACTTGCACTAATCACCCAGATCTAGGCTCAAATATCACTTCCTCAGAGGGACATTTTACAAATTTATTGATCTAAATTGTCACCCTCTATTATTTTGTCACATAATACTGTTCCTTAAGAGCTTATGAACATTTTTAATGCTATGTTCATTTATGTAATAACTATCTCCTCTACCGGCCAGTGAGCTTCGCAAGAGCATCATCCACTTTGTTCCTATTAGCTTACGTCTAGCACGTAGCTGGCGGGCAGTAAATATTGTTGGAATAAAGGTAAATATGATTTTTATTGTAAATTAAAATGTGTATATTTTCAGAAAATCTAACTGTTGGGGAGACCAAAATTATTTTTTAGAGAATTTATCACCTAAATTCTCATATAAAAGACATTATCAGGTGGTGTGACAGATAATATATTCATCTAAAATTGATAAAACTTATGAAAATATTCATTAAATTGATACTAAAAATTTAATTTGGCTTTTTTAATCATAAAAAGTAATACTTGTGCAACTGGTACGTTGAACAAGCAGGTCTCTTGGGATGCATTCAAAGAGCATATTTATTTTGTTATGTTCCACTGTCTGTTTAAAATGTATTCTGTGGAGGAAGTGTTGCCCTGCCTCTGCTTATTTTTATGTAATAACCATAAAAAAAATATCATACAGCCACAACCACAATTTCAATTCAGCAATTAAGATATCCTGTCCCAAGTAATGATTCCATTTCTGAACTTGATTTGAGGCTAAAATGTTCCTGCTCCGCTGGCTGGTGGTTTTCTCCAGGCAGGAGGGCAGGGAAGGAGAGGTGTCGCCCTTCTCGAGTTGGGCTTCCATTCCTGTTTTCACCTTGCTAGCCGTGGCTTTCTGTCTTTCCAGGATTGATGTGATCAGGTGGAGGATAGTTACAGAACCATTTGGTATGACATAGTTACTTCTTAGTGAGTGTGATGGGTATTTCCTTGTTCTCTGTCTGCTCCTTAAGGATCACTCTCTTCCCCTCTCTACCCTCCTCTGTGCCCCAGGAAGTTGACCTGTATCAGCTGGGTCCACCAGGCTTGCCTGCTGCCTGGCTTCTAGAAGGTCACGGGGTGACAGAGTAGAGAGAAGGGAGGTGTTTATTTCCCCGTCTCCCCGTCTTCCAGGCTTCAGACTGGCAGTGGCTGTGCTTCCTACCCAAGGCCCCAGACGCTGTCAGGGGGCGTCTTGCTGCGTTCTGATAAATATCCCTTTAGACCTAGGTAGGGTGTTAGATTTCTTGTCACTAGCCCTGGGGGTTCTTCACCATTCTTGTTGGTTTTCACCACATTTTTGTCAATAATCCCTTGGCTAAACTCTTGTCCATTACCCTGTTTGAAAGTGTCAGCTACGTCCTGCCGGCACCCTAATGGATCACATAATTCGTATCAGGAGGGGTCTCAGAAATAAGCTTGTAAAATTGGATTCTGGGATTGAATTTCTCACTTATTTGATGAAACATAATTTTTTTTTCTAGGACAAATAAGACGCTGGTAATCCACGGTATGTAGTGCCATCATGAGTACTCAAAGTGTCACCACTAGTAGCACAGGACAGAGGACAGGTGGAGGGCCAGGTGTTGAGAGATCAAGTTATTCAATTCTCCCAGCACCATTTATTGAATAAACCAAACTTTCTTTACTGATTGAAATGGTCTCCTTTACATAAACTAAATTTTTTTATATGCTAAGGTCCATTTCTGGGCTATATATTCTGTTCTGTTTATTTGGATAAATCTCGGGAGATCACTTTATTTTATTGACACTTCATGTAAGTCAAAGACATAGCACTGACTCATAACAATAACAGCCTCTAGTTACATAGTGTTACTTTGTCCCAGGCACTATTCTAAGTGCTTTATATATATTAACTCACTTCATCTTCATAACCACTCTATGAGTAGAAGCTGCTCTTATGTTTTGCAGCTGAAAAATGAAGCCCAGAGGAGGTCAGCGACTGGCCTCATATTCCATAGCCAGAGAGCAGAAGAGCTGAGATTTGAACTTAGGAAGTCTGGATCTAGAGTCTGTACTCCTAACCACTATACCACACTACCTCTAAACATGAGGCAGTGAAAGCATTTCTTTTGGGGACTAGAAAGATATAGCCCAGGTACATGGCTCCTGATGATCTAAATTAATCAGATAGAACTTAGGTAGCCTAGAAAAATTGATAGTTACTGTATCACCTAGGCTGTCTCTTTCAATTATCACTTTCTCAAGGAACCTTCTAGCTAATGTCGGATTTTATCTGCGTCAGCCTAGCAAACCAAGTCCAAAACATTTTATACCTGCCCGTCTTCTCTGCTGTTCATATTATTGAGTTAACCAAATAAATTCAATTTTTTTTTTTCTACTGCTGGCTTCGCACAAATTGTGACTGGCATCTGTATTTCTGTGCAGGTTGAATGCACTGCTAGATTATCCTTGCATTATTATCCCAGATTGCAGATTGCACTGAAGGAAGCCATGGTGAGACATAAACAGGGCTCATGTTGACTTGGCAGAACTCTTCCATTTCCTGGTCTACAAAACAAGGATGAGAACAACTGACTCATAGTGTTGGGGTGAATATTAGATTAAATAAGATCATGTATGTGGGCGCAATTAATAGCGCCTGCCATGTGGTAGGCATTCAAGTAATGTTAGTTGAATCTAAATCACTGTAGGCTGTGGTTATTACATGGCTAAGACTGAGGCAGAGAGGAGATCAGGAGTGATATATATATCACTATGGAGAGAGAGAGAAAGAGAGCAATTTCCATAGTCCGGACACTGTGCTTGGTAGTTACAGGCGCATATTAAGTAAGTACTTTTATAAGATGACTTCCCTATGTTCTATAAGACCTAAAATTAAGGTCCAATATTGTGTGCTGCCTTGACATGTGGTGAAATCAAGGGGCTGGGGAGTCTTGAATGTCCTAACCACAAGTTCTCCTCCCCGCTCTGCTCTTGTCCCTAAACCAAACAACCCTCCTAATCCAATGGACCAGGGGCAGTTCCTGCTTATCCTTGAATACAGGGTTGCAGTCCCTGACAGCCTGCAGATTTATTAAAAAAACCAATCACATCCTCCCGCAGGAAACAGGGGTCAGTTCACCCCCTGGGTACTACAAAGCCTGCCTCCCACAGCCCTCAGTTGCTCACTCTGCTCTTTTATTGGTACATATATAATTGTATATTTGGTTTATAGCTTACAGCTGCTGTGTGGCTTGGTGACGTGTGTGGTGTGTCCCCCACACCCCCACCCTGTGCTGTGAGTATATGTACTCATAAACTGCTGTCGTCGCATCTGTCCACTGTCAGGGGTTGTGTGTTTTGTCATCCCTGTAATTCTAGGGTGGGAATCCTTCTTTAAACAGCAAGGTGAAATAGGAGACTGTCAGACACCCTAGGAGAAGAGATTGAACTGAATTCCCTGGATCGTTGCTTCTCAAACTTTAATGTGGAAACCAATTACCTGTGGATCTTGTTAAGATGTTCATTTGACTCAGCAGGTCTGGAGTGGGGCCTGAGATTCTGCATTTCTAACAAGCTCCCAGGTGATGCAGCTGCACCTCAGACCACATATTGAATAACAAAGCAGTAAGGGACAGAGTCCAGGCTGGAAGAACTGGAACATTCACTGTGCCACTCATCAGTGACCTTCCATGCATCTAAAAATCTGGCGTCTCCCAGAGTAACTGATAGCACCCACCAGGAACTGCGACATTCAGCCTAAGGGATGAGAAACTGACCAGGATCTGTGTAAGATGCTAAGATAGAAAAACCCACTGGTTCCAGTGGAAGGAAAATGCTTGGGGCTTACATGCAACTGGGAGAAAGTTACCTACCAATCTCTGCCACTCTGTGATCAAAGAGATTACTATTTTATTTTATTTTTTATTGGTACATATACATAATTGTATATTTGGTTTATAGCTTGAAATATTTTCCATTCATCACTTAAATACTAGAACAGATTACTTTTTTGCAAATGAAAACATATGCATAGAACACATAAAATATGGTGCCACAATTCATAGCATACAAAATGGCACGGGTTCTTCATTTTTAAATTTTTCTTAATAAGCACATAGTATAAAAGTTAGTTGTTATATTATCGTTTTGTTATAGAAAGGTAACAAAAAATAATACATTGAATTTAGGTTGTTACTAGGAGTGAGAATTGAAAAACTATATTAGGAGTTAGCAATTGGTAAATATGCCATTAAACTTTTCAAAAACTGAAAATATCACTTCACTTGTGGACGAGTTTTACTACTTTAAACAAGGAAATATATTAGTGTCCATAAAGCTCATCTTTGGACTTTTTAGGATTAAAGAACTTTGATTATTTCCACTAGTTTTCTAGTAAGTTTCACTGGGAAAAATGTCTGACTCAGGAGAAGGGGGGAAAGAGACAGAGGATTGGTTGCAAAGTGCTGTAATAACAGCAAGCTAGGCACTGCTCATGGAGAAGGACAGGAGGGGAAGGAGAGAAGCAGAAGGAGAGCGCTGGAGGAAATCAAATCAGGTTTCCTCCAGGAGGTCTGACCTCAGTGAAGATCCAAAGGCAGAGGCCCTGGAGGAGTCCGTCCGCCCCCGGGAGACTGTGCATATTAGATTGGCCTTATGCTTAGCAATCGGCCTTGATGCTAATTTATTTCTCTTGACCTTCTCATGTGATTCTTGTCAGCCTGGCCCTCATTTGTTAAGCTTGCTTTAATTGTGCATAATGGCTCATTATTTTTTATAAAGGAAGCAGCAAAGGAAACAATTATGCAAATGAATGAGATGTGTTGTTCACTAAGAGTTGTGGGCTAATTGGGCACTGGTACAAAAACACCATTGCCAAACACGCTGCCAAGAAGAACCCCACCAATCCTGATTTCAGATTAAGTACATCAGCCTCTACAGGATAAAAGTAAAGCCTTTGAATAAAGATAAAATGCCGGAAGAATTCAGCCTAGGCCAGCCTCTTCCTTGGCAAGGATGAAGGCTTATCTAAGTTGGTGAAGGCGAAGCTGCTTCCAGCAGCATCTCCTTTGTAGTTTGGTCTTTAGTTGTTGCCGAATGGGAAGACTTTGTGTATTGACCCTGGTAGTCTTTCCTCTGGTCTCTCCTCTGTACTGTCTTGTTTATCCACTCATTTTGCCTGCTTAATTCAATCCAGTTAAAGTCTTTACCCACAAGGCTCTGTGTAGTTGGGCTCCTTCACCCCTTAACCAATGTCACCTCCTGTCACCCCGCCCTCACTGCACAGTGTGACCCTTATTTCTGATTTATTAGATTAGGTCAGGCATAGATATCAGATGCTTCCGTGTTACCCTGCGATTCTCCCTTAGGGCATTTATATTTGAAATTAATTGCTGCTGTAAAATGATCTAAGCCACCTTGGTCTGTTACAATTATTACATTTCACCCAGAACTCACAACCATCAGGGATATTATACTGAAGGCAGGTTTCAAAACAGATTCTGCGTGACAAATGCCATCAAGCGGGCACAAAAACTATCACACATCCTGCTCTGTTGGCTCAATGAAATCCTAGCTATCTGTCTTTGTAAGCACCCAGACAGCCTTTAATTAAAGGCTTCGTTTGAGGCAGATGTGAAAATATTCTAGTAACAACATTCAGCTAAATTTGTAATCAGGATCAAATACTGGCTAAATGGTAGGATTAGGACCAGAAGAAACATCGAGGCTTAGAACACCACTTCAAAAGATAAAAGGCTGTTGGATTTGCATGTGTTTATTGCAAGGGTGGGAGTGCCTGTACAATATTTTCAGTCATTCCATACAACTGGAAGACCATTTATTTGATCAAAGAAAAATCTACAATATCCATTGCACTAAGTAGCAAACCTGCTGTTGATCAGGTATTACCGTAACTGTAGTCTTATGGTAGCTGCCTCTGGAGTGTAGATTTTGATTAGTCTCTCAAATGCTATCTAACCATCCTTGGAATGTGTATTTCTGATTAGGGTAGTTCAGATATTGATCAACCACCCCTAGGATATAAATTAGAATGCCTACCTATTTATCACACAGTCCATAAAGTATTTAAAGTAAATTGCAACAATATGGTAGTTGTTAAATTTGCAGGTTAATGTCTGGTTTACTTTCTGGAATGGAAGCCCCATGGAGGGGGAGGTAATTTATTCACATCACATACCCACACGGTTCCAGACCTGGAGCAGGTGACCCAGAAACATTTTTGGAATAAATGGAGATCATCTGCCATCCTCTCTCCTTTTCTTCCCAGTGCTCCCCTCGCTGCTCATTTTCTTCTATTATTCTTCCTTCTTGTCTGTCTTTGTCACTCTCTTGTCATCGTCCCCCTTCTCTTTCTCTTCTTATTTGCATAGGAAAAATCACGTGGCTTTTTAAGAATTTTGGCTGTATATCCTACTGTTGAAGCACTAGGGTGTTCGAAGACTTGCTTTGTCCTGATTTAATCACCTGAAGGCTTTATACTTTCTTTGTTTCCTCGTCTGTGAAGAGGGACTGCAGTAACTCCCACTTTAGAGCTTGGATGTGTGGAGATGCCTGGCATGCTTGTCTCCTCCCTCCCCCTTCTAATTTAACCCTAGGCCTGTTTCAAACAACTATGATCACTTGAACTTCCTTAGCCCTGATGCCATTCCTTTCTTTCTCCTGTTAGCCTTCTCTTCTACCTGGGTTCTAGCAGGTGAGCCAGTCCATCTCTTTCAGCTTTTGTTTTCCTATCTGTAAGTGGGGCTTATGACGTCACCTTCACATAGATACGATCATAAGGACAAAATGAGATTAGCACATTTGAAGACACTAGGCCTAGACCAATGCTCAGCAAATGTGAATGGAATGGAATGAATGTTCCTATCTCACCAATTATAATATCAGAGTTTTTTTTTTTTTTTTTTTTTTTTTTTGAGACAGAGTCTCACTCTGTTGCCCAGGCTAGAGTGAGTGCCGTGGCGTTAGCCTAGCTCACAGCAACCTCAAACTCCTGAGCTCAAGCGATCTTCCTGTCTCAGCCTCCCGAGTAGCTGGGACTACAGGCATGCACCACCATGCCCGGCTAATTTTTTCTATATATATTTTTAGCTGTCCATATAATTTCTTTCTATTTTTAGTAGAGATGGGGTCTCGCTCTTGCTCAGGCTGGTCTCGAACTCCTGAGCTCAAACAATCCGCCCACCTCGGCCTCCCAGAGTGCTAGGATTACAGACGTGAGCCACCGCGCCCGGCCATAATATCAGAGTTTAACCACGGACTGACCTTCCTGACCTATGGATATGAGATTTATTGTGGGAATTAGACCCTATACAATTAGGGGGAGGGTTGGGGAAGTGAAAGTCTGAAGGGTGAGTTGGAGATCAGGGAAGATATCAACCAATCTGGAAGCCAGGCGCATGCAGCTGCCACAGTGAAACCAAGGGAGAGCTGGTGGGAGGTCTATGAGGGGACTGTTGCCTGCCTGGGTCCTCAGCCACACGTCTGTTAGTGGGCCTGGGATCTCTGTCAAACAGCAGGGCGAGTGTTCAGGAAGACGCTGATCTTGAGAGGAGGTGGGTGGACCCCTGTGGCAGCTGCATCTGTCTGTCACTGTGTCCAAACGTGATGATGTTCTGAGAATAAGGGATGCTTCCCCATCCTCACCTTCCAGATCCATGCGAATTCCACTTTTGACCAGACTAACTCTGTATAGCATTCTGCATAGGTATAAGGATTCTGGGAAATGTAGTTTCAGCTTTACCCAATTGATACAGAACAAAACACCATACCAGTGTTTTCCATTTTACAGTGAACTCCTTTTGGCTTTGATTTAAACTTCTTCCTCATGCTTCCCACCCACCCCCAGGAATTCCAAAGATTATTCCTTAACTATGATCTTAAGTTTATAGAGTTATATAAAGCAATGTTCTAAAGAGGTCAGGCCCCTACTTCACACTTGAAATGCAATCCCACATAATTGAAGAATTTTAATATAATTGTATATTAGTTTCCTTAAAAATGGGAAAAGGAGATTTTATTGATTATCATTTGGGTTTAACTTTCAAATATGCAGTAGCACTTCCCACATCCAGACTCTTTACAGTATATTCATTGGTTGTAATTTGTCCCTCCCACTAGATTTTGGGGTTTCCTGAGACTAGAAACCCCACCTCTCTTAGCATCATTTGGGACTCTGGCATGAGAGGCTTGGGCATTTTTGAACCTGTGCTTCTATACCTCCAGCGATTAAAAAGTGAATAATAAGTACCATGTCCATTTGTCGAGGAGAAATTAAATGTTAAATTTATTGGGTCCTTAAAAATTTGTAATAAAATTTGCTTCCTTTACTTGAGGCTAATAGCGCAACTGTGACACTGCCTGCTTCAGACTTTCAGTGTAGTTTTAAAAGCATTAATCCCCTTCCTGGTTAAGCATTTGGAAAGGAAAGATGAATAAGACGCTGGCATTGCTCTTAAGGAATTTAAAATCCAGTGTGTTTGTGGAGGGGTGGGCAGACAACAGATAACTTTGGACTCTGGAGTAAAAACACGGCCAATTTTTGGGGAGGAGTGAGATGCCTTCAGCTGTTAGCCTTCTAAGATTTCATTAGGCAAAGGAAGTGGGCAGGGTGTTTATTCTCGATAGAGCAAACTCAAGGAGATCTGCATGTTTAATTAATCTTTTAACAGTCCTGGTTGAGTGAACTGAGAAGCTTAGTTTTTATTTTAACAAACTGAAATCTGCCAAGAATAGATATAAGAAAAGAGAGAGTGCAAGAAGAAAAGAATGAGTTTGTGATCACAAAAGGCGAATTGTTAAGGAGGGGGGGTGAAGTTTATCTTTAGCATCTCCATTTATCCCCTGGGGGCCTCTAACCCCCTTTGCACTCAGGACTCAGGAACCTTATGCCACCCGTGGCTGTTCCCCTACTGTAATGCCACACCTTGGGCTGATTCTCTTTCCCCCATGGAACCCTCCCTGTTGTCTGAGCCTGTCCAGGCTGCTGTAAAACAATGCCATGGACCGGGTAGCTTAGACACAATAGAGATTTATTTCCAGCAGTTCTGGTGGCTGAGAAGTCCAAGCTCAAGGCCCTGGCAAACTTGGTGTCTGGTGGAGGCCAGCTTCCTCCTAGGTGGCAGCCATTTTTGTGCGCTCATGGAGTAGAAGCACCGAGAAATCTCTCTGGAGCCTCTTTTCTAAGGGCACCAAACCCATTCCTGAGGTCTCTGCTTCTACGACCTAATCATTTCCCAAAGCCTCCCCCCATGGAGTAGTGGGAGTTGGGTATTGGGGTAGACTGGACAGGGAGCTATCTTAAGGATAGCTTAAGGTGGAGGAAATATTGGTCCTTATATACTTCCCAAGACGGAATAACTAAAGGCCCCACAACACATCCTTCTTTCATTAGCCCAGGAGTGCTCATAATGCTACGCTCAACAGAGGTATTTTTCTCTGAGCATTCAGAGTTAGGATTGGAGCAGAGGTCAGAGATCATAAAACCATATAAAGCACAACAGGATATTTACAAAAAATATATTAATACAATCCCCTCCCTCTCCTAGGCAGCTGTCATCGGCAGCTTAGTTACTATGCTCATGTTGCCAAGGGCCTGCAGACAGGCTGCTGCGATTTTCCATTTCCTGCTCAATTCAGAAGACGCTCTAGTTTTAGACATAGTCAGTTTGAGCACCAAGCAGTGGCTGTCAGGGTCCCGTTTTATCAGTATTTTACATCAAAATAGTATTTTCAGGACTTTCTGGTTCTTCTGCTATAAAATCACTCTCTCCCTGAGATGTTTCTACTTCAGGTCCACATGGGCTCCGGAGACTTGTGATTGTCCCAGCAGTTTATCGAAAAGTCCTCAGAAAGAGTGGCAATTTTACAGGAGAAAGCAATGGCCATTTTATCCCTAGGCATTTCACGTATTTGCAATGTAAGATTAATTAGAGACATCAGAGAAATTCTGTTCCAGCCCTAACCAAAATATTTTAAAAGTGTTGCTTGTGTCAAAAGACCACATGGGTCCCCTGTTCTGTTGACGTTTGGTTCATCTTCATTACTGTGTTCATGGTGGGCTTGGATTTCAAAACTCCGCAATCACTTCTCCAGACACAGACAGATTTTGCTTCAGACTGTGTAGGGAATGAGAATAGAGGGCAGAAGCAGGATTTCTTTAAACACTTAGGCCTTCCCTCCTTCCCACACCTCCATTTGCCCAGGGAAGGGTGCAGGAGCACACGCTGCCTTCAGATTCTTGGTGGGAAGCGTGGAGAGCCTCGGAGGTAGCATGAGAATGTCTGAGCAGTTATGACAAGTGAATGTACAAATGGCAGGTGCTCCTCACAAATTCTTGAGTGGAAGCTGTCCTTAAAGCCGCTTTGTGTTAGAAAGTCTGAAGGGGGCAGGGTCTGGGGGGCACAGGAGTCTAACCCGTCTGTCCCAGCTGCCGTCTCCTTGGCTAGGTGGCCATTCTTTCCCTCTCTGTCTTTCCTCAAACATTTTCTTTGAACTGTAACTGCACATTCAAGTCCTGCCAAAGCTTAATACATGGTTTTTGCTTGATATTACTGCCCCAAGATCAGCTGCACGGGCAGGGATGGTAGCTTTTCTCATGAACCTTCCTCTTATAAGATTCCCCCAGAGTACTGGAGGAGCTTCTCCCAGAATTGATTATATGAAGCAAGTGGATCCACATGGTGCCCGGAGATGTCTATGGTGGATGTCACTGTGTGCCACCCAGACCCCCTCCGGTCCGTTCATGCAGTCCCCCAACTGGTGGGAGTGCTGGTGGTGGATGGCTCTCAGCCAAGTTCCCTTTCCAGGAATTGCCATGGGCTGGAGAGAGCCATCTTCCCAAAGTTATGCTGCTGTTGGGCTGGGAGACAGGGGAACCTGTGATACCCATTGGCGACAAAGCTGAAGGGTCACCAGACCCAAAGCCTCTTGTAGGATTGGCTGAGACTTTGTTGCAACTGCACCACGGTTCCAGTCCCCCCTCTGCCCAGTCCCACTTCCCTCCCTCCCTCTCAGGTGCAGTCCCCAGACGGCTCCCCACGAAGCCCCCTCCAAACACACTTCCGTTTCCGAGTATGATTCTTAGGTTTCTGACCTCTGACAGGCTTGTGCCAATTTATATCCCACTAGACGTATATGAAGTAATAGTTTCATTAAGGCATTTCTGGTTTTGGATACTTTGGTTTTTAAAATTGGAAGTTGGTTTTTTGTTGTCTAAATTTGTTATGCAAAATGGTACATCAGTTTTATTTAGAATTATAAAAATTACTAGCAAGGTTGAAAATATGCTTTCATGTTCATTTATGAGTTATACCTTTTCTTTTGTGAGATGACTGGAGGCATGAATAATTTTGGAATTGGCCTTTTTATATCATCCAGACCCAATAACTATTTCTTTTTCACCTTCCCTTCCTCTTTCATATGGTGTGTGGCGGAAGACTTTGAAGTATGCTGTTTGCTGTCAGTGTTTGATACTTTTCTGTCCTCCAATCTCCCGAATTCCTAGAAGGGCCGGTTAATGAAACTGGGCAGAATATCGGGTTGGAAATACACTAAATATAAATAGGATTTTTATTAAAGGGCCATAAACATACTTCGTGACTTCTCTGTTTGTTTAAGCTCCTTAGGCTGTGGCGTCAAGGCGGGGCTGCTTTCTCTGGATGCAGAGCCACATATTTCAGGGCTGGACGTGCAGACACAGCACTCAGTATCCACAGCCGTGTTGGGATCTTCTGCAGACTGACAAAAACTGCAGCTTTCGTCTGACTTCTTAGAAAAGATTACACAGACTTAAGGATATTTGGAAGCCTTTTCAAAAGTCAAAAACACTTTGATATCACTCCAAACTACTACTGACATTTAAAAACTTGATTATGCAAAGAACGTCATCTCTGGGGCATGGAATTTCCTCCTGCCAAAAATAGCTCAGTTGAGACCTGGAATCTTTTCCTAGCTCTGAGAGAAGCGATGTTAGGAGGATTAGTTAAGAGGCCAGAATCCCCGTTTTGAGCAAAGACATCAGATGTGATAAACGGCATATTTAGAAACAGGCAACACCTGACTTGGGATGGTTTAACTTGAGAGGTTTAATGTTTATAGGCTTATCACTAGTAGGACTTTCACCATAACGAACAAACTTTGTATTTATGATTGCCTACTAGCTGAAACTGGTGTGCTCCTAGAATAAAGTCAGTATAAATAATTAGCAATAACACAATGTGAGGTGCTGATTTGAGAGGTAGAAAAACTTTGTTGATATGGATTCAGGATTGGCTAAAGAACATTCTCCCAAACTAAGCTATACATTTTGGCAAAATCATTGTCTCTTTTTGAAACTCGTGTGAACAGAGATTGAGAAGCCATTAAGAAAAGGTGATAGATGGGATAAAGGATGGTTTGATCACTCAGAAAGAGAACTGGCTGGGAAATTATCAGATTTCAGGGGAACTAAAAAGACTGGTATAAAGACATGTAAGGCTTCTCTAGAAAAGTTAGCTGAAGTCTTTGAACATGAAAGCTTCTGTTCAAGATGGGTGTTTAATGTTTTTGAAAAGGGAGCAGGAGATTACTGTAAGAGAAATCACCTTGGAGACTCCTCCTTAGAATTGACTGTTCGTGCTCACTAGCTCATCAGTGGAAAATTTTGCCCCAGGTGATTTATTATAAATATCGAACATTTCCATGTCCCTAGAACAATAAAAACTGCTGATTCTGACTACTCAGAAATCTAGGGAAAGAAGGCATCATCAGTCCATTGGACTCACATTTTCAGGAACTAAACAATTAACCTATGCCCTTTATCCCCCAAATTTGATGTAGATTTATATCATGTGTTTGGTTTTACATACTAAATATATGTTTGTCAAAATGTGTATCCAAAGTGTGGGGGTTTTTCTCTTCATGCTCATTTGGCATTTTAATCATGTGAAATGCGTTTTCAGGAACAAAATGCCAATTTATAAAACTTCACTCTTTTAGCTGTTATCCAGAAACTTTATTGTGAATCATGTGTCAACAATATCTGCATTTCTAATTCCAGTTTGGCATTCCTTGTGAGGCACAGAGTAAGGAAAAAAGAGACGAGCATTAGTGTTTATCGAGCACTATGCATAAAGGATCTCACTTCGTTCTCATAAACGACACTGCCAAGTAAATATTATCACCTATATTTTTTTAGGTGAGGAATCTCAGGCTTGGGGAAATTGAATCATGTGCCCAAACCACGAAAGCCAGTAACTGGGGAACTGAGACTTCATTGCAGGTTTACTTTCACACGCTGCTTTGCCAATAATCTAGCCAACAGCCAGGTGAGCATATGGCATGAAATTATTAATTTGAAAGTAAACATTGTGACTTTTACTTCTTTTTATCCTAAAGTATGCCTGCTCAGGGCTGGGCACAGAGCAGATGACTGGCAGGGGTGTGTGAAGAACTGGCTAAGCATGAACTTGGGACCTGCAGCCCCAGGCTCCAGGGTCCAACTCTCAAGCTCAAATCCCAGATTCACCACTAACCAAATTTCTAACCTTGGGCATGTCAGAGTTACTTCCTCGTCCTGCCTCAGTTTCCTCAGATTGTAAAATGAGGATAATACTAACAATACCTATATTTTAGGGTATTGTGAGGATTGAGTTGATCCTAGCAAAACACTTGGAGTAGTGTCTGTCACATAATAAGTGCTCTGTGAAGATGAACTTTTATTATGATGAATCAGATTCCACAACACTGTGGCTGTATTCAACTTGGGTAAGCCTCGGTTTCCTTACCTGTAAAATGGGGAAATTAATTTATCTTACATGTCTATTTTATTTAGCAACAACATGCTTTTAGAGTCTTTGCTCAATGCCAGGTACTGTTCCAAGCATGCTATAGGTATTATTTCATTTAACTTTCGTAACAATCTAATAAGGAAGATACCATTCTGATCCCCTTGTTATAGATGAAGAAACTGAGGAAATAAGAAGTTAAATAATTTTTTTCAAGATCACACAACTGGTAATTAGCTGAGCTAAGATTCAAACCCAGACATACTAGCTCCAGAGTCTAAGTGTGTAATGATTATTCTATGCTGCAGATCTAATGAAATAATACTTGCACAGAATCTGCCCAGTTCCTGACATATAGCAGAAGCTTAGTAGATGTCAGCTCCTCTCCTGCCTTTTCAATACATACCATTTGAAATTCTCCTGAAATGCAAAATGATATGAATTTATCAGCTGGCCTACGTGCTTTCCAAAAATGCCCAAGTTTGTATAACAGTGGCGTCCCTGGGCTCTTTGTGGGCACCCAGAAAAATGTGAACACACCTGTCTCTGATTAGAGCCATCTCGGATCATCTTTTCTGTTGACACCTTGGTGTTTCAGGTGGCAAGGCATCAACATGCACTCGTGCGTGCACAGTGATATTCTGTGGAGCAGCTGTCAGCAGTGACAGTTCGGAGCAGAACAGCTGGAGGGCAGAGCTGATGTTTTTAATGATAGCGAACAAGCCAGGGAAGTAAGGTAGCCAAAGGGATCGTGTCTGACAGCAGCACACACTTCCCCGAGCTGCTGTTCAGGGCTCGTTGATGGGGATGCTGTAAGAATTTTAGGAAGACAATTCTGTGCGATGTGGGACTGCCCTGAGCAAATCAGTCTGGACTATTTTATACATTGTAGCATTTGCAGCATCCTTGACTCCCACATCCTAAGTGCCAGTAAATCCACCAATCTTAGTGATGACTGAAAAACAAGCCCCAAATAGGCTGCCACATTTTGCTGCCCTGGGGAAAGATGTAGTATCATCACCTCTGTTGGGAACTGTGCCCTGTGGGGTCCTTGGGGTTTACAAAGCCAGCATCTCACATTGGCTGGCAGCTCAAAATTGGGGGGAAGGGGCCCCATCATCAGCACCACCTTGAGAGCTTAATACAAATGCAGAATCTCAGGCCCTATCCCAGACCTGTGAATTAGAATCTGCATTTTAACAAGATACTAGACAGAACACGGGCTTTGGAGTAAGAAGGGCTGGGGTTGCAATCCAGATTCTGTGTCTTACTACCTGTGTAGCCAAGGAAATGTCACTTAACCTGAGCCTCAGTTTCCTGCTCTCTAAAAAGATCTAAACACCTTCCTTATGGTGTTGGCATTCAACAAATGTCATTTCCCTTCTCCTCTTCAGCCTTGCATCAGAGAACACAGTGAGGAAAACCAGTTTAGCTCTTTGGGTATCATTAGGGAATTATTACCATATGATAGGATCTTAATAAAGAAAGATCATTATTCTCTCTCTCTTTCTCTCTCTTTCTTTCCACAGTTAGAGACATATACATATCAAGTTCCGGCTGGAGTGTTGCTGGGGCATGACAACCACTGGAAGAGGAGCTGGTCTGGGAGTGACCAGGGTTGGAAAGGCCAGTACCCCTGGCTCAAACGGGGCAGTTAGAAGGAGCAAATTAAATTTCCCAGAGGAAATCTGGGACTGATGGCAAAGGATGGATCTGCAAAGGGAGAGTTCAGAGAGCAGATCTGGGTCCAGGAAGTTGATTAGGCAGATGGTGGGGACATGAGAATCAGAGACATCTGGGAAGAAGGAAGAGGGGAATAAACTTGTCAGGACAGCTCAGATCCTTTGGCTACGTCCTCTTCTGTGCTTCCAGTGTGCCCTGCATGTTGCTTTACCAAGGTACCCATCACTTTCTACAGAATCATAGGTTGGACTTTTATTATTAGATTGAAAGCATTTTAAGGGTGAGTGTTATTAGAGGGGTTTGTCTTGTTTCATTGTTTCACTTAGACATTGCATGCAATGTCTAAGAAAGTGTATAGAATGTATAAATAAATATTGTTTGCTGAATGAATCAATGAATGAATGTTTTGCTTCCAACGCTATAATTTCCATCACTGTCCATTCCTTAGGGAGATCCAGGGGGCCTATGAACAGAGCAAACATTGAGACTCTCTGCAAGCAAATGCATCTCTGTTGGTTTCAACTCCCATGTGCCTCTGAGCAGATCACAGCCCGCATTTCCCACGACACCCTCTCTTCTTGCATCTAGTGTCTCAAGCACAGAGAAAAAAGGCAAGAGGGAAAGGATATAAAGCTGTGGGAATCTTCAGCCTCACAGTTCTCCTTTGCTTATGGTTTTGGCTATGGCTACACTGACAGCCCATTGCTTTCCACGGACCAATTGCCTCAGTTTCCAGGTGCTCAGAGAGGCCAGGAAAGAATGATTATGCCTTTCTTTACAAGCAACCTACCAGCCCTCTGGGATTGCTCAGGCAGTCAGTGCCCAAGCAGCTAGCTCAAGGATTTACCTGAACTCCGAAACATGAAGCATTGAAGCTGGTCTATTGAAGCTAGACACAGATATAAAATCCAGCTTCTCCAACTCTTTGGAGGCGAGGCCAACAGTCAGGTTATGCTGGGAACCCTTAGAAGCGGATGTGTAAAGGCCTCAGGCTGTGCCCCTTGAGTAGGGCTGCTCGCTGAGCTTGGCTGCTTTCCAGAAATGGATGTTCCCGAGGGGAGGGACAGCCCCTCGGACAGTGCTGGACTTCAGGACCTGAGATTAATTGCCACTGAGGATTACACATCCTAAAACAGTAAAATGTGTTTCATTTCATTCATAGCAGCTCCCGAGCTTGTTATCAGCGGCTCAGCAAAGCCAACTGCAGCCAGGAATTTCCTCGTGGGAGGGGAATGGTGGGGGGAGGGGTGGGATGTGGGCAGCGGGGATGGCTCGTAGCACTTGCAAGTTGAAAGAGAATCAGTTACAGAAAACCCGCTCTTACTCTCCCCCACTCTTCCTAGTAGGTCTTTTATCAAGTTCTGGTTTTCTAAAGAATGCATAGATCTCTTCCGAAGGTCTCGAGCAGAGGTGGGGGAGCTGCAGGGAGTCTATGGGCAGATGGGGGTGTGGGATGCTCCACAGCTCTGCATGCAGCAAGCTACGTGCTGAGGATGGTTCCAAATCCCCTCTCTATTTTCTCCATTCACCTGTTCTTTATCTTTGTGGAGAGGGTGGATGAGGTGGGCTGGAGTGTGGGGGAGGAGAGAGGAAAGAACAGTGAAAGTAGGGAGGAGAGAGTGTCGGGGACATTACATACGATATGAGCTGGTGAGCAGGTCTTTCTTTTCAACGGTCGAAACATTATCCAGTCCAGTAGCTCCCTGTATTTCCCTAGTACCCAAGTGTCAGCTGTATTTTGAAAGAAGGTTTGAGTCACCCTGCCACGTAAAGAACCATGACCAGGCGAGACGCAGACCGAGGACAAAAGGAACACGCAATGATTAGTGCAGGAAGGAATTTATAAATACCAACATGGTCACGTGACTAGGAGAAAAAAGGAAGTTTTTAGTAACTACACGTATTCTCTTGCTTGCTTTGATATGTATATATATAAATCAGTTCTTTTTTCTGCTGTTTGTCACTCTCCTCTAGCTAACATTAAGTGAGTTAAAGTGGTTAACCCTTTCATTTGGTATCAAGGGAAAATTGCATCTGAACTAGGAAAGGAATGAATATTCCCAGGGATGAAGCGATACATGGGATGATATGTCTTTCTTGGGAAAGCTCTAATCTGGAGTAAGAGGGATGAACTGTGATCATTTGTTTATTTTTAGTTCAGTCTTGTTATCACCCTTTTCTAAGGTCTCTTCTGCAACACAGAGAAGCAAGACAGTCCATTTCCTGGGATGCTCTTTCCTGTGTGGTCCTGGTGAGAGCTTGCCTAGGTGAGATACGGAAGGTGGAGAAAAGGCAAAGCCATTCTTCTTCAGAAACAGTGGCCGTCGGCGTGTGGGTGGCTGCGGCTGAGAATCACTCACTGTGCCGTTGTAGCCGGAGTTGGTGGCAGTTTTCCAGAAACCCCAGCATTTTAGCAGTTTCCTGCTGGTGGCTTCCCTAACCTTTTCTCCTGCTCTCCCAAAGTTTGTGTAAGACTCTAAGTTCCATATGAAATCTTTAACTGTGTATTAAAATTGTAACACACATGCCGGGAATACAGGAAACGGTGCTTGGGTTTGCCAGTCTCAGGGCTGCACGTCTTGGCACAGGGGCTGGCGGTGAGCATGTGTCCCTCACGCCATCTGACAACACCTGGCTTGTGACTGACTCGAACTTTTCAACACTCTGCTCAGCAGTATTTGTTGCAGCAAATGCTGTCCAAGTACCCGGGAATTGGTTAGTGGGAGAACAAGACAGAGGTCTGGACTGTCTCACTCCAGCTGCTGTGTGATCTGGTGACAAGGAAAGGGTCAGCCTGGAGTCCCCTGCTGTTGAGCTGGTGGTGACTAGGGTGGGTGACCTTGACAGGAAGTGCCAGCGTGTAGACAGAGACAGCTCAGAGTCTGCCAGGTCATCAGGTCTGGGGGCCTGCTGTTTTCAAAAGATCCCAGGCCACTGCACTGACAAATGTGAACACGTGGTCACAAAGCTGCCCAGTTGGCCACAGAGCTACCAGCGCTGCCTCAGAGTGGGCCCCACAGAAAGTGCTTCTTTCTGTGTTGGGTGCCTAACTTTGGGCCTCACGTCGTCCCGCACAGATGGGTCTGTCTGATGATGTGTTGAGAATCCTGGTAGGGAGTGAGGCTTCTGCCTGGGAGTGGTCCCGAGCACGGACCCTGGAGAACAGCTGTTGGCATTTCAGTTCTGCCCGCCACTGTGTGACCCTAGGCAAGTTTCTGCACTTCTTTGGCCCTTAGTTTCCTCATCTGTACAATGAGGATATTAATCATACCTACCTCATTGGGAGGTGAACCCATGTGAAGTTCTTAGAGCAGTAGCTATCTAGCTCATAGGAAGCACTGTGTGAGCATAAACTGTCATTATCATCAGCACCCCAAGGAAAGGCCAGTTGCCCCAACGATGGAGCCTCAGGGTGAGAGCGGGGAGTGAGTTCAAGGGCGGCACCCCCAGTCCGGGCTGCTGTGGACTCACATGACTCCCGAGCATGGAGGCGGCAAGTGGAAACTAGGAGAGGTTTTCACGAAAATTCCATGAGACCATGGGGCTCTGTGCTGGTGGTGTCCTAACAGGACAGGAGGGAGGGCAGTCTCCCCTTGGCAGGGAACACAGCCATAGAAGCAGGAGTCAGCAGAAAGGTGACAGTGCCTGGCAGGGGACACGTGCATGGGAGCTGACTGGGCTTGTTTCGGACTGTGCCAGACACCCTCGGGACTGCCTGAAATAGCTGAAGGGGACTCTGTCAGGGGGAGAAGGTCCCATGTTAGCAGGAGGTGTGAGGGTCCCTCACAAGACCAGGATTATACTTACATCAGATGCCAGTCCCTGGGCTGGAAAAAGACCGAGGGCTCTGGTGTCAGACCCGATTTGAATCCCACCTTTGCCACTTGCTAAACTGTAAATACTTGGAGAGCAGGCAACATCTTATTTGCTATGGAGTGCATACAAGGATTCAGTACATGGACAAGTGAATTTAATATCAGTTTCCCCATCTGTAAAATGGAGATAGTATAATCACCTCTGAAACTGATGCTAGGATTACATCAATGCCCACAGTCACCCAAGTTCCCTAAAGAACATTTGATTCCTTTTTTTTTCATAGTAAATATTCAGTATCTTGCTTAAGATAAAAACTCAATGCATTTGTCGACTGGAACTGATGAACGCAGTTTTGGTGCAGTAAATGTAGTCTACATCTGCCAAAGACCAGATCCTTTAAAAGGCACAATCATACCTCTTACAGGTTTTTCCCGACATGCTTTTCAAGAGTCATTTATAATTCAATGCTTTCTGACAAAAGTCAAAATATAGCTAGCTATTGGTGAGGGGCATTGAATTTTAGGAGAGTAAAAGATTGCAGATAAGTTACTAAATAATACAAACAGATTATGATCTGACATGGAAAACTATAATATAGAAAATATATTGATTTGGACCCAAGAATTCATACTATGCTACACTGCTTATTATTATTAAGCCCTTTCTTTCTATGCACACTTGAAGTGCCTTTTGACCAACCCTGTTCAGGCAAGCTTGGAATAATGGGGTCTTTAGTTGCTTTTGTGCCCATGGCAGGTCCTTAAGAAATGACCAAATAATCAATGGAAAGGGCTTGTTTCATGCTTTGAGACAGTCCTCATTCCCTATTTTGATTCTTCCCAGTCCAACCTCCATACTGTGCCACTGGAAGCCAGGAAATTAAACTTATTAAACCCAACCTTAAGGTTACCTCCATCATCTAATCAACACGCTCTAGTTTGCAGGTGGTTCAGTTCTCTCCTAGGGAGCAAAATGCATGGGTTTTGTTGTTGCTCTTTTCTTTGGAATCAGAATAATCTTTGGTTAGCTTCTGGGGGTTGAAATTATATTCTGGATGACCAAAACTTTCTGTTTAATTGTCTGATAATGATGAATATGCTGAATTTAATTTTTGAAGGGGAATGAGACAAGTATCAAATATACCACTAATGCCAATATGCCTTAATGTGACTTGAGTATGTGTTGCCATCAAAGCACTTGTTTTCACATCTATTTGATACGGCACACAGTTTAAGAGTACAATGACTGCTTGGAAAGTTTCTTCAATTCTGACATTCTTCAATTCTGTTTCAAGATCAGAGAGACATTCCTGCTATGCAGAAAATATTATTTATTGATGTGGGATATGTTTTCATTACGAACAACTCAGAGCTACCTAGTCTGACCAGTATTGGACATAGCCACTGAACGGCTTGAATAATAAAACATATTAAAATGTGAATCACCACAACCAGACATAAGCTTTTAACAACTTTAATTGATATAATTATAATTGGTATGCAATATGTCTTACAACAAATGTGGATACAATAACATCAAATATCAAAGAAGTTTCACATCTTTCCATCTTTAAACGACATTGGTTGACTCACCCCAAGAGAGAAATCTGGTATTGATCTCTTGGTTAGCACTATAACCAATATCAACTAGTACTTTTAAAATCAAAGTTGAAATGGTACATTCATTTGCCAAAAAAAAAAAAAAAAAAAAAAAGATTAAAGGCAAAGAAGGTGAATCAACGTGCAAATTAGCATCTGGCCCAGTTGCAAAATTCATGTCCCAGATGCGAGGGATTGAACCATGCACACTTGCAAGTAAGAAGAAGAGCAAACAGATGACATCGAACCCAAATCCACTCCACGCAGAATCCAGAAGACTTCAGGATGGTGCCAGCCAGAGGTCTACTGCTGTTAGTGCTCAAGTATACACTCCGTGTTACCCTAACCGTCTGGATCCTGACTCTCGAGTCCGTGAGATCTACATCCTGGGCCAGACCTTCCTTTGGAAACAAAAACTATCCCTTGTGATCCCAGGCACAGTTAACCCTGCAGTTGATCAGCTGCACCGGGGCGAGGGGGTGTAGTCCAGACCTGTAACAGCTGTCTGATGGGGCTAGGATGCAACTGTCGTTTTATAGAATATGTAAAAACAACACGCCAGTATAACAGCACACAAGAAACTGAGATCACTTATATACCTATGTAATACTTAAAATGTCTATAAATATTTGTATCTCCAGAAACTGAAAACACTGTAGGTGTGATTTCATTAATCCTCACAACACATCTGTGAGGTAGTACGGGGTGAGGTCAGTATGAAAGCTTCACCCATTTTAGAAATGAAGACACAGCTGTGCAGGGAGGGCGGGAGATGTCATCGGGGCCACAGGGAGGAGACGGTTGAATCCCACTCTTTCATCACTTGTCATCTATGGTTGGGGAGCGGCTGCTTGCCTTCCCCCTGCTCTGACATTCTCTCTACAGCTTTGTGACTGGTCCCATCCACAGACAGGATGTGGTGTTTAGAGCCACTGGAGCCATTTCCCTCGGGTACACCTGACAGACTCCCTGAGGGCCAGTCAACTACCAGCATATATTTCAGGGGTGTGTGAGTGTGTGTGTGTGTGTATAAGTAACACTTGTAGAATACAGTTGCTAAAATCCTTTGGCCAGTTCAAAATCAGAAAAAATACATTTGGCAAAATAAGGCTCAACCTTTAGGTATTTTATACTGACATAACATCACAGAGAGGGTTAGAGTTTTTGCGGGAAGCTGTCACCTTGCTGAATACATCTGCTTTAGGCCCAGATCCCTGTCTTTGCCATACGCATTTGGAAGTTAATAAGAGCAATAAACCCATCATGTGCTCTTGCACAATAGCAGCTTTCAGTAAGGAAAATCGTTTGTTGAGTCCATGGTTTGTAATAGGTCAAGGTTCCTGGGAAGAGGCTGGTCCCTCTGACCCAGTATCTATGACAGAAACAACACCTGGTGTACAACTCTCCAAAGGTGTTTCATGGACATTTTGTCAAAACGTTTTTGGCCATGGGAGGAAAAAAAAAAACCACATATGGAATGTCCTGTTTTTATTGGCTTGTCCTTTGCCAAATTGAAAGCCCTATGGAGGGGGCGGGATGGGGAAGAAGGACAATGACTCAAGCCACACACGGCCAGACTGGGCACCCTTGGTCACTCTTGTCCATGTTCCTGGGAAGGTCCACTTTTATTGTCTTTCAATTTTAATACTCAGAGATACCATAATTCCTCCAGGCCTACTCCGCATTGTCCACTCTGGTTGTAAAATACCTCTGGGGGTTGCTCATTCTCCTTTGGCACCTAAGGAGCTTAGAAATAATTTTTTTTCAGAGTGTGGGATGGCAGGTAGCAGAAAGTGGCACTACTCCCAGTGTCTCTGACGACAGAGCTGTTTAGCAAAGCAAGGGTGGTTTTCATGTCAGTGCTTTGCCGGGCCACAGCTAGTGACAGGATGAGCCGGAGGTCAAATTTCTGTAAACTAAACAGTCATGGCAGCAAGGTCCAAGTTTAGAAATAAAAACTGATCCATTTTCAAGTTCTTTATGACAATGTAGGATAATATAACACATTTTGAAATGGGATCCAATGTTTGTTTTCTACTACAAGAAATCAGGACGTAAAATGTGGATTGCTAATATGTTCTAGGAGGCCAGAGTTGCAGCCCGTGAAATAAAGCTCTCTAGAAAACACATAGAAATAAAAAGATGACCATGCATACCAAAACACAACCCATCAGCCAACAAACTGAACACTTGGAAGATAAAAATTTAACATATCATTTCATTTTGTTAAAAATAAAAAAGCATGACATATGGGAGTATTGATAATCTTAATCTCAGCACTATAGATATTTTGTGCCAGATAATTCTTTGTTGTGGTGGGCTGTTGTGTGTATGGTAGAATGTTTGGCAGAATTCCTGCCACTGTCCACTAGTAGCACCCCTAGTCATGACAATCAAAATTGTCACTAGACGTTTTCAAATGTAGGGGTGGGGGACAAAATCACCTCCTGGCTGAGAATGACTGCAATAAATGGATGACTACGAAGATGAACAGTTCTTTCTGAAAATCTGTTGGGCAGGATTTTAAGAACTATATACACAGGGGTGTTCATTTATTAAAGGGAAGGATTAGCAAGGTAAGTGTATAGGAAGAATAAACAGATTAATCATGGTTTCTGTTTCCTATGGAAATGCCTCACTGGGCAATTGCAGATAGAATAGTGCTCCCCCCCCCTTTTTTTTTTTAACAGTTGCAGCTATTATTCAACAGAGAGTGAGGCAGTGGACCAGTCCCTTTATGGGTGTAAAAGGAAGGATTTTCTGGGCTCCTCTAAGCAGTGGATGTTGCTGGCTGTTGTTGACAGCTGATTGCCACTTGCCCTAATGACATACTCAATGCAGGTGAGCATCCTTCTCCCCGCCCCCGACTCTCTCTTCCAACTCCCCGCACCTGTGTGCTCACGCCACGTGCCTCTCCGTTTCTCTCTGTTACTCAGCTCATCGCGTAGCCTTCTCCTCTGGAAATGCAACTCGGCCTACAGCTCGCGGGCTGGGATCCCGGATGCATTTGACCAGAGCGGGCATCCTCTGCAGCCCAGGCGGCCTGGAGCGGGAGAGCAGGTAGGGCGCATGCTAAGATCCACCGCAGCCTGCCGCCCTGCCTCCCGTCCGCCGGCCCATTTTCATCTTTCATTAACTGGGCAGCTTGCAGTGCCAAGCAGGCCTCCTGTCAGCTGCAACCAGATAATCAGAGATTAAAAAGGAATCTGAGAAACCCCTGCTTCCTCACGTGCGGGGTGAAACCCTCCTAGGATTCATTTCCTTTCCCCGCGTCGATATTTCATGTCATTTCCCGAATAGGAGTTTAAGAAATACCACAAACAAAAAGTTCCCCTGGAAGTCAACTCCCGCAAAGCAACCCAGCTGCGCTTCCTGGGTCCTTCTCAGACTGGGTCCCGCGGTGGGGGCGGCGGCCTCCACCGTCGTGGTCTGGTGCGGCCGGAGCAAGGTTGGTCCATTTCAGCCGAAAATCAGCCCCTACTCACCTTTAAATAATGGTTCTTTTTGTACCAGAAAGGGGAAGTTGTAGCAGCTAGAGGAGAGGAAGGAAAACAAAAACAACCGTACCAACAAAACAGGGCTTAAGATTGTCGTTCAATGTGCATCAGGTACTTGTTATAAATTCTACTGGATAAGCACTTATAAATAAGGAACAGTTATTCCTCATCCCGGGCCGCGTTTGTTTGTTAGGAGTCATCGTACAGAGGGTTGTTGTAGTTTCCCCAGGACCCGTAGTCGTGGTCATCCAAGAGCCTTCCGTAGGAGGAATGCCTGGCGGGGAAGGAGAAGAGGCTGCGATTACTTAGGGAAGTCGCCCGTCCCAGGACAGCCTAGGGCCCTGCGGCCTGAACTGGCGAGACTTACGGAGCCAACGAGAAGGAAGCCCTGATGCTCCCACTAGGACAACGGCACCCCCAAGCGTGGAGGCCCCGTCCACCAGACACCCTGCAAGTGATGACTGACCCAGCTGGGAGCCCGCCTGGCACCTTCTGTTGAGATCAGCTGGGCCCCTGAATCTCCCGGTACTGGGGAGAAAGAGGAGGCCCTATTTCTATGGCGATTTAATAAGACAGCCTGGGAAAGCGAAGCTCGTGTTCTAGCATTCTGACTTAGGTCCTGGGCTTAGGTTTTCCTGAAACAGTAATGACACAGCCACACCACCATGGCTAGCACCATCTCCCCTGACATTTATATTGTGTTTTATATTTACGAAGCACTTCTATATTCAGCTTTTACTTGGTCCTCAAAAGAAAGCCACAGGGCAGGTATGGTGTATCCTTATTTCTCTGACCAGGAAAGTGGGGCTTGGAGATATTAAATGATGTGCCCCAAATCATCTAACTGAGCTGTGAATCAAATCCCTGCCTCCCGGATCTAAAGCCAGTGCTCACAGCCCAGGTTCCAAGAGCCTGATTAGCACCTTAGTTCAACGGCAATATGGGTTAAATGGGATTTGGTTAGTCATTTTTGGGAATTTCTTTCATGATTAATAATATTTATATAAGAGACTATAAGATTGTTATCACTTCTCTGTTAAAAACCTTTAAATGGCTCCTTCCCTCACAAAGTTGGTGCCTCTGAGGTTTGTGCTAGCATGTGATTATACCTTGCAAATGGAAGTCATGTATGCTAGGTAGAGTACCAAAAAGCACTCCCATTCCCCCAATCTTTTCATTAGCTAGATATGAAAATTAACCAAAATGAAAATACAATCTGAGAAGCACAAAAGGCATTTACTATACTTACATCTGTAAGTATAATAAAATAAATAAAATAATTGCTATTACTTTTTTGAGGCTTATTTACATCTGCCAGGTATTCAAAAAGCGATGATTTATTTATTTATTTATTGTAAAAATCAGGCCCTTGCTGTGCTTGTTTCAAACTCTTAGCCTTCAAAATTCTGATTTATGTTCTGAAGGTTGACTCAGCTGATCCATTCTATATACCTAGAAACTTGAAGATGTTCGACAATTTACTTTGCTTTCATTTCTGTTGGGACTAGAAGGAAAGGGGCCACAAACAGCAATCCAGAAACACCACTGCTTTTTTGATAGGAATACAGGAGGTAGTTTTGGTAAATGAAGGTCACGGGTTATCTACGGCCAACACTTCTCCAAATTTAAAGCCTCCAATTCCAATTAAATTCTTTAACAGGATGGTTGCGAAATGGAAGGTATAGAATTAACAAGTAAAAACCTGATGATTTCAGTGCTGGAGCCCAGTCTAAATTTCAGCATGACTTACCGCTGCAAGCCGGGCAAACATCTCCCTAATAAACATGCTCCTTTATTGATGGGGTATGATGGCCTCACCTTTGTAAGGTAAATGAGCTTCTCACAGCAGTTTTATCCCCATCATATAATGTTATTCCCATAAAATGTCAGTTTGGTCAATAAATGTATGTTCTTGAATACGTTTTTAATTCCCTGTTTCTTCATCTCTAAAATGGAGAATTTTTTTTTTTTTTAAATTGAGTTAAAGTTGTGAGAAGGATTAAATGAGATAATGCATATAAAAGGCCTGGCACATAGTAAATGTGCAATGAATGTTGGCCAATATTGCTTTTTAATTTTTATTATAATAAAACTTATACAAGCACATGGTAAATCTGCAAACAGTAAAAAATGGCACCGAGTGAAAAGTGAACCTTCCTTCCACCGGGAACTCCTAAAACTATGCCCCAGGCACAGTTATACAGCTGTTTCTTATGCTATTGTTCTCATATTTGGATTTTTAAAAATTATTATTATTCTGCAGTGGGGTCAGAGGATTAAAAACCTTCTGTTGGGTTTTACTGTCTATGGTTATTTTAGGGAAGACTATGTGGCCAAGGCTGTATCTGAATCTGTAGTATTTTAAGAGGCATCTCCTACAAAAACAATATTAAAACAAAGGAAAAAAGACATGTCTTTCTTTCATTTTTCTTTGCCTTCCCCTACGGATGAACAGTGAGTGAACAAAATGCTGTTAAGTGAAGGAAGAGAGGCAAGAGATATGCATAAACCAAAACTGGGCATATACTGAACCTGCAGGGCTTGTTCAGTACACTAATGAGCCTAAACAAGAAGAATTGAGTGTGCTGGGATTCCAGCCAGGTTTGGATAATCCGGTACTACTGCAGAAAGACTAAGACAAACACATTTTTTGTGCGTGTGATAAGGGGAGAGTTATTAGTGAGCATGTTAAACTCTCTCTCACGATCAGAACTTAAATCATGCCACATTTTGGATGGAAATGGGAGGTTTTTCAGATTGGCATTTGCAGGGTCTATGAGGTAAAAAACAAAACAAAAAAACTCCCACTCCCAAGATGTCTGAGCTATACCTCCAGACAGAGGAGCAGGAAGTGCAAAGACCCTGAGGCAGGAGCAAACAACACATCTGTGTGGTAGCTACTGAACCGTAATATTTAAAGGTAAACTTTTTATATTGGAATGATTTTAGATTTAGAAAAAAGTTGCAAAACCAGTATAAAGAGTTTACATATGCCCTTCACCTAGCCTCCACTAATGTTAACATCATCTTCTATAATTATGGTACATTTGTCAAAACTAAGAAATTAACATTGCGAACCACAACTTTGAAGCTGAGAAAATTGTGACCATTATGGGTCACACCCATGGTTACCACAGCAAGTTAGTGGCAGAGTGAGTAGCAGAACTCAGGAATCCAATCAGTTCCACCTTCTTTCTACCAAAATCCCAATGGGGAAAACATTTCCAAACATTCATTTCCAAAATCCTCTTTCCAGAGTCCAGTTTCTTTTAAAAAGCTATTATTTCATACTTTCAAACATCGTTAAATAATTACCTTTACTTTGAAGGGGTAGATCAAATTTGTTTATTTTATTTTTAAAAAATTATCTGCCAGATACCATAGGACTGTCAGACACTCATCACAGAAAAGGTCTAAACACTGGCACATCCATTTTTTTGTAAACTAGTGCAGTGTCAGGGGGTAACTGGTAAAAGTCTGTGTGGTTTAACAGATTCCCACAGCTTCCTTTTCCCTAAACCTAGCTCTTCCTGATTTGGAATTAACCAATGTTGCTGCTGCACCCCAAACTTTCCTACTCAGAATCATTCACTCATGCAATAAATGTTTACAAAGCAACTACAGCATGTCAGGTATGCCAGGGGCTTTATATCGTGGTACTGGAGGAGGACGACAGAGAATGCACTATCCCAGTACAGAGAACCACGTGGTCCAAAGGAGGTATGTGCACGAAACTCAGTATGCAGAGGAGGGAGGAGGCTTCCCAGAGGTCTCTGAGCTGGATGACTTGGAATTAGCCAGATAAGAAAAGGGTGAGCCAAATATCTCTGGAAAAGGAGTCAGCACATTCAAAGTAATAGAGGCAGTATGTCTGAAACATATATGTAAAGAACAGGGAAGAGGGTGTCTGGAGTATTAGGAGATGAGGGTAAAGCAGGGTTACTCAAAGTGTGGTCCTTGGACCAGCATCATTGACATCACCTGTGAGCTAGTTAGAAATGCAAATGCATAGGCCCTACCCCGACCTACTGAATACAAATCTATGGGGATAACACTCAGGAAATAGTGTTTTTAATAAGCTCTCCCATTGATTCTTCTGCAATTAAAGTTTGAGAACCACTGAGCTAGAAAGTCAAGTAAACTAGACCTACAGAACTCCAAAAGCTGGTCTGAAAAAGTCCACCTGTGGGCAACAAATTCTAGAAGAGCTTAGCCCTCATGGCTGGCTGGGCCTACTCCTCATACCTAACAACAACCAGAAGGAATCCAGTTGTTTAAAACGCAATCACTGGAAGACATAAAGCAAAACAGGTGACTTGTAACAAGATGCCTTAAAAGCCAGGCCCTGTTGTGTCTATAAATCAAGATCACATTTATTTTTGTGACGGGAACAGCCCGTGTTGTCTGTCTGGGTTACCAGCATACCTAATTATAGCAACGTCCACACCACTGGCCTTAGCAGATATGGTCCCCTGTGCAAGGAGATTATCTCGTGGCTCAGCAGTTTTGAGCCAACTTAAACAAAACAAAACCGACTCACCTCATTCTTCAATCCTCATTAATTAAAGACACCTTTGGGCAAGAGGCAGGCAGGGCCTTGGCTTTCTTTTAAAGTTGCAAACAAGCTCTGGAATAAAGACTGTTCAGAGATAGTTTCTATTTATGAATGTATAATGCGGATGCAACTTCACAGGCGTATAAGAACAGCCAAAATGGAATACGGAAGCCCATCATGTCCATGCACAATTAGCAAACTGCACTGCCATCTTCCTCCTCCTCTCCCCTCTCCTTTGAATCCCTCCTGCCTACTGAATGGCAATGGCAGGTTGGGGCCGTTCTCCCAGCCTCAAGGCCTACTGTTGGCGGCCCCCACTTTACTGAGCAGCTAGGTGCTAAGCGCTATCCGAACACCTATTGCAATGAGAGTAGTTAGCCTTTCCGTCATCCTCACCTCGCACCTGCACTGAAAGTTTGTGTGTATCATAATTCAATCCTCACAACAATCCTGAGTTGGTATTATTATAGTCCAATTTCACAAACGAAGCAGCTGAGCACAGAATGAATAAGAAACTTGCCCCAGAAGGCATCTTCTTAGCCACCATGCCATAGTCTCTCCAGGTACTCTGCAATCATTACCTCATTTCAGCTTTCAAACAACCTTGAAAGGTACATATTATTAGCTCTATTTTTGCAGACTGGAGAAGCTGAGGATCAAAGAGATTATAATTTTCCCAAGGCCACCTAAAGACTAAGTAGAAGGGTCAGTATTGACCTTGCCAGCAAAGCTCCCATTCCTCCCTTCGCACTATAGTGCTGCTGGTTATAAAAGGGGTCCAAGACAGAGAAGGGCCCTGGTAGGTTCAGGGCAGTTCATTTTTATAAGCCACATCCCAAAATGGCTCAGTTTATAAAAAGAGGCAGTTCTCTGGGCAGGGGACACTGTGACAAAACTAGGAGTCATGGGTACCTGGAGAATAGAAGTGTGAAAAACAGATGGCTAATGTGTTTACCAATGCCTTTGGAGGACATGAGGATTTGGGAAGAAAGATGAAAGCACTGAGCCACTGTTAGCAGAGACTGCAGGGCCTGCTGTTCTTCTGGTTGTGATGCATTTGCAGGGACGTTGGCTGGGCCAGGTCTCTAGCCCATGGGTGCAGGCCAGAAGCTAATGGCTCCCTTATGGGTGAATTCAGTCACTCACTGATCCAGCCAAGTGAGCTAAAAGACCACAGACAACAGGCCTCTTGTGTTATTGTTCTCAGAAATCTGGGATGAGAGAAGCAGAATAAATTTCCAGCTAAAGCAAAGCCTAGCCTTAGGTACGTACACACACCCCAACTGAGCCAACTGTATTTTCAATGAATGATTAGTGGGGCTTTCCAAGAATCCAGCAAAATAACACTTGAAGGGGTTTTAGCATAGCCATAAGGTTCATAAGAGCTATTAATCTCCTTATGTTATCATTTTGTCAAAATAATTAAGACAAGCAGAAAGGGGTTTTCCTTAGGGGGTTTCTGAAACAGAGATCTGATCACTTCATCCATCCTTAGGTTTATAAGGCCAAAACTTAAGTAGCATAATAGATAAATAGCAGTCTTATATTTATACCACTGTGGGGCCTTTCTACATTTAGGAGAGAGAACCTATAGGGGGGAGAGAAGCAATCATTAACTCTGTTTAATCATCCACTTAATTTATCTGGTGTTCAGAAGGCCTGGGGAAAATATAGTTCAAAATAAAATTTTAATCGGCACTCATCAGAACAAATTGTAATGGCCTGCTAGCAAAATGTTCCCAGCACAGTTAAGTTCTGTGATGGCAGAACTGTGTCCCATCACTGATGTGGCCCCAGTGCTTAGAAGAATGCCTGGCACGGGGTTGGTGCTCAGCAACTCTTTATCAAGGAGTTCCTTCCAGTTTGCCACTTTGACGACGATGATGATGGTGTCGGCAGCGCTATGTACTTGGGAAGCAGTATCCATTAATCCTCCCAACAATGCCACATGGTAGTTAAAATTAATGCCCTTATTTTACAGGTGAGGGAAATGAGGGCCAGCAATGCCCCATAGCATGCCCAAGTCACAGCACTAGAGAGTGACAGAGCTGAGACTCAAATTGAGGTGGCTGCCGATGCCAGTGTTGGTTTGAGATGGCAAACTTGAATCCTTGCCTAAGGTCAAGAGGAAGAATCCTTTAGGTTATTTCAGCAGCATTTTGGGGAAGTGTGTAGCGAGAGGGAAGTGTTTCTATTTCGCTCCACACTCCACTGAAGGTTGTATTTCCATAGCCCTTCGGAGACTCACCATTGGGGACTCCAAAAATGACTCTAAGCTTTATGGGTAAGTTCCCTTTTTTGGGGCCCCAGGACATATTTTTCAACAGATACTTTATTACAAAATGGGAATGAGGTTCCCAGAGTAGTTCATAAAAGCCAATTTAACTCATAATTAAAATACAACCTGTCTGCAGCGATAAACTGGTAATTAAACCAGATGGAAAAAGGTACCATTCGGTAAGATATAATTTATAAAATTAAGTTTGCTGCTCAAGGAAATGCAGACTTAATGAAGAGAATTTTTTTTTTTTTTTCCCAATCTGAAGGGGACTTCTGGATGCTTTTATAAAATCTTTTATTAGACACAGGTCATGCTGGCCTTTTAATTCCAATTTCTCTTTGAAACCTGGCTTTCCTGTTCTGGGCGCCTTAGACACAGGTGGTATTATTACTCTCTTACTTGGCGCCATCACTAGGTTGATGAGCTGCATGTTTAGAACACGAGACGGAGGGAGAGAAAAGGGAAGGAGGAGGGCAGCGGTCCCTAGCGGGTGCTGGGCTACCCTGGGTGACTACTGGGGACAGGGTGGCGGCAGAGCAGGTGTGTGCACAGAGATTTGGAACCGCATCGGGAGCTCACAGTGTCAGGAGCACCTGTGTGTGTGCTGTGGGCTCGTGGGACTGCGTGATCCTATGTTTCCTTGTTCACTATTCCATTTACCAAGCAGCGTGCTCACGGATGACGTCCGGGTCTTCATGGAGCTTACATTTTTGTGGGGGAAAAGAGACAATAAACAAGCAAATATATAAAAAAAGAAAACCCAAATAAAATAATAGACCGTGCTAACAAGCAGATTAAATGTAGTTAAGGCACTAAGAGGATAAATAACAAGGGCACCAAACCAGAAAGGGAGTCTCTTGGAGGGAGTGAGATGAAAGCCAACGTGCGCAGCTGGACGGGAGGAAGGGCTGAGAGACAAGCATCTCGGGGAGACGGGCTGGCAAGAGCCAAGGGCCTGGGAGGGAAGGAAGGAGAGAAGCTGGCGTGTGCCAAGAACTGAGGGGCGGGGATGGCTGGAGCTCAGTGGTTCAGGGGGAGACAGGATGCGATGAGTTAGAAGGGGAGGCAGGGGTGGGTCCGTGACAACCTCAAGAGCCACCCCTAGGAGTTACAATGTATCCTCCATGCAGGGGGAGCCATGGGGGCTCTCAAGGGAGGGAGTGGCAGGGGCAGAGGAGCTTGCACAGAGAAGGCTCTGGCTGCTGGAGGACAAAGTGTCGGTGGCCAAGGGTGGCTGTGCTCACCATGGCTGCCCGTGTCCTTCTGTCCCTTATTGTAGGCACTGCACAATCTGACAAACAAGACTGCCCCTTGCCATCTGGCATTTTACAGCTGGAAGGACACTCAGAGAGTGTGAGTAATGTGGTTTTGAGGTTTGGATTTCACCGAGCAATAGAACACACAAATAGGGGACTCACAGAGTATTGCAAATTTCTATTTGGTCAAATCTCAGCTACTATCTATGATCACCTTCATTTCACAGGAGAAAAAATATTTTAAAACCAAAACTATAAGGACATAATCTCAGGGGGAAAAACCAAGTTTTAAAGAAAACACTACACTTTCTTTATGTTTCTCACATTTTGCATTAGAACCAGTGAAAACCTCATTGTCAGACTGGACACGAATCCACGGACTGGTATTCAGAACATTAGTATTTAGGAACCACTGATGCCACCCTCAGCCCCATCTCAGAGATGGGAAAACTCGAGCTTCAGGAGGCCTGCGGCTTCCTAGGGTATGAGGTGAGGGCAGGGCAGAGAGCCTGGGCTTCAGCCTCCTGACTCCAGGTTAATTCTTGTCCCATTACATCATCGTGCTGTATATTTCAGCTTATTTCTTCTGCTTTGCCAAGGCTCAGACACTGTACAGATTCCTGTCTAGTGTGGAATACATGAGCCATCTTCACTTCCCTGCCTATATTTCTGGGGGCCAAGGTACCTGTTAAGAAACACGCACTCAGCAAAACAGCTCTCAGCCCGGAGCCCTGTAAAGGGGAGTCCTTTGCTTTATAAAGAAGAGTCACACGCGTCTCACCTGATCTTTAGGTACGCTGCAACGCCAAACACCAGCAACACCACGGCGATGACTGTCACGGTAATGGCGGCGATGCTGCCTGCCAAGGAGGAGGGGCACAGAAAAGAGGACAAAAGAGGGAGTTAAGTGACACTGGAGTGCACAGTACCCACCAGCTACCTGGCCCCATCATCTCTGTGAAAGAGGAAAAAGTGACTTATTTCAGATCATTCTGCGTGACAGTCAGAGCAAGAATAAAACCCAGAATCTTAATTCTGTTACCAAAATGCTATTTATGCCAGGTGAGGTTGCATAAATGGTGAATATTTATTTCAATATTTATCAAGACCTGTGGCTGGCCTGGAAGTCAGAGAACAGTACCCAGTAATATTTGATTATCTTTTAGAGACTGACACCAATCTGTTTTTGCTGCTGCTGCTGTTCGCGGGGGTGGTGGCTTTTAAATTTCTGGATGTCCTGTTTTCTTCTTTTGTAGGCTCTGGCTCATCTGTCCACTACTTGTGAGATATTGGGAGACTTAGGATGTTTTATTCAAGGGTCACTACAAAGTGATGTCGTTGATTTTTTAATAAACCACAACCACACAGCCGTATCGGTAGTGTCTACTTCAAAAGGCTCACCTTGCTAGGAGATAACACTAATTTTAATGATGCCATCATATCAAAGCATTTTTAAAAACACCTCTTTGGGAAGTATGTCCAGTTTTCATTCTTGAATAGTAAATTTGGTTCTATAGAGAATAAAGTCGAGCGTGGTGTATAAAATAAGGTCAAGTCTGATAGGTAACACTTTTTTGTTTGTAGAAATAACCAGGTGCAATTATAAAGTAACACGCATGTTTTATTCTTGCAGTTTGAAATCTGGTTCCAAAAGCAACTAATAACGGGCAGTTAAAAAAACCCTTTGAGCCTGTAGCCTTGTAAGAATAACCATACTGCCTCTGAATACTACTTTGAAGCACAACACTCTTTTTGTGTGAGCTTTGGACTAATAATGTATAGACTTAGTTTTATTTTACCCTAGAAATGCCAAGAATCAATTGAGCTTTTGTCCCCTCACACTTAAAGGGACTTTTTGGCATGAAAGCTGGTGTTAGGGACCTCATTTACGCTTTCAGGCCACTGGGAAATTATTTACTAGTACTTCAGCAAATGAATGGCACTCTTCTTACACACACTGGAAAGAGCGTAAGAGATCTGGAGTCTGAATATGTGCATCAACCGTTACTAGCTGTGCGACCATGAGCTATTAGCACTGTCGACTCATGCTGCTCACCTGCAGAGACAGAAGAATAGGAGGGTTCCATCCATCTCATGTGGTTTTAAGGGGATTGATTACATGCGATGCCATGTGCACCAGTCTAAAGTGCTATCTGAATGCATGATCCAGGGCCAGTTCCCATCTCTTGTGTACTAGGTCTCAAAGGTGTTGAGTCTTCCCCACATTTTTGTAGATTTGTCTTTGTAGATTACTTTGTCATGTCTCCTTTTATTATTTTTTTCCCCCTCTGGTATGAATGGCTTTTGTTTGTTGTTCTTTTTATTAGCCCTTCAACCAACAGAACTAGAGCATGGCTAAGAAGAGAATCAGTCTACTTATTAACTCTTTAGTTACTCCCCAAAAGTTTTGGGTGAAAGAAGGCTACATCAGACATCCATGCTCCCACTGGTCATAACTCATAAAACAGAGGCAAAAAAGAACGTTGCTAACATAGAGACTGAAGACCAGAGCTTGATGTCTCTACACAGACTGACCAGATTTGACCATTTCAGAGTGTGCACACTTCTGGATGTTCACAATCCATTTCTTTGCTCCTGGAATCCTTTTGAGCCAGATGAGTATAATTATCAGTGTGATCTCTTTCTCTTTTTGCTAAAGACAAAACCATGGCACTGAATGCTCCAATGTGCAGATCTGGTCAGGTAGGGAAAGTTTGAGGTCAAACTTTCCACCTTATGAAAAACCTCCACTCCTACTTTGAGAGGCTGCCCTTAGCTTCTTGGCCTCCAAACTGTGTTGGAATTAGGACAATTCAAAGTTCATTGAAACCTCATAAAAGCTCTTTTAAGAGCTTGTGAAAGGACGGTTATAACCACAATGTAAGGTGATGGGGGTGTTTTTAAGATTCAAAAAGATACAGCTATTGCAGTTAGGAGCAGTTTAAAAAACTGACCTTTTAATTTAATTTCTCTCTTTTAAAGAAGTAGAGGAAGAGAAGAATATAACCCATTTCCCTGTAAGACTCTTCTTTCTGGCCTCAGGGATAGCTTAATATAGGGAATTGTAGGCTTGACCTTTCTCTAAGTTTCTTCCCTAACTCTAAGCAGTTGGGTCTCCTCCAACTCTGCGATTTACTGAATTTATTTATATACCATCTCTTTCTAAAGATAAATCATGCAGTTCTCCCAGCTAAAGTGCTGTTCTTTCTCTCTCTCTTTTTTTTTCTGAGACTGCAAGTGGTAGACTGATCGCTTCCTCTTCACGGGGTGGGTGGCTGTCTAGCTCTCAGTGTAGCCCCGATCTTCAGATGGGGCCCTTCCAGGCCACCCTTCCTTGTCCAAAGAAGACATCAGCCTGTGTGACCAGGGCTGGAATTAGCACATGATTTTCCACCTGATGGGCCCTTGAGGGCAGCTGGGCAAAGGGGCACTTCTTAGAGTTGGCACAGCCCAATATGAAGCCAAAAGGTAGGAGATAAACTAGGTGGTACTCGAACATTTGGGACACCCGATTAACTATTCTGCCACCCACTGGCTCTTCTCAGCAGGTCAAAGCCTAGCTGAGCCGAGCCAGGGAGCAAGTGTCCTCTAGAAGTAGAAGACCTTGATGAGGTCCCCAGCCTAGGTAATCTCATGTCCTGAGCTTGCTGTCACCCCCACGGCAGCTTCTGCTTTCGGAAGCAGCCTGTAACCTCAGCCCCGGAAGTTCCACACCTGAGTGCATCATGGTTTGAGCATCGGAGGGGGTTGGGGGGTGCTGAGCTGCGTCAGCACACCTTTAAAGGGTGACTGGAAAAGCTTCATTTCCTCCTTGTGAAAACGAATGTCATTTCCCCCTCAGTTCTGTTAACACGAAAGTGGAATTCCCCTTGTCCTACTCTTTCTTGTTTCAAGGCGGGGCAGGGAGAGGAAAAATGAGGCCAGTGTGGCTGTGGGCAGGGAGGCTCACCCTATGGGGAAGGTGCCGGACACTTGGTGGGAGTGGGCCAGGGGAGATGGCTGGCATGTCAGTTCCTCCTCATTGGGATTTGCCAGTGACAGACTGGGCGTGACTCACACTGTAAAGTCAGAATGGGCAGAAATTAAGAGAGAACTGGAGGAAAGTTACCTGTATATTTTATAAGCTAAGATATAAGAATATTCCACTGTGCTAGCACATTCCACTCTGCTAATATGGTCTGCCTAACCAGAAGGCTGTTGAAGATCCATGAACCAAAGCCTCCTGGAATTTTGGGCCTCCCTGAAGTCTGGGATTTCTCAAGGTTGCCTTTTTTCCACTTTCATAAGGGCCTAGAACAAGAATAAATGCACTAAAGAATGGCCATAGCTACCATTTGCAGGTGACGACTTGGCAGGCACTGTGCCAAGAACTTTCCAGCTATCACCTCATTTAATTCTCTTTATAACGTGAGTGCAATTATTCCCATTTTATAGATGAGGAAGTTAAGGCTCAGCGAGATTAAGGTTTTACAGTTGGTAAATGATTGAACTAGCATTTGAACCCAGGAGAGTTTCATTCAGATTTTTCATTTTTAATCATTAATATACTGGTTACTTCTTCCAGCCCTTTTCTCAGCTTGGCCAACTTCCACCCTTTCTTCATGACCTAACTAAGTATCAACCCTTCTGAGAATCTTTCCCTGACACCCTTAAGTAAATTACAGTGTCATTGTGTGTTCTTAGATCTTGGTGTCTATGTCTTTTCGACACTCTGTGTTGTGTTTATGAGCCTCCCAGGAAGATTCTAATCATATCCATCTTGCATCTCCCCATTTCTCTGTGCACTTCTAGCTTCAGGCACAGTCTCTGGCTCATAGTGGGTACATAACTCATTTAATGTTGAATAAATAAATAGAATATTGGCAGAAAAATATAACTTGCTAACTGGAAGTTTCTGACCCCAATCACTGTGCTAAGAAAGTTCCCAAGCAGCAGGTTCTCTGTCCTATTCACCTTGGAATCCCCTGCTCCAGGCCTCACCTGGGCACTTACTCCTGTGACTGCATCTGTGGTCCTGTCTCCTTAGCCCCTTGACCTCCATGCTGTGCACTTGGGAGTCCCATGGAGGACCAAGGTGGTTAGCTGGAGGGTAGTTCGTTTGGGAGTAACTGACTAGAGTTAGGTAACATCCTTGAAGCAGCCGGAGCAAACTCCTGGTCAGACCTGGTGGGCTGCTACTCTAACCCCCTTCCCCCCCCCCGAGGAAGGAGGCTGCCCTAGCGGCTGTCATTTTCCCTGCTTTGACTCTGTTCTGTACCTGTGGGGTCCTGGAATACACTGCGGCGTCATCTGAAGCGTCTCTCCCGCAGCTGCCTCTCCTGCCGCAGACATGAGCCCCTGCTTATCACACGGTGTCTTTATCGCACACTCAGAGGGGCCTGGTCACGTCCACACCGCCTCCCCCTCACCGGGCCAAAAGGGCCCTCCTGCCTTCCTGGGCGTAACCACATTCCCAAACCTCAGATGTTCCTCTGGGGACTCCTCTCATTGATGGATTTTCTTTTTTTTTCCCCCCTTTAAACATGAAAGGAACATTTCGTCTGACCTCTTGGGCAGGAATAGTTGCCAACTATATCCAACATAAAAATCTTAGGATGTGATGGGACGAACCCAAACAACCTCTAAAAGAAAGAACTTTACTAGGCTCTTCAAAAACGTTCTTGTTCTGAGAGAGCTGGGGGTGGAGGTGATGGTGGAAAGGTTCCAAGGGTGACAAAAGTTGTCTCGTTTCTATCCACAGATGACTCCTGAACTACGTTCTCCTTGAAAATTCGCCAGTCAGCTTATTTGGAAGGAGCATGTAAGTACTTGACCAAGTTCCTGGGTCTGTGTGCACACCGCTGATCTATTCTGAGAAGAGTTTAACAAATCTCTTGACTGTTTTCCAATATTCTTGCTCTTTTCTCTCCACTTCCTGGTCCAGAGATTAGGTAAGAAACAGAGAAGAGGAGCAGGTGGCCACTTCAGAGTGTGCGGTGGCTCCTTCAGTCAAGGTCACCAACAGGAAAGGAACATTTAGCCTCAAAGGAATTCTTTCTCTTTAAAAGTATGTGTCTGCGGCTGTGCTGGAGGAGGGAGGTGGGCGGTTGGCGAGGGCCTGACAATACCGTGTGCGGAATCTCTGTTTAGTATGCTAGGCTCGTCTGTCTCTACAGCTAGAGTGTCCAATCACGTCTCCGTCCCCCAAAGAAAACAATAATAGTAATAGGAATAAACAATAACAACAAAAATAATGGCAACTAGCACTTTTCTATTACTGACTCTGTGCCAGGGACTGTTCTATGAGTTTCACTTCTTTCAACTTATGTAATCCTCATGAGAACTCCGTGAGGTAGCTACTCTTGTTATCTCCATTTTACTAATGGGGAAACTGAGGCACAGAGACACGAAGGGCCCAAAGCCACACAACTGGTAATTAGAAGAACTGTGCTATAAGGACAGACTCCAGAGGCCATGTGTTACCTACTGGGCTCTCCTGCCACCCTGGGCTCTCGCGTTAGATCCAAGTCTACTTTTAGATAAAACTTATGGCTCTGGTACATTCTCTGTCTACTTTCTGTTGGCTTCCCAGGAATCAGGGCCTAACTCGGGGCTGTGCGGTGGCTCGGGTCCTCCTGCAGGCACCAGTGAAGGCGGGTCAAAGCTCAGTAATTCAAATTAATTGGAAGGAAGACTAGTTAGAAGCAGACAACTGTCACAGAACAGCAACCTAAGAAGGTCCATGTCATTGGTTTCTAGTATGTGTTGTGATCCAAAATAACTGCTCAGAGTACTGCCAAATGCTGTCTGTTGCGGTATATTAAGTAACCCACGGGTGTATGGTAACTGCAGTTGGCTTTGGCGGTGGTGGGGTGTGTGGGTGTGTAGGCTGTGAGAGGGGGGAGAGAAAGTAAAAATAGAAAACCGCAGTTCTTGGATACACACCTGGGTGGATCCTAATTTTACCATTAATGAAGGCCACTTTGACTTCTGGCCTTGTCTGCTCGGATTTCACTCCTATTCCTCCTGTGCTACCCCATGCCCTGATCTTGCCTCCTCCCTCTTGCCCCAAACCAATCCCATGAGCCTCTCCTGAATGAGCTCCATGGGCTCATCTAGAGCCAGGACCGGGTGGGGTGCAGAGAAGCAACAGGCCAGGGCTCTGAGGTTTCACTACCCCACTGTAGAGACAACTGTCGGGCCTCCAGGACCACACAGGATCATCAGGACTGAATGGACAAACAGGAAGGTAGGTAATGGAGGTGGGTGGTATCAAACTCTGTATTTCTGCCTATAACTGAGGGAGTGGGGTGGGTCTTGGGAAGAGGTGGGAATGAAGCTGTTATCTGAAGAACAGCAGGGCTTGTACTAACAGCAGTGAGGCTCCAGGTGGGGACCAACTGTGCCAGAGAAGACACCCAACCCTTACGGGCTTGAAGGGTTTGCACTGGGCTTGAAGATGGAGCACCACGAATGGTGTCACTATCTGAAAAATGGGCTAATCCCGGTCCTCTCCACAGGGACATTGGGAGGATCAAATGAGACGAAGAGAGGCTGTTGAGAGCTTTGTAGAGCCCAGCGCTCTCACTTTATGGATGAGGAGACTGCAATACTGCAGGACAGAGTGACTTTTCCAAGGTCACACGATTTGCAGAAGTGACAAAACTAGGACCACAGGCTACATAAACAGGTGTAATGGAAATTAATAGGGACCGTGAAAATGGTTGAGTACTCAGGACTGAATCACGGAGAACTCTGAAAGCCGGGCGTGGTGTCTGGGCTTGACAGTGTGGGCAGCCGGGACTGTGACGGTGTTCGGGGAAGAGGGAGGCACCTCTCTCCTGTAAGAACCTGTCCAAGTCCTTCTTTCTACTGGAAATCATCCCTGGTGATAGACACTATTTTGAGTCCTCTTTTTCTAGATGTTTGCTCTTTTATTTTGTATGGCACAATTTAGTAAATTTATTTTAGTATAAACTGATATTGTTGTATGTATCTGTGGACAGTTACGCACATTGTACATACAAGATAGATGCATGAAATATACTCTTATACCAATGGTTTTATGTGAACATGTTCTACCTGTTCTCTAGACTGCAAGTCCCTTAAAGCCAGGGATATCAGATTACACTTCTTTATTTGTCTAGGCCCAAAGTCAGTAATTCATAAAATAACTCTGATCTTCTGAAGCATAGCAGTTTTTAAAAAATTCATTCGTAGTTATGATGCAAAAAGAAAGCTCTTTTATAAGCTATACAGCTTGCATACAGATATGCTACAGAAGTGCTTTTAATTAACACAGCCTAAGCTTGTCTTTGTTAAGGTGGTCCTTTTCCCCACCACCCCTCCCCTAGTCCTTAAATCATTAACTTATTACTTAGCATTTGTTCACATAGAGTAGCAGAGGTAAACTTTATCAAAATCAGTCCAATATTATCACAAATGGAATCTTGTACCTCATATGTTTATACTCTTTCCTAAAAGCTAGTTAGTGGGCAGAATTAGGATTCAAACTTTGGGGAAGGATCCCCAATATTTATACTTTTCCACTTCATGTAATCAGAAGACCTGGTTTGGAGACTGGCTTTACTTTTATCTAAAAGCATTTTACCTACCTGAAGCATACAGTTAAGAATGTACACTGGAGATACTAACCTTGGTTGAGCTAGTAAAAGATTTACCCTTGCACAAGCCAAGCGCTCATCTCTTCTTCCTTCCTTTCTCCCTCTCCCTCTCCCTCTCACCGGGCGCATCCAAAGTACAGGGGGCACAGGTTTCAGTTAGTGCAAACCAGGTCACACACAACGGTGCAGTTCTTGGTTACCAAGGGTTCAAAGTTTTTCACTTCACTTCCTCTTATGATCTTTTCCACCACAAATGAAGCCTCTTTCGCATTTGGAATTTACTTTAACTACATGTTTTGGTAGCCTGATTCCCAGCTCTCCTTCGACACCTGTAATATGAACTATCCTGAGTTTCCAAGAACAGCCAACAATGCTCCACATCCTTTTTTCTCATAGCGTGGCGGCCACCTTGATGTCACAGCAAGCTGATGAGCACACAGAGGCTGCGGCTCAGTGTCTGGGAGTGTTGCCTTCATTCAGCTCCCCAGAGGAAAAGGAGTCCGCAGGGAATGAGAAACATCACGGGCCAGGATGGGGATCTCACCGCCTAAATCATCTCTTTGAACGATGCCTGGAGGGGGTGAATAAGGTACTACAGGAAGAATCCCACTGTCTTGCTCAGGAGTTGCCCTTTATTTCCATGAACACCGAGAGAGAAGGCTTTTTGTTGTTTTGTTACCTCCTTCTCTATCTCTTTAGTATTTCAATGAGAGAATGAGGCTTGGCCATGGATAAAATAACACTGAGGGGAAAAATAAACCAAAAAAGTTGGCATATACTATTTTTAAAAATCACCCAGTCTGCCGGGTGAAGACTCAGATTCATGTGGGTTCCAGCACTCTTGGCAAGTAAGACCTTCCACATTGGTGTCTTCTTGATTCAGAGGACATAAGCAAGAAGAAAGGGAGGAACTTCTAAGTGCCTGAGATAGAGTTCTAATTCTGTTTGCCAAGCAGTGTGCAAGTTTTCCATTTTTATCATGGAATATGGGCGAGGAGCAGAAAGTCACAGTTTCAGGTCACCTGTCCCAACACCTTGGCCAAGGGCAGTGACATCAATATAATTACTGCAGTCGCAAGGACTCGGGGAATCTCCTAGGAACCACTAGCTAAATTTAGCCCTGACCCCATGTCATTAATCACCAAGGCCACACAGGAACTTGCTGTTGATTCTGTATTTACCAAGTTTTAATTTCTCCCAGATTCAGGCCCTGAAGGTTTTAAAGTTAAAAACACTAGAAAGAAAAAATAATTTCCAAACTTTGATGCAAATTAAGGGAACGGTACAACTTCTGGGTCTTAACTGTCCACGCTTCAGGGCAGGCGGGGTTCAGGCTAAATCCTGAAGCTCAGGTTTTGTTTCCCCCAACTCCTCAAAGTGGCTTTTCTCCCAGCTAGAAACCTCTAGTTGTTTGGACTCTTTAACCCTTTCCTTTGGATTTTATAAGTTTTCTGAAAGTGTTACTGTTTCCAGTATGAACATAGTTATTTTTCTCCTTCACACTTTTTGGATTATCCTTTTGTGTATTGTGCTGCAGGCGAGTTCTTAAGTGGATCTTTATTACCTAATATTCACAGTAATAATCCCTTTGGGAGTCTTAAAGTGTTTTACAAACATTCTAATTCTTCAAAGGTTAAGGAAATCAAAGTCTAGAAGAGTCAAAACTCTGGCTGGTTGGTATCCACACAGAGAATTAAGAACCCAACTGTAATAATAATAGCTAACGTTTATTTGGTTCTAACTATGTAAGACGCATTTTATATACTTGTCTCATTTAATCCTAATAAAAATCTTATAAAACAGGGACAGGACTGTAATTACTCTCATCATATAGATAAATAAACTTGCCTAAGTCTCCCATCTTGCAAATGGCACTGGTGAGATTTGAACCAGGCAGAACGATGCCAAAGCACGTGCTGTTACAAACATCATTGCCTTCCCAGAGCCTGGCTTTGAAATGACTCCATGATTTCGCCACATGGAAATATGGCAAAATGTTTTTGATGGCCCACTTCCATGGACTTATTGAGACTTTATTATTTTAACATAAGTTCACCTTCACCTTTGAGCCTCCGGTCTACCCCTCGAAGGCCATGAGTCTGATGATGGAAGCATGATACTGTTAAATAAAATGCTGTCTCTCTTTGGCCACTATTTTTCTTTCCTAAGACCTGAGAAATAAGGCATGCTGAGGACAATCTGAGTTTAGTATCCATTATATGTTCTCTTAATACAATACTCGTGACTTGACTCTCTGGGATGGGAGTTTTAGATCCATTTCTCATAATGGTGATGGGATGGTGTTGATCTTTCCTCACTTCCCTGCCAAGTTATTTTGTAACTAAAAAGACATGCTCTTTTGAGTTGGAAGATTATAGTAAGAGTTCAACCTGGATATGGAATCAGGCATATTCCAAATCAGTTTTCCCAATGAGCCAACAAGCCATAGATTCATTAGTGGTATCAGCTGTGCTTATAAACTAAATCCCACTTTCTCAATGTAGCATTTCCATTATCACATTAGTCATACAGGATTGGTGAAAGCATTTAAAACAGGAAAAGAAAATTGTTCCATGGAGACAGAAACTCTCCAAGCGTCATAAAATGTGATACTGAGACAATTAAAATATGTGATGTAATTGTATTGCTACTAGATGACAACCTAAATGGTAAATAGGTTTTATTAGATTTTACGCCCTTGACATGTATTTTTCAAAAGATATTTTAGAAATATTTCAAAACCAGATTAAGATTCAAGTAGTAAAAGTAAGCCAAAAGAGAAAAAAATGAGAAGTAGAGAGAAGAATTCAGAATAATTTTTACCTAAAATAAAATCAGACAGTTGGAGTCTCTTATGGGAGTTTACCCGGCTGCAGCAAGCTTTGAGGTTTAGCCTAAGTTTAAAGAATTGGGCACAAAAGAGAGAAATGTGAGTGAGAGTTTATGATGATCAATCACCTTGGCAGCCCTGAAGTTCATGGGAAAGCCAAAGATGGGAGTTGGAACGGTGGAAAAAGAGAGGTGTGGTGGGAACGGGTGGGCAGCAGAAAGCCCGTTCATTGGTTTACAAGGTATCAGAGAGGCTGTCTTTGCAGGTGCAGAGAGGATGTTCAATTTTTCTTCATTCCCAATTGAAAGCTCAGGATTTATGAGGCTAAGACAATATGTGGACTTATCATCTAAAGCTTGATAATTAGTAACCAAAAGTCATTCATTCATTGATTTATTGAACATGTAATGAGCAGACACTGTTAAGTGCTGGGACTATATTGTTGAGCCAAAACAGACAAGGTCCCACCCTCATGTACCTTGAAAAGCAGTGAAGGCAATGAACAAAGAGCCACACAGGTAAGTGTATAGTCATGCACTGTGAAGAAGGGGTACAAGTGAGTTGTGACAGTTTGTAACTGGGAGGCCAGAGCTGGACATTGGACCCCATAAGACACATCCTGCACAGGCGATGTTTGAGCTAAGACCCAAGGAATGAGCTGGAATTACCCAGGTGTAGCGATGTGTTGTGAGAAGGTTCTAGGTAGAAGTGTCCGAGTGGGTGAAGGCCCTAAGACAAGGGGGAGGTCAGCAGGTTCGTGGAACTGGGAGTCAGCGAGTGTGGGTGGTGCAGATAGTGAAGGGAGGGGTGTGGGATGACACCATGGTGGCAGGTAGAGGCCACCTAAAGTGAAGGCTTGAGGACTTCCTGCTGAGAGCAGTGGGATGCCCCCAGGGCCTGGGATGTTGGTGGTAGTGAGGTTATGTGAGACCTGATCAGATTTGTGTTTAATCGTCAATCACTCTGGCTACTGTGTGCAGAACAGGCAGGACGGGGGCGATGGGTGCAGGGGAGGAGGTGGAGGGCAGTTAGGGGGCTGCTGTGGTGGGATTATGGGAGCTTTGACTTGAGAATGAGACAAAGAGAAGTAGAGGAATTTGGGAGGGTTACCAAGAATTCAAAATCAACAGTTCTCAGTGTTGGAGAGGAACTAGGGAGCAGAAGAGACAGAACTGAAAAGATGGTAGTGGCACTCACTGTAAGGGGACCAGGCCTGATCACGGACAATGACAATATTTGTAAAACTGAGCCTAAGATATCATACTTTTAGGATTACTGCTTTCTGATACATTCTGGGCATTCTAAAACAATCTGATCAGGAAATGTTTATCATTCTTTTACATAGTCTTTTCATACCTATGTTTCTTATGAAGTCATTATTTTTCCCTTTAACCTATTTTTACTAAGTCACTTAAATATGGTGATCATTAACACAATATGCATTTTTTACTCCTACAGCTTTTCTAGGTATACCTTTAAAATTATTCTTTCATTTTTTTTCTACTGGTTGATTCATTTTGCTAATCTATTCTATTCTAGAGGGTTCATTCATTCTATTTATTCTAGGGTTCATTCACCCTATTCATTCTAAGGGTTACAAGTGTCTTGTATAGCTGAAAGTCCCTTGCAGGTACAGACACAGAGATGTCTAGATGTCTGTGCCTGCTTAGTGCCCTGTATTTAAGGGTATTTATTTTCATGGTTTATACTGAATAAATTCTGGGGTTCAAACCAATAACTTAAAGTTCATGGACTATACCAATTTTCACCGTTCTGTGTTTTTCCCTTTGTAATGGAAAGTATAGAGTGGCATAAGACCAGTGGATTTTATAGACAAAGAGAATATCTACTTTGTAACAGGCATAGTGACTATAATTTTAAAGCTTGCATATGCAAGAACTAATGATGTTTTGAGTATAATTTGGTTTGCAACATCATTAATCCCTCAAGCATTTACCGAGCACCAAACTGTATGCAGCACCATTCAATTTTGTCCAGGGAGTCAAAAACACACTATAGTTTCTATCCTTGAAGAGCTCTGATTTAATAATACAAGAAGACCCAAGGCTCAGAGAGATCTAATACTTCCCCTAATATTGACTCATTTATACAACACATGTTATTGAGGGTCTGCCATATGTCAGAACCATCTGTTCTAGGGGTGGGGCATGTCACCTACATCTTCCTCTTTGTGAACAAGGCACTTGCTTCCATGGAGCTGACAGTTTAGTGGCAGAAAACAGACACTGACTCATCTAATAAAAGAGGTGATCTCAGAAAATAGTTAAGTGATAAAAAGAAAAATAAAGCAGAGTAAAAGTGTCAACAGTGATGGGGGTGAGTATTTCAGACAGGGGAATGAACAAAAGCTTGCTGAGGAGGTGACAGCTAAACTAATGTAAAGGAGTGAGCCACTAAAGGAGGGAGGATGTTTCAGGCAGGGGGAACAGTAAGTGCAAAGGCCCTGAGGCAGGAGTGTCTTCGGTATGTTTGAGAAATAGCGAGATGGCCAGCGTGTTTGAGGGTGAAAGTGGAAGAGGTGAGAGCAGAGAGGTTGTGTGGGTTCAGGTCATGCTGAGCATTGCAGGCATCACACGGACTTTGGCTTTTACTCTGATTCAGCAGGGAAGCAATTGGGATGTGAGAGCCGAGGAGCAGCAAGAACTGTTCTGAGTTTTACAAAGATCTGCCCGGCAAAGGTGTATGTAGTACACCTGTGTGTAGCAGCAGCAGCAGCAGTGGTGAGTATGTAGTAGTGAGATCAGTTACAGGAACAGTACAGGAACACATGTGAAAGATGATGGAGAGGCCAGGGGAGATCAGCCCAGGTCCGATGGACCACAGGTGGAGAGAGTGAGGAAGAGAGGAGCCTAGGACTGCTCCCAGGGTTTTGGCCTGAGGAACTGAAGGAAGACTGAAAAAGATCGAGGGGAGAGCAGGCTGAAAGTTGAGGAAATCAATAATTCATCTCAGACATATTATATGTGAGATGCCTACATATGAGCCACCCAAGTGGAGATTATGGGTTGGCTGACAGCTGGATATACATGTCTTTAGTTCAGGGAAACAAAACAGGGACAGAATTTTACATCTCAGAGTTGTCATCATATGGACGACATTTAAATTCATGAGACGAGACAAGATCATCTCAGGAGAGAGTGTGGAGAGACCGGGGAGGGGGGAGGGCAGGGGTGGCCCAGGGTGCTTGCCCCATGCTGTGCAGGAAGATGAGGGGGCTGAGTGAAGCCACAGAGACAGGTGGCCCTTGGGGCAGAGAACTGAGAGAGAAGGTGCCCTGGGCATCAAGTGGAGACAGCACTTTAGAGATGAAGGCAGTGACCACATGGGTCAAAAGCTGCTGGCAGGCCCGGCAAACCAGGACTATGAAGTGCCCACCAGACTTGGCAACGTGGAAGGCACCAGATTCCTCCACAAGGGCGGTCTCAGTGCTGACAGCTGTTGGTTGGATTCTGAATGCAGGTGTGGGCAGCCATAGCCACTGTGCTTCTGGTTCCTTACCTGTGTGCACAAACACCTGAAACTCCCTTGCCCAAATCCCCTTCATCTCTCTCTAGGCCCCACCTCCCTTTACTTCTGCACCTCGGCTCCCAGTTCCCTCCGTCATGGGGCCTTCCTTAATCCCTCCAGTCAAATGGAACTCCCATAGTACTCACCTTGTTTCAAATTATTCATTGGTGACTATGTTTAGATATTTGTTGAGTGGATGAGTCCTTGGATTAATAGAAATATGCTATGTGCACCCACACAGAATAAGACAAATTGCTATACAAAAGTATAGTGTTATTATTCCCACTACTAAAGCGTAAGAATCGCTCAACAAGAGCATCCCAAAATGGCAGCACAACCACACAGTGTGCTGCTTGGTCTGCCAGCCGAGAAAGGAGCCATGCAGCAATGCCGGGTGCTGAGAGGGGACCTGACTGTGGTTTAAGGATCTGGGCTGTGGGCCCAGCTCTGTCCCTGAGCCGTGTTACCTTGGGCAAGGCACTTCAAACTTCTGGGATGTCATTTTTTCACCTTTGAAATGAGCAGATTGTGTCACATAATCTCCAAGATTCTTCCACCCACCTGGGTTTATTCCCATTGTAGACACTAAGGAGTGGTATTTACAGTTACTTGTGCTTGTGTTCTTTCTCTCTACTTGAACTATAAAATCTCAAAGGACAGGTCTTACATTTCTTTGCATTACGAAGAGGGTCATGGTAGATGCACACTAAATATTTTTTGATTTAGTAGATCATAAGGATAAATCCTCTTTGGTCTATGAAGTGTCCACTGGTCCGTGCTTAGTGACCTCCCTCTAATCTGCCACATCTCCCTCTTCCCCAGTCATCTGAACATTCAGTCATTTACTCTGAGTTCCTCCCGTGTTCAATATTCCCGAGAACTACAAAGGCTCACCACCCAAATCTGCCACTAATTTTGTGTCTCTTGACCCTGCTGGCTTAGAGTTGAGGAAATCAAGACAAGTGGTCTAAAAAACAAGATAAAATATTGCAATGGAACTATCTTGGATAATCTAGCCCATGAAACTTGTAGAAAGTAGTAGATGTGTCAGCTTATGGAGAGTCATGTATGCCAAGCTCGGACTTTGTGCTCAGAAGTATTAATCTACCATGTCTGGGGTGTCCTGGAGGGGACAGAGTGTGAAGAGAGGGAGACCAGTTAGAAAACTGAAGAGGTAGAGCACACAGGCGGTGGTGAGGGCCTGGACTAAGAAAGAGACAAGAGATGGGGCCTGGGAGCCTGTACTTCGATGGCCCCTTTGTTAGAGATAGTCCTTGAGACAACATATCTAAGTTGACACCCACTCTGTAACAGGCGTGGGGAACCTGTGGCCTTCTAGGTCCTTAAGTGTGGCCTTTTGACTGAATCCAAATTCTACAAAACAAATTATTTTATTTTTATTAATAAAGTTTTGTTTGCCTTTTATATTTATATTTTATTTTAAAAATGAATGTATCTAAAATACCAAAAAAAGAAAATAAATTTCAATGAAATAATCCTTCCAGATTGACCGGCACAATTAGAACATTACTAAGCCATAAAGGCTAAATTAACGGCTGCTATGTTCATGATTTAGTTCTAACTTCCCTTGCCTGACTGGTGCCACTATTGCATGAGGCTGATTGGTGAGGGTTTATGGGGGTCGAATGTGCCAGTCTGTTATCAGCGTTTGACAATGCTGTACTGTTTCTGTTTGAAGTGGAATTTGTGAATAGTTGCATAGTGCGACAGTATTTTTTAATTTTGTCTGCTTAACAGCTCATGATGTCAAAGAAGACCAAGAGAACACTGAAGGAAGAAAACCGATTTTTTTTTAAAATAAGAATTGAGAATTGCAATATTATCTTGTTTCTGCTAAAGATAAGATGATTTGCTTGCTTTGTGATACTGCAATGTCAACATTAAAGAAAATCAATGCTCATTAGCATTACAACACTCATAAGGACCACAAATATTTTAAATTAGAGGGAGAGGCAAGAAAGGTTGTTTTGCAGAAATTAAAAGATGAAAAGCAAAAGCAAAGACAATTCTTTCAAGCAGCAATAAGACCTGGAAATAGTGCTACTGAAGCAACTTATAAAGTAGCTTATATACTCCGGGGAAAAAAGGGAAGCCAGTCAGTGACGTAGAAATTGTGAAAGAATACATTGTCAAAGTTATAGGATGCTTAGATCCTGATAACATTTCACAGTATTACACAAACAATTGCCTCTTTCGAGGAGGTTCATAACTGATCAGCAGCATGAATTAACCTTTAACTTAACAGAACAACTTCATGCAATACTTCAAAAGTAAAATATTGATATATATTATTCAATCACTTTGGATGAATCTACTACTACTACTGAGTCGGTACAGGTTTTATACTTCATTTGGGTCATAACAAAAGATTTTCTTTGCTATGAGGAGTTACTCGGTTTGGGCACTCTTGTGAACAGAACATGGGGAATAGATATCTTCAAGGACTTTCAAAATAAATGTTGTGAAGTTGGACTGAATTTGGTAAATTTAGTGAGTGTATGTATAGATGGTGCACCTTCCATGGCAGGAAACCAGGAAGGATTTATTGCACAGATTTTAAAAAAGTGTTTAACAGACCCAGATGCTCTCATTTCTTTTCATTGTATCTTGCATCAGCAAAATCTCTGTGCTTAAGCTATTTTAAGTGATGCTTTGCAACAAGTTATAAGTAACGTTAACTATATTCAGGCAAATGCAACACAGCATTATCAGTTTCTTTCATAACATGCTAAAGTTGAACGATGAGGTATTCAGTGTGGATTTGCCCTATCATTCTAAAGTGCGTTGGCTATCACAGGGACTGGTGTTAGTCAATTTTTTTTTTTTCTGCAAGAACAGATAGTTAAATTTTAAGAATAACAGAATCATCAATGTGAATTATTGAAATAAGATTTCTATAGGAATGCAGCATTTCTGTGTGATATGTCAAATAAAAACCACTTGAATATTTCTTCGCATGGTAAAACTAAGTCTATATATGATACATGGCAAAAAAATTCATGCATTTTGAAAAAAGCTATCTTTTTTCAAAACACTACTTCTTCAAAAGGAAATTTTGGATGAACGTTTTCCCCAGTTAGCAAAGGCCATTGATGAGCAGGATGATATATACGACTCATTTGAAGAATACACAGCTGTTATAGACTTATTAACTGGAGAATACAATGAAATGTTCACTGACTTTGAGAATCATGATACCACACTCAAATTAGCATTTCAGCCTCACCTAGTTGGTATCACCAAGGAACCTAAAGAACTACAGATGGAATTTATTAAGCTTTCAGTAGATGACATTTTAAAATCATTGTTTGATGCTAAGAAACATCCAATTGAAATATGGCAAAATGCAGTAGAATACTCATGCCTTTGGCAACATGCCTGAAAAATGCTTTCTTGCTTTTCAGCCACTATTGCTGTGAATCTACAACCCCCTATCTAACCCAAGTCAAGATGCCCTTAGGGTCACAAATGACTGATACCCATCTAGAGGATCAACTGGGGACCTCCATGCTGCAACCAAATATGCAAATACTTTCCAACAAAAAGCAGACAAAACAGAGTCTTTAGAAGGTTAGTCAACTTTAAAATTAACAAATAGTTTTCATTTTTTAAATTATTAAGTACATAGTAGTTAGATTTTTACAAAATCGTGTATATTTTTAAGTATATCTAATTGAAGTTTGTTGAATGTGGCCTTATTTGATTATAGCTAAATTAATGCAACCTTCCAACATGAAAAGTTTCCCTACCCCTGACTTATGATATTATGAGCTCTTCCATGAGGAATCATGTCTTTGCTAACTTTAATTCCATCTCTTCCCACCTCACTGTCTAGAATAGTTTCCATCCATAGTGGTTGTTTATCAATTTTTTGTTAAAAGATGTGACTCTCTCCTCAGTGACAGCTATTCATTTGACCCCAGTCGCCCATGCATAGTTCTGTCTGGAATATTCCCTTCTCAGTCCACACCTCTCACAGGACACCCAGGGAAAGGGCTGCAGGTCCACTTGCCCCTTCACCTTCTAGCTGTTCTAACCTCCCTATTTCTCTACCAAGTGGCCAAATGCTCCCCATGAAAGCCTTTTCCTGCCCAATACCCTAAAGTTTACAGTTTTCACATCAAGGTCAAATGCATGTGGCCTTAGAAAAGATTGTCGATTTCTCTCCACCATAATTTCTAAGATTGCAGAATGAAGATAAAAATAATACTAACTTCACAGGATTGCTGGGAGAATATAAACAAATGTGACATCCTGTAAAATTTTTCTTTCCCATGAAATATTATATATCAGTGACCATAAAGAATAAGCAAGTTCTCTCCACCTCACCCTACTTTGACTGGTTTCCAGGAAGTAAACACTACTTTAAAACATTGATCAGAATAATAATAGCAACTGACTCAACCTGAGCATTTTCTCCGGGCCAGGAATGGTTCTAAGAGCTTTATATGTCATCTCATTTAATCTCTACAAGAACTCTATGTAGCAGAACATATTTCATCCCCACTTTACAGATGAGGAAAAATAAGGGCACGGAAAGATGAAGTGACTTTCCCAAAGTCAGGAGCCAGAATTAAAAACGAGAAAGCTTGACCCAAAGCCACTCTGTTGTGTTAATCCCTTTGCTATATCGTTTGACTTGCTTACATTCCCTGCAACATCATGTGAAGACAAATCACAGAGGTGCAGTGGGCCACAATGAATAAGATATCATATGGAAATTATTAGGAGACTAAAAATGAACTTTGCACTCTTGTGGAAATTCTTGTGAATTATAATTCAGCTTAGGTGTTACAACTCCAAAATTAAAACCTATTCCATTGTGTTTGGGTAGCTGCATTTTTGACATCTCAGCGTAGTCAAGAACCTTAGTGGTGTGAACTCACCTGAACTTAGGGCGTGTTCCACTTCCTGCATGATCACCCTGGGGAAGATGGTGGTGGTCTTCGTGTCGACCAGCTCACACATCACCTTGCTTGACACGGTTGTTGGGGGCGTTTTCTCCTCGGGCACTGGCTCCACCGGGGTATGGGCAGTGGGGCTGTGGCCAGAGCTGGGCTCCTCTGTCGGGGACTCCGGTGCGGTTGAAGCTTCCGTGGGCTGCGCGCCGGCCGCGGTGGAGCTGTGGTTGGTGGTGACCGAGGCAGAAGAAGCGTCAGGTGGTGAGGGCGACAGGGACGCGAGTGATGAGGCTGGAGCTTCAGGGGAGGTGAGCGCGGGAGGCTCGGATGGGGACGGGGACGGGGACGGGGACGGGGACGGCGACGCCGTGGGCGGCACGCTTGCCTCGCGAGTGCCCGAGCCGCCTTCCCCGGGTGTCACTGTTAGGTGGACTCCACCGCTTGTTGACAGGAAGCCGGGAGGAGAGGAGGCTGCGTCTGTGCCTTCGCAGCCGGACGCCGTGCCGGTGGCCTCTCCTCTGGGCTCGACAGAAGTGTGGTCGGGAAGCGGAGACGTCGGGGTCGGGGCCGCAGCTGAGGGCGCCCCGGTGCCGTGAGAGCCGCAGGCCGGGGTGGCCGCGACCGTGGCGGTGGTCGGTGGAGAGCTGGTCCCGATGGTGGGCGGCGGAGCGATCGTCGCCGGAAGAGACACAGGCGAGGGGGCCGACGTGGGCGCGCTCTGCACCGTCCACCCTGTGGAAGAGCCAGTGCAAACACGGTTACTATGTGAAAGCTTCATGACACGCGAAACGGAGGCGAGACTGTTGCCCTGTGGCTGTTTCACAATATTTTCACAGGTATTTCTCATTTTGCACTGTGTCCTCCCCAGTGGTGAAGGCAACTTTTAAATTTTTTTCTTCCCACTAATTGCTCTCGTCCTGCGAGTCTCAGAAGGAACCAGCCCGAAGGCTGGGTCAGAGAAATCAGTAGGTCTGTTAGCTCAAGACCAGCCAGTGCATGGTAGGAACTAATCTTGTCCCCTGCTTGCTTAAAACCGTGTCCTTAGGGAATGGGGCCCTCAGGGGAACTGATTTATGGGAATTTGTCTGGATTCAGGGGCCAGCGCCACAACGCCGCAGGATGCGAGGCCACGTGTGGGGACAGAGAAGGGGGTTGGAGATGAGCGTGGTGCCTGGAAGCCAGGCTTGAGTCCTGCTCCGCCCACAACTGAGGGGCTCACTGATTGGCTGCTCCCTGCCAGAGGAGCTCCCTGATTGGCTACTCCCTGCTTTCGGTGCTATCTGTTCTAAACTTAAGCCCAGGGATGCAAGGGCTATGGGCCTGCCCGCTGGGATGGAGAAATATGTGAGCACATTTTCTTCTGAGGAAGGAAAACGGGGAGGTCCCAGGATAAAAGCTGGAAGGAGTAATCTGAGGTCTGGAAATATTTTCTGAGACTGGAAACCAGCTGTCCCAAATTCTAGCCTGAGGTCCTTGTCATCATATCATTTTGCCAAATGTTCTCCTTCATGTTTTGTAAGATTTAGAGCTCGTTTCCTTTCTTTGTTCCTCGCTTCCTCCATTTACCCATTCGGTTTCATTCATTCACTGATTCGTCATTATTTGATAAACGGTTACTATGAGCTAGTACTCTGCTTGGGCTTAGGATTTCACTTTCCAGGTAATACATCTCTTGACTTCCCCCCACACCTCTTTTATCATCCCCCAACTAGCTTTCACCCTAGCCCCCAGCAGCTTTTCCATTTCAGTAGGGGGGACCCATATTTGCTAAGCTGCTCAGTTAAGAACCGACACATCACCCTTCATGCCTCTCTTTCCCTCACACCCCACATCAAATCCTTAGCGAGTCATGATGACTCTACCTTGAAAATATGATCCCAATCCAACCACTTTCCACCACCTCCCCCATTATCTCAACGTCACCTGAGCCACTACAGTCACTAGCCTAGACCACTGCAATAGTCCTAGTTGGGCTTCTGGCTCCCAGGTTTCCTCCCTTCCAGTCTGCCTTCTGATCTACAGTGGTAAGTCAGATCGTGTTCTTCTGCTGATCAAAACCCTCCAAAGGTGTTCTATTGCACTTAGAACAAAACCCAAAATTGCTTCTCTCTGTCATCCCATTCTCCTCATCATTCTGATTGGCCTCTACTCAAATATCACCCCCTCCTCAGAGGAGTCTTCCCAGACAATCCTGACTAAAATCCTTGTGACTCCAGCCCCTTGGATATTTAAAAAAAAAAATTCTAAAAAATTTTTATTGTGGTAAAATATACATAACACTTACCATTTTAGCCATTTTTAAGTGTGTAGTTCAGTGGCATTAATTATATTCGTGTTGCTGTGCAACCATCATCATTATCCATCTCTAGAATATGTTCATCTTCCCAAACTCAAAATCTGTGCCCATTAAACAATAACGTTCCATTCCCCCCTGTCCCCGGCCCCTGGAAACCACCATTCTACATCCTATTGTCTTTATGAATTTGACTGTTCTAGGTATCTCATATAAGCAGAATCGGACAGTATCTGTCCCTTTAGGACAGGCTTATTTCACTTAACACAATGTTTACAAGTTTCATTTATGTGATAGCATGTGTCAGAATTTCCTTTCTTGGCCGGGCGTGGTGGCTCACGCCTGTAATCCTAGCACTCTGGGAGGCCGAGGTGGGCGGATCGTTTGAGCTCAGGAGTTCGAGACCAGCCTGAGCAAGAGTGAGACCCCATCTCTACTAAAAATAGAAAGAAATTATATGGACAGCTAAAAATATATATAGAAAAAAAAAAATTAGCCGGGCATGGTGGTGCATCCCTGTAGTCCCAGCTACTCGGGAGGCTGAGACAGGAGGATCCCTTGAGCTCAGGAGTTTGAGGTTGCTGTGAGCTAGGCTGACGCCACGGCACTCATTCTAGCCTGGGCAACAGAGTGAGACTCTGTCTCAAAAAAAAAAAAAAAAAAAAAAAGAATTTCCTTTCTTTTTAAGGCTCGATAATATTCCATTGTATGTATATATCACATTTTGTTTATTCATTTACCCATCCATGGACGCTTGGATTGTTTCCACCTTTTGGCTATCGTGAATAATGCTGCTATGAACATGGGTGCACACATACGTGTTTGAGTCCTTGCTTTCACTTTTTTGGGGCATATTCCCAGAAGTGGAATTAATCATATGGTAATTCTATGTTTACATTTTTTAGGAAATGCCATCCCCTTTGCTCATTTTTGTTTTTTCTGATACTAGTAGCATCTTCCTAAAATTCCACATTTATTTATTCATTTATTTGTTATCTTTTACCAGAATGGAAGCACAAAGAGGGCACAGTGACCTGGTCTTTTTTCATTGCTGTTTTCTCTGAGCCCAGGACAGAGCTAGGTCATAGTAAGTGCTCAATAAGTACTTGGAGGAGGAAGGAAGAAAGAGTGGAAAAATGCATTAACCTAAGAACTTTATTCATGAATACTCTCAACATTTCTCCACTTGCTTCTACATATCACTTAGTCATTGCCCTATCCATCATGGCTTCCTCAGGTAGAGCTGCCTACCTGGTGTTACTTGAGGGCAAAATCCTCACTTATAGATCACCTTTACTCTTTGTCATTCCAACACAACATATGCCTATGGCTGATGTCTTGTTAGGTCTTCAACTTTTTAACCCAGCCTACTGTGAGGAGATTTCCTTGGAGGTGGCATATAGGTAAAAGCCAACCATCATCAAAAGTCAGAAGAAATAGAACATGGGCCAGCTGCCAGTACAGAGGAAGGGAGAAAAGATCAAAAGGAGGCATTTGGGTTACCTCACCATGCTGCCACACAACAGATTCAGGAGCTGATGCGAAGTTGTGCTATAGAGTTTAGCCTGAATTTAACATTTGGATTAGCATCACAATAATTGGTTTTATTTTATTTAAAAGGGGTTGGCCAAGACAATAAACTACAGGAGAGTTACTTTCCTACTAAACAGGAGGACAGACCTCCCCACTTAGGCCACATAATATTCCATACTCATGGTCTTTTGGCAGCGGTGAACTATCAATAGTTTCGGGATAAACACAGATCAAGAAATCTTTGAAATATGGGCAAAACAAAAGTTGGTACAAATATTATTAAAATACTGGATCTTCATAGGTGACCTTTGGAGCTTACTGGTTTTGCATTCTGGCAGCTCCCATGTCTGATTGAAGATTATCTTTTTTTTTTAGAGGTGGGGTCTTGCTATGTTACCCAGGCGGGATTCAAACTCTTGGCCTCAAATGATCCTCCCACCTCAGCCTCCCAAGGAGCTGGGACTATAGGTGTGCGCCACTGCATTGGGTCTGTTTAAAGATTCTAAGGGCAAAAAATGACAATGTTTAATTATTGCTCATAGCATCATATAATAGATAGGCAGATGGAGGCATAAAATGCCTTGGTCTGATAATCAAATCAAAGAGTCTTTGGAACCTGAGATAAATAAGGAATAAGTCATATACAAAGGAGCACCAACTCATTCACGCATTTACTGAGTAGCTTCTACATCAATAGCTTTGCCCTCAGAAAGTTAACTATCTAGTAAGACAGAAAGGATACCCAACTTCCTGTTATATGATGAGATAAGTGCTGGATGAAAGTAAAACCAAGTTTTAATGGGAGCCCTGAGGAAAGATTAATAAATTTTTTATGGGGACCATGGACTGTAAAAATGCACAAATGTCATTTACAAAAGTCAGAGAAGAGATGACATTTGAGTTGGTTCTGAAAAGAATAAGAATGCACAAGATGCCACTTAAGATACATGATGTTCAGGGTGACACCTGAATTTTCATTTCCAGGGGAGCTAAAAGCTGTACCACGGAAATCATTACAGTGCTGAAAATGACATGCTCCAGGAATTGGTTTTGTTGCTGAAGACATCCATTTTCTTGTTTAATTTTTACTAATACACTTTTATAATTCCTATCATACCTGCTTCCAAAGAGGACTGGAGGTGGTCATTCATTTCCCATCGCTATCTACTGAGTACTTATTTAAAGAACTTTACAGTCTAGTTCAAGCAATTTCTACTCCTAACAAACTAACAATGCATGAAATTGTGTGACAACATTGCTTATCTTCACTTCAGCAAGGCATTAAAATCTCTGCTTTGCCCTATTTGATGGTACATTCCAGACTGCCTTCACTCATGGTGAGTCTTTTTTTAGCACAAAGATAGCCAAGGCTGAGGTGTCCTGACTCTCCTAGAGAATGCTTGCTGTGTTAGTCTACTTGGACTGTCATAACTAAATGCCATAGACTTGGTGGCTTAAACAACAGAAACTTATTTCTCATAGTTTCCGAGGCCGGAAAATCCAAGATCAAGGTGGTGGCTGATTTAGTTTCTGGTGAGGGCCCTCTTCCTGGCTTGCAGAAGGTCACCTTCTAGCTGTGTCCTCAAGTGGCCTTGCCTCAGATGGCATGCGAGTGAAGATAGAGAGTGAGCTCTCTATTGTTTCTTCTTGTAAGGGCACAAATCCCAGCATGAGGGCCCCACCCTCATGACCTCATCTAATCCTAATTATTAATACATCCTAAGGCCCATCCCCAAATACCATCCCATTGAGTGCTAGGACTTCAACATTCAGAATCACTGAGATCGTTTGAGAAAATATGGTTTCTGCTTTCTAATAGGTAGACTTGTGTTTTCAAAGGAATACCAAACCGAATAAGTCAAACAGGTGTATACTTTCCTGGGATTTCAAGGAAATTCTAGAGCTAGAGAGGGCCTAAGTGATGAGTGAGTACAACTCTTCATTTTATAAATCAGGGGACAGGCACAGGGAGGAGAAGTGATGCAATTGACTGCACATGTCTGAGAGGAAGAAGTGGACAGCGTCTGGCTGGATAGAACTGGGTAGGGACAGAGTCACACCAGAACTCCCACCCTCTGATCGCCACCGACCCACTGTGCCCAGCCTCAAAAAAGTTGGCTGGACTTTAGCAATCACCATTACAGAGCAGGCCAGGGGAGTCTACAAGAGACTGGGCAGCTGGATAAGTTTAAAAGAATGTAGTCCCCTATACGCCCTCCCACACAAGGGAGAACCACTTTCCTTTGGAGAAAAGAATCAAGTTTTAATATTTCCTTGAGAAACTAGGATGAAGAAATTGAATCCATTAACTTCTCAGAGGTAAAGAGCATTGTTTCAGAACACAGTGACATTGCCAGATATGGCGAGCCCTGCCTGGGCAGCGACACACCATGGTCACGAGATGCCACAGGGAAGGGAATCTCTTCCGCTTGTCCTCCATGTGAGGTCTACGGGCACCATCACCAACGTAATCTGAAATTCCTCCTTGTAAGAGCTTATCACAATGCCTGACGCAGAGTAAGAACTCGAAAAATATTATTTTGTTGACCTATGTCGAGTTGGAACCTGGGCCCAAAAGCCCTCACCTCCTTTAATCTGCTAATGATTCTCAAAAGGTACTTTTCGGGCACTCAGAGGGAGACAGTGACTCCTCCTGGCATCAGCTGTGAGCCTCAGGGACGGAGCACTTCCCACATCCTTCAACAAAGCAAGAGGAACTGGGTCTGTTGGCGTCCCAGAGGTACTCTCTGGGCTGATGCCCATGAAAGCCAAGCTGCTTCGCACACCCACAGAACACATCAGAAAGGGAAAAAGAAAAAGACAAAAACCTAGCTAAATGTGATTTGTATTTTTCCACCTTATTAAAAAAATTCAGAAACTTCTGGGGCAGTTTTGATATGACATGTATCAGGCTGAGTGGCTCCAGCAGGCGAAAGCAGCAGAGGAAATTGCACAATCAGGGAGGCTTACCTTGTTATTTTCAGACAAGCTGGCCTACCTTAATCAGTGCTGTGAGGCAGAGGCCAGAGCGCACTCACTGGAATGGCATTCTGCTATTATTTTTAAATTGTATGTATCACTGAGGTTACTTTTTAAATATTCCATGAGACTTTTGTTTGTGTAGGTCCAGTTCAGCCAGTATGTATGGAAGCCTGCTGTGACCAGGGCACCCAGGTATCTGAATGATGTGGAGGAAGGCACATTGGAAGAGAGATACATTCATTTATATTTAATGAAGCTTTTTCATTGACTGCTGCAATTCGGCTCTATTTTTCTCTCATATGTGTTAATACTTGATGTCTCCTACACCTGACCTCTCTGAATAAAATCCTCTGATGTTGGAACAGTCATGTTTCCTCTTCTACTACCTTTTCTCTATACCGATCTGTTTTGTTAAGTATGCTGGAAGGAAGGGACTGGTAAACAAATATGTAACGCACCAATGTAAGGTTTTCATTAATTATGATTTCTGCCCTTCACCTCTCTTTCTGCCTCTTAAACCGTCTTCTAAACTGCAGGTTTTAAAACTTACAGAGTCAGGATGTAGTTCCTAGAATCTGAAGATCACTGCCCTCTGTAGACATCTAAATGGAAATGAAGTTTGTTGCTCACTTGCATGTTCGAGGCTGGAAGTGCTGAGGCTGAACTTGAAGCTCTGAGGTCTCTATCTGGCTTTGTGGGTCTCCAGGTCATAGTTCTTTGGATAAACTGCTTCTCCTCTTTGAGACCCAGTTCCTCTGATTACTAACCCTCTTCCCGTCAGGGACACTCAGTGTGGTACTTGGCATCTTTGCTGAGAGGGGCCGCTTTCAAAACTGGGATTGGGTGGAGGATGTTGATGGAACCACTCTGCACGGCAGGACCCCACTCATCACCGGAGACCCCAGGAGAGGACTGTGTGTTTTACTTTCTCATGGAACGTTTTCCAAGTCCCGTTATATTGTCAAAGACTGGCGGGCAATCCTAGGGGAGTAGGGACCTTGCATCCATCCTTTCCCTGAACAAAGAAGGAGGGCTGGGGAATGGGAACTCAGTCACTGGGAGGTCACAGCAACACACGCATGCTTCTAGCTCACACAGAGATACAGACAGCATAACGCTAAGGTGGGACAAATATTATTTCCAGTTTTGGTGTCATTATGGTAACCTATTAATTTTGTAGGATTGAATCTTTCTGCAAAAATGTTCCTCATAATGAACTAAATGAGTTGAAATCAATATGGAGAACCATGCTTTCTGTAAGAGATGTTGTAGGGTAATGAATTTTAATCAAACACTTTAAAAGACAAGGGGAACTGGCTGTTTGAAGAAACTTCATGGCAAATCCTCATTTAATGTGATTAATTACCTTCCCAATTTGTCTCTTGTGTAAGAAGCTTTTAGATTTTTAATTTGCCTAAAAAATCTGGACTCTCTTATGCTTTTGTTACCTAACACATTGACTACTTCAGAAAGAAGCAGCGTGTTCTCCTTACTCACAGAGTTTGCATCTCTGCTGAAAATAACATAAATCACTGCCTGGATACACACAGCCACACAAACATCATCTTCAGTGTTTCATTTGTTAACAAGCCTCCAACTGCTGCTCCCCTCAGTAGCTCTCCAATGCCTGCAGCACAGCCACTCTACTAAAGAAAGTGTCTGCAACGCCAACTGGGGAGGTGTCCCTGGCACTGTTATTGGAATACAGCATATTCTGATGAAAATCCTCGGGAACTATTAAAATGCTACTCTGCAGCCATCGCTGACATATGCTATTAAACACATCAATCTGGAAGGACAGAATCTGGCAACATGAGCTTACTGGGGCGAATTGCAGAAGCTGTACAAAAATTGGCTCTGTTGGTAATGCAACTCAAAGAATAATATTGCTTTCGGTATACTTGCTTAGAACAAATTTATAGAAGTGTCACTGTTTAGCAGAAAATATTCAAGAAATACCCCTACCCATTTTAAACTTGATAAACCACTTCTTTAATATATTCCTATGTTCCCTCTGGCAATGTTGGGATTATACAGTGACACCCCGAATATACACATGCTTAATTCGAGGCAGAGTAAGCTCTCCCACGTGACTTTATTACAAAGGTGAGTCCCAGATCTTCTATGCAGCCTTGGATTTTCTCTTACATTCTAGTCCTGTATGTCCTAACGCCTTTTGGGCTTTACACTCAACGTCAGTAGGTCTAACATCTGACTTATCTTTCCTCATCAAACCAGCTCCTTGGGCTTCCCTTATTTCTGTCATCACCCTCCCCCTTATCCAAGTTCTAATCCAAAATCACACAGCTCGCAGGAGGCAAAGCTGGGCTTTGGGCTTAGATATGTCTGGCTATTCCAGTAATCCCTATGGTTCTTTTTGAAGGAGGATTCTATTCCTATAGACATGGAATCTACTAAGGGAAGTACTTTGTTTGCAGCGGGGTGAAATATCATCCTACACAGGCATGCATGCACGTGCACACACCCTTCTAAGGGAGCCACAGAGTAAAGGAAGCTTTCCTGCCCAGCAAACATACAAATTCCTCATATAGCTACACAGTGAAAATGGGTGGGTCATTCTTTGGGACACAGGACAGATGCTCACATGTCCTTTAGCAGGGACTATCTGACAGCCAGATTACTGATATACCTTCTCTCTAGCTCAGAGGCTGCTTTTGACATGACAGATTCACATCTCACCTTAAAAGCACTTGGTAACTGTTAGGTCTCTGCAGACTGAAGCACAAGCACTTTGGCTTGGTACAGCCATGGGGCTGTGATTGCATTCACAAGTCTTCAGCCAGAAAAATCTACCTTTTACAAAATCCTTATGAAATAATGATGTCTTTGAAAGACCAGAAGTAGCATTTCTATTTGCTGTGTAATTGACTCAAAAGCACTTCAGCTTTGGCTACTCTCTCTGAAACCCACTGTCTAAGCAAGCAACAGCACAATATAAAAACTACAAGCAAACTTTCTGAAAGAGGCAGAGAAATTTACTTCTCCTACCTACGTAGAGTTGTACACACAGCCTAGAAAGGAGTAGGTCTGGTAATAATTTTGATTTGTTTCACTGTAATAAAACAACTGTTAGTCTAGGCGAAAAACTACCAAACACAGGGAGGAAAGCAAAATTCCCTAAAAGTGGTAAAATCTGCAGGAATTAGCAAGTCTGAATCCCCAGCCTCATTCTCAAATGATCCCAGATCTTTCCTTAATATAACTGCTACTTACAGATAAACAGTAATATATTCAATATCTTTCATTTATGTTAGTACCTATAATGAACTCAAATATATCATGAAAATGCTATGTCTGTTCTCATGCTCCCAACTAACAAAGGAAGGGGCCCCTGTGGTCACACCTGAACACTGTGATCCTTCCTCCGACCACAGCTGATTGGACTAGGAGTAGACACCTTACCCAGCTGGACCAATCAGATTCCTTTATCTAGGAACTTGTATTTGGGACTGAGACACTAGGCAGCCTGTCAGGATTAGTGCTTGACTTGGGAAGACATCTTCCATGTGCATAAAGAAGTGGAAGCCAACTTGCAGATGGAAAAGAATGAAGCAAATATGAAAGAGAAGCACAAATACTATTGAGCATTTAGTATCTGTTAGGTCCTATCTCATTTAATTCTCACAGAACTCAATTAAACTCAAGTGCTTACAGCAAGAAAACTGAGGCAAAGAGAGATTAAGGGAAGTGGCACAGCAGAGATGTGAAGGGAGCAGTCTGACTCCTGAGTCCAGCTTGTTAATGACGACATCATACTACTGCCCTGGACCCACAGAGTAGGCACGAGGGATCTCGTGATCCCAGAGAACAGAGCTGGCTGGCTTCCTTAGCGAGCAATTTCCTGGTCTTGCCTGAGACTTGCCTGACCTTTCCATCCATGGATATTATGAGGGAAACCAATGTGTTTCATTAAATTCTTCCTCCTTTGCTTAAATAGTGTCAGAGGTTTCAGTTACCTGCAACCCCAAAGTCCTGTACAACAGCCCTGTCCCCTTCATGTCCACCCCCTTGTGTTAGGCCTAGCATTGCCATTGAGCTTCACGTGTATATACTCACATTCCTGTTTCCAGCAACCTCCTCTGCTGCTCGAGTTAGTTTTCCACACATAGACACACATGCACAGCACGTCTCTGCACCTGCTTCTATACTGTCCATACAAATCAGTTACTTGTTTGTGGAAATGTAGAGAGAATAATGCAAAAGGTTTGGAGGAAAATGTCTAGGACTTCATTTAATGGATGGGGCTTGTTAAATCACCAGGAAAGAGTTTATTGTGAGCTGCTATTTGTAATATCTGAAGTTAATGCTTTCAGTATAATCAGGCAGTTCAAACATTAGCTAGAGAAAGATAATTAAATCTGTGTTTTGCCTTTCATACTGCAAAGAAAACTTTTCTGAACAACTGGGAAAGGTAAAATCTAGCCAAATCCATTTTTTTTTTTTTAAACCAGGAAAGTGTTTTGGGAAGCTTTTGCTAGCATTTAAACATCTATAAATCTTAAAAATGGATTATTGTCAAGAGAGATGCATTGTCAAATGCCATCTCTCAGCATTATTGTTATTAAAAGAAGAAAGCAAAACAATGAATTATTTTCTTAGGTCCGTGATTTAAGTCTAGTCCACGTGGTTCTTGGCTTCCTGCTGAATGAAATGAGGCAGCTGTGTATCGAGCTCTGTCTTCAGACAGATCAGGGTCAAGTCACTGCTCACCATCCAGTAGCTATGCAATCTTGGGCAAGTTGCTTTTGACATTAAGCAAGTTACTTTGCTACTTTCCTTTCTCTAAGCCTCGGTTTCTTCAATTATAAAATGGGAATACAGTAGTGTCACCTTCACAGGATTTCAGCGAGGATAAAATGGACAGCCCATTGTTGAGACAGGCAGTCCGTCATGGGCCCAAGCATCAGTACCCATCCTGCTGAGTGTGCCAAACTGCAAGACCTAACTGTCCTGTGACGCTGAGCTATTTCTGTAGTCCCAAAGCCAATCAAGTAGGTCGTGGGGACACAGAGGGACTCCCATATGACCACTAACGCCCCAGGGGAAGGAGCCCAGCTTGTTCACCACTTGCTATAAAGGGTGCTCAGCCCTCAGCCCCAGATTCCTCAGCTGCCCACGACTGCCTGCAGAGCCACTACCTGGGCCCTCCGTGTCCTGTGGGATTTAGTGGCAGAGGAACCAGCCACTGAATGTGATGCTCCTGCTGTTTTCTGTGCTGTAAATAAAAGCTGTCTTGCTCTGATCCATTGAATCCCATTGGCTACTTACGGAATCTATGGAGTTGTGGCAAGCCAGCTTTCCTGCTTGCTTATCCATGTCACTTGGATCTTTTCTGGAGTCCTGTCACTCCTTGCCATTCTCTGTGACAGGGATTGGCAATTTTTTTTTTATAAAGGACCAAATAGTAAATATTTTAAGCTTTTAAGGTCACATATATTCTCTATCGTGTACTCTTTGTGTATTTTTTTTCTTAACAGCCTTTCAAAAATATAAAAACCATTTTTAATTCACAGGCTGAACAAAAACAGGGCTGGGTTTGACCCCAACTCTTATGAGGCCGGGTTCTTCCCTGATATTCATAGGTAAAACTTGAAACAGGATGTGCTGTATCAATGAAAATTCAAAAATTATTAGTTCTTCCTACACTTAATGCCTTTTGTGTTGTTTTTAATCTCTCAGCCTAAGGAAACCCTGCTGGTATTTCAAATAATGTTCCCAAATAATGGAGAACTTTCTAGCACACGTATAATACATAGAGACTAGTTCTTTCCCTTCCCGTAAGTGAGTTCTGTTCTTTGGAAACAGGACAATTCTTTAAGTCAGGTTTCCCAACATGTGCCAAGAATAGGTTCCAGGTATGTGTGTAGACATTGAACTCCTGAACCGTCAGGGCAGCTGGTCGCCCAATCTGTTTACTCCAGTGCACTGTGCAAATATTATCCTTCTATGTGTGCCAAGGCATGAAAAAGGCTGTTAACCCCTGCTCAGGTCATTAAATTACTGTTTAGTAAAGTACGGCTTTGGCGCATAATGTAAGGAGGTTTTCAATGCTCAGACCACTGTTTGCAAAGAGAGCGTGGCTGGAGTGGAGTTGGGTGGGGGCACGCGGTTCCCTTTACTGATCCCGGTGACCACAGGATGGCTGCTCCTCACAGGACGGAGAAACTCCTAAGTCACACTAGCTGATTAACTCTTAATGGCCCAGATAGCCTTTGAGGAGAAAGATGATCAAAAACAGCCCAGAAAACATCAACGACATACAGAATGAAGATGACAGGAGGTCCTGAAGGATGGCTGAACGGAAGGGGGAGGAGCGAGGTGGAACGGCAAGCCGGAGGGAATGAATGAGTGACTCTGTGTCCCCAAGTGTCCAGGCCCTGGTTCTAGTTAACAGGCAAACTCTCCAGGCCCAAACCTGAGAAAAGCGCTAGCCACTATCCCAGCATCCCATGACACCGCTGCGTCACTGAAGTTCTGTGACAATGACCCTGAGTTATCCAGAGACGCAATAAGGATGCGCAGTCTGTTTTGTCTCCGGAGTCAGAAAAGTAGACATTGAAAAGATTTCCTTCAAAAAAAGTCATAAATTAAGATTTCAGACACTTCCTCCATGAAAGGACAAAGATTTTAGTTTTCTGAAAAACCTTATTCCCAGGCCATGTTCAGTGACCAAAGCCACAATAATCTACCATGTACTGAGATCTAGAGTGGCTCTCAGGGGACGTGAGGGGTGGGTCAGATGGAGGCTCTAGATGACCCTCGTGAGACCCGTGCTGGTCTTGAGCCATAGTCAGTTCCTCTAATTTTCCCTCTAATTCATTACAGTATAAGATTCTGAGTTGTCACTGTAGATATATGACGGCATCTGGTCCCTGGAACAATTTTTTCTTTTATGGTGTCGGTGGTGAGGTAGGGCAGGGGATCCAATTTTTTTCCTGTTACCGTGTTAACAGAAAGGCAGGAAAAGATGCATGAGACTAAGTGTACTTTACGGGGTCAGAGAGCCATCCTCTGAATAGCGAGCTGATTGACTCAGGGGCGATCAATGATTTTCTATATAAAAAGAATTAGAACTCAACTAGACGTGTCTTGGAATGATGGCAATTTAATTCAGGCATATCAGTGGGGAAATTGCTTTAGAATTTTTTCTTTTAAAGTTTGATGGAACGTCTCAGAAAATATTCCTGAAGGGAACTGTTTCTGAGAGTTACCTTGGAAATACAGGGCCGTTGCCTCTGGAATAAATTCATATTCACCAGTGGTGGCAGAGCTTCAAACCTTGATCCCGGCGTCAGTGACTTTGTTTCAAAAATATACTCAAGAGCTAAGGTTGAACAGTGGTGATCTTTGGGTGGAGGGAAGAGCAAGTTTCTATTAAAAAAAAAAAACGTCTGTTTGCCTGAATTTTCTAATTTTCTACAATACCTATATATTGCAACTATAATAATGTAAAGCTCATTAAAAAAAAAAAAAAGAAAATTATACCCAAACCATTGTGAAGGAAGATACGATTACACAGAGGTTACTGAACTACCGATTTACTTGTCTCTCCTAACCACATTAATCTAATTAATACAACAAATGCAGTCAAAGGTAACTCAATACAAGTGTTCTCTAGTATGTATATGGCTATAAAATTTCTGGGAAATATGAAAATCTAGTAAAGAATATTCTTTCCCATGTATTCATAGCCATGGTTAGGTCTTTTAACTACTCCAAAACTCATGAAGTCCATCAAGGAAACTGAGATCACTGAACTACTTCAGGGTGGAGCTTCGCACCCCACATTTTTGTTTTGTTTTGTTTTCCGGGAAAAAAACATCTCAATTTAACATGACCGGGAAATGCAAAACTCTCATTAACTACATGGTCTGGCTGTGTCTAATTAGAGCTCATTTAACTCTAAAGCTGAGCTAAAGATGCTCTTATTTTTTTTTTAAATGGTACATCAGAATTTAATTCATTTAACAGGGGCTGCGATGTTTTAAAAATTGGATGCCATGGTCTACCGTAGCTTTGCAGAGCCTGCGCTGACATTCAAAGGTTAGGTGAAAGGGGAAATGGGCAAATTATCTCAATGCACATAAAACGGAAGCGTCAGCTTTCAGGGCAGGGCAGTGCTGGACAAAGTCTCAGAGACATGGTGGAGTGAGCTGGCAGGGCAGTTGCAGTGTCTAATGCTGCCTGTGTTACTCACCCTGGACTGCCATAAAAAAATACCACAGCTGGGTGGCTTACACGATAGCAATTTATTTTCCTATATTTCTGGAGGCTGGAAGTCCAAGGTCAGGGTGCTGCGTAGTCAAGTTCTGATGAAAGTCCTCTTCTTGGCTTGCTGATGACTAACTTTTGGGTGTGTCCTCACATGATGGAGAGAGAGAGAAAGAGAGAGCAAGCTCTCTGGTATCTCTTCTTATAAGCACACTAATCCCATCATGAGGGCTCCACCTTCATGCCAGCATCCAAACCTAATTACCTTCTAAAGGCCCTATCTCCAAACACAATCACATTGATGGTTAAGGGCTTCAGTATATGAATATTGGAGGGGACACAATTCAGTCCATAGCAATTCTCCTGAAAGTTATCCCCTTAGGTGGCCAAATTTTGGGAAGTCACTATAACATTTGTTTCCACATTCAATTTTCTCTACTATGGTTACAATCACCTCCACATTCTATGCTAATAAACCCTAACAGAGAATGCAAAAATTCTGACAGGCTAATACTGAGAATAAAAGCCTTAAATGTTTCCCTGCCTCCTGAGCTTGAATGAGCAGAAACATATTGGCACAGATATGGAAGTCTAAACACTGGACCAGTCTTTTCTTGGATGCTATGCGACAGTTCTCAGTGGCCCATCCTTCCAGGGTATCTTTGCTATGTCTGTAGGGAGCTGGGAATCTGTGATGGTTAATTTCACACGTCAACTTGACAGGGCCACAGGGTGCCCAGATTCAATATTGTTTCTGGGTGGAGCCTGTGGGGGTGTTTCCAGATGAGATTAGCATTTGAATCACTGGGCTCAGCAATCTTGCCCTCCCCAAAGTGGGTGCAGATCCTCCAGTCTGTTGAGAGCCTAAATAGAACAAAAGGCAGAGGAAGGAGGAATTTGCCCCTCCTTATTCTGCATCACTGCTTGACATGGGGCATCTCATCTTCTCTGGCCCTTAGACTGAATTACACCTTCAGCTCCCCTGGTTCTCAGGCCTTCAGACTCCCATTGAGTTACACCACTGGCTTCCTTGAATTTCCAGTTTGCAGAAAGCAGATGGTGGGACTTCTCAGCCTCCATAATGACATGAGTCAATTCTCCATCATTTAGGTTGCTTCAAAAGTAATTACAGTTTTAGCATTGTTGAAATTTGCCCTTTGATATTGGAATACATTCTTAAATAAATGTGGTTATGTTATAAGTCATTTTAATGTGCATTTCTTGCTTTATGTTTTTTTGCTAATGACTTATTACTTGCTATTTATTTTATATTTATTTTAGACTAAGGAAATGACGTTAGACAAAAAGCAAATTTGAGTGATTTTCTTATTCGAGTTCAAAATGGGTCGTAAAGCAGCGGAGACAACTCACAACATCAACACTGCATTTGGCCCAGGAACTGCTAATGCACGTACAGTGCAGTGGTGGTTCAAGAAGTTTTGCAAAGGAGACGACAGCCTTGAAGATGAGGAGCATGGTGACCGGCCATCGGAAGTTGACAACAACCAACTGAGAGCCATCATCAAAGCTGATCCTCTTACAAACTACATGAGAAGTTGCCCAAGGACTCAATGTTGATCATTCTATGGTGGTTGGGCATTTGAAGCAAATTGGAAAGGTGAAAAAGTTCGATAAGCGGGTGCCTCATGAGCTGACTGAAAATAAAAAAAAATCGTCACTTGAAAGTGTTGTCTTCTCCTATTGTACACAACAACAAACCATTTCTCGATCAGATTGTGACGTGCGATGAAAAGTGGATTGTATATGACAACCAGCCATGACCAGCGCAGTAGTTGGACCAAGAAGCAGCTCCAAAGCACTTCCCAAAGCCAAACTTGCACCAAAAAGAGGTCATGGTCACTGTTTGGTGGTCTGCTGCCGGTCTGATCCACCACAGCTTTCTGAATCCTGGTGAAACCATTACAGCTGAGAGGTCTGCTCAGCAAATGGATGAGAGGCACTGAAAACTGCAACGCCTGCAGCCGGCATTGGGCAACAGAAAGGACCCAATTCTCCACGACAACGCCCGACCACACGTTGCACAGCCAATCTTTCAAAAGTTGAACAAATTGGGCTATGAAGTTTTGTCTCATCTGCCATATTCACCTGACTTCTCACCAACCAACCACCACTTCTTCAAGCATCTCGACAACTTTTTGCAGGGGAAACGCCTCCACAACCATCAGGAGGCAGAAAATGCTTTCCCAAAGTTCGTCAAATCCCAAAGCATGGATTTTTATGCTACAGGAATAAACAAACTTATTTCTTGTTGGCAAAAATGTGTTGATTGTAATGGTTGCTATTTTGATTAATAAAGATGTGTTTGAGCCTAGTTATAATGATTTAAAATTCACGGTCTGAAACCGCAATTACTTTTGCACCAACTTAATAAATCTCTCTTTCGTGTGTGTATACACACACACACATACACACACATAACATATTTGTTTCTCTAATCCTGACTAACACAGGATCCCAGTGTTCTGAAATCAGAGGGTGGTGGCCTGGGTTTCCCTGGCCAACACCTCAGGAATTAGTGTCAGGAGGGAGGAGACAGACAGAATCTGCACAGCATGGGTAGTATGGGTTTTCTACACCTGAAAAATGTATATTCAAGTTCATGGCCATCTTGAGGCTTGTGCCACTGCAAGAGGGTCCCAGGGAGGATCTGAGGTTAGATTCTCCCAGATCTTCAGGGAAGGACTTTGTAGTCGATTTGTTCTCCTGTCCAGGGCTCAGATGCAGGTGAGGAGACCTGACCCTCCAATGGCCTCCAGAAAACAGAATGTCCCCAACTCCATCCCTGGACTGTGATTTCATCCCAGGGGTGGGAGGAGTTCCTTGGTTGTTTTCAAGACACTGAGATCTTCATGGGGTAAATAAAAGCACTTTTATAGAAGTATTTTATATGCTGACATCATTTATTCTTTTAAACACTTTGAAAGTCTGTTCATATTTATTGGAAGGAAATATTTTTCCATTATTCATACATATTCTCCAGCATCGTCTAGATGGCAGGTTTCATTAATTTTTCTATTTCAAGTTTATGTTACATACGATGTGTACCACTGTGAAAGCATCCAGATTTTACACTTTGTTGACTGAAAAACAAAAACCAAAATAAAAATCCAAACCAACAAAACTATTAAACAAGGCTCCTAAAAGCAGTGTGGACATGGGAAGAAGGAGTGCATTTAAATGCCTCCTAAGCTGGACTGTAGAAGGTGCTTTTTTTTACATTATTCTGTTTAATCTTCTGAATAACACAGTGAGGCGTGATTGTTTCATTATTTACAAATGAGGAAAATGAGGCTCAGAGGACTAAAGAACCGCATGATAGACAAAGGGCAGGCCAAAGCTTTCGACTGTTACCTGCTTAAAAGCAAAGTCCATGCCTTCTCTACTGTACCAGCCTGCAGATGTCCTCAAGCTTCTTGTCCCAAAACTGTAAATCTTCATTTCACCCCACTTCCTGGACATTCGTGGTGCCAGCAAGACTACATCATCAAGGACTTAACATTTAAAATAAAATGCTCCAAAGAATTTAGAGGGTCACCAGTTAATAAGCTCAGAATGAGCCTATGTTACTTTCATAGGGTCTCTGCTGCAGAATTAGAAATCGTGGAGTACTACTTTGTGTATTCACCAAGAGAATTTTCACAAAGGTGTTAAAGTAAAAGACGAATCTCCCAGATAAAACTTTTGATTTGGAGAAGCTATTTACAGCAGAATGTCAAAGCTCGCACAATACTACTGAAGAGCTGCACTAAAAGACAGAATTTTGAGAACATTCAGATTCATCTTTAGATGTTTAAATAGGCGAGGATTTCAGAAAGGCTTTAACTCAGATTTGTGCTTCTTTCTGAAGGTATCTTATTGTTATGAAACATACAAATGCCAGCTCCATGCTAAACAGAGGGATTCTGAAAGAAACACACAGCAAGGTTTCAAAACCAAGTGAATGAATGTGATCGAAAGGGAAGTACTGTCACAGGCATTTTCTTTTCACATTGTAAAAAACACAACAAAACAAACGCAATGTTTAGGGCGAAAATCAAGGCTCCCCTCCAGTAGACCAAGATCTTACAGATGCTCAGGCAATTCCAGAGCCACGAGGTGCTGCCTTCAGCTCATGCTCCCTCTGTCTCTGTAGTCCTGTGTGAAGGTGACACAAGCAGCATTGCTCCACAGAGCATGACCCCGGAATTTCAGTGTTGTCACCCCTGCCCTGCTTGAGACAGGGGTGTCATCAATACCCTTGCTCACACTTGCACGCCTCCAGCTACACCCTCACTACCAGTGACCTCAAGGAGCTACATGTGAATAAAAAAGTATCTGTGACATAAAATTATTACGCTTGTGGCTGTAAAAGATGTCCTCTGGTCCTGGCAGGGGAGGGCACCAAATCGGTGCTGCAGGAAGAATGTGTTCTAATCCCTTGAACTTCTCAGAACCCTCGAAGACTTTCTTTTGGGAAGTAGAGCCTAGACTAGGCTGAGAGAGGATTAGGATCAGAGGTAAGGTCAGCTACAAGGTTAAGCCAGCTCCTCACTAACCCTCCCCCACACCACCCCCCCACCAGTGGAAGGAAATGATGGCGTGCACAAGTCAGCAAGGCAGAGCTCAGAACCTCAGAGAAGGAGATTTAAGAACTTGACCAGCCCACCTGCTTTATTTTCGGATAAGCAAACTCAGCCCAGAAACATGACTGTATTTCACCAAACCTAAAAAGGACCAACTATCAGACATACAGTTATTTTATGTGCCATTGGGACAGATACAAAATGCTGCTAATAAACTATAACATGCCATTGATTGTGAGACGCATCTCAGGTTCAGAGATGGTATTACACAAGTCCAAACAAAAGAAAAAAAGAATGGAGAAAAGGGTGTCTTAGAAAAGAATGTCTTGAGGAGAGGTAGTTAAGTAACTTGCCCCCAAATGCTCACTTCTCAGTCTTTAGGTCTCTTTTTGTTCCCCGCCAGACTCTGTGGCTTCATTTCCCAGACGAGAAACCCAAAATCCAGAGGTCGGGTGACTTCCTCAAAGTCACTGAGCTAATAAGGAACAAAGCCAGGACTCTAACGAGGCCCTTCACTTCCTTGTGCTGGATCCCAAACTCTTTGTTGCCTCTCACTCTAAGGTTTTTATCTGTGGTTCTGGAAAACAGAACTAAATTAGTGTGCAGGACATTTGCCTCCCTGATTAGGTTTTGCTTATAATAACACAAAAATTAAATTGCTGCCCTGAACACATGCAGGATGGAAACAGCCTGGGCAGACATTCGCCAACGGGGAAGACGGAGTCTTCAGATGTGAAATGTGCTCAGTAAATTCTGTGCCAGGCAACTGCATGGCTGTTCATCACAGCTAGATCTGATGTTTTACTAGATCTAGACTTACTGGAACGTGGGAGGGCGTGAGAATAATTTTATTTTCCCATAGGCCTAATCCTTCCCTCTGCCAGGCAGCTGGGGCACTGAGATTCCCTCGTCACTGCTTAAAGGGTGGAAGTTTGCCACGCCTGTAACTAAGAGCCTGGTGGCTGACATGTGAACTCTCCAGCTTTATGGGGTCCTGAACCCCCTCACATTTGAGAAAAAGGACAGGGCCACATAAGAGGACAGCTCTTTCTGCAAGGCCTCCTCTGGCCAGCTTGGCATCAAGGCTTGGAGGAGAATAATCTGGAATGTCTCATCTGCTTGGTGCCCTAGGAACCCGCAGATACTGTGTACCTCCTGTCCACATGCTGTCACTTTTGAGTTTAGCTTAGAGAGGTATGTCCTCCAATTCTTCATGTGGAGATAGGCTTCATTTAACTCAGAGTGTTCCAACCTCTGCATTGGGACTGGATTACATGGGAGTGGAGATACTGTCCCCCAACCCCAGGCTGGATTTTCTGAGTCTACCAACGACTTAGTAACAAATGCTTGTATCCAGACTCGCCTGGTCCCCGTCAGGAGGCCTGGGAGCTCAGCCCACAGATCTCAAGATGAGTGTGCAGTGCACCACCAATTTCTACAATCTCAAAAACCGTGAAAAACAACCCCTCCTACCCGCTGCTCACCGCCACTTGATTGTGGCCAGCGGCTGCCAGCTGCTAGCAAGGTGCGAGGAGCACCCAAAAGGGAAGTAGCAGCCGAGAAGCCCATCCTGGGAGAGGGACAAAGGTGTCTTCCTTCTCACGTGTTCGGTTCCATCACACGAAAGCTCGGCCTTTCAACCTTTATTTTCTTTTCCTTTCCTGCCCAGAGAAGGAAACAGACTCAGAGCTATGCCTCCGGACCAGGTGCTCGAGAAGATCCATCATTCCTCTGTGACACTGGCTGTTTTCGCAGCAAGATGGGCCCTTTAGCTCTGAAGATGGAACGTGAGACTGCACCCTCTCTGCCTTCCTCTGACCGCAGAGGACCACTGTGTGCGTCTGGAAGGCAAGACATGTGCTGGCACCTGATAAGATGGGGTGGCAACTGCATTCAGATTTGATGTTTGCTTGTCTGCAACTTGGATGGTACAACATTCTGGGTGCTGCGCTACATCCCTGGCATTTAAGATTTAAGTCCCTTCTTACATGTTAAGGTGGAGTCCTCTGCGTGCCTGCAAACCCCCTTTAAACGACATAGCACAGCCAGGAAGGGACCTTGGACCTGCCCCTCAACACAACCGCAAGGGGCTCGTGAGCTTGGCTCCCTCTGGATTCTCCTGGAAGTGAGAGGGAGAAGTGAGGGATGCCAGCCGCTCTTCGCCACCCTCCGCTCATCACCTGGAGATGCCCTAGGAACACACCATGATGTGCCTTCACAGCATCCCCTGGCAAGGAGAGACTGAAGCCAAACACGGTTACTGCATGCCTGTGTTCAGTCCAGCCTGATTCTCTGTCGGGAAGGTTGTGGCTATTTTTGAACGTGAACCACTTTGGCAAACCAGCCCATAATCTGCTATTGTCTTTCAAAGCATTTCTTAAATATGGGAAATCACCACTACTCTCAGAATGACTAGATACCAAAAGTCCCGTAGATTTACCTGAATTTCCAGGATTCAATTTTGACACCTCCCCAAACTCAAGCTTGTTTTAACCCTGTCCACAGAAGTTACATCATGTATTTTGCTACCTTTGAGTAATAAGGAAACAGAAGTAAATGATCAAAAGGAAAAGTTCTTTCTTTTGTTCGAATGAATGAATAAAAATAACAAAGAAAGAAAGAAAAGAAGGAAAGAATGTTGTCAGAAGAAAGCACAATAAACAACTAAGCCCAAACTGCCTTTTCTCTCCGGTCAACAGGATCATGTCAAGGGGATTGAGGCTGGTTTCACAATTAATGACTATTTCAGTTAATTTAAGTGCCAGGATTATTTTCCTTCCTCTTTTTTCTTCTGTGTGCACTGACAAATAATCAGGGTGTGACATGTAAAAATTTCAAACCTCATTTGAAGTTGAGATGGTATAGAATTCAGGAGTGTTAACGTCTTATTATAGAATACAGTAGTCACATAAATAGAAAGGCTTAATACCAGAATCAATCAACTTTCTTATTTCCCGACCTGTACAAATTTAATTCTGCAGACCCGATGTTTTTGTAATCTGATTCTCAAATGATACAATGTTCTCTTCTCTTAATTTTATCTTGAGACAAATGCTCTAATTTTATTTGTAGCAGTTGGGGGAAAGTAAAGTTCAATGTCTAATTTCTCTGATATATTTAGAGCCCTTTTCCTCTGCTTTCCAGGAGACAAAATAGAGAAAACAGAAATGGGATCAAATTCTATAAATAAATTATGGTTGGCTTGTCCTTAAATATCATAAGCTGCTGAAAAGAAATGAAGTCATAGACATATATTAATTTTATGTTGAAAGCTGGCTGAAAGATGGCGTTAAAATTAAAGAGTTTTGAAAGAAGGAAAATGAAACGGGGGTGTGACCTGCAAACACTTCAGAAATAATGAAACACCTATATTTTCCTGCCAGTGTCTTCTAAGACTGCAGAATTCTGTGTTTGCTGCTTTGTCCACTGCACTCTGGTGAGGTACTTTAGTAACCCACCAGCGCACTGGGGTAGTGACACCCAACCTACCCGTGTGTTGCTTGTTAACAATGGTTACATTTTCCCCAATATTTTAGCCACTGTTTCACCTTCTCCATATATTAAAATATCCCTCAAGGAAAAACCACAAGTTAAATAACAGCAGAACAAGAGGACCTTACAGGTAGGCATGTATTTGGTTGGGTTTTATGATCTTCTTTCATGTCCTTTCAGAATTTATTTATGGACTTGGGAGAGTCAGAATGTCTTAGTCTATGAAATTTTTTTTTTTTTTTTTTTTTGGAACTCAAACCAAAAATAATGATAAATAAAAAAACTAACTTTGAACGAAGTTTTTACCAGCTTAGCCCGCGTGCCAATATCAGCCCCTGTCGGCCTCTGCTTTGGTTCTCCCCACGACACGATCTGTCTGGCTGCAGACAGAGCTCCAAAGCGTTTCCAGAGCCAAAGCCAGGTGGAGAAATGGGGCTATTGTGCAGATAATTTTAGGTCAGAATACAGGCCAAAAAAACAAAACTGGTTCTGTTTGAAATTGCCTGGCTGCCCTCATTTCGTCACTTGGCTTTCCATGCAGAGACTCTGATCCAGGAATTACCCAAATCACAAACAACCATGATGCTCTGCCCCAAGAGTAATGCAAAGTGGAAGACTGAGCTTATCGATTTTTGCAAAGCCCTCCACATTTGGGTATGCTAATGTGAATGAATGTGCTGGACCGGCACAGAGGAAAACATATAGTCCTTCGGGAGTTTGTCTTCTATACCTAAACTGGCAGACTGATGGAATTCATGTTGTATGTAAAGTTCTTACATCTGCATAGCATCTTTTGACTGGAAAGATCTACATATTTTAAGGGCTTTGGCTCTGGGAAACAACAGCCTGGTGGATTCCAGGTACCAAATCGTCTGCAAAATCACATGCCAAATCCCAAAAGCTTGCTGTCTCCAGGCCCACAAGCCAATCAATTTGGGAGAAAATTGGCTCATAAAACATCAACACTGGTGATGCCAATGGCCAAAATCTAGCTTCTGGGTGTGAAATCACAGGTGAAATCTGCTCCCCAGGCTGCACCATGCCAAGACTATACCAAATCACATGGATACAAGTCAAACTATCAGGCAAATTCTGGTAGGATATAGGTGCCACTCGAATTGGAGTCAGATGGTTATTGGTGTTGCTAATGATAACAAAGTTTCTCTTCGTGAGCAAATTTCATTTAGTCTCTTCTGAGTCCTCTTCTCAACTAGGCCTCGACCTTGGCCCCTGTCCTGTCTTTGGCCTGCCTAACCCAATCTTAGCAAGAATCTTGCTAAGTCGGTTTAGTGAGAACCCCCTTACCCTTGATATCTGGTCAAGTTCCTCATCCCCCACCATTCATGTGTAAGTCCTTGGCCTGCCTTCAAGAAGAACCAAGTTGGTTTAGCAACTTGATGTCTCCTCTCAGTGATTTTCCAACCACTGACCCCCTCACTCTGCTCATTGGTTATAAATCCACACTTGTCCTTGTTGTATCTGGAGTTGAGCCCGAAAGCTCCCTGCTATTATGATACAACAGTCTTGACATCTACTGCAGTTGTCCTGAATAAAGTCTTCTTCACTATTTTAACAAGTGTCAGAATAGTTTTTTTCTTTAACAATGACTATGCTGCAACAGGGGTCAAAAGTCAAGGCATTTTAGTGACAACAAATGTTACTGCCCACTTAGCAAAGAGCTTAAGTTTCCCTTTTTGTGATTACTTTGCTTAAATACATATTTCTAACTTTAGATATTTATTTTACTTGCTTTCCCTATTAGTTCAACAAGGAGGCAAAATTGCCTATTTTAGCTTTGAGTATTTACCTTTAAGTAGACTATTTTAATTCTGGAGTAATTTTTAGATTTACAGAAAAGTTGTAGAGATAGTACAGAGTTGCCATATACCTCTCACCCAGTTTCCCCCATTGTTAACATCTTACTTTTGTCAAAACTAAGAAACCGACATTGGCATGCTCCTATTAACTAAAATCCAGACTTCATTTAGATTTCACAGTTTTTCCATGCATGTCCTCTTTCTGCTCCAGGATCCAATCGAGACACCACATTGCATTCAGCTGTCATGTCTTCCCAGTGTCCTCTGGGCTGTGACGGTTTCTCAGCCTTTCCTTGTCTCCATCACCTTGACAATCTTGAGGATACCAATCAGGTATGGAGTCTAATGTCCCCAGTCTGAGTTTGTCTGATGCTTGTCTTATGCTTAGATGGGGGCTATGAGTTTTTACAAAGAATACCGTGGAAGTGAAGTGTGCTGTTTTTGTGATGACTTTTGATTATTCTGCTTATACCAAACGTGGTAGCCTTTTCTCACCAATCTTAGAGCAGGACTCACCAAATTCCATTGCTGTCCAAAGTGAAACCCACTACTCAAGGCATTAATGAGGAATTTTACCAAACATTTCATGCTGGAAGGAGGGGGAGGGGGAGGAGGAGGAAGTTTTGTGGCATTTAACAGAGCACAATGAAAATCTCCCTAATATCAGGTTTTCCCCTTTTTTACAAAAGAAGGCCAGCCCTTGTATCCTCAACTTGCCCAGGCAGCTTCTGGAATCCACCAGCTCCAACCCACCTGTACCCCAGATTCCCCCCTCTCCTCCTATGCATCTGCACACCCATCTAGTCAGCAAAGGACCTCCTGAGGACTATCTGCACAGAAGGTGCCCGGGGATAATAAACAAGAAATAGTTTTTCAATCACAAATCACTCTTTTTCCTTTACACAAAATAAAGTGCATTAAACACTTTTCTACTCACAACTTAGCAGCAAGAAGTGACGTTAGGACAATGTCCTAAGATGAAGTGGAGAGTTAAGGCAATTGTCTTTCCCCTGGAATTTGGGGGGTGGGATGGCTGAGTAGGAGCTTACTTTGTCCGAATGTTCAACATTTGACTTTCGTTCGCAAGGTATCACAATTTCACTAAATACTTTGCTTTAGTTGTTTGCCACTCACTCCCTCTCTAGTCCTAAATGGTCATTAGGCAAAACTATTTTCTAAACTTCCCAGACAAGTAGATATTAAACTAGAGTTCTCAGGAGGATGGGTAATGTATTCATTAACTCACTCAATAAAAAATTATTCTTTGTGTTTAGTTGCTAAAGCAGCTAGACACTATCCTTTAGTAGAGCTTTTCTTTTATTTATTTATGTTTTAATTCAACAGATATTTACCAGACTGTTGGTATGTTCAAGATGAAGGCTGTGCCTTAATCATTTTTGTATATCCCCAGTTCAAAGATGGTGCTGAGTCAATGTCTGCTGAATGAAAATATCAAAATATGTTTCTAAGATTCAGTTGCCAGCCTTTCCAACCACTCCAGCTTATCTAGATGCTTTCCTTGGTTCTTGGAACATGCACTTTTAGATGCCATTCATTATGTGCAAGCAGAGAGCTCCAGTGCCTTTAGGCAGGGAGCAAGGTAAAATAAATAAATAAATAAATAAATAAAAACAAGCAATTGCTGTTTCTGTGACAAGTAGTTCTTCCCAAACCTCTCTGTGAGCAGTCTGGTGTTTACAGGCAAGAAAATACTGCCACTTCCTACCAATTCTGGAGAAGTTCTCTGCACATTCTCTACCATGCACCAGGCCTGGGCAGCACTCTGGGTTACCTGCCTACAATGACAGAGGCTGCCTGGAATACTGCAGGCCTGTTAGGGTGCAGCTTGGCTGTTGTCTAGCTTCAAACCTTCCCCAAAGCAATAGACTGCAGTTACTTAAGGAAGGGATACTAAATTGTTTGCAAAGGCCTTGCTGCACAGCTAAGGAGACACTGGCAATCCCACATATGATCTCTCAAGGGACAGAACAGCACCGCTCCATTCCCTGCCTGCAGCTCTTTACCCTAGACAAATGATGGAAGAATAAAATGTTATTCTGACTCTTCTGGTCTTCTAAAGTCACACTGGCCCTTCTATTTTGAGTCATCATTTTGCTTCTGCATCTTAGAAAAAGCTGAGGTAGGCCCAAATCTTAAAACAAAACAAAACAAACAAACAAACAAACCCCCAAAAAACCTCTAATCAGTCAACCTAACAAACAAACAACAAAATCAGAGCTATTACCAGAATAAAGTGTAGGAAGAAAAATACTATTTATCCAAGTCCTCCTGTATATTAAGATTGTTCTAGGTAAATTAATCTCTTACAATCTAACAATCCTAAAAGGTAAGCTTAGTGCCCAGACAAGAAGTGCTGAATAATAGAAACAGCATGGATTTAATGGCAGAGCAATCTGAGTTCAAATTTAGGAGCTGGTAGCTTTGAGCATTAAATCTCATTTGAAAATGGAGACCAATAGTACCAACCTTTCAGGGCTGTTGTGTAGTTGAATACAAAAATGTCTGTAAAGTGCCTAACACAATGGCTGGCACCTTATTAGTTAATAAATGGCGGTTCCCTCTTCTCTTGACTGCTATATAGCACAGTTGGAATTCAAAAGCAGGGTCGTGGGCCCCCAAACCCAAGTTCTTTGCACATCTATTATGAGAATTTGTCTGAGCTGCTCCTCCCCCAGCATGGCGATACAACCACAGTGGCTGAGCTTGAGTGATTCTTTCCTTTGTATTGGCAAACCACTCTCTATTAGTTTATGTATTTATGCCCAGATGTAAATCTCTTAGAAGACAAAATCAAAATACATGAATCATGCATCTCCCAGTGCCTTCAGCCCAGCCTGATCATAAAAATATCTCTGCCAGCTACTTAATGTCATAGACCTACTTAGGAAAAAGGTTCAACACTGGCAAAAGATACTAGAATAATTACTGTGCTTCAGTTTCTATGGAATTTGCAAAAAGCCAATAAGATTTAGGTAGCACCAACAGCCTTTCTTGTCCTAAATCTTTCTTCACAAGCCCCCTGTTTCCAATCAGGCCACATTTTCTTCTGGAAAGAAAAAAATGCAAGTCCACAAAAAATGTTCTTATAGAAAGTTGTAGGCTACATTTATAACTGGGGAAGACTTCAATCTCAGTCATTTTCTTGCTGGTCATAGATATATTTGTCCTTTGTTTAGTTGGTAGGGAGAAAGATTCTGAACTTTTAGAAAAATAATTTAAATCTAGAGTCCAGGAAATGCACTATCTTACCATAGAATTTCTTTTGCATACAGTTCCCTTTCTAACACATGAGTCTGTAAAAATGGTCTCACCTGGAAACATGTTCCCCAGCCTGTGCACCCCTCCCTTACCCCTGTTACCCTAAGAACACTATACAGACAGCTGCGTCGCAATGAAAATGTGCAAACTTAGAGTCATGAGATCAGCATTGAGTTCTAGCTCTGCCCTTTTCTCTCTGACCTTGTACATGTTGTTTTAATTCTGAGTCTCAAGTTTTCTCATCTGTATAATGGGAGCATTAGCTGACTGCCAAGAGCTTATGAGGACTGAGTGTTCTACCTGAAGGCTCTGTGGAAATCACATGGTGTTATACAAATGTTTTTTTTAATTAGAATTTAAAGAGTAGGAACCTGAAGAACTGTATGTTTAGGGCTGGTACTTTCCATTTTTAAATTGAAATTCATACTCGCCACTAGTCTGATTTCTTTTGGATCAGTTTTTTTTTTTGGAGGCCTAAGCTTTGGAGACCTAAATGGCTTCCAAAATACTAAGCTTTGTGCAATAAAATGTAGTTTTTATGATACTCTACGTAATAGACTCTAATGGAAAGTATATCAGACCAGGAAGCCAAAATACCCATAACTGACTTCCACATTCAGTGACACATCTCTGAACCAGTCTGCCTCTCTATTTCCTCAGCTGTAACTTGGGAGGACAATTTCTGCCTTTGAAGGTGATCTGAGGGTGATGAATGTATGTAGGAATGATCTGTATGATGGAAGCTATGGCCCAAATAAACTTGAACCAATACGGGATCATCTGTGAATTTTCAAAGAAAGATTAAATCATTTGATAGGCAAATTAATCAAAGAATGTTCTTAACCTTATTAGGGGCACAGAGTTCAGGCACTGGATAAAATCTATGAATCTCCCAAGGGAAAAAAATGCACATAAGTACACACACACACACACACACACACACACAATGTTTGATACAATTTCAGGTGTTTCCTGGACTTCCTGATGCTCATTTATGGATCATCTAAGTTTTGGTCAAGAATCTGTTTTAAAGCATAAAGAGCAGCCACTAATAATCATCTCATTTAATCCTTTTAACAGATGATGAAGGGAGGCATAGAGCTTATCAGTGAGCTTACCAAAACTGCATTTTTCCCCCCACTTTTCAAATCTGCAACCTACATTATAGAGAGTAAGCTCAGTTATTTGGAGTATGTTAGTCACCGGACATTTCATTTATCATCCCTGTTAAATCAAAACAAGCTTATGCAATCTTCTACATTTTCCATAATATAAGTTGAATTTATACCTTGAAATAATGCTGTATAGCAAGAAAGCATACATTGAATTAATCCAGTTCTTCTTTTAAAGCCAAACTGCCTAACGCTTTTAGAAGAAAACTTTACCCACCGTGGCTTAAGCCTAAATTTTTAGATGAATTCTGATCTAACTGTTAATCAGGTTTCCTGAATTTACATAGCTCCCAGCTAATTGCCTAGGTTCTGCCAAATTCCTCATCAAAAAGCAAAATCAAGTGTTAAGTCTGATGCTAAGAAAAATGCATTTTTATAAAAATAAAATCAAGTGAACACATAAACAATATAATTTGCACATTTAGGAGCCTTGGTGAAGAGGGCCAACGTTCCCATTGCAGATGGGATTCGAGACCTGTTATTTTTCCACTGTCATTGCAACCAGCAGAAATTGTTCTCCCACAGGTGCAGGAGTGCTTGGTGTTTTCTGGAACAGGCCATCAGCATCACAAGTGAAAAGAAAATGAGCAGTTGGAATCATTGAGTGTATAGCAAGGTTCCAACTACACTTGGCTATCCATGTAATTTCAAAACGGCAGCATTTTTTGTGGGGCATTATGAGTCAAACACAGGTCAAATTTAGGTTGTTAAAAACCTTGCAGGAAGCACGAAGCAAAGAACATAGGCACCCTTTCAAATCCTGCTACTGTGGGTAAAGTTGGACCAAAATAGACAGGGCTTAAGAAAGAAGATAAATGATGTCACTTTTACTAGCAAAGACTTAGTGAAGTGTCATCTGGCACATACCAACGAACTTTGCCTCTCTAGTAAAGTTTTCTGTGCCTTCCCAGAAACTCAAAACCCAGTGCAGATTAAATCATGGAAAAATGGGGTCTTTTCCCTAGAACTCCTGTCCCTTCACACACCATCTCCAAGGGCTTTTGGTTCTTCCTGGGTGGTTCTTGCTTGAATAGCGAATCGTCTCTTTCCACTGATTTCGAAAAGAATTTACTGTGGATGTTGAATCTTAGACCTCCAGAGGATATATCCCAGATCTACTCAGGCACCATGTAAAGTCTTAAGCTGCAGCCCGTGCCACCTTTGGAGAGGAAGTGGTGAGGTGGCCAGACCAGCCGTGATTGAGTTGGTCGCCTCCAAATCAGTCAGCTTGACTTGCCAAGAAAGACGAGCTGCTTCGCCAGAAGTGACCCACTTCCTCTTCCCGTCAGCCCCTCAGGGTTGGAGCCCAGCTGGCTCATCGGCCTCCCTCGGTCAGATGTCTCTGGAGAGGCCCAGATACTCTCAGATGTCGGTGGTGATGGGGATCACTTTCCAAACTTTAATGTTTCTTGTCACTTCTTTCACTCGGGAAGAATTATCATAAGGTACAATCTTCCGTGGAAAAGTCTGGTCATCCCCAGCGTGTGCCCCAAACCAGATATATGAGCTGGTTGACCTGTTCACCCCTTATATAACCTCAGATTTCCTGATTAACTCCTTTAATCTGAATTGTTTTAGAAAAAAATTCAAAGCTTCTAAAGCTCTTTCCTCCTAGTCTCCTGGGCACTGATGCTGGGCCCCAGGCTGTCTCACCACACTGCTCTGGCCAAACAATGGCTCTCCCTGGGATTTAAAAAATATAATGAGTCTGTTCTCTTGCTTTGTAACTTTTTATCTCAGCATGAACTCAGTTCTCATCAAGGAGCTTTGTTTATAGTATCAGAGCTTTAATTTTTTTTTTCCTTAAAGAATAACTCAAATCAATAAAGGCTGTGGACAGCAGATCTCTCATGTTTCTTAGAATATTTCTCTTACCTGTGCAAGCAAAACCATCTTCTTACCTATGTGAGCAAAACTATCTAAATAATTCAATGTCTTATAAGTGAAATTATATTTTCTTCCAGAGGAAAGAGTTTCAAGTGCTGACTTTCACTCTGACTTATAAGGAAAGGTATGATTCCAAAAGGACATCAAATAGGTTATCTACAGAAACAAATAAATGTTCATGTTTACCTAACAAATATCTTAGTTACTCATTAGAAAAGATGGATATATATGAGTATGGCTCTTGAATGTATAGAATATTCTACTTATAGGGAGACAAAGTGAGTTTTAGGTACTCCAGAAAATGGAGTATCCCCTGAATACTAATTTTCCCTAAAAAAGACATTATTTCTAATGCTATTTGATCTCCCCCTTTTGAAATCTTCTAATTATTTTAGTAAGGAAGGAAGGAGGCAAGGAGGAGAACATACAACCCACTCACAAATATACATATAAACACATTTTACACACATACACACTTTTTACATTGGCAAACAGAAATCCACAGTCCTAAAATTTTGCAATTTCTGCTTTTTTCCATGAAAGATTCCTGTGATCTCTTACGTTCCCACATCCAATAATTCTTATGCAGAACTGAGAAAAAGATGCTGTTTAGAAAGTGGATCGTGTCCTCCCTGCACACAAACAGAGGAAAGGTATCATTTCTACAGTGCAATGAGCTACCCTGGAAAAGAGCAAGAGGCTATTTTCATCTCCTGCAACCTCACTCACTTTAGGCACAGTGTTGTAAACAATATAGTATTAAACATGGCGGAGGAGAAGTGAAATGGTGCCTTTGAATTTGCCACATGCCTCCAAAATAGTACACATGCTACCAGCCCTGTCCAAGTCAGAACGTTCTTGAATCCTCTAGAGGCCTCCCACAGTCAGCAGGCTGCTGAGTGACCAGAACTGCTACTGCTGAGTGCAACCCATTCTGTGTGGGGCTCTAAGGAGGGACATTAAAAATCTCATTAGTTTAGGCTGTCGATTTCAAAGAGTCTGATGGTTTGGAAATATGTGAAGGTATTTCCTTCCTCCTTTCTTTCCTGCCTTTCACTTTTTCCTAATTTTTCTTTTTTCTTGCTTGTCCCAGTGCCGGCAGGGTGCTACTACTATTCGGTGATCACAGCCCAGGGATGCCATCTCCACGTGTTGAAGAAATGTCCCCCTCCAAATGCCTACAGTACTCAGATTGAGAAACATTTGATTTAAACAGTTTCAACCAGCCTTCCACCACCAAGAGTAACAAATAAACTAATAAATAAGTAAACAAATAGAAATGCTTATGGTGACAGCAAATGCTATCTTGAATAAAAGTGACTATAATTGATTAAGTTAATAACTTCTTTTATCTGGGGGGGGAAGGTCTTTCATGAAATGGTTTAGAAGTGAAAATAATATGACTTCTCTGGGTTGAACTGTGAACAGTGCTAGGGAGTGACTGCAAATACAGGTTATCATTAGCAGAGTGGTTTGACTGCACCATAAATGTAATGTGCTTAAATCAGCCTGAAAACATCCCTACCCCCCCATCCATGGAAAAAATCGTCTTCTATGAAATCAGTCCTTGGTGCCAAAAAGTTTGGGGATCGCTGTTCTAGAGTACTAATAATAGATCCTCCAGCATTTGCCTAAACCAAATTTTATTGATTATTTTATTGAAAAGATGATAAAACAAATTTAATGTTGCCAAAAGAAAACTAAATTGTATATTCTTCCGAGAGCTGTTCTTCTTATTTAATATCTAAGTTGGCAACTTTCATTTTAGAAAAGCTTAGAATAATATTTTAAGACATTGTTCCCGTAAGGGACAGATGCTGAAGAGATTTAAAAAACTAACAAAGGTCTTTAAATACTGATCAGTTAGCCCAGAGCCCCTTAAAATACTATTCAAGATGGTCATCCTGATCAATGATTTATGCAGCATTCTGGTTTTTAAAAATGTAATATTACTTTAAGTCAATGCTTTCCCAGAACCTTCCCTGCGCATTACATCAGTGATGCCCTGTAAACCTTTCTGAGGTTATTTGCTTCTTTAATATCTTATTTTTGAGGGTTTTAACAGAACCAGTTTTGAATCAAGATTTGAAGGCATGAAACAGCCATCTAGCAGTTAGTATAGACACAGTAATTGTTGCTAAAGAGGGATCAAAACTATTCATAATATCTCTAGTTTTTTTAATTGTAAAGGCAATACAAACTATTTTTTTTTTTAATTTCAGGCAGTGTGTGTGTGAGAGAGAGAGAGAGAGAGAAAGAGAGAAAGTGAAACTGATCCAAAGTTCACTTGCCAAAGATAACAACTGTATCCTTCCAAACCCCTTCTTCCACAGCACACACATAACGTGTTAAATGTTTCATCACAATGTACATTTTATTCTGTAGCTTGCTTTTTCAATATACTGTGAAATATAAAGTTATAATACATTTTATGTGTCAATACATAATGAACCATTTCATTCTTTTAAGCAGTCACTTAGTATTGCCCAGTATGAATGTTGAATGTATGCTGGTTTATCTGACCAGCACTTTATTGTTAGATATTTACACTGTTTCCAATTTATTTTTATTAAAAATAGTTCTTAACCAAAACAAACAAACAAGACTCTGAATCAGGTCTGGACAGGTGATAGGTACATTCTTGTCTATCATTTCTGTGTATCTTTATAGCTTCCATAACAATAAACAAATCAAAAAAATCAGTACTTGAATGCAACTTTTTAAAACTGTTATAAGAGAGCTGTTACTTACAACTTTTTCTGCTTTTTTTTTTTTTTTCTTTTTTTACCAAAAATTTGGCAGTAACCTGGATGGAACTGGAGACCATTCTTCTAAGTGAAGTATCACAAGAATGGAAAAACAAACACCACATGTACTCACTATTAAATTGGAACTAATCAATCAATACTTATGTGCACACATGGAAGTAGAACTCAACAGAAATCAAGCAGGTGGGAGGGGGAAAAAGGGGATGGGTAAATTCACACCTAACAGGTACAATGCACACTATCTGGGTGACGGACACACTCAATTATAACTTTGATTCAAACTGCACAAAAGCAATTTATGTACCCAAAACATTTGTACTCCCATAATATTCTGAAATAATAAAAAAGAAGTATGAAACACTAAAAAAATAAATAAATAAACATAAATAACAACAACAACAAATTTGGCAGTAAATTTCTGCACCTCAAAAACCCCACTTTCCCCTTTCTGTTGACTCTCCAAACTGAAGCTCTAGTCTCAGTGACGCAGCCATTTTCACCGCCTCAGCAGCCACGCCAACCTTTGAGATTTTGGGCACCACAAGCCTTCTCTGGCTGATGTGTCCCCTTTTTCCTTCCAGTGAGCAATTAGGCCCTGTTTTCCATTTCATTCAGAGAACACGGTATCCCCTCTGGGAGGAGAGGTGGGCAGTGATCACCTGTCCTCTAGTACCACGCCCACGACACCCGACACAGGTCGCTGCTGGCCTCCAGCAGAGGTCAGGGCTGCTGTCCTCTGCTACACCTCTGATTACAGTTGAGGCTGCTAAACCTCAAGATGGCTGAGAGCCTGCCCTCCTCAAGAATGGACAAATGGGTCTTAGGGAACAGCAAGGCAAATGTTTTTAATATAAACTGTCATCTTTCCCCCTTCTTTGGTTTGTTTATAGGTTGCTCTTCAGCTGATATAATCTTAAATTTCACTATTGTCCCTAAGGATTCACAAAGAGTATGCTTCTATTTTTTAAGCTCCTGCTCTTTTTGGCAGCCAGTAAATAATTAAACATTCCTATTTTGAGTAAGCCAGAACATACCAAGAGTATCTGTTGCATGCTGAAGCGGGGGAACGGCCAGTCTGGGGGACTTCAACACCAGCCCTGTGAAGGGGTGTCAGCCCTGCCGGGTAGGTAACAAGTGCTTCCCCTTCCCCATGCGCCCAGGATACAGGTTTGACTTGAGTCAAGACTTCAGCATCCCTTCTATCTCTTGCTCAGGCTAAAGCATAATTCATATTTCAGAATCACCAAGGAAGGTAGAACACAGGGTCTCTAAAACCAAGAAAACTCCTATTCTGTTCTTGAGTTTATTAGTGACAAACTTACACCTTCAACACATCTGAATTTACTTAAATTTCTCAGACTTTACTGGGTAACTGAAAATTGTGCTTCTCCCTTGACTCAAATCACTTCTCATCACCACGCTATTTTTAGTAATTCAGAAAAATTCTCAAAAATTTTCAAATAATGGAGGTAACTATCTTCCCTAGCTGAGCTCAAAGGTGACATTTTCTTAATTGGACAGAAATTTTATGAAGTTTCAGCTATTTTAAAATGATGTCCATGGCAAAAAAAAAAAAAAAAAAAAAGCTTACATTTTAAGAAGCATTTTGTATGTGCATTGCTCAAAAATAGCTGATTTTTAAAGTTCAGCTTTTGTAATCTTCAATGAAGACTAAAGGCCTGACTCATTTTTTTTTTTAAAGCTATTTGGAAACACTAGACATAAATACCTGATAGCAAGTTTGCCAATGCCTCACTTTGGGGTCATCTAAGGCAAAATTTGAATTATTAAAGTCTACATTTTGCCAGCCCTCAAAAATGTATTTTAATCATCTAATTCAACAAATAGATATTGAGTACCCTCATGTGCCACACGGTATTCTAGCACTGTGGGGTGAACATAGCAAACAAGAAACACAAAATCTCTGTCCTCCTGGGGCTGTGTTTGAGCAAGGGGCAAGGGGGAGGCATGGAGTGAGAGAGAAATTAAAGAAAAAGTAGAGGCAAGAGTCAGATAAGGGGCACTGGGCATATGGTGTTGGCAGGTGGAACAGACTGAAATTTTAGGAGGTTGGCCAGAGTAAGTCTCATTGAGAAGGTGACATTTGAGCAAAAGTTTTAAGGAGGGGAGGGAATTATCCATGTGGATATCTGGAGAAGGTACGTTCCAGACAGAGGAACCAGCCACCGCCTGATATAAGGAAGCCAGTGTGGCTGGCGCAGAGTGAGCAAAGGAGACGATAGACAATCAGGTTCAAGAATGAATGGGACACTGGCTCATGCAGGTCTCGATGGTCACTTTGAGGACTTTGGCTCTTACCCTGAGTGCAATGGGAAGCCACTGAAGGGCTCTGGACAGAGCAGTGACAGTTCTCGGGTACAGTTCCAGTGGATCCACTGTTGCTATGTAGAAAACCGACCTGGGAGGGGAAGGGTAAAAGCTGGTAGATCTGAGAGGAGGCCACTGCAGTGTTCTGGGAGAAAGATGGCAGCAGCTCGGACCAGAGAGAGAGCAACTGAGGTGGCAGAAAGTGGTTAGATTCTGTATATATCTTAAAGACAGAGCAAACAGATTTTCTGGAAGGATTGGATGAGGGGTGTTGAGAGAGAAAGAGGACTCAAGGATGCCTCATTTCAGTCTGAGCAACTAGAAAGTTGGAGCTGCCATTCATTCAGATGGGAAAGGCTCCAAGTGGAGCCTCTTAGGGAAGGAAGTCTAAGAGCTCAGTTTTGGAAGAGTCATATAGTGTGGGGTGCTTAATAATCAAATAAATGTTCAATACCAGTATAATGATACCAGTATAATGGTAACTGTATGTCATCTATCTGTGGGATCATGCTATGATCTGAATGTCTGCATTCCCCCAAAATTCATATGTTGAAATCCTAACCCCCAAGGTGATGATGGTATTAGGAGGTGGGGCCTTTAGGAGGTGACTAGACGTGAGGGTGGGGCCGTCCTGTGGGGTTAGTGCCTCAGAGACCTGCATTGCCCCTTCCACCATGCCAGGGCGCAGCTAGCAGGATCTGTCTATGAACCAAAAAACAAACCCTCTCCAGAAACAGAACCTGCAGGAATCTTGACCTTGGACTTCCCAGTCTTTAGAACTGTGAGAAATAAATGTTTGCTGTTTATACATCACCCAGTTTATGGTATTTTGTTACAGCAATTTGAATGGACTAAGATCACAAAAGCTTTTCCAACAAAACTGAAAATACCTCAAAAAGGGCAGACAGTACCAGTAACTATCCATCATGGATATAATTCTTGGTAAATAAACTCTGTCAGTAATGAGGCTATCCTTAAGGATTACAAAAAGCTAGTAAGACTCTCATGATGTAATGAAAATATGCTCAACATCTCTAATCATCAGGGAAATGCAAATCAAAACCACAATGAGATACCACTTATCTCCAGTGAGAATGGCCTTCATCAAAAAGTCCCAAAACAAATAAATGTTGGCATGGATGCGGAGAGATAGGAACACTCATACACTGCTGGTGGGACTGCAAACTGGTAATATAGAGATACCCAAAGAGCTACAAGTAGGACTACCATTTGATCCAGCAATCCCATTACTGGGCATCTACTCAAAAGAACAAAAGACATTCTATAAAAGAGACATCTGCACTCAAATGTTTATAGCAGCATAATTCACAATTGCAAAGATGTGGAAACAACCCAAGTGCACATTAATAAAATGTGGTATATGTATACCATGGAGTTCTACTCAGCCACAAAAAAACAATGGTGATCTAGAACCTCTTGTATTATCCTGGGTAGAGCTGGAGCCCATTCTACTGAGTGAAATATCCCAAGAATGGAAAAACAAACATCACATGTACTCACCATCAAATTGGTATTAACTGATCAACACCTAAGTGCACATATAGTAATAACATTCATTAGGTCTCGGGCAGATGGGAGGGGGAGGAGGGGATGGATATATACACACCTAACAGGTGCGGTACGCACTGTCTGGGGGATGGACACACTTGAAGCTCTGACTCTGGTGGGGCAAGGGCAATATACGTAACCTGAACATTTGTACTCCCGTAATATGCTAAAATAAAAAATAATAATAATAAAAGAATCTCATGATGTAAAATGTAACATATATTTTAGTAATTCTATTTCAGAAATATAATGCATTCTAACCCATGGGAAGTCTGAATAGTAGCTCTAAGTTTACAACCATGTCCAAAAAATCAAATAAACAAAACCTTCTCTCATTTAATTCCTTTCATGTTCAACACCTGCACTAAAGTTCCCATGTCCTTATTTCCTTACTCATAGAAAAGAAAATCAGGTGTCAGAATTTGGAATATATAATAAATGGAAGATATTATCATCAAAGGTATATTCCACCGTTTATTTATTTTGTACTGAATAGACATGTTTTCTAAATATCACACCTGGTAATTTCCCACAATTTTTTTCCACTTAATAGTGAGTTATTCACAGATGTTTGCCCTAGGTATAAAAGGTGTAAATTTCTACCAGAGTCTGATTCATTAAAAGTTTTTTTTTTTTTTTTTTTACATCTGCCTTAAAATTCTGTTTAATATGTTGCTTCAGGTCCTATGTAGCCATAGCTTTCAAGTGATACCAATAGACATACAGCAGGAATTATGTAAAACTTATATAATTAATATTTGTGAGATGTCTTAAGATCCTGGCACACAAAACAGTACTGAAATCCAAAGCTTTCAGTTTTAATCACAACTTTCTTTTTTGATCAGCTGCCAACTAGATTCTAGAAGGCTTCTAGTCCCAGCTCCTATGTAAGAACATTGCTACCATTAAAAATATACTGTTTTATTTAAAAAGTAAAGGTCAAAAGGGGTTAGTTAATGTAGTTCAGGGAGGCTACAGAAATCCCACCAATTGTTTTGAAACACATAGTTAATGGTTATATAATCACATTCAAAATATTTCATTGGAGTGAGTGCTGCCTCTCACTCCTAATCCATGTAGGTGCTAACACCAAGAAAGCTCTTCTTAAATCTCCAGGTCTTCCCACGAACAGATTATTTTTAACAAAATGGTGCAGGGCACCTAAAAGCCCCAGGAGGCAGAATTCAAATTAAAGCTAGTCCTGTATCAAAACCATTGCATGCATGAACCATAGATGAAAGGTCAAAGGTAATGGCACCAGATATCATACAGGACAACCAGCTGAATCTGAATTTAAGATGAACAACAAAGAAAGATTTGGTCTAAGTATATCCCAAATATTGCATGAGACATACTTAGAATTCACTATTTATTTGAAATCCAACCTTGACTGGGCAACCTGTGTTTTCATTTGCTAAATCTGACAATACCAGCCAAAGAAAAATTAAGACAATATTTTCTCAATTGACATACTATACTGCTCCAATGAAAAGCTCATGTGGAAAAAATTCTATAATTGCCTATTTTGTTTTAATTATTTCTATAATATTGCTTATAAAATGGTAAAGGTCTTAAGGCTTATAAACAATGGTAAAACAGGTGAAAGAAATGGGCTGTGCTGGTATAAAGAGTTATGACGAACATTTAAAGATCCACATGTCGGAAAATTTGATGTTACATCAATCCTTATCATTTAAATAATTTAAGCTATAACTAAAAAAAGAAATATCATGCACTACATACACAAATCAGTCTTTCTTTACAGTCAGCCTGCTTGCACATTAACTAGATGGTAATCTATTAGTCCTGCATTTCTAAGTAAAAAGCAATCATTGGATACAGCAGACACTATCTGCCCACCTCTTTTTAGAACTGCCACCACCTTCTACATAAATGATTAATTTTGCCAAGCAACTGCTTCATTTGATATCTTTTGAGCAAGGCAAATAAATTTGATTTCTAAACTAACATGCCCATTTTAGTATCAGATACTTCCAAAAGGAAGCAAACTGTGGTTACTACTACTGCAGGACTCCTTCATTGAGGTATTAAGACAGCCAATCCCTTTTGAAAACACTTTTAAAATGTTGCTGTCTGTTGTTTCCAGTGGGGTGTTAGTACCCCCTGAGGGGAAATTATTGCCTAAGAAAATGTGCTTAAATAGTATAAATACTTGGCCAATACTTCCCTCATAAAAACACAAGCACAATTAGACCAGAGCCAAATGCTAAAGTTAAATTAGAGATCTGGCAATTACTGGCCATTCTGGGTTCTGAAGAGTGCCATTCTGGAGCATTCAGATAAAATGACCTGTCTTTTCCTAAGTTGTTGATCTGAATTATCTCAGATTTGTGGCTCCGGGGACCTGACTTTTAAGATTTAGCTGAGTTGGGTTTTTGAAACACACCAGTTTGCAAAAAGTCTCTGTGGAAGAAATAAAGTCTTTGGTGAGCCTTTACTTCTATTTGTTACTGAGCATTTTTTGGACTGTTGTGCTAAGTCTGAGTTGACACATTATTAACCTTTTCAAATGAGACATTTAGTAGGCTCGGCTGAATATTTTCTTAATTTGCACATTGGGTTTGCTGCAACAGCTGGCACTATACTGAAATATTAGCTGAGATCTTTGATTTACATAGTCCAGTGCAAACATATAAACTCTGCTTTTGGAGAGGATGACCTAATCAATGCAGGATATAGTAAACTTTGTTAATTAGAATAATAGCATCAACAACAGCTAACACATCTGGAACATTTACTGTCTCTGGCACTGTATACCTATAGGTATATTGAGTCATTTAACACTTTCAATAACCTCATGAGGTTTGAGTCTCCCAATTTAGTAGATAAGAAAACTCAGAGTGGTTAAGGTACTTGCCATAAATCGCACAATTAGTAAGTAGTAAAGCTTAGATTTGTACCTAGGCAATTTAGCTGCAGAATCTATGTACCTACCACCTTGAAACACTGCCTCTGTAAAAGCATCGGGTCACAATGAAGCGTGTCCATCTACCTTCTCAGGTCAGTTTTCATGTGAAGGAGATGTTACATCTTTGACTATGACCACAGATTTCAGGAAATCAGAGTTAATCAGGCTAAAGGAATGCAAGCAACTCTTCAACACCATCCCCCTCGCCGCCCCCCGCCCCTGCCCGCCAAAAAACCGTAGGCAATCTTCATGTTCTTGTAAATGTGTGTGCATTTCTGGTTTATTTTACTATATCTGTGATGAGGCTATGCTGACATATATCAGGACCTGTAGTAGATACAGAGCTGTAAATGTGTACGGTGGGGTCTTCGTTCAATGATAAGGATGTTTTTTTATGTTGGTTCCCTAGAGAACAGGTATCTGCCGGACCCAGAATACAAACAGGACCTCTAGTTGGGTGGCAGGCTGGTAATCTAGCTCTCCTGGTCTTGATCAGCAAGGGATCAATGAGTCTGCACAGAATGCCTGGGTAATGGGGTGGAGGGTACTCTTTCTGAGGGGAGGCCAGGGACAGACAGGGCAGATCCAGGGCAGGAAAAATAGGATCACGATGTTTGTGCCTCTCTTAGCTATGTGTGTTTCCCTTTTGTCCTGCTCAAGTGTTCGAAAAAGGCCTTTTGAAAGTTGCAATATATCTCAGACATCTCACTGAGGGACTTTTTAAATAAATTGGGCCCAGAACTCCAGAGGGCAACAATGACCATGGTGAGAGTAAAGGAAGAGAATGCAGAGGGGGTCAGGTGAGGAATAAAGGTGAAAACTACCCAGTGGCCCGGCATCCTCTCTTTCTTCTTGGGTCTGGGGCCAAACTTGGGAGGTTCTGGCTTGCATTTGAATTTGGAGGCAGTACTGCTACATGCCTTGTACTGGCAAAAAGAGGTGTTTGAGAATTGGTTTGTGAAATAGCCATGCTAGTTTTCTACTACAATCAACCTTGAGGGAACCGATGGCCATCTAAGGTTTCTCTCTTCCTCCTTTTTAAAATACAAGTGAATAGAGTTAGAGATCTACCCTTGCTGGATTGTTGACAATGCACGCACATTTGCAAGTGCTGGAGGGAATGCTATGTATATACTGAAAGGATTTGTTAAGCCAAAAAAATAGGCCCTTGCTCAACCCTGTTCTGGTTCAAGAAAGTATCACCTTAAGGGTTTTACAGAAGGTTTTTTGAAGCTTCTAAAGCCAGAGGAAAAAAGGAGAAGCAAACAGAAAAAGAAACAATGTCTAGTAGAGCAGAGCTTTGCTAGGGGAGCTCTAGAATGAGCTACACAAACATGCTGTGCCACTTTCATTTCAAGAACCCTCACCACTTTCTTCTTTACCAACACATCTATTTGCTCTTTGAGAATGATAGTTTAGATTCTGGAAGCACCTCACATGGGCGTGCAAAGAACCTCATGAGTATTTATGCCAATTTTTTAAAATATTATTTTTCTGACAATATATTGCAAATAGCTCGAACAAGACACTGACCCCAAAGAGATTCCTTCAGAGGCACAAAGCTCAGAGGGAAGGACGGAGCTTCCATTGGCTTCACTCTGTTTGGGATATGTACATAGAAACAACCAGGAGAAAGGGGCAGTATGTCTGTCTCCCTGGGTCTCCGGAGCCCGGGAACAGTGAGGCTGTGACCATCTTGACTCTGCTCAGGAGACATGTGTTAGGGTAGGGACAAGGCTGCTCTGCCAGTCCCTGACTCACCAGCCTCCCCACTCTAGCTGTGTCTAGGGTGATGTTTCTCCTCCCAGAATAGCGGGGCTAAACAGTAAGACTGGACCAAAAAAACAAAAACAAAAACAAAAAACCTTTAAGCTCCTTGGCCAGGGGGGTTGAGTGGGGGTGGGAGGAGAGGGACGCTACAATTCACTGCTTACTAGGGTTAATCCTGGGGTTTTGCCAACTGCCAGAGCTGTTCAAAAAAATTAAGTAAATAAATAAATACGACAAGCCACTAAATCAAATTAGCAAACAAACCTACGGCTCTCCTGGCTCACTCAAGCTGTTTTGAACCTTACGAAAAGATTTTCAGTGAGGAGAAAGTAAAGGTACCTTCCATGTCATTCCGTAAGCATCTCTTGGTCGGAGTACTAAGGGAATTAATTACCACCATCGCAGTCCTCGGGTTGGGGCTGTCACACCTGCCCTATCCAGGCTCCCTCAGCCCGGCCCTGAGGCTCCACAGCTAAAGCTGCCTAAGAGTGTTCCGGAACCATCTGCAGACGGGTCTCCAAACCGTGCAAAAATACCAGGGTGAAATGAGAGTTTTCTCAGACGTTCAGCAAGTAGAGACAATACCACGCTATAGCCTTAAGTTGGGAAACTTTTCCTTAAAACTGTGCTATCCTTTGTGAGCTGCCAGGAAACCGCTAGCTTCTTCCCAAGGGATTGAAATGCCTTGTGTCCGCAATCACAGGAACCCAAGGCACTCCAGGGGGAAAATACCTGGATAAAACATGAACTGGCTTGTGCTACGTGACTTTGGGTCTTTCTTAACTAAACATGCCAGTGGCCGCGCACTCGGGCTATTTTTTCCACCAGTGCCTGACCCACAGTCAGTTGTCCCTTGTTAGGCGACAGTTTTCTGGAAAGACTGGGTACCCAAAATCCAGACTCAAAGATTCATTCCGAATCTCTCCCCGGCCCCCACCACGCCGAGCTCAGTCGGCTGGCTCCGGTCTCCCCAGGCCCCTGCCAGATTCTCCACTCTCTGTGGTCCCAAGAGCCTCGAGTCGCGCGTGGGGAAGCCGTCTGGGGGAGGGGAGGAAAGGATACTAGTTTTAGCCAAGTTGCCAATTTCTTTGGGAGGCTCTGGGCCACAAGGTAGACCTGCAAATCCCCAGTGGTGATCGCGATCTTGACCGAGGCCGGGGTCGCCGCCCGTGGTACTGTTATCGTCGCATCATCCCAAGCATAACCAGGAAGGGACGCGGAAGACCAGAGACCGCCAAGTCTCGGGAACGCAAACCAGCCCGGCCAGGCGCGCAGCCACTGCGGAAGCCTTCCCAGATGCGACTCCTCCCCGCGCCCACTTTCCATGGCTTTTTCATCCCTTTCGGGGTCGAACCGTAGCCAGAAGTCTGATTCCAGACTCTGGCAGGGTTCGGTCCGAGACCCCGGCGAAGAACAAGAAGCCTGGAGGAGCAATCAGTGTCGCCCACTCCGGGCTCGAACGCACAGCGCAGCCAGCCACCTGTTCCACAAAGCGGGAGTTTGTGCGGGAGCAGGCTGCGGCAGGAAGGACCCTGTCTTGTCCTCGCTCAGGATCGCTCAGGACCGCCCAAAGCGTAGACCACCCCAAACCTAAGCGCGCGCACACCTGCGCTCAGCCCCGGGGGCTCGCACCACTCGGGCCACCAGCGCGCGGCGACTTACTTCCCTCTTCCAGCCCCAGCCCCTGCCCCGGCACTGGCCACCCGGCCAGCTCCGTGCCCAGCCCCTCCGGGAGGCCGGCGCCAAGTACCTGCCATGAAGATGCAAAGAGCGAGGAGAGTCCTGCAGACCATGGTCCCCGGTGCTGGTGCCGGCCTGGAGCGGGCGGCAGGAGTTTGCGGGCTGACGGAGCGCGCGGGGCGCGGGCGGCTGATCCCCTGCCCGACAGGCTGCGGTGGGGCCGGGAGGGCGAGCGGCTCCGGTGGCGGCGGCGAGGAGAGGCAGGCGCGGCGCGGCCCGATCAGCTGCTTGCCCTTCGGTGTTCGGCGCGCTTCTGCTCCATCCCCGCGGCCGGAGCCCGGGGCCGCCTCCGCCGCCAAACCACTCCCACCCGGCCCCGCGGCGCCGACAGGCCACCGCCCGGCCTTGCCTCTGCCGCGCGCGGGTCCCAGAGCCCCGGCCCAGAGCGGCCTCTGCTGGACACTCCGGACGCGGGCCCCGGGCTTTGCGCTCCGCGGATGTTTGCAGCGGCTCGCGCTGTGCTGGCAACTACGGATGCAAAGAAGTGTGAGCAGACCTCCGCCCTCAGGAATCTAGCTCAGCTTTTCTTACATGAGCTCACAGCCTTTAAAGAGGTGACCATATGCTATTTTAATTGTCACCTTGGAGAGCCAGACATTTCCTTCCAAGCATTGAGGACCTTTTCCTTCATTTGTCCGAACATTCCTGCGTGTACCTGAAACTCTCAGCCGCACTGCACTTCCTGGTGCCTGAGCCAGGATGTCTGTCGCCCCATTCAGCCTCTTGCCGGAAGAAACAGTACCAATGTAAGGTGGCGTTGCTTAACATTGATCGTGGGATAACTGAGTGAGGCGCCATCCTAGGCGTTGTATGTTGACTGCTTCTAACAACCGTGTGACATAAGAATGATTATTATTCTATTTTACAGATGAGAAAATAAAGGTGCAGAGAAGATAATGTGCTCAAGGTCACATGGCTGGTAAGAATAGTTTGTGCATCAGGCCCGTAATAACACAGGCTGACATTTCCTGAGGAATTGCTGTGTGCTAGGCACTGGATAGCATGCCGTCCAGGAATAAACCAAGGCATTTAGGTGGGCACTAATAAATCCTCATTTTCAGGTGGAGGAAATGGAAGCAGAGAGAGGTTTAGGTATCTGGCCAAGGTCATACAACTAGCAAATGGTGATAAGACGTCTGCCCAGTACCTGGCTCATTTTTTGTACTATACCCTCTCCAGACCCCAAAGCTTCTCCAAAGCTGGCAGATCAAAACTGACCTTGCACTTAATTCCCTCCTCCTCCCCTTTAGATTTGCTCAGCCCTCACACCTCAGTCAAACCAGTGCCAGATCATCACCCAATACCTGTTTTAGTGACCCTGGCGGTCCCCTAGCTGAGAGCTACAGGAGTTAACGAACCTTCTTAAAGAATTGATTTGCTTGGTATAATTTGTAGCTCTGGAGAACAGCTTTTTTGCCCTTGTGACTTCTTTTTCATGTACCAGGGGCTCTTTTCTCACTTCTTCCTCATATGCCAGAAGCTGGCCTTGGGACCTTACCTGTGGAGAGGTCAGTCCCCCTGCCTGCTCCACCATTACCGCTTGTAGATTTTGCTCACACTTCTACAACCAGATTAAACTGAGCTCATATTGTTTTTCTTTTGTCTTGGTAAATCTACTAATTCCTATTGGAATGAGAAATTAAAAATAATAATAATAATACAGCAAACAACTGCCCATCCCCCTTCCGCCCTCTCTGGCCAGAGAAACTGCAAATTCAATTTGTTAAACATATTCTCAGAATGCTTTTGACTTGAAGGTCCTTCCGGTTTCTAGCATATTATGAAGAATTTCTGCATCTGGATATTGGTTGTCATGGAGGCAGGGACCACACACAGATGGAGTTTTGCAGGGACATTCTTCTATAAGGCGCTGTGGCCTTTAGGTAGGCAGATTTAAGTAAGTGGCTCTATGGCAGAAATAAAGGTTTTTGAAGCCCACTTCACAGAAAAATTTATTCAGTTGAAATTCAACAAAACTTTAACGGAGTCTTTCTGGAGTGCAAAGCATGTGCAACTTGAACTTTGATATCTAAGGTGATGGTTTGATACTCAAAAGATTGCGATCCCTACATACTGATGAGTTAAAATTGCCAAGACTTTTTATTGCGCACAGGATCAAGCTGAAATAATTTCTTTAATTAAAATAATTCATTTAATTGCTGATTAGAGCTTTTAAATCTATTAATTTAGTCAAAACATATTCAATCACTTATTATATGCCAGCTCACATACTCAGCTGTAGGATTATAATGGTGGTACTAGGCAAGGTAGGCTAGGTTGTACTGCTGTAATAAACCAGCCCAAAGTCTCCAAGGCCTAAGCAAAATCAGTTTATTTCCTGCTTATCAAAGTCTGCTATGGATGTAGGTACCCTTCAGCACGGCTGTCCTCTATGTCAGGACTCAATGTTGTACTGCCACCTCAAAACCCACTTCCACATTTGCTGAGTTAGGGGAAAAGAGAAGTGGAGAGTTAAAGTGCAGTATTTAAATCTTCCGCCCCAAAGTGACACTTCTGGTCATATTACATTGGCTAAAGCAAGTCGATGACCATGCCCAACTTCAAGAAAGCAAGGAAGCACAAACTCTTCATGTGCCGAAATAGAGGGAAGAACCGAATAGCAGGTGAGAAAAAGAAAAGAACTTTTATCTGAGGAAGGCCAGTCCTTTAAATGATCAGGCCCAGAGATACATTAAAATGATAAAGCAATGACATCTTCCTTCCCCCTTTGAGCTATGTATTCATCTCTTGAAACTGCTTGCTAGTGCCACAAGCAACTATAGATTAACCTAGCAACGCCACACTGTATACTATAACCCATGTCCCATAGCTTAGCAATGTATAGTCAATCACTAATCAATGGTCTTTCTGTAAACCAGTGAGAATTCCTGACCAACAACTTTGTATCAGCCTACTCCCTGCCCTTCTGTTTTGCCTTTAAAAACCTGCTTGTAACAAAGAACAAAAGGAGCTCTTGTCCAAGATTACTTGTTGCTGAGTCTTCCGGATAGCTGTCCTTACTTTGGCTCAAGTAAACTCTAAATTATGTTGTATGCCTCAGCCTCTTCCTTTTAGGTCGACACAAGGAACAGATGTGATGTGTGCCAGAGTGGTTAATTGTCTCTGCCACCAGGAAGCTTTTATTCTAGTATTGGGGAGTCAAACGTTGGATGAATAATCACAAAAATATATGCAATCACTTTATGTTAAATGCTACAAATAATAATGCACATTAACATTTCTGTATATTCATAGGTTTCAACTTTGCACTTCATGAGTTAAATACTGTAGGAGACCAGAACATGCCACCCCAGAATAGGCCTTTTTGGTATAATGATTATTTTGAGAAACAGAAGCTATAGGAGAGGCTTTGAGAACAGAGTACAAGCTACCTTTTTGTGAGGGGAATTTAAATCCATAAAGGAAATCTCCATCTGTAAGGGTGTGTCCCTCTCAATACTAGAAAGATAGGGACAACTCTACCTTACTAGACACGCATCGATGGAGAGGGCACTGAATTAAATGTGCATAAACAAGCTTTACCCTTGCTTACCATGTTTTTCTTGTCACTTCCTCATAACTGGCTGCTCCCTCCAAGACCCTTCTTTGTTTCTGCTGAAGATGGTATTTAAGCTTGAACTCCAAGCCACCTCTTTGAGAATGACTCATTCACTGGGTTATCTGCTATGTATATTTGAAATATGCATGTTAATAAACTTGTGTTTGTTTTCCCTTGCTAATCTGTCTTTTGTTACAGGGGGACCCAGGTAAGAACTCATAAAGGGTAGAGAGGAAATTATCTTTTCTTCCCTAAAATGCCACTATTATCCAAATTTTTCAGATTAAGAAACTGAGAGATGCTTACACAGAGTTTAACTATGAAGGAAATGAAAAGATGCTGTGAAATATAATAATAGCAGGGGGACTTGCACTCCTTGGTGAGGTCAGGGACAGCATTTGCATGTAACTCTTTTGTCATGCCTTTTAGCAATAGCCCTTTTTTTCATAGAATTCTCTTGGTTCTTTTATAATACTTTCACTGGGATAAAATCTAAGATAAATCTGCCTTTTACTGACTTCCACTCTTTTTTTAATCATTGTTAAAATGAATTTCTAGTGTTGTGGACTTTTAACATCTTACCAAAAAAATTGTCTTTGGCTGACCTAGTTTTTGACATCCTGAATTTACTATACTTTATATGTAATTTTACATAATGTATGCTAGATAATATAGAAGTGTTATTTCTGGACTTCATTTCATCACGGCTTAGGAGAGAGAGAATAATTTGGCTGCGAGAGCTGGGTGAGGCAATAGTGCAGTGGTTAGAGGTTGGGTCCTAATCCCCTTTGCTGTCTATTAACTGAGTGGCTCTAAATCACTTGGCACCTCTATTCCTCAGTTTCTGTATTAGTACGCTAGACTGCCATAACAGAACAGATTTTTTTTTTTTTTTCAAAGTTCTGGAGGCTGAATGTCTGAGACCAAGGTGCTGGTAATATTGGTTTCTGCTAATACTTCTCTCCTTGTCTTGCAGATGGACGCCTTCTTGCTGTGTTCTCATATGGCCTTTTCCACGTGTGTGTGTGTGTGTGTGTGTGTGTGCTCCTGGTATCTCTTCTTCTTATAAGGATACCAGTCCTATTGGATTAGGGTCCCACCCATATGACTTCAGTTAATCTTTTTTTTTTTTTTTTTGTTGAGACAGAGTCTCACTTTGTTGCCCAGGCTAGAGTGAGTGCCGTGGCGTCAGCTTAGCTCACAGCAACCTCAAACTCCTGGGCTCAAGCGATCCTACTGCCTCAGCCTCCCGAGTAGCTGGGACTACAGGCATGCGCCACTATGCCCGGCTAATTTTTTTTTTTCTATATAGATTTTTAGGTGTCCATATAATGTCTTTCTATTTTTAGTAGAGACGGGGTCTCGCTCAGGCTGGTCTCGAACTCCTGACCTTGAGCAATCCACCCGCCTCGGCCTCCCAGAGTGCTAGGATTACAGGCGTGAGCCACCGCGCCCGGCCTTCAGTTAATCTTAATCGCCTCCTTGAAAGGCCCTGTCTTCAAATATAGTCACATTGGGGGTTAGGGCTTCAGAGCACAATCAGTCCCTAACATTTCACCCTCTCATCCCCCCAAATTAGTGTCCTTTCCCTTGTAAAATATATTCAAACCATCCCAAGAGCCTCAAAATAACCCATTCCAATATCACTATTAAGTCCAAAGTCTCATCTGAATATCATCTAAATAAGGGATGGGTGAGACTTGAGGTATGGTTCATTCTTGGGCAAAATTCCCCTCTAGCTATGAACCTATGAAATGATACAAGTTATGTGCTTCCAAGTTATGTGCATTTCAAAATACAGTGGTGGTACGGGCACAGGATAGTTTCCTCCTGGCAGCATTGGGAGGATTGAATGGATTATATATGTGAGAGGCTTGGCGTGTTCTAAGTGCTAATAAATGCCAGCCATTATTGAAGGAGAAACTTTAGGGTACATTAAAAAAAAAACATTTTAGGGTCTAAAATACAAGGAGAAAACATAAATACCTGCTGTGGCTATTTCTTGGCGCACATAATTATGTGACTTGGGTACTACCTTTGATAATCTCACTCCTGTGATGGAAAGCTCTACATTGTCTCTGACAGCCCCTTCCCCACCTCATCCTCCTCCCCAAAGGCTGCAATGCAGCCAGCCTCCATCTCCCTAAGTTGCCTTGAAAAATATTTCCTTTGGGTCTGCTACACTTCTCCCCATCACTTTGCTTTTCTCTTCTTAACTCCAATTCCCTTATTTTTAATATTAATGGCAAAAATGATTAAAGGCATTTATGCAATATGTGCAAAAGGGTAAATTTGAAAGTTATCTAAGAAATATTTGCTTGAACTTGGACTTTTAAAAGGGCACGATGAAACGTGATTGTTCCCCCAATTTAAATAACATTGTTTGAAGCTGCATGCACTTTTTGAGGATAATAAATGACATGTCAGTAATTTTTATTTTAATTAAGGCTAAAGCCCCTTAAATATTTCAGGAAGGAAGAAATGGCTTCTTAGAGGTGATGCACGTAATGAAACCTCTTATTTAAACTAGTGTAAAATTTAATTGACTGGATACTGTTAGACCAGTGCTGTCTAATAGAAATATAATGCAAGCCACATAGAACTTTAAAAATTTCAAGTAGCCACATTTTAAAAGAGGAAAAAGAAACAAATAGAATTAATTTTAATAATATACCTTATTTAATGCAATATATCTAAAATATTTATCATTTCCACAGGAAATACATGTAAAAATATTAATGAGATATTTTACATCCTTATGAGTCTTCAAATTTCAGTGTATATTTTACATCCTTATGAGTCTTCAAATTTCAGTGTATATTTTACACTTGTAGAGCATCTCAATTCAGACATCAATTCATCTCAATTTACAGTGCTCAAAAGCCAAGCTAGTAGCTAGTAGCTATCATAATGGGCAGTGCAGCTGTAGAAAGACTGACCCAGTTGTTTGTTGCTTTACCTCTGAATGGATTCTATAAAAGTGAAAAACAGTGAGAGTGAGACTTTCTTGACTGAAAATACTGTATAGTGGTTGAAAGCCTGAGACTTACTGGTTACATGTACTGAAGCAAGTTACTTAACCTCTCTAACCCTCACTTTCCCCATCTGTGAAATGGAGATGATATAATAATACCTTACTTCAAAGAGTTGTTGCAAGAATTAAATGTGTGAAAGTGTTTAAAATTGAGCCTAGACAGAATAGACTCTTGAAAAATGTTTGCTGTTATTTTTGGCAAAAAAATGATTATGATGATGATGAAAAATTGTTATTGTAAAACTGTGCCAAATATCATTTTGGTATTTGGAAGAATTGATTCTTTACTACTCAAATGCACTGAAAATACAACTTATTTCTAAAAGTCTACATATGTATAGTTTAGAGTTTAGAGAAGCATTTCTCAAACTTTTTGGTCTCAGGATTCCTTTATACTCCTAAAACTTATTAAGAATCCCCCAAAATGCTTATTTATATAAGTGGAGCATTTTAAGATCCTCTTCAGCTAATCATGATTTTTCTTCTTCTATATCGTACCAGTATTCACACAGTAGTTTCTTGAAAGTTAGCTTCAGTGTGAAATCTGAAAGGATGTCAATGTAATTTTAATATTCTATCAGGTTAAAATCCTTTGGTCTATTTTGCACGTTGAATGTATCTTTTATTCATGCGTGTTTTTGTAACATCATGCATTGGCAATACAGAAAATATTACAGAAAAACTGAGTTAGGAAGGTTATTCAAATTTTAACATGTTCTATTACATAATGTCAAAAAATCACATTTGTTAATATCTTCATCTGTATTATCAGAAAATTCTTTAAGCACTGGAAGCTGCTTAAAGCTAGTGGTGAAGAGTACAAGTTTCCCAAAGTTCTAATTTTCTCTTGAAAGATTGAATCTTGGCCGGGCGCGGTGGCTCACTCCTGTAATCCTAGCACTCTGGGAGGCCGAGGTGGGCGGATCGTTTGAGCTCAGGAGTTCGAGACCAGCCTGAGCAAGAGTGAGACCCCATCTCTACTAAAAATAGAAAGAAATTATACGGACAGCTAAAAATATATATAGAAAAAATTAGCCGGGCATGGTGGTGCATGCCTGTAGTCCCAACTACTTGGGAGGCTGAGACAGGAGGATCCCTTGAGCCCAGGAGTTTGAGGTTGCTGTGAGCTAGGCTGACGCCACGGCACTCACTCTAGCCTGGGCAACAGAGCGAGACTCTGTCTCAAAAAAACAAAAGAAAGATTGAATCTTATCATTGGCACCAAGTAATGTCATTTTCTTGGTGGGGAGATATGACAAGCTCACTTTACAGAGAAAATGTCTCACAAATACTGATGTCAAATAACCACAGTTAGCTTGCAACTCAAATCATCACACAAGTGATTACCTTTGAGACAAACGTCTTACTCTGGTATGCAGCAAACATGCTGTATGCACACTTCCCATCTATTTACCTAAAGTATGAAAAAAATGTGTATCCAAGATCAAGATTTTATAAAAATGATTTTTACTGCTTCATCAAGTACAGTAAGTAAAAATTGCTCTTTTTCCCTTTAAACTGAACATGAATGGTGGTGAATAACACAATGACTACTAGTATAGTTTGGTGCCACTCCCTACATTTGTACTAAGGCACCGGAAGTTTTATCTACAATTTCTTTTGCAGCATCAATTCAAAAGTTAAAACACAAAAAACAAATGTAAGTGATATCTGAATAAGATTATGAAAATAACTTTTACTTTGCAGATATGAAAGTTTTCAATTGTTGCTTCTTATGTTTAGTGAATCCATTATAGGTTTTTCTGCTGTGGTTATCATGAGGCTTACAGAAAACATTTTATAGATATAACAAGTTATTTTAAAGAGAAGACAACTTAATTTAGTTTACAAATAAAATAATAGAAACAAACAAAGGTGTGCGCACACACACACACAATTCTACACTTTAACTCCATCCTTCTCATGTTTTGACTTTTAGTTTTCTCAATTTACATATTTTTATATTACCTATCTCTTAACAGGTTGCTGTAGCTATTATTGTTTTTGATAGATTTATCTTTTGGGCTTCATACTAGTGTTACGAGTGGATTGCACACCATAAATACAGTATTAGAGTATTCTGGGGTTTTCCAGGTACTTAATTTTATCAGTGGGTTTTATACCTTTAGAAGTTTTCTTTTCCATGTTAGTGTTGTGTTTTTGTTTGTTTGTTTGTTTTTTGTTTTTAATTTCAGATTGAAGAACTGCCTTTATCATTTCTTGCAAGACGGATCTGGTGATGGTGAATTGTCTCAGCTTTTGTTTGTTTGGGAAAGACTTTATCTCTCTTTCATATTTGAATGATAATTTTACTGGATACAATATTCTTTGGTGACAGTTTTCTTCTTTGAGCACTTTAAAAATGTCATTCCATTTCTTCCTGGCCCGTAGGGTTTCCACTGAGGAGTCTGTTGCCAGATGAATTGCAATTCCTTTGTATATTATTTGCTTCTTATCTCTTGCTGCTTTTAGGATGCTCTCTTTGTCCTTGACATTTGAGACTTTGATTATTATATGCCTTGAGGTAGTCTTATTTGGGTTGAATCTGTTTGGTGTTCTAAGACCTTCCTGTACCTAGATATTTATATCTTTCTAAAGTTCTGGAATGTTTTCTATTGTTATTTCTTTGAATAAGCTATCTACCATTTGCTCTGGCTCAGCTCCCTTTTGAATACCAATATTTCTTAGATTTGTTCTTTTGAGATAATTTTACATTCTTGTGGGCAGTCTTCTTTCCTTCTTTTTTCTTTTTTATTCTCTGATTGTGTATTTTCAAATCGCTTGTCTTTGAGCTCACTGATTCTTTCTTCTGCTCAGTCCATTCTGCTATTGAGAACTCTAAAGAGTTCTTCAGTTCAGCAAACGTATCTCTCAGTTCCAAGATTTCTGCTTGATTTATTATTATTATTTTAATCTTGTTAAATTTCTCTGATAAATGTCCGAATTGATTTTTTTGTGTTATCTTGGAGATCACTGAGTTTCCTTAAAACTGCTATTTTGAATTCTTGGTTAGAGAGCCCACAAATTGCCATCTTGTTAGGGTCAGTTATTGGATTTTTGGTTTGTCCTTTTGGAGAGGTCATGGTTCCCTGTTTGCTGTTGTTTCTTGTGGTCATATGTCTATTTCTTTGCATTGAATGGTCAGTCATTTATTCCAGTTTTCTCCGTCTGGCTTGTTTTGATATTTTTGAGTATATTTGCTTAGCGAATCTTCACTGCTAGCTTGGCTGTCTCCTTTTTAGCTCTAGGTAGCCCCTTAAGCCCAGGTTCACCTCGGCTCTAGTAAATGGTCAGAGCACTGCCTGTTCCAAATGTGGGAAGTTCCGAAGGGATTATCTAGGGGAAGGCTGGCTAGGGCCTCATGCCCAGGAGACCTACAGAATGTACCTCCTGCAGTGTAGTGCTGCAGAATAGCCACTTTGATTTGGTATCTCCTTTGGCTGAGTTACAGAGCAGAGTTTCCAGGGCTGGGGATGGTAGTCTCACTTCCTCCATTCGTCTCTGCAAATTTCTCCTTTCAGGCAGTCATTATGCTTCCTGTGTGTTAAGGCAAGAAGGACAGATCTCCTGCCAGGGAACTTAAGAAGGTGGGGAAGTTGGTTGACCACTTCAGTTTCACTTTTTCCAGTGTAGAAATCATGAATTGGGGGGAAATTTTCTGTGTGCTTGGGGCTGGGTGTACTGAGGGGAGAGGCTTAGGGGATGCGGAAGTCCAATTCTCCTACCATCTGCTCAGTTTTTCCACTTCTCTGTGGCTTCAGGAACTGTCTTATCCTCATACTTGAGCTCTGAGTTGTTTGTTGCTGATGTAGATCTTGGTGCTGTTTATTTGTTTTTGGTTTTCTGTGTGTGTGGTGGGGGCGGGGGCGGGGGCAGCGAAGTCAGATTGCCACTGCCATTTTGGAACTCATAACCAATTTTAATGTTATTACCATCCTAAACAGAATTTATGGTAGAAAGCAAACTTATAGCAGTGTAACTTCTATGCTAAATTTGACTTCCATATCACTTAATGCTTAAATTAGTAACAAATCACTTGTCTGGAAGGAAAACAAGGCCACATAAATTATTGGGTCAACTCATCTGCCTTGGGCTGATGAGCACAATAAATCTACTCCCTGAGGCAATCAGGGTGTTAGAGGTCACCGCTGGTGAAATGAGTAACTGCTTCTTCACTGCATCAACAGCCATTAGATAGAAGCTTATTGATTATGCAGGAGAGCAAAACAGTTAACGTAGAATCTACCATCGTAAAATCAGCATCACCAGTCAAATTCAGCTTATTAAATCAATGTGCCCTCACAAGAATATTATCTTGAGAAAATACGATTCTACTGGCATTTGCATTACCCTATAATACATCCAGGTAGAGAGTATAATCTTCAATGAGTTTGTTTTGATTATTATGTGCAATATTTTTTCTGTTTATTTATCTCTCATTTGGGTATATGCTCGTGATTATTTAGGTAATTTTTTTAAATAAAACATCCAAAGAGGTTAACTAGTAATCTTTTTCCTTAGATGTGGCAAGAATTCACTAAAATCAATTAGAGATCCTTGTATTATTTCTCCTCCTTGATGGTAATAAAAAAATACACTAAGCCCAGTTTAAAGCCCAATGCCATTCTATTTTAAATTATTTATATTTTAAAACACCATTTCAAAGGTATTTCTGGGTATACAGTCAAGCTACCTTAGATTATGATACTGACAATTAAATAAGTGTAGGCTTGGTGATTAAGAAGAGAATATTGGCAGCCAAGGCAGCATTGAAAATACTTAGGTCATTTTTCTATATGTAAAATTTTGATATCCTATTTAATAAAGCTATACAATAACATAATAGAGCTACAAAAGCTTCAGGGAATTTAAAATGAGCTTTGTGGTCTTTACTCTTAATAATTCAAAACATCAGTACCAGGAAGGCCTTATTAGGGCCATGATTTGACAGGCAAAATGAAGCACAAGTTTGTGTAATTAATAGCGATGTATGTATGGACCAGCAAACTGGGAGGTTGCTTTAGCTTGAGTTATCTGGAATGGCTTATTATGTATGTTTGTGGCTGGTTATATGTTAGCTGTCCACTACAAATTTGACCTCTCCCTTTCACATGTGGTATTGTCAACCGGAAGAGGGTGTCCAGACAAGGACTCCATTTCCCAGCTCCTCCTCTTTGCCTCCAGACATAGCAAATGATTCGTCCTTTCTAATGGAGTGTGACCAGAATTTATCTGTGTCCCTTCTAGGCTGGGATCTGTAAGAAGTAGGTGGGACTTCTCTACTGCCTTCCCCTCCTCTCTCCCCAAGATAGAAGGAGCCTGGGCTCTCCTCACTGTGGAAGAGAGCTTCTCTCCCCAACCAGGAATGCCTGCAACCAATTATGTAACCAAGCAACCAACATGTTGTGTTAAGCCACTGAAATTTTGGTGGTTTTTTTTTTTTTTTTATCAAACCCAGTGTTATTTTAATATAGTGATCCTTTCCTTTAATCTGTCTCTGTTTACACCCATCCATTTGTGTATCCATCCATTCATTCAATAGACATTCATTTTGAGTGTTTTTTATGGGCAGGCACTGTGCTAGGTGTATGTATGGAAAGATAAGCAGGATCCTCTACTGTTTCTAGTGTAAGAGATGGATTCATTGGAATGAATGGGGGTGGGGCGGGAGGAGACAGAGATTCAAAAATATCCATTGTCAGTGTGATGCGTGGAAGGAGGAATACAGGGAACCTCATTCAATACAGGGCGTCAGGAAGGTCTTTCCATGAAAGTGATCCTTAGGCTTAATTAGAGGTTTGAGTAGGAATGAACCAGACAAAGGCTGGGAATTTAGGGGGTCGGGGTAGAGTTGGGGAGCCCAGAGAGAATTCTAAGCAGAGGCAAGAGCATGTATAAAAGCCCTGGGCTAAGGAAAATGTATGACATTCAGCAACCAAAAGATGATTATGGCTAATATATTATTTTCATGTACAGTGTTCTTTAGTAAACAAGCAAATTAAAGCACTAACATCTTCAAAGTTGTTTGGCTAATGGCCTTTTCAAGTTAGACGTTGGTTTCAGTGATATCTGGAATGTGAGACTGATGAGAATAGCTAGCATGGCCTGAGCAGCTGCGTCTTCCTTCTGTGGGCTGTCCTAGTGCTGTGTCAGGCTAGGAACAAGCCAGCTAATCATGATTGTTATTATTTTTATTTCAGAATATTACTGGGGTACCAATGTCCAGCCAGCTAATTATGAACAGACTTTTAGCAGCTGTCCTTTGTTGGTGCGGCGATCCTGCCTCTCTGATTGCCCAGCAGTATCTGTTTTAAATATTTCATCTCATTATTTTTTTTCATATAAATGTACCGCCAAATCAGAAACCAAAATTGGTGATGTTGATCTCACTTTCTTCTGCCCCTTTCCCTTCCTCTGCTTTTACTTTCTCTTCTTCTTGCTTCTTCTGAAAGACAGTTACCATATTTCTTTGGGAAAAATTATTATGGGCAAAAAATAAATTACTGTATTGTACATCTACAGGAACTCATGATGAACAAAAAACAGTTAAGAATCAAGTATAGAAGCCCCCATTTCACCTAATATCTAGGAGCCTTGGAAGACTATACCAGAAATACTAATCAACAGCCTCCTTGAGGTTGCTCTCGCCCCTCTGTGCGCTCTCTCTCTCCTTCTCTCTCTTCCTCTCTCATATCAAACTGGCCCATTACCTTTCTGGGCATTGTTTTCCTCGTGTATGAAACAAGCATAGAACCCAAGGGGGAAGCAGGTTAATTGCTGAATCACACTATAGTTTTGAAGCCTATAAAAAAAGCACAAAGCAGCTGAAAGATTTTGTCTCTTAGAAGAGAGTCGAGATGAATTTTATTAGACCTGGATTGGGTTTAATCAGGAGAAACCAGTTGCATACCTGTCCGCCTAAGTGAGAATTACTGACTGAGATCTCCTCTCTTTCCTTCTGGTCCTTTGTGTACAACAACCACCACCAAAATCAGTTATAGCGGCTGCTGGTGATTACATTCCTATTTTGTTCCAGGTCCCATTATATTTATTTTCTCCAACAAAGCAGGGTGTTTTAACAGCACTGTTTGGATGCAGCCGAGTCAGAGATAAGCTGGAGGTCAGTGACAGGATGAGATCTGACGTTCTGACGACTTTGAGCAAATGTGACTATTTTTGGTTGGATAAAAAATGCTTTTGTTTTATTATTTCCAATTTACAGATGAAAAAACTAAGTCTCAGAAAGGTTATATGGTTTTCTCCAAAGTCACACATCTAGTGAGGGACATACCCCAGAAAGTCCTCTTTGCTGCTGCTGCTTCCCAAAGCTGCCCTGTGTCAAGGGCCCCCAGAGTCCCCTTCCCTTGGTCATGTGCTCCACACACATGCAATCGGATTTAGTTCCTCCTCATGTGGAACTGCAACATCTGATACAAACCAAGGCAGCTGGTCAGTGGCCAGCTCTGGAGTTACTGCCCTCTCCTCTGGCCTCTTCACTCTACTCTATGGCCGCAACTACCTGGGCTTTTTGGTTAAATAACATTTTCAATTCAGCTATTTCAGGTTTTGCTTGCTGGGATTTGGCAATTCAGCTTCAGCCTGAGATTCCTGGCTTGGGAATGCACGGCGTGATTGATTTGGATTTCCCACTGGTGGCTTAGGTGGACTAGTCTCACCACAGAACTTGGAGACAGGACTGCCGGTCACTGCCTGACTTGGCCTCCTGCTCAGTATCCCCAATCTCTCCCTTCCCCGGACTTGCTGGTGAGCGAGCATGAGCAGGTTTGTAAAATAGAAAGACAATGATCTCGCAGTCGGGGTGCTTAATCTTTCCAGAATTCTACTTCGTATTTATAAATAAGAGAATGATAATACCCAGTTTACCAAGTTATCTTTAGGAGGAAAGAGGCAATAATTTACAATGGATCCAGCACATAGCAGGCACTCAATAAATAACTATTACCGTTTGAATCACATTAAAGTAGTTTACATTTTTGGAGTGTTTAGAACTGAGTCTGGCACATAATAAACTTTACACAAAGGAGAGCTATCAGTCAAACTTTGGGGCCAAAAATATTCTTTAAATTAACCAAGTTCAACTTTTATTTTATTATACCGGGAAATATTCTTTATGTAAATACACCTATACCCTTTACTTCCCTGTTTTTCATTAGTAGTTACAGTAAGAAAATATCTATACTGTTGCATAATGTACAATTTTTAGGGGAAAAATCATACCAAATTATGGGACTTACATTTCCACTAAATACAATAGGACTCAGGTACCTCTACAAAATCTACCCCTTTATTTATACGATTAATTATTAAAGTCACATGGGAACTCCACACTGGCATGTTATTTCACTTTAAGTACACTCAGTCACATTTATAAATCTTCTTTTATTTGGCCTAGTGAGGTTGGGAGCTGATTGGCATTAGTAAAAAATTCTGATTAATGGCTCCTTTGAAAAGAAATGCAGATTTTTTTTGACTTGTAAGTATACATAATGATTTACTTAGTAGAGCATTTCTTTGTGGGTAAAAAACTTCATCTAAATTATCACATATTCTGAATTTCTTTTGCTGTGGCTATGCCAGATTTTGGCAAGGACAACAAGAGATTTAACAATCAAGAGCTTGATGTAATGAATAGCAAGTTAGATGACCACGATTACTTGTAGTCTTAAAGGCTGATCAACTTGATTTTTATTGAAGCAATAGAAACAGGCATCTCAGAGATGAAGATCTTTCTTAAAGATCTTTCTTAAAAAACAATCTGTCTTATTTCCACTTTCACTAATGCTCTTAACAAAATGTCTTCTTTGCTTAAATGTAATATCTGTGTCACAATAAAACTTTTTTTTTAATGAAAGGACAAGGAACTACACAAGAAAATAGATACTTTAGCTTTGAGATACTTAATGTGCAAAGGAACAATGGCCAAACCATGTATGACAACAGAACTCTGACCTACAACTTCTGCAGCAACCAGTCCGGAACAGTGAGTGCCTGGTCGGTCGCTGCCAGCTTGCCTCTGTTTTTCCCCTGCTTCCAACCCAAGACCAACCCAGGACAGGCAGTATGTTCCCCAAACCAATCACAGCAGATGCTTCACTTCTAGTTAGCCTTCCTCCAGTTTCCCCATCCAAACAGCCTCCAAACAAGTCATACCCGAAGCCATCCCTTTATTTTGTTAAGTATAAAAGTTTCATATTCCCTTGCCTGTCTTTGAGTCTCTCCCAAACATAAGTGATAGTACCGACTGCTTTGCTATAATAAACTTTGAATCAATACTGTTTGTTCGCACTTGGATGGTCTTTGTTTCTGTGTGTTCTCCTTGACATCCCACCAGCACACAGTGTACACTGCTCAGTGCTGTGGGCCCATGACTTCGACCGTGTGCCGCACCCACAGAGGCCCCTGTGCCCTGCTGCTCATGGCTTGGCAAGTCCATGCCCACGCTGTAGGTCTGCACCGGCTCTGAACTCTGCTCTCTATGCGTTGTGTTCTTTGGATATTCATTCACAGTCTGATAGTCAGTTTTTCTTACTGGTTTTCATTTGTTTGGCATCCTAGGTGGTATCAAGTCATTCTTTTCCATCCCTTTCTGCTCTCTTTTTGCAGAGTAGTTACTGCCCCCACGCATATTGATTGCTGGAATCCCCCCTGATAAAACCTCTGGGCTAAATTCTGGTTTCAGCAGATGGGATCATGGGAAATTATGGCTGATGGCGTTTCTACCTGCACCTACATGGACAATTAACCTTAAAAAAATCAAGCTGTGACTTTGCCACATTTCTCTCTCCCAGAAAAGGAACCGATTATTACAATCTACTGATAAAACCCTAGGTTACTTTAAATTTTAATTTAACAACTTTGATAAGTTGGTGGGCCAAATACTTGCCACCTCTGCAACTAATAGAGACCAAAATACGTAACACAATTAATGTATGGCTTTGGTTCTGACCTCATGTCAAGAATGACTCATTTTTCCCTGGCAATCCACGTGCCCCTACTCGACACCACTCCTTTGTGCCCAAGATGCCTGGTCCTTTTTGCTTCAGACTATCACTTCATGCGCTTTAGGAACAGTATTCTGAGACTTGTCTGTACACACAGACCCTGATTCTATAAATCATCAACGCTGGAAATTCTGATTCAGACACATGCTCCAAAACAATGCCACCTTTGATTATTCAGATATTATACCTGGGGAAATTATTGACTCATTGTTTATGCAAACAATCAGAGTAGTGTTTCCACCTGTGGGAATCACGTAAATAGAAAAGACTGTAAAAAACTTATTACTGACTTTGGCAGAAATTATTAATGATATCACCTCTGCTTTAGATGAAACACAGATCTATCTCAACTCACTGGCATAGTCGTGATGGACAATGACATTTCTCTAGATTTCTTTTTGGCTAGTTGTGGTGGCATCTGTGCCATTGCTAATTTGTGCTCTACTTTTACCAATGAAACAGACAAGGTAGAACAGGCTGTACATCACCATGATGAAAAAGCTACTTGTTTCCCTAAGGTTGATTCTCATGGTCTATGAAATTTGTTCGTGGTCTGGGTTGGATAACTGGATGAAGTTCCTGGTTCCATATATCTTACAGGAACTATTAACTGTTCTTGTTTTTGCAATAACGGTTATTATATTGGTTCATTGCATTTTGCCGAGAATAGCTGCTCTCTTGTTACGTGGTTGCCATAATGATATAAAGAAAGATCAAGACAATCTTGCCATGTAGTTGATTAAGGAAGTAGGTGAACAATCCCTGACAATGAGAATGTGGATCTCTAGCCTTCTGTGAATTGGCCAGCCTCTCACAAGTGAGATACTGACCAAAGACAGAGACTGAGAGATGGACTGTACCAACAGACAGTGGCCAGATCGTATACAACAACAGAACTCTAACCCACAGGCCCTGTAGAAAACAGGTGGGGAAGCCAAACCACAGCCTCTGCAGCAACTGCCCCACAGTGCTTGGGATGTGGTCGATCACTGTTACTATACCTATGTTTTGCCTTTGCTTCCAACTCAGAACCACCCAAAGCCAAATACTATAGATTCCCCAAGCCATATGAGGCATGACACACCTATGATGCCCTGATTTAGCTATTCCTCCTGTAGCTTCCCACTGCCAGCAATCTCCAGCCAGATAATACCTGAAACCTTCCCTCTTATTCACTGTCCAGCTTCCCCACTTCCTCGTCGGGCTTCGCATCTCTGCTCAATGCAAGCGATAGTGGTTGACTTCCTTGCTATAGCAAACTCTGAATGAATTGCCACTGTCTGTTTTCATTTCAGTAGTCTTCGTTTATTTCTACAGCTTCCAATCAGTGACTTAGCTCCGTGGGCCTAAAGGTAGTGAAATTATAAAGTCAGTCTCAGACATGAAAGGTGACTATGAGGGGACAGTGAGGAAAGGGTCTTTTGTTTAAAATGAAGGAAAAGTAGTTTCTGAAAAATTGCCTAGAAATCTTCTGGAAAATATGAAGGGGAGGAAAATGAGTGATTTGCTTGGCTTTGAAAAATGACTTGATGGGCTGGATGGAGTCCTTGTTTTTTACAGTAAGAAAAGAAAGAAAAAAAAATGTTCAGTGCTTTGTATCTGAGAGCAATCTTCCTACCCAGGTTCTAAAAGCACTTTGCAAAAATCATCTGGTGTCAAATATTATAAATCCTTTTTCAAAAATGAGAAACAGGAGCGCTGTTGATTTTTCCGGGAGAGTAGAATAAAGATTTGTATTTTCCCATTAAATATTCTAATAATTATTCTGGTTTAATCAGAAGCTAGGCTGCATGGCAGGCTTTTTTATATTATGTATGCTTGACACAATAAAAAACTCCTAACAATAAAAAAAACCAATAAATAGTGGTTGACTTTTAAATTTAGTCTGTTTCTCCTTACAATGTAAAGAAAGCTGGCACCATGGTTATGTATTTATATGGAATAATTTTATGGCTTGAAGTAATCCTCATAGTCCACCCCTACGCTGTTGACAACACTTTTTATCATTTTGAATTTACTTTCCTTGCCTTGATTCTATAAAGGAAAAAAAAAAAAAAAACCTTGCCATAATCTTTATTTTTCTGCTTTAGTCTGGATGAGTGTTTTAGTATTATAAATGGGACCATAAATCTAATTCTTTGAAGCCAGGTTTATTGCTTTAGATTCCATTATTTCCCCGCACTTCGGAAAAATGATTTAAGTGTATGAAATTCAAGTTGCTATGCATTATTTTAAAATCACAATTTACCTCTAATAAAGTGATTCTTAACTTTCTAAAATGCCTTCAGTGTTATTTGAAGACTTCAAAAGATTATTATTAAAAACGATAGCAAAGTGCTGTACTTTTAGCAGAGAAATAGGTAGTGAAATAAAATTCCACCGGGGCTTTATAATTCCAGGAATGTTGGCGGAGAATCTTCTTATTTTTGAGAGTGGTCTTTCCTTTGGGGTCTTGGTTTCCTCACCGCCAGTGTGAGAACAGGAAACGACCTTGAGCACTACCAGTGACTTGCTGAGTGTTATAGACGACTTTAATCTTTTTATTTTTTTTGTCTCTGGTTTCCTGTTGGTAGACGTGTTGCTGCTGTCTGCTTGCAGAGATGATGTAAGAATTTATTACCTAAGCAACACCGTACTGTTGAGGCTAAGCCTGTCAACCTAAGCGAGCCTATTTATTCTCTATAATCTTAGCATACCTCTATATTCTTTCACGAGGACTTCATTTCCCCCGATATTTTACCTTCTCCCCTTAATAAAGGCAGTGCTACACTTCCAGTTTTATTATTCATACTTTTCAAGAGCAGAACATGTAAATATATATGAGTCCCTTTCGTATTATAGCTCTTTGAACATGAAATTTAAGATTTGCTCTCCTGTTTCCACATTCCTTTTTTCTTTTTGATACTTTTCTCACACCACCAAGAGACTATCTGATCTTCTTGTCCTAATAAAAAAGAATTGCTTTTTTATACACAAATTTTAATCCATTTATTTAACAAATACTTAGTAGTCACTTACTACGTGTCATGCACTCTGCTAGGCACCGAGGGTGCAAAGACGCTCAAGTCACATTTCCGTACCTTAAGGGGCTCAGTCCAGCAACGGGGACCAGGGTCAGCTGGTGGAGACCTATGGGTATAGTCCAGATGGCAGCTCGAATCCCCTTTCTTTGGACATTTAAGAAAAATTGTTCCTATACTTACTGTTCATCCCAGGGGAAGCCCATTGCCCTTGACAAGGTTTTGTTGTTATTGTTGTTTTAGATTCTTTGGGCCTATAGTCTCGTGGTCATCTCACTCTAGTTTCCTGATGACGCCACTCACTTGATTTTACTCGTGTCTCACCGTCCGCGGCTATTCTATTTTCTACACCCCACACAGACCCAGGTGTGGACTTCAGTCTCCTTTCCTTGATTTCCTGCAAAACACAAGGCCTCCGTGCATGTTAAAGCTTATTCAAGTGCATTAGCAGAGGTTTGGGGCAACGTGATGGCAAAGAACCACACAGGAAATAATTAAATGCGGTTACTACCCACTCTCTTTTCAGAATTTCTTAGGCCACCTGCACTGCCAGCAGCTGGCCAGTGGGTGCTGCTTGATCCTTTGCTCCCTCTGTATCCCCTGGCATGTCCCCCCAATTCCTGCTCGTTTCGAAGGTACAGCAGTTTTATTCTCTCCCTAGACCATTTCAAATCATGCTCTGGAGGTCCCTCCTTTTACAGCCACAGTGGCCTGGGAAGCTATTTTCTTAAATAGGAGCCTTTCTTCTTTAACAGAAAATTTTACCACTCCCTTATGGACTGAAGTGGCTACAGTCAGTTTTGGTTTTAAATTGCGATGTAGTTTTCCCCTCCCTTACACACGTCAACAACACGCTGTGCTGGAATCACCGTGGAGGTCTAGACAGAGCGTGCTGTGTGCAGGGCAAACTCAGAGAAGGGATTTTGGAAAGTAAGCAAGGCTTCGCAAAGATGAGATTTGAACCGGGTTTAGTATGAGAATGAATTTGCCCGTCAGGAAACTGGGGAAAATGAAGAACCTTTTATTCTGGTATAAATATTGGTATAATTAAAGGAATCAGTTGTAATTAGTAAAAAGTATGATAAATCACTTTTTATATATTTATTTATTTATTTTTAAGATGAAGGTTATTTTAATTACCGAAGATAGCTTATATTTACAAAAATATAATTAAAAGACTGTGATTTAGAGAGGGAGAAACTAGGAGACAGGAATTCTGAATTCTGGCTTTGGCTCTGCTACTAACTGACCTTGAACATGTCACTGAACTTCTCTAAATTTTAGTAATGTCATCTGTAAAATGAAGGCCTTGGATCACACGGTCCCCTGAGAGATGAAAAGTGAGCACTAAACATGTAGCAATTGATAAATTAACCCCTCATATTTTAGGATAGGTTGTTATCCTCTCTCAGTGCACTCTCCTATGACTTAATCTTTTCCAATCCTTCCTCTCATTGGCGCGACACATTTCCAGTCTCTGCTCCTGCCTTCCTACCCTGGGCTCCACTATTTCAAGTTGGTCTTCTTCACCAGGCTTGACTGTCCCCTCTTTCACCACTATCCTTCACAACTGTCAGTTCTTGACACTGAATAATTCCACATTTCCTTTTTCCTCCCACTCCTTTCTGGCTATCCCCAGAGAAAGTTATAATATGAGAACTGAAACTAAAACAATTTCCTGTGCCTATGCTAAACAATAACTGCGTATACTTTCTGTCCCGTGTTAAATAATACTGACAACAAGCACAGAATAACTTAGCTTCTTGTTCCAGGAAATATTTACTTCTCAGAAATAAGAATCTACATCAAGTAAATTAGCAGCTTAATCACCAAGACCCTTGCCTCACTTTTCACTGTGCACATCATTCCAAAGCAGTTAAGCCACAACTCTGCACAATCCCAACCAGTTTCCTGCCTTGCAAGACCTGCCTGAAAATCTCCCAGTCAGATCTTAAATCCTATAAATACCCTCCTCTGACTTCCCTACCCCAGGATGCTACTGAGACCCTATCAAGGTGTTCTTTCCCATTGCTGAAGTAAGTCTGAGACATCTAGCCTTGCTTGATAAAGACATTTTTCGGGTGGCTTTTAGGAGAGTTGACGAGAATCATCTATAATTTTAGCTTCATCCTCTCTGCTGCCTAGCAGTCCTTTCACTCATCTAATAACATTTGTAAACTTCTCTCCCCCAGATGTCAATAGCAACACCATATCCCTCAATTTCAGCAAATGATCTAACTTCATCCTTTCTTCCATAAAAAGATCAAAATGAGCTCTGAGAACAGTTTCAGTACGGAACTATCTTTATCTTCTCTATCGGTGTCTGTAGCTCCTGGGGTGGTCATCTCATTGACTATTCTTCATTCTCTTTCTTACCTTCTGCCATTGGCCCCTGAAATGAAAGTGTCCCACAAGATTATCTTTTCTTATTATACTTTCCTTGAGGCCAATCTCATTCAGTTTCATCGCTTCAACAAATGGTCTTTGTGAGGATAATTTTACTCAACAGCTTTTCTAGTTCTAACCTCACATGAATTTCAGGCATAAAATTGTGATAAGAATGAACCTTAGAATCAATACAACTCATGATCTTCCCTTCTCCTCCCAGATCTGCTGTTTCTTCTCTATTTTCCATGTCAGTTAATGACCATCCGAATGACCATTCTGTAACAGGGAAGACAAATAACAAAAAATAATAACTTAAAAAGAAATATCTAGTTGTGGTAGGATTTGTGGTTCAGCAGAGCTCTATTTATTTTTCTCAGCAAATGTAAAATGAATTCACTGAGAGTTTTGCTCTACCATTCAAGTGTGCGAAGAAAATTGAGCTTCTTTATTTTCTATTTTGGATCAGAAGAAATGAGAGCTAATACTTAGAGGTATGTGTCTAAACTTCATCATGCTACCCAATTTTCCCAGCACCATTTATTGAATAAGGATTCTTGTCCCCAGAGTATGTTTTTGTCTGCTTTGTCAAAGATTAGATGGCTATATGAGGATGGTTTTATATTTGGATTTTCTGTTCTATTCCACTGGTCTGCGTCCTGCACTTGTGCCAATACCACACAGTTTTAAGAACCACAGCCTTGTCGTATAGTTTGAAGTCTGGCAAATTGATACCTCCCATTTTGTTTTTCTTGCTTAAAATTGCTTTTGCTATACGGGGTCTTCTCTGATTCCATACAAAGTGTATAATTATTTTTTTCTATATCGGTGAAAAATGATGTTGGTAATTTAATAGGGATTGCATTGAATCTGTAGATCACTTTGGGTAGTATAGACATTTTAACAATGTTGATTCTTCCGATCCACGAGCATGGTATGGTTTTCCACCTATTTACATGCTCTGCAATTTCCTTCCTCAGTGTTTCACAGTTCTCCCTATAGAGGTCCTTTACCTCTTTAGTTAAACCTCATCATGAAATTTAAAAGCTGACTTGCTCTTTTTTTGCAAATCGCAGATGTCTAGTCATAAGTCTTCTTCTTACACACTCCCTTCCTCAGTCTTTCCACTGATGAGGTATAAAAGAGAACCACAAGAGATTAACGTGATAACCCTGCCCAGAAAGACTCACCACCCAGTCTCCTGATGGAGGAACTCGGTAAGGAACCAGTCTTGCGTGGCTCATTAGGCTTCCACTGCAAATGGCAACTTTGGTGGATGAATAAATTAGGCAACAGAGGGAACTCAGGTTAGAAAGCTATTGAGACTGGTTTCTTGGATGCAGAGATCGAGGCAGGAGTTATGTCTCAATTCAACAGTGGCCCGAAGGCTATACTGTGCAGCAGGGATTCTAAGTTTTGTCTTAGTTGTCTTTGCTGCATGAGAACCAAAGACTTTGGCGTGCTGGCTTAGACTATTTCTTTAGCTCTTTAAATATACTGTGCTATCATTTTTACTCTGCTCTGTTGGTATCATGCTATTGTTACCTTGGGGCCATACTCCACACTGGTCTTCTTCAGAATCTCAAACAGAACATGGCACAAGAATCCTTTAATCCTCACCTTAACTGTTAAATTATAGACCATCACAGACAAGTTTTCTGCTTGGGGTGGTGTAAGGTCACCACAAGACATGCAGGGCTGACTCTTGCTTGCTCTCTGTCTCTGCCCGTTCTCCTTCGCACGTACCCCTGGACTGGGATCGGACGGGCTTTCCCTTACATCCCTTCTCGTCCTTGTGTCTGCTCCTGCAGGGGCTTCCTTTATATCACACTGGATTCCTTTTCAAAGTAGACTGTTCTCCTCCCACCTATCCCCAAAGGTATAACAGTAGAGTGGTTACCAGAAAACATGCTTTATGGGGAAAGCAAAGTCCACGTCAGTTTAACTCATTCAGAGTATTTCCCATGCTACCAAAGAAGCTATTGATACAGGGAAGTTTTCTGGGCAGGTATTGGCAAATTTGCAAAAAGATCCCAGGGGTATTCTAGCAGAGAAAGACTGAGACCCAAGCCTTTCCACCTGAATGCAATGTCCTAGATAATTATCAAAGTGGAAGGGATGTTTCTGACTGAGGTTGGTGGCAGGGAAAGGACATCAGGCTGGTGGTGGGTGGACAGCAAGAAGCCTTGGCCTCTGGCTCAGCAGCTCCTCACAGAGACTCGACACAGGAGGGACGAGAGATGGTGCTTCACGGGAGAGGGGGACCAGACCCAGAGGAAAGGGACGTGAAACAGCCTGCTTTGCTGTCACTGTTTACCTCACCCAGAAAGACAGTTTCTTTAGGAGTTTAAATAGCTGTGAAATACATTTAATCATTTCTTGCTTTCAAAGTCTAATAAAACTGATCTGTTCAGTTAGTTTCTGGCCATCTGTCACTGTCAGTCTATCCCTCTGGCTCAAAGAAACCTCCGTGGCCCAGACATTCTCTGCCCCTCTGTCCTGCCCTGTCCCCGGAGTCTGGGAACACGAGGCTGGTGCTGACATTTGGGTTCTCAGACAGCGACGCTGCCAAAATCAGTGATAGGGTTTAGGGAATCTGCCGGGCTCCCAAGCCTTTGCTGTTGGACAGCTTGGTCAATCACAAGTTTGTCACCTCATCTGATGACTGTCTACCTGCTAATGCAGCTGTTGGGATTTTAGAAATGTGGCTGTAGCCCAAATAGGCGTTGCCAGGTCACTGTCGCTTGGTCAAGCTGTCAGGTTTCATTACAAAAATGTGCTTTATACAGTTTCTGACATGGTGGTGGGAGTGGAATGCTAATGGACTCTATAGCATCTTCTCTGTATTACCATGTTTCTTTTATTCTAATGCTCACTATCAACTTAATAACATACTTTCAGAAAGAAAAAAAATCACACTGTCTCCATAATGTTAAATGTATTTATTGATTGCAAGGTGTGTGTCCTGGTTTCAGAAACATTTAACTGGCAGGGAACACCTTCATTTAATGATCAGGGAAATATGAAGACCTCATGCATATGTAAAGGCTATGTTGGCCAAGCAGGAGAACTCATGGAGTGTTATGAGCAAACAACTTTATTTACCTCCTATGCAACTCATTGAAGTCCTCTGTGAAGTTTGTAAAGAGTAGCTCTTTCCCATCCACTTAAATGAAACTTAAACCAAGGCCCATACATTTATGGTTAGCCTGCAATGTTCCACAAGGTAGTGTCAGTTCAAAACTTAGTATGTCCAAGCCAAGCAAGGAGACTGAAGAATTAGGTGATCCCCTTACTAGGATCTTTAGCCTGAACTCAATTTGGCACAAGGGAAGGTGACTATTCCATCTGACTGTTATGACTCCTTCTTTTATCCCCAAGCACCTAGTGGAATCCTTCTAGGTTCTTTCTGCTGAGGTCTCCTTGGACCTTCAGGTAGTTTTCTTAGGCAGAATCTTAGTAAATGTCACACCAGCTTTTTTGTACACAATCCACATGCAATCCACAGGAAATATCCATGCTTTTCTCATCCTAAAATCTCTGGGAACACAGGGCAATCCAGCAGCAGCTATCAGACCTTCACTTCTGTATCAGGGAAGTGATGCCCCTTATATTTCTCAGCTGTGATTCAGGGAGCTGTCCCCATGTTGAGCTTCCTCAGTGGCTCCTGACTTCAAGTCAGGAGAAGGCAGCTTCTATTTATTTACCAGGAGATGGGGGCTCTCAGCACAGTGACAATATCCCACACAGCACAGTCTTCTAATATCCTATACTATTTCTAAGCTTCTCCCACTTCTCTTTATAGGCTAGAGCTAATAGTGAGCCGGGGATCACAAAACTGGTTGTTAGAAATGCTTTTTAGTCCAAATGATGATACATTGTAGTAGTGGTACACAGCACGTATTGTTTTGGGGACCTCAGCTGAAATTAAGACTAAGAAAATTCTCTCTTAACATTTAATCCTATATTTTCCAGGTCTTACCAGTCTCTGTAGTCAGTTTGGTAACAAACTACATTTTCTTAACTATAGAGCTTGCATTATTTATCATCACTGTTATGGATACAAGACATAGAAACCCCGTTCACACTGACTTACCAAGAAGTGGAATATATTAACTCAAAGGATAGCACAGTCCATAAGCAGGGCTAGCAGGACCTAGGTACTGAAATGAAGTAGTCAGGACTTGTTCTCTATTTCCTTGCTTTCTCTTTATCTCATTTTGAAGTATAATTTTTAAAAAATCATGACTCCTAGGCAAATATAAAATGAATCCATTTCAAAGATTTTAGTCAACTCACAAATTGATGAGAGAATCATAAGATATTAAAACTCTTCCAAAAATCATTTGGGAAGCTAGGCATTTATAGGAAACTTAAAGACATATTAAAATAAGATTGCTGGTTGGATACAGAAACTAGCTAACATCCATCCAACAGGGCAACAAACTGTAACTATTAGGATGATCTGTTCCACTGGACAGAGATTATTTCTATTTCCACCAGAAAAATGTCTACAAGCTAACACGGGACCTCACTACCCCTGGATTTTCAATCAATGATGCAGAGTGAGTCAAACTTAATTTATTTTCCTAGATAATCCTCAGGTGGTCTTCATCCCTATATGACATTGACAGGACATGCTACCCACTTTTTGCCTTATCTACAAGTCTTACATAATTTTTCGTAACACTTGGATCTACTCTGATATTACTTTCTTTCTCAGGCAAGTTTTTTCCATGTATGAATATCTGGCAGTTCTAGGCTTCTGTTTTCCTTCTTATTTGCAATCCTAGTGGAAGGAAGCTGCCTCTTATACAGAAATTCCATAAAAGTCCTGTACTTTCATATCACAGTCTGACTTTGGTTATTTATGCAGTCACAATGGCCACAAGAGTAGAAGGCATCAAATAGCCTTTCCTGGGACTCGTGCCCCACTTCCCTACTAGAGTTGGAAAATGGGTCAGTTGCATCCAAACTACAAAGATTGAAAGTGAAGGAGGGGTGGTTTCCTGAAGAAAAATTAGCACTCTATTTCTAGAAGAAGGGGAAAAATATTGTAGAGTCAAAAGCAATATTTGTACACTATGTTCACGTTCACTCAGGCCCTCTGGCCTCTGTCAAAGTCTTTGAGAGATTAATGGGAGTCCTTGGAGATACGTCATGAGAACTCATGAGCTACTGTGCTCAGGCCAGGTACTGCCAAGTTATAGTGGCCATTTACTGGACTTACCTGGTGCAGTTTTTGCTGTGTGGGCATCCCAGCCTCTCTGTGTGCCACCCTGCCTTCTCCAACCACCCATCCAAAAACCCCGGAGGCCTCTCCGTACCAGGACTCTGCTATGACTGTGGCAAAGTGAAGAAATGCCCACTTTCCTTTTGTGTCACCATTTGTTAGAATAGTCACAAACACTGTTTGGACCTCATATGTTTTTGAATTTTTTCATGAATCCAGTCTTTCAGTTTTTAATAATTAATTTGCTTTCCACTGAACTTGGACATGGAGTTAGGAGACAAATAAGAGTAACACACACTGTTATGCATTCAAAATAACTACCTTTCCATCAACCGAGGCTTTGTTGCCACGTTGGGCTCCTGAAGTCTGGCTTCCTCTTCCTCAGGGATGAGTTCTTCTGAGAAGCATCTGGCTCCTTCTGCAATGGGCAGAAGCCTGGCTGCCACAGTACTTGGCCAAACATGCCCAGACATGTCTGCGTACTCAAGCTGGGAGGTCCACTTTTAGTAATGGAGTCATCAAGTGTCAAAACAAAAAAGCAGCTTATGTATTCAGATCTCTATCATTTGACAGATGGCCAAAATCATCTGCTAATTAGTGACCGGACTAAGACAAAGCCCAGATCTCCTGACATCCTGACAAGTGCTCTTCCTACTTCACAGTTCCGTCTGTCCTTACTGGATAACGATATACTGAAATTATATAGAGCAACTTTTATGATCAGAAACTATTCCTGCTTTCAGAATCAAGTCACATTATATAACCTATGCATTAAAAAACAAGTGATAAAATTTAATTCCAGACAATCCTGTGTGTATGTGAAATGTCTGCCAGTCCTAGATGCTAATGTTGTCAATTGAAAAAAATGCCAGAAGAGAAGAGAACAATTGTTCTTCCCCCCCCCCCCTTCCTTTCTTATTTCTACTCCAATTACATTATGGGTTTTCCCAGTAGTTCTCTTCAGGTCTGAGGGAAAGCTTGGCAGATTTGGGATGAGTGCTTCCTTTATTATTAGTCCAGATGAGTAGAAGCCCCTGGTAAATTATGGGAGATTTTTGAATAAAAGGGACAACTATATTAGTTTTCCAAAATGTAGCCAGAGAGAATGCTAGTTTTAAAGATAAGCTCAAAGACTTTCCTGTGGTAGAGTCACAAGAGTTATGAGAGGTGTCTAGGTGGACGATATTAAAAGCATCCCCACAGGGTCTTGTGTACCCCACTATAATGTGGGGGTGCAGACTAGAGTCCTTGAGCCCCTGAGGGAGGCAAGTGGCTGACCACAAAAGATCTCGGCTGTGGAATTAGAAAGGCAAGGAATGAGTGGACTGAGAGTGGAGGGCGAGGTGGGCTGAGGTCTCAGCAGCACATGCCAGTCGGGATCAACTGTGCCTCGGTGCAGCTTGGCGAGGACTGACAAAGACTCCCTCCTTGCCCAAACTTCAGTCAGGCTCCTTGCAGCCCTGCTTTTGACTAGGCTTTGACCTTGACACTATCCTGTCTTTGGTCTGCCTAATCCAGTCTTGGCAAAGAATCCTGCTAAGTCATCTCCCCACCCTTGACATCTGATGTCTTTGAAATCCAATCAAATTGCTCATCCCCCATCTGTGATGGATGAGTCCTTGGCCTGCCTTCAGAAAGAATCCCGTTCAGTCAGTTTAGCAAGTATCCTCCATCCTTGATGTTTCCTCTTAGTACTTTCCCACCCAATGGCCCCCTCACTCTGCTCCTTCCTATAGTCAGAGTTGAGCCCAGCCTCCTCCACTGCAAATCTCTGTTGTAATGGTCTTGAGTGAAGTCTTCTTCACTGTTTTAACAAGCGTCCGCACAGGACAGAGGAGAGCACAGAACCAGTGCATCGTACCCACCTACCAGCTGGGGCAGGGATGTTCCACAAGCTTCCCTCAAATCCAGATGCCACCTGAGAGTGAGGGAGGGAAGAAAACCCGGAACTGAAGAGAAATTAACCAAAAGAGCCAGCATAGTAAACCGTAAGACTAAGTTATCTTGAAATGGTACAATTAAGCATTTCCGTTTGCAATGAAAATTGGGTCCGGTAAACCAAGTTCAGGTACAGAAAAGAAGAGAAAGTTTCATGGCTTTGTATATCTCAGCTGCTTTCCTGCATTTGAGAACCATGTATTTCTGAAAAATGTCACCTCCAAGATAATTTAATTTTTTTTATTCCAAGAAAATAAAATGCACCTTTTGCAGAGACTGATTAATGTCTATTAAGAGAGAAATTTACCTTATCACATTAACCCTCTATGCTTTAAGACTGCTCAAATTTAGTTATTTCTTGGAGTCTTTCACTGTGCGAATTTCTGATTTAATAAAAAAAAAATAAAGCATTTATAGCCTCAGGTATGCCTCTCCACCACATAATTTGCATATGCTTAATCAGGACCTTATTTTTCATTCTTCAAAAAATCCAATCTAAATGAATACCGGTGTTTATGAGCTCTCCAACTAATAGCCAGAGAGGTCTGTCTCACTCAGTCTAGCTCTCTGTAAAAGTTAGCATGCTGGTGTTCATCGGGCATTAAATGTCAGGGTGACAAATTGCCAAATCCAGAGCAGCTTCTACTCCCAGCAGTGAGCACTTTTTAGATCATTTTGCTTTTAAGGTTTTTTTCCCTTGTTTCTAATGGAAGAGAGAGAGGAGGAAAAGATAGTAATGCACTTTGTTCAGTCACTTAGTTATAAGTCAATAGTTTTCCCCAATGCAAAGAGATGCTATTCCCTTTTCAGCTCTAGGGCTGGTACATTTCTGAAAGGTCAGGGAGCACATCATGGAATCATGCCTCAATTTGAAGGTGCAATTTTTTTTTTCTTTCTTTTTCTTCTGAAGAACGATGGCAACATTTCAAAAAGTTAAGGGGTAAAATGATGTAGTAAACATATATTTTTTACTGTCTTTTGCAAATTGTGGAATGCTAGCTCTAATATTCCGATCTGTTTGCTGAGACATTCTGCATGCAATTTGTCAGTACATATTTGTAGTTACAGGAGCTCTTTATTTAGAAAGAGCTTCCTTCATACTGGAATCTGAAGGAAAAAAATAGGAGTATAAGTTGGGTGTACTTAAAAATAATCTGCTGAATCGAAATACTTGGAATGATATGTCATCAACTATTCTTTCTCTCACTCTATTCTCTCACATGCAGTCATATGATCAAGGGAAACTCTGAGGCCAGGGATATACCTGCAACTTGAGATGAAAACTTAAGGACGACTTAAGGACGAGTACCCTTGCACTGACACGAGATTGAACTAAATACTTACAGAATCCCTTCCAAACTTGAGAGTCACTTACTCAAATAATTCAAGCTCCTAAGTTTTCTTTGGCCTCAATTATTTGAATAATTCATATGATAACATTTTGAGGTGTATGCATTATCCAAGTTCAAGGTCACTCTTTCACTTGTAGCTTTCTTGAGATGAATGAACCATATTTCCCATATTTACTCTACCATGGAGTCTGGAGGTTGTGTCAGAATTCTTTCAATTATCAGACATCATAACTCCTTTTAAACCATTACTTTCCATCCTTTAAGCAAAATCCTTCTCTCTTTTGGGCAACGATAGGTATTTGTTACTAGCAGGAATAATGACATGCCTTTATTTTCATTAGCTGAGTATTGTTTGTAACTCAAGATTGATAAATAAAAAGGACTTACTTTCTATTTATGCCTGAGTAGGCAGGTGTATTTGATTACTTTTCTGTTTAGAATATCAACAGTTTAAAAGAGATGAAAAATACATACCCCTGAAACACTAAATTACATTTAGATTCTCTTTCTTTGGAAATAAGCAAAATTCTTTCTTCTGTCTTCTTAACTCTTTTGAATAGACATATTTCATCAAAGTCAACATTTATACTGACGATAAGAATATCCATTTTTACAGAAAGATTTAAAGGTCCTAAAATGTTAAAAAATTTAAAAAATAAACCAAAGAGGAAACCAGTATATGAATGATAGAAATAAAAGACTGAAAGAGATATTAAAATGAATGATGTTATGGAAAAAAAAAGAGCTTGTAGTTTTGGATTGTGTACGGTGTTTTGTTGTTCACTTCTCAGGCTTAGGGCCACGTTGTTAACATTCTGGCCCATGTGCCACAATCCCATCCTAGTGGGAAAAGCTGCTTCTCTGTATTTTTTACGTTCTAATGTTTCATTTGTCCATCAGATTGTGATATTCTTTCTTCATACCTTTTTCTGCAATTGAAAGCAGAAACCATTCATTCTTGCATAAATTCTTTTTAGCAAGCTTGTGAGGTAGGCGGAATTCACCTGAGGTCTAGTAACCTTCATTCCTCCTCCTGCTGGTGTTTCCTCGCCTACTGTGCCCTCCCCTCCTCTACCCTGCCCCCCCCTCCCCCAACTAAGCTCTCTGCATCCTTAGGCTCTGCCCTCTTTAGCAAAGCCTTAGTCTTACAGAAGAGACAGTAAGTGTGAGGGTGTGATAATTGTGATAAGTGTGTCTCCCCCAAATTCATATATTCATACTGGAGACCCTAACCCCCAGTACAGAAGAACGTGACTGAATTTAGAGATGAGACAAAGAGGGGACTGAGTTAAAATGAAACCATTAGAGTGGGCCTGAATTCAGTCTGACAAGTGTCCTTATAACAAGAGGAAATTTGAGCACAATAAGAGACACGAGGAATATGAACACACAGAGGAAAGACCACGTGAGGACACAGCAGAGAAGACGGCCATTTACAAGCCAAAAGAGAGAGGCCTGAGGAGAAACAAAACCTGCCGACATCTTGATTTTGGACTTCCAGCCCTCAGAACTGTGAGAAAATAAACTGGCTTTGTTCAAGCCATCCAGTCTGTGGTATTTTGCTCTACAGCCCTAGCAAACGACTACCGTTGTGAAGTAGGAAACATCTGGCATCTTGTGGGACTGGAGAGTGACAGACGAGGAAGCTGGTGAAGAAGGTGACAGCCAGGTCATGTTGGACCTTCTTAGACATTTTGAACTATATATTAAGAGAAGCCAGCAAGGGGTGCAAGTAAGGAATGGGGTGGATCTGATTTATGCTTTAGAATTATTAATATCACTCGGGCTTTAGTAGATCAGACGGAGGGGGCAAAAACAAGCGGGGAGACCATTCTGGGGCTTGCTGCTGCCTCGAGATGATTGTGGTTTGACCAGGGAGGTGTCTGTGGAGATGGAGAAAAGTGGATGAATTTGAGTTGTGTTATGAAATAGATCATGTATTAGTTAGCTACTTCATAATAAATTAGCCCAAAACTTAATGACTTAATGCAACAGACATTTGTTGTTGCATGGTACCTGTGGGTCAGAGATTCATGAGCAGCTTATTCAGGTGGGTCTAGTTCAGGGCCTCTCATGAGGTTGCAGTTAAGATGTTGATTAGAGCTGCAGCCACCTAAAACCTTAACTGGGGCTGGAGGAGCCATTTCCCAGGAGACTTGTGTGGTCTCTGGAAGCCTCAGGTCCTCGCTGATTATTAGCCGGAGGCTTCAATTCCTTGCCATTTGGACCAATCCAGCTTGATGGCTTTTCCAGCATAGCAACCAACTATAGAGCCAGGAATCTAAGAGAGTAATGATGCTTCAATCACCTGGTCACGCTCTGTCGCCTCCACTGCTTTCTGTTCAATAGAAATAAGTCACAAGGTCCAGACCACACTTGAAGGCAGTGGAATTGTGGTCCACCTTTTGCAGGGAGAAGTGTGAAGGATTTGTGGACACATTTTAAATCCACTACAGACAGAATCCTGTTGCTGAAGTACAGGCTAGAAGCAATGATGCTTGCGACAGTACAGTGGTGGCAAGATACACGGTGGGGGAGGATAAAATAAATCTGATAAATTTAGGAGCTATAGTAGAATCCCTGGCATTTGACGATTGGATACTGGAGATGAGAAAGATGGAGGGACATTAGGATATTTGGGTTTCTGGCTTGAGCAGTGAGTTAAATTCTGGGGTCTTTAATGGAAACAGTCACTACAGAAAGAAGAGCAGTGTAATAGTGGAGTGTAGGGAAGAACATCACGTCTTTCTTTGGAGACATGTTGACTTTTGCAGGGCCCAAGAACATCACAGTGGAGCTGTCCAGCAGGTGTGTTTTTATCAGTCTGGTCTGGGGATTTAGGTTTGGGAAGTTGCCGCCATTCAAAGGTCAGTAACATCTAACAGCAGTTTTTTTCACCCAAGGGTTCCTTGGGAAGGAGGAAGAGCCATAGATAGAAGATGAAACTTAGCACGACACCAGCATTTAGGGAATGACCAGTGGAATCGTAACCTAGGAACAAGGTAGAGAACAACTGTCAGAGAACTGGGGAAGTGCACGATCATGAAAAGGAAGTGAAAAAAGCAAGTTTAAGGCTAGAGATAGTGGTTCTTTTTCTAAAAACTTCAATTATTGACATTCAAGCATCCAACAGCTGTTTAAAGGGCATTTTTTATGCAAGTGGCTTTCCCCAATGTTCCCAAAATTACACTGTGGAGATGGCTTGATATCTTCCTTTATTCTTGGCTCTTAAAACCAGATTCTACTTGACTGCAGCGTGGTCCTCCCTCCCTCTGAGAAAGTTAATCGACACTCTCTTCATCAAGCTGCATGAGGTCCCCACCCTCCTTCTCACTCCTAAAGTTCTGTTGGCTTAAGCTTTGGTCTTAACATTAGGAATTCAAGGACCTGATATCTTAACCTAAGCCACTGCAATAATAATATTTTCCCTACAGCTATTTCCTTAAAACTTCATTTAAAAAATCTTCCCTTGGATGTGTTAGCTTATTTTTGCAATTCCTGGTTGGTTTCTGGGTTTTAAGGAATTACAGTATCCTAGAGTTGAAAGAACTTTCATGGATCACCTTCCTCCTCGTTTAAGATCCCTTTTATAATATTCTCACCAAAATGATCATTCAGGATGCTTAAAGACTTTCGTGAGCTCATTGCCTTTCAGGCAACCCTTCTATTGTTTATTGGATTGTATGGTGATTTTTGAACATGGTCTTGACTAGCCCACAATGTGGGAATTGGACACAGGTGCTCCCTGTAGATGTCTGCAAGGCTTGGGGAGCCAGAGGCATCCATTTGAGGGACTGGTAGCCGAATGCCCCTTCTGGGCTGACTTCATGGTATGGATGCAGGGCTTGGTGTGGTCTTGGCATCTTTTTGCAAAGATGAAGGTGGATTGAGTGAGGTGGTATGGCCCTCTCAGCCAATACCCATCTGCAGTGCACAGATTTCCTAGACTGTTGAGCTGAGAGCTCTAACTTTGTCTCTGAATCTATCTTCTTATAACTTTCACTCATTGATTCTAGTTCTGTGAACTACAGACGATGGGATAAGTTCCACTGTCTTTTTTTTTTTTTTTACCATAAGTCATTCCACATATGAAGAGAGCTATCACATTGTTACCTAAACCTTCTCTTCAGGGACACCTTATTATTTGTTAAAAGTACATGATTTTGATACTCTACTGTTCTGTTCTCTCTCCTTCTAGATAGAGTTGAGTTTGTCTTTGCCCCTCTAATGTGTTGTGATTGTGAGGTATGAGTTTTCCATAACTGGACACTCACTGTATTTCCATGAATGTAGACTGAAAGTCATTCACTTCTTTTATTTTGCCAGCTGCATTACCCAATCATTTAAAGGGAAACTTGAAATCATCTAAAATACTTGACTTAACATGCATCATATTTTGTACAATTTAATTTTCAAATATAGGTTCAGGACTTTTCCTTGACTCTTGTGTTTTTTTTAACACCTCTTTTGGCTGTAAGAAGGATTTAGTACTTAGCAGATGTTAATATCCTTATCCTCAAACAGAGGACTGCTGATTCTTTGTTTCTATTTTTGTTATGCATATAGATGTTTTCTATAAGAACACTAATATTTATAAAAAGCCCTTTTAATTGGCCTTTGCATATTCTAGACTAAGTCTCAGTTCCATTTCATAATGGTGACACAAGTGTGAGGGACCCTTGTATTTTTTCTTACTTCCTTTTTATCCGTCTAGTTCAGTGTCCTAGCCCCAGCTGTGGCATCACTGTGTCAGCCATCGTGAAGCTTTCTGCATGTACCAAGTATCTTGAGAATAGCTCTTAGCACATCTTTGGCAACTCCAAGTGCATTTGAGTTTGGAGCATCCTTTCCTCAGAGGCAGGAAAAGGAGGCAAGGAAGTATCTTATCCATAAAAGCCAGAAGAAATAATGATGACTATCCCAGGGCAAAATGGAGGGGTTTCTCACAGCAACCACTCTTCCTGGCTTCCTGACTCCCTGTTTAGCTACAAAATAGAAAAACCCAAAGACATCTAATCAAAGTATTTCATTTTGCTGCAGACTTTGTCTCATTGTGAGCTAATGAAAAAGTACATGCATTTGCATGAAATGTTTGGCTGCTTCCAAGGAAATCAAAACCTACTTTGGAAAAGATTCAGCTGTGAAGCCAGTGTATACAGAGAATTTGGGGGAAATATAAAGCAAAACAAATTAGTGGCCCTAAACCCAGGTCCAATGAAAGACAAGGACGTTTCTCCAACGTCCTTGTGCTTGATCTAATTGATGGTATTTATTTTTTGTTTGTTTATTTGGTAAGGCCCATTCTTCCTAGTGGCCTAAGGAAAAACAGAGTGGCTGAGTATAGATAGGGCTAAGAGTGGATTCCCTTCCACTCCTCCTCCCCGCTGGGTCTAGTTCTGTTTGCTCTAGTTTATACTGCCATCTGGTGGTCAGGAACGATCAACCACCCCCTTGCAGTGAAGAATTCTATAAAAGCAAAAGGCTTGGCCATTTCGTGATCAGCTCGTGCCAGTAAATCCTCCAAGGCACGATTATTTATGTTCCTTTCCTGTTGTACATAGATCAGAGTGTCTGTCTGAGCTTAACCATGCTTATCAAAATCTTTAAAAATATTTAAAATACTTTGACCTAACACTTCCACTTTTATAAACGTATCTCGTAGAAACATATGGAGACAGATTTATGTATAAGCATGTTTCTCAAAGTATTATTTATAACAGCAAATTTGGAACTATCCCAAATGTTCAAAAATAGGGCTTGTTAAAATTAGAGTGTTCTGTAACACTGTTCACTCATGCTTTAGAAGAACAGTTAATGGCATGGGAAAATGTGATATCTTACGAAGTGAACAAAACCAATTAAAAAGCAAGTCAAACTTCACAATCTCAGTTTTTGTTTTCTGTATTTTTCCTCCTTTCAACGGCATAGGTATGCATAATAATATTTTTAGAACCAGAAAGAAACAACATTATAAATATTTTTTCAATACCATTTTTTTCAAAGTAATAAGTCCTTTAAGATATCTCCCCTGGAACTTTGTCAAATAAACATGCTCCTATGGAATACTGGTGCAAAGGGCTATGAACAATTGCTTCACTGTTCTTAGGATCAGGAATAATCCAGGAAGCTTGAGCATGCAGTTGCCACTTTAGGTTTGCTAATGAGTCCTGTGGCTAAGACAAAAAAGCATGTTATTTCTTGCATGACCCTAAAGACTCATTAGTTTGTTTTGAGGCTCGTATTTTGCCTCTGAGAACTGTCCAGGGGGTTGTGGAAGAAGATGCAATTGAAATCACTGTGCAGTATATGCAGTAACCAGAGCTCTATTTTATGATTGGACATAGTCCATTTCTTTTTTTTTTTTTTTTTTTTTTTTTTTTTGAGACAGAGTCTCACTCTGTTGCCCAGGCTAGAGTGAGTGCCGTGGCGTCAGCCTAGCTCACAGCAACCTCAAACTCCTGGGCTCAAGTGATCCTCCTGTCTCAGCCTCCCGAGTAGCTGGGACTACAGGCATGCACCACCATGCCCGGCTAATTTTTTCTATGTATATATTTTAGCTGTCCATATAATTTCTTTTATATTTTTTTTTTAGTAGAGATGGGGTCTCGCTCTTGCTCAGGCTGGTCTCGAACTCCTGAGCTCAAACGATCCGCCCACCTCGGCCTCCCAGAGTGCTGGGATTACAGGCGTGAGCCACCGCGCCCGGCCGACATAGTCCATTTCTTAAAGTGTTTTCAAGATGTGGCTTTGAGATTTTTCTTTGCACAATGAAAAGGTGTAAATTGACTTCTTTGCTTGCTTCACTGATAATGGGTCAGCCCAGAAAAAGAAGGTCAAAGGCGATCTCACAGGTTTCCTTAAATAAGAATTAGGAACAGCTGCCCTTGGGTGCTGGGAGCAGCTGTGTGGGTAGCCACACCTGCCTGGAAGGTGTTCCTCTTACGGAGATTTCTGTTTGCATTTGTTTGCTTGGTATTGTTAATACATTTGGACATGATTTCCATAGACATGGTTAATGTGCCACTTTTGTCTATTCCAAGGGCACCAGGTGGTAGCTCCAAGAAGAGAAAATCATTTTCAGAGCTCCCTGCTGGCTTGATCAGCTATTATACTTTTTAGTTCTCCTAATGAGATGGTTAACCTGTTTTTTCATTTATCCATTTGGTCAACCACACTTTGATGGCTGTTACCATGCAGTTTATGATTTTCACACTTATAGGCATTAACACCGTTGCTATTAGATTGACAAACAGGAACTCAGCGAATCCTCCAGCTCTAGCTGGAAATAAATCTACTTATAGATCTTTCCCTGAATTATTTCTGCTAAATTCATGGCTAGAACATAGTCAATGTTGTTGCTTAGAAAGAAATTGAATAAACTCTGACTGGAACCTGTGTGTGCTTATTAAATAAATATACAAAGACAAATTGACTCAATCATTCATCTATTATCCTACCAGATTTTTAAAATAAATATACACAGCATACTATGTTGAGGTTAATGTTAAAAATTTTTAGTTATAGAGTAGTTCTTCCTCTTATGTTGGGCACAAGGTCAAGTTCTGTGTTTGTCATCAGATCTTTAAAGTGTGGTTGGAGGGGAGTGTACCGGTGCCAGAGGTCCAGAAAATCAAGGACAGAAAAATTTTCTTTTCAGATTTAGACCTTCCGTAAGCCTCATCCGTTCTGACTTCAAATACAATTTTAACCTTTAAGAAATTGCTCCCATTGTATTTCTGCCTAATGTACTTGGCTACTTTCTCAGCTTTATCGTTCATCATAATTTTAAGAAAAAAATTTCCTTCTTTTTTTGATCAAGGAACCTACACAGAAAAAACATATCTTTACATAAGTGTCTTAAGCCTACCTTATTAACCTAGAACTTCGGAGATTAGTAGTCCATGGATTTGAAAGTAAAAAATAAGTTATGTTTAAATGGGTCTATTCCCATGCTTTATAAATTGAGGGACAAGTAGGAAAAAAGTAGATAGGCTCACAAGACATGTTAACATAGTAATAGTTGCAATACACTGAGTCCCACTACAGTTTGTTTTCTGCATCGAACAGCTGCTTATGTGTGTTAATACCATCTAAGGTATTCTCTTTCTTCAGCCTCTATCACTCAGTTAACAGTACCATCCAATAGAACTTGCTGTGATGATAGACAAGTGCTCTACCTGAGCTGTCCAATATGGTGGCTCCTAGGCACGTGTGGCCATTGATGACTTAACATGTGACTACTGCAACTCAGGAACTGAACTTTCAGTTTTATTTAGTTTTAATAAATTTCAACGTAAGTAGCCACGTGTGGCTAGTGGCACAACTCTAGTTCATTAACTGGCTTTATGATCGTCATAGTATTAGCATGAACTGCAAATATCTTTTTAATTTACTTGTTTCCTTGTTAATTGTCTTCTTAGGAGGTTGCAAACTTGCTGAGAAACCTGGTCTGTCTTTTTCACGGTCATGTCTTTATTACTTAGAACAGAGCTTGGTACGTAGCAGGTACCCACATTATTTATTTAAAATGTGCAAGAATGCTGTTATTATGCATGCTCTATGGATGATGAGGAGCAAAGAGGGAAGAAGACTTGAGAAACGTGGCAGAGATTTGAACCCAGAACTATCTGACTCAAACTCTGAATCCTTCCCCTCCACCTGTAGGCCACAACTATACCCACGCTGTACTTCAGACCTGCGAGGGTCAAGCCCCAAGGATGGAAATTGTTTTGGTGGAGTTAACACCCAAAGCTGAGTAGAGAGTCCCTGATCTACTTTGGTTGCTAGCATTCTGGGCAGGAATCTTTCAAGCATTTGAATTAAGGCTCTCTTCCAGAAGTCTGAATATACACATGTTACTGCTCAGGTTAATACTTTACCCTAGAATTTCCCAGATTGTCCATACACTCAAGAATTCTAGTGCTCTTTGAGATATTATGAATTGCTCTTCTGGGCAGGAGGAGGTCTGGAAATGTTTTTTCCTAAAATGTATCTATAATATATATGTAAGAAACAAATTATATATATTTTTTGGCTGTTCTCATTAGTTTGAGACAATCTGCTTTAAAAAAAAAAAAAAACAAAACGTGTGCCAAGAGTTCTAAGAAGCTACATGTAGGAACCCCCCGAGGTTTGGTTTGTGCATTGAAGCAGGGTGAGGACTTACAAATACATCTTTATGTTAATGTAGGCAGTCTAATTATGATTGCTTGTCTACATTATCTGGAGTGGTAATCTTGCAACACATTTGCAACATTATCACCATATAATGAGTTAAACACTCATGCTACACAAATGTATTCCTTATGGTATCTATGCCTGAGAGAAGCCTTAAATAAAAAGTATTCAAATTGATTTAAATAAAATCTTTCACAAGGAAGTGAACAACTGTAGCCTCTGCTTTCTTAAAAATTGAGAAGTGGGCTTTTCAATAGGAAATAAAGACTTTTTCAATGGCAAAATATAAGACCTAAATATTGGGAAACCTCAGTTTTATGTTCTTATCCAAAGCAGGGTTTTCATAGGAAGCTATAATGGAATCAAAACATAGGACAGACATAAGGCTAGGACTGATAGATGCTCTGACTTGACAATAGCATTTCTAATACTAAGCAGTATATATGACTAAAATAAACTACTATTTTCATTAAAAAATAAAAATTTAGAATTAATGATGTTTTGACCTGATGTACATTGTATTTGACATTTCTCAGTGAGGGTCTATAATGCTAAAGCGCATCCTAGAGGAAGGTTTGGCCTGGCTCCGGTCCTAATCTTTCTTGAGAGGTGGCGAGGACCAGATCCAGGGTCGGGGCACTTGGATGCTGAAGTGGAATATCTTGCACGTGTCATCAGCAGGTCTCTAGAATTGGCAGGTTCAGCGTCAGCCAAAGTTCTTAGAGTGCACGAAGAGTCAGCCAAGAAAAACCAAATCTGATAACATCAAAGATAAGAGCAGTCTCAAAAATTGGAGAGAGCCGAAAGTGTGAGGCAATTTAATGAAATGAGAGCAAGCTGAGCAGTGAAGTAGCTTGAAGCTAGTTGGTCAATGCATGAGCTGGGGGTGTTTTATTTTATTTGAAATAAAGATGTAGAAGGTGGCAGTATTGGGAAAACAAACCAAGAACACAACGCCTTCCTCTTCTTCTCACTATGCAATTCAAATCATCCTTCCATTTCTCACTATGGAAACCTTGTTGAGGTTCACTTTCCTTCTGTATATAATGCTGACACTAGCAGTCTTCATCTCATAGGGTGACTGTGAAGATTAAATTATTATAATGCCATAAATCATTTAGACTAGCACCTGTTACAGGTTGGTGTTCCATAAGTACTGGCTGCTGGGCAAGAAGATTCTGGGCTATCATCCTGAACAGAGCCAGATGAAGGTAGGGTAATATACTAGTTACACATGTGCTTTGGAATCAGACATATCTTGGAAAATTTACTCAACTCTTCATTAGTAAAGCAGAGATAATAATTACCTTATTGGTTTGCTGAGGTGAAATTAAATAATATATATGAAGTACTTAGCACTTTGCTGCCTAGTATAGATTTAAAACTACATAAATGGAAGGCCTGTGGCCCGAGTTCATTGGCTGGCAGCCATAGGGTAGACGGGTTTAAATGTGGAGGAAAGATCAACACTTTACAACTTAACAAAAGCCAACATGGGTGTTGATCCATGGCTTGGAAGACCTAATTTTCAAAGTCCTTCACATTGATATGCCAGTGCTATACAAATGTACAAGGTACTTATGATCACTAGGGTTATAATAACCTCTCATTATTGGACCTGTTTTTCCTACTGCCCCGCCTCAATGCAGTCTTAACATTTATTTGAGCTGCATAGAAACAACAGCAACACCAAATTATCAAGGTCACAATTAGGGAGGCTTTCCAGAAGTGCCAATATTTTATTTCAAGTTCCACAAAAGAAGCTAATTTTTGTAGAAAATCTCTGATGGAGACATAGGTGTCTCCCTTTTTGACAATCGCCATTTTTTTTTTTTTTTTTTTTTTTTGAGACAGAGTCTCACTCTGTTGCCCAGGCTAGAGTGCTGTGGCGTCAGCCTAGCTCACAGCAACTTCAAACTCCTGGGCTCAAGTGATCCTCCTGCCTCAGCCTCCCAAGTAGCTGGGATTGCAGGCATGCACCACCATGCCCGGCTAATTTTTTCTGTATATATTTTTAGCTGTCCATATAATTTCTTTCTATTTTTAGTAGAGATGGGGGTCTCACTCTTGCTCAGGCTGGTCTCGAACTCCTGAGCTCAAACGATCTACCTGCCTTGACCTCCCAAGTGCTAGGATTACAGGCGTGAGCCACCGCGCCCAGCCTGTCAATCGCTATTTTTTACTTCTATTTATTTTAAAAAGTTCATGACTCAATAGGGTAGAATGAGTTGGAAAGGAATCCTGTGAAAAGGTAATGGGCAGTTTGCTGGCTGGTAAGTCTCTATGGTGGATGAAGGGGAAAGAGATGTTGTGTTTGACATTACATTTCAGGACTTTTGCATCCCTGGAAGGTGCACGGAACCTCCTCTTTGAGTGTGAAGTAATACGGAGCATTGTAAAAGGGAAATGCCATTTTTATACCACCCCTCGGTGGAGAAAACTCACTCTATCCTTCAAATGTTCTCAAACATCCAGTTTGTGTATCTTTTTTTTTTGTTTTTGATTGTTAATCTAAAGCATCACCTTGAATGTTATCAGTGTCCTAATAACCTTAATAATAAATTATTGATTATTTTCTTCATGTGACATAGTTTCTGGTTTAGATTTAATTTCTTTTTTAAAACTCCAAAGAATCATATTTAACAAATAACTTTTCCTACCAAAAATTTTTAATAATATAAATTAAAGCCCTCGTGGTGGCTGTGTAATATGTCACATTTTTAATGTGAGTAGGCTGAATTACATTTCCCAGAACTTGCTTTCCTCTGTGTTTCTGCTTCTATTAATAGTTGTGCCTGTAGATTCCAGCTGGTTCTTACTCTTCTCCACCTCACATCCATTCCCAACTGCCAGGTCCCATTCTTGTAAAAAAGTTCATATATATATGTGTGTGTGTTTGTGTATACTTATGTAACATATTTCTATGCATATTTTATTTTTTCTCTAGTGCTCTGCTTTTCTGGTTGAATACTAACTGATAAAGTCCTCCTTGACCAATTCTAGGCCTTTCTCCCAAGAAGTCTACTGCTACTCATGTGCAATCATCTAGATTTTGTCCTATTCATGTACCTCAATACTACCCAAAGTGTTTCTCACCGTGCCAGGTGCTTTCATGTGATTTAGAAGAGAGAATGGAAGTGCAGATTCCTTGTGCCGTCTCTTTTGAAGTGTCTTTTCATTGCTATCAATCTAGCATTACATTTCTAGATTACAATCTAGACTTACATTTCTCCGTTTTTTGCTGAGCTGACAGTGACTACTCTCCTTTCTGTTAGCAGTTAGTCTAATTAAAATTTTCTGTTAGTAACTTGAAGTTTCTCCTCCATTGCTTAGGGATTGTTTATTCAATTATCTTTGAAACCACTGAATAACATAGGTTATCTGGATTCAGATGAGCAGTCAAAAACCTCATCCACCTGTCTATTAGCCTCCTTTTTGCTAAGTGGTTTATAGTACTGCTGTTCACATTTGGGCTTTCTATTTCCCATTGCACTGTTTAGGTCAAGGGTGAACACTTGTATGAATAATTGTAGACCAGGAAAAAAAAAATAGTCATTTATACATTTCTTACTTTCTTTGCTTTATCTTGTTTCCAGTCTCGTTAGCCTCAGTGGAAGTCCACGGTTGGGATGTAATATAAATTCAAATTCTTGAAAATCTAAATTGTGTAAGACATAGTAGTAGGTATTGTGGTAAAATGTTAAGAAATTATAAAAAAATAATCTTTGCTCTCTAGTTTAGAATCTAGTTAGGAAGATAAAGCATAAATATGCAAAAACCTAATTTATAACAAAAGACTTCAGTTACAGCTCAACAAATGAATGAGATATTGCAAAATGGCGTGTGATGGATTGCCTCGTGACAGCAGAAGGTCTAGAGAGGTTGTCTTCAGTTGGTGTTGGGATGGGGCTGTGAAGATGGGGGTGGTAATACAGGAGAATAAGCCGAGAAACTTCTTCAAATTCTTCACCGCCAGTGTTCTACCTCCTCAACCTGACTGAGAAGCACTGGCTAAAAGAAAAGTGCATCAGTTTTTTTCTTTTCTTTTCTTTTTTTTTTTTTTTTTTTAGCAAAACTGAATTTCTCCTTTTAAATTATGTCTCATATTTGCTTCATGTCTCTCAATAGCCTCCTCCTGCATCGTGAGTTTCTTCTCAATTGTCTAAACCCCAAAGAGCACAAGTTTCAAAATCACTTTCACTTATAGTCAGCAGTAGAATATCAATCTACTTGCTTTCTTATAATGGTATTTTTTTTCTTCATGATTATTTTATATTTACTATTCATGCTGAAAATATTCCTATGCTTCCAAACTTGATTTAATTGTCTCTGGGGTATAATTGTGGCATTAATATTTTTGCAAGTTCCTCAGTTATTTTCAGATACAGCAAGAATTGAGAACCATCGTACTAAAGATGCTTTAAAAAAGTTGACCGACTGCAATTGATTGTTTACATACCTCTTATCCTATCCTCACAATTAGATTATAAGCTTGTCAAGGGAGAGATCCAGGTCCTTTTCATCTTTGGGATTAATGCAGGTCTACAAGCCATTAACCACAATTCCAAAACCTCAAAGCCCCGAAAATGGAAAATTGTCCCTTAACTCATTTGAAACAAAACCTGACCTCAACTAGGATAAGGTTATTTATAGCCTTTGTTTATTCTACTTAGTATGGATGCTTGTTTTACTGCAGAATGTTAATGTGTTTGATTCTGGGGTGCTGCCCCAGACTCTTTGAGGGTGTTACATATTTTAATACACACACACTGAGTATAAAAAAAAATCTGAATTCTGAAACATATCTGACCCTAGGGTTTCAGAGAAGATATCGTAGAGCAGTATTTATTGGTTGAGATTTAAGAAAACTGAGGTCTTGGGGGATAAGGTAGAATTTAGAATTTAGGTTAGTCCTTCTCAAACCTGATAGAATCACCTGGGGAGACTGGGCACTAGAATTTTTTTTTTCAGTTCTCCAGATTATCCTACTGTGCAGCCGACTCTACAATTCTCAGTTGGGAGCTTGCCTACCCTTCCCCCAATCTGGGGAAAATTTTCAAATGACATATGACCCTTTGGAGGCGTGCCTCCATCCCTTCGCACTACTAATGTGAGCCAGCACATCTGCCATGAGTATGTTGAGGCCCTTAGTTGTGTTTGCATGGAAAAGATCGAGAACCACTGATTAAGATATTGGGATGGAGGAAGGCAGTTCTAGGTTGTGAAACCAGCGTGAGGAAAGTGGAAAGGCTGGAAAACACAGAAACATAAAGAGAAGAGAAAGCAGATTGGATTGACTGAGGGGTAAGGCTGGAGAGAAAGTTAGGTATCTGACATTAGAACCTTCAAGCTTATTTTATTGTCACTAGAATAATTTTGTTTGTGTATTTAGACATTTTAAACTAAAATTTTCTATATTTACTGTTTCAAATAAAAATTTTTTTTCATCTTTCTCTTTTTCAGCAGTAAACAGGCTCACAGTTTCAAAATTCCTTTAGCAATGCTTTGTTTCCATGGTGGTCTCACTAAACGTCTCTGGTACCGGGGATGGGATTTGATGAAATGTTGTGAAAACTCACAACAGAAGAGAGCAAATCACCCACTGGAGAGGGTGGTGGAGACGTCTGTGCTGTGAAATAAATCTCCTGCGTGCCAGGGAACGCAAGAAGTTATCGTGCATGAGGCTTTGCATGTCGTGCTGGCTGCTGTCCACGTTTGAGCGTTTGTGCTTCATGGGAGGAACGTCATTCCTGTGAGCTGTATTAGACACCCACCCTATTTTAATTTATAGTGCCATGTCAGAGTCATAAATTATAAGCTTTAAAAACCAGCCTCAGTAAGGACAAACGAACTGGGTCATGCAATGTGCATCATTAACATATTCAGGCTGTATATGTCTCCTAAAGGTATGTAAAAGAAAATCTAAAAAGAATTTTTTTCTCTTTGGAATCTTAACACAATGAACAAATGTCTCTAAAATGTAACAAAAGTGCTTGGCACAGAATAAGTGTTCAAAAATGTTAATTATTGTCATTGTTAATGGTATTGTTGCGTTTTTGCTGGTGGCAGAGAGGTTGGTGGCCTGCACTGTATATAAGATGACTTGCAGACTGGATAACAGGCACTTCACAAATGGGACAGCTCCCTCCCCACAGCTGTCACATTGCTTGGCTCAAGTTTGCCATGTCATTCTCATTAATCTTGAGTTGGGACCAACTACGTGATCAAGCCTGGCTTAGGGAAGGACACTTGAGTATTTCAACTTGAGCAGGTTGGGTACTAGAGAGGAAGAAACCTGGAAGAGGCAGCTTGGTATGGAGGAGTCGGAGCCTGGACTCCTGTGCGGGTTCTGCTGTAGACGAGCTGGAGGGCCACTGCGGGTTGCTTCACAGCCCTGGGCTGTCATTTCCTTGTGAGTAAAATGGAAAAGTCAAACTAGATGACTGCTGGAGTCTTAATCATCTCTAAAGCTATTTGTTTGTGAGTTTAAGGAAATCCAAGATTAGGCCTCAATGGGAGACTTGGAAGATTTCCTGCTTGAAGGTCTACACCGGGGATTGGCCAGCTGTGACCTTACCCAGCACACCCAGCCTGGCATCTTTTTTTTTTTTTTAATGATCCACAAGCTAAGGATATTTTTCTCTTTATAGTTTTAAATAATTATATTTAAAATGTTTATATAAATACATGCATAGCATCATTAATTTTGCATCTTTTTGACCACAAAGCCTAAAATATTTACTATCTGACCTCCCATAGAACAAGTTTGCCGACCCTGGTACTATTCACGTTCCGCCTAGGGAGTTCAAATAAAAATTTCATGGTGACTTTTCTTCTACTCTTCTTTCCAAGATGAATGGCTATCTTAAATTTTCCCCTCAGTAAAATTAATTGTTCCCTCTGTTTCCTTCTTAATTCTTTAAAAAAAAAATCTTATTTTATGGGAAGAATGACTCACTTTTGACAAATAGTTATCAAAAATTCTTAGTCTTACAATTTCTGTTTGACTCTTTAGATTGGCAATGGGCTCAGCCTTTTCTATTCCTTTTTGGCTAAGGAATGCTTTTTTTTTTTTTTTTCCTTTTTTAAAGATTTACACAGCACAGCTCTCTTTTTTGGGGGGGAGAAGCCAACACAGTCCGTTCTGTCCTGGGATTTTCTATGCTGGAGTTGGGTGACATGCTTTTTCGTCTTCTGATCGTGAAGAAGGAAGAATACGAGGTTAATGCTGTCAGTGGTCCTGTCGCCGGCGTGTGCAGCGGCCAGTCTACCGGTAAAGGAATGAAGCGGATGGAGAGAGAGAGAAGTCAGGACGAAGGAGCAACAAAGCAGGAGAAACAGTGGCCATCCTGGGCCCCTGCTTCATGCCGCTGCCCTTTCTGCTCGCGTGAGCCCCAAATTCCCCCTTGGCCCAGGTTAGCTGGAGTTGGGTTTCTCTCACTTGTCGTCAAAATTGTTCCTAAGAAGACCATCCATCTTCTCAGAATGTGAACCTCAGAACTAGAGTGTGATCTTACTCAGAAATGGAGTCTTTACAGATAGAATTAGTTCAGGATTTCAAGAAGAAATCGTCCTGGACTTAGGGTGGACCTAGTCATCCAATGACTGATTTCCTTGTATGAAAAGGAGGGACATGCATGGAGAAGAAGGCAGCTAGAAAGTGCTCAGAAACTGCCAGCCAGTGATTACTGTCATTATTCCAGTCCTTTCTCTCCAGGTACTGCTGCTCATTCCCACAGAAGAGCCTGCTGTCACCTTGAACATGACATCTATAAAATCCAACATTACCTCCCTCCCCAAACTGGCCTCTAGTGCTCCTTTCCGAGAGTGTGTATTCCCCGATCATGCATACCTGAGACCTAGAAGACGTGCTCTTCTGCTTGCTCCTATGAAGACATCAGCAAATTCTGTGCAGTGTCTTTCCCACTTGTTGCTTCCTTTAAGTGTCCACTATTAACATTCTATCAAATTAGAGTTACCAGCAGGTCACACAGGACTTAATATCTATACTCCCAGCTGTAAGTTACAGTTAAAATAGTGTGTATATGTGTGTGTGTGACTACAGGTGTACCAATCTGAATATACATAGGAAAATGTAATTACTTATGTAACATGTTCCTTGAAATCTTCATTATTTAATATAGGATTTCAATTTTATTTTGCTTCATCCTAAAACAAAGACTATTTTAATTTAAAATTCATGTGTTATATTTTATAAGGTTTCAGTACATGGGAACCACGTCATATCCAAGTAGGGGGTCTTAACAAGCAAGCTTGTGTGCACACTGGTCTCATACTTCGAGGATCACTACTAGTACCTGACAAATGAAAGCCGTCCTGACATCTGCTTCTTCAGTGATGACAGATCGTAGCATGGATTAGACGTGGCAGTCTGGAGAAAGTGTATGTGGGCTCTTTTTCTCCACGTGAATATATTTATAGTGCATATTTTCCTATTCATGTTCAGACATCTTCAGAACTTGGCAATCCCAGAGGCATTAACCCATGCACCTAAGTAATAGCCTGCATTTCTTAATTCAAGGCTCAGCAATCAGAAAAGTGTGGTTAGTGACCTGGCACCTTGGGGATTTGCCTAGCTTCCTTGGCTACATAATCTGTCTTGGACATCACTGCTGAGTGCATTTTCCTCTGGGCCACTCGCAGGGGCCACACCTCTCAGGTGCAGTCAGCTGCCTTCTGCAATGACTGTCACTCTAGAACTATAAAATAGCTAATGACATACTGCTGTCCTATATGCTACCCGAGTCAGTGTGACTTTAATTATTTCTCCTGGGATGAGTTCAAGGGCTCAGAGAGTCTCAGAAAGCTTGGAATAAGGCTGTGACTTAATTTGCAGCCAGACAGGGCGTGACGGATCCCCAGTAGGGCTTAGCAGCTGTGGCCTATCCGCATTGGAGCAGTGATGTACACAGATGTTGCTATGGTAACCTCCATAACTCAGAGGGTGTGGGAATTTAGGGATTCCCAAGGGAACACTGCATTTCCTTGCACCAGGCCGTTGTAACCTGGCATTCACAAGCTTTCAAATACAAGCTGGACCAATTAAGATCCCCAAAAAATCACGAATCCACGTGCAAGAATCACGTGAACTTATATAGAGGAGCTTGTGTGTGTGTGTGTGATGGGGATTTTTTCTAGTATTTGTGTTAATGTCTTACAAAGCAGAACATGATCCATGTACTCCGTCTTATTTATATTTCCTAGAATTATAGCAGTTTCCTTGCTACCAAATTTATCACCAGAACTCCAAAGTTTTCTTTTCTTTACACTCTGCTGTTATTCCTTTGCAATAATCTCAACTTTAGTGTCTAAATTTTAACAATAATTTAACTGGTTTGTTTAACAAGAATTATTGAATAGCTACACTATGTATAGAACTGTACTTTATGGTTGTACCTCATTTATGAACAAATGGTATGGAAGGAGAAGGATTCATTTCTATTGATGCTGTGATATCTAGTGTTTCCTTGTGTAGTTTCATCACTTAAAATCTCTACCTACCTTGAAAAATCAAAGGGTCTGATTTAGTAACGTAGATATGCAGGAGAATGTATGTCAATTTATAATGTCTGAAAATGAAGAAAATTCTTTATCTGGTTGATAATAAATTGTCCCTCAGACCTAGACATTCCATTAACAAAAAAGTCATTCATCCATTCAACACATATTTATTGAACATGTACTTTGCTCAGGGTGCTGGTCCTGGGCATACAATGATGAGTGGAACAATTAGAATTGCTGTTTTCATGAGCTTACAATCTAGTGGAGGTGCGAGACAGCAAATACATAAACTAAAATAAATATACAATTGCAACTTGAAAAACACATGCACAGTTTCAGTATGTATGTCCCACTTGAATAAAATTTATATTAAAAACTTTTATTACAAAACAACATTACATAATTTTCAAGTATACATATCAGTCTAAGTAACCATTGCATAGTTAGAGAATTAGAAAATACTGATACTTTCCAAAGACATTGGGTAGCAAATCTTGTGAGTGGTGGGAGGAATGCAGGTGGGGGTAGGGAAAATGTGAGTGGGAAGAAACTGTGAGTGTGAAAAGTGAATGGGATACATTAAAGAAAAGCATGGCACGGGCCAATATTGATAGTGTACCATGAGCTCAGGGAAAAGATTGACCCAGTTGTGTGCACCGGAGTCTGAAGGAAGACAACTGTATTTATCAAAACCCTAAGAGTCCCAGGCCCTGGAATACAGCAAAAAACTAAGAAAACACAGCTCCTGCCCTCAAAGATTTAAAGGTCTTATGAAGAGACAGATAAATGTATTTAACAAATAGGTGCCCAAATAAGAATGAGTTAAAATTCTGATAAATGCTATAGCAAAAAGACATAGGTTACAATGGAATAAGAGGGAGCAGAGAAAGTGTCAGACTATGACTCCTTCTTCAGTAGACCTGGAATAGATGAGTTTACAGGACAGAAGTGTTAGATAGGTGATTTGGCAAATGGCCTGAAAACATAAGAATAAGACTAGGAGTGTTGTTTACACAGCAGAGGAGGCTAAATGACTCTGACTACAGGATATTAAAACTTGAGATGTTGCTGGCCAAATTGGATTTCTACCCGCCTATTTCATACAATATTTGGTATCTGCCTATTGGTTTTGCCAATAGGGCAGAGATTATTTGGGGTTGGGGGTGAGCAAGGAGGGTGTGAGAGTAGAAATACCACCTTATTAAAAAGGAGATTGTCTCTCCCTTGTCTGCCTCCTGAGTCTGATAAAAATTGTTAAGGGCACAATCATTAGAAATTCTCAGTATTTATTAATTAATTCTTTGTGCAACATGAGAAATACAGGTTACTGTTCACCTAAAAGCAACTATAAGATTTAGAAGTCTCTAGGAAATAGTACACATGAGGACTGATTTAAAAGTTAAACATTTTCCTGTCCCCTTTGTGTATAACTAATGGGCTTTTGGTATAAAATATACATGATCCGTGGCCATAATCTCAAAGTGGAGTCAGACACGAAGACATGTAAGACACCAACATTCCACTTAGGAGCACAGAATTTTCTATTAAGTTTTAAAAACACAAAGCCTGTGAAAGCTGGGAAACTTCAGCCAAAGAGAACCCTTGAAAGAATTTTAGCTGCCATCTGTGGATCTATTTCAGTGGCAGCAACATTAATGGACTGAAAATCCAAAGCCATTAAAAATGTCAGGTGTAATAAAAGGTGTGACGTGTGTGAGCAATGCTTAACAGACGGCTTCTGGAGAGGTTTCATGGGTTGTTAATCTCATGTTGATAAACGGCATCCAAAACAAGTACTTAGCTCTTCTGGTTAGGAATAATCTCTATCTGGGTATGCGAGGGGGATGTGTGTTGTGTGTTGACGCTTCCTGAGGCGAATGAGTATATATTAATAGGATGGACCGGGTTCTTCCCTAGTTCCTTCATTCTGTGACTGCAGGCAAGTGAGTGAACCTCGCTGTGGACTGGTTTTGTCACACGTACAATCAGGAAGTGATGGCTGTACTGCTGTGATGGTCTGTTTGTTAACTTCAATGAGTAACCTCTTTCCCTAGTGACAGTTATACTTTGAGCTGGCTTTCTCAGGGACATCTTTTTTCAGTACCGGGGTACCTACTAAACAAAATGAGCCATCTGTGTGCAGCTTGGCGAACAGGAACCCAGGACTAAGGAAGGGAAAGTATTTGGAGATACTTGGCCTCAGCTGCAGCAGATCCTGCGGAAGAGCTCCTCCTACTCTGTGCAGAATGCACCTTCTGAGACAGCCGTGGGGTGGGCCACTTGGATCTCCCCTAATGGAAGATTCTGCATTCCAGCTGCAGAGAAGGCAGTTAGCTGACAGCCTCCAGCTGCAGGAGCCTCAGGATCCACCAAAGCTTTTGAGATGAGGCCAAGCCCTTTCTGGGCGACTCTCAGTCAATGAACAGGCAGAGTGGGGTTCATAGGGCCTGAATGCCCACTGGGTGGGCACAGACCTGTCGGATCCGCATCCCAGTCCAATTCTGCTTCCTCCTCCCTTTCCACAGCTGGCTGCTCAGCGTTGGGGCTGAAAGGCTTTTTCTGCCAGTCCTGCTTCTTTCCTTTTTGTCTTTCAAGGGCGTCCTCTCCCTCCCCCAGCTTTCCAGTGAACCTTTTGCATTTCCAAATCCGTCTCAGGGTCTGCTACCTGGAAAACCTAAACTGACCTACTGGGTTTCCTGTCCTTTCCTGCCTAACGAGTGGCTGCTGCTGCTTTACCACCTACAGCCTCAGCCTTGCTCTAGTCTCCCCTCACTCTAGTTAAGATTTAAGAGACCCAGTCATAGATTTATAGCCACTTACTGACAACACCCAATCCAGATCAAAGCCCCGCTGCCTGAAACCCTCCTCCAGAGTTTCCTAACACAAAGCCCAGATCCTATAATGAGTCCTTTCTAGCACTCTCACTGGGAAGACCCGCAGTTCCTCATGGGGTATGTTCTTCCTGGATGTGGAGATAAGAAATTTAATTTGCTCAGCTACAAGTATGTTCTTGGTGGTCTCTGGCTAGAGAACACTGATAACAATATTCTTGCAGATAATTTATCAAAGAGATTACTGCATTCTCTATGTCCATTCATTTGTTCATTCTACATACATTTTTTGAGGACCTCCTTTGTGCCAGGGACTGCTGGACATGGGAGGGTTTAAGATGGAATATGTGCTGCTGGCCAAGGAAGCTTTGCAGCAGTAGCCGTGACGGCCACCGTGCGTTGCACACGGCTCTACGCTGGGCGCTGTGCTCAGCGGCTCCGTGCTGCACACAGATGGTCTCTGGTCTCTACCGTATCCTCCAAGGTAAGGATTACTGTTTGAATTCTGCAGATGAGAAAGCTCAGGGTCAGAGAGGTTAAACAAACACAGCTGGAAAGTGGCAGAAGTAGGATTTGCACAGCTCCAAAGTCCAGGAATTCTTTCAGGGAGGTTGAACTCCCTGAAATCAGGCTGTGCACAAAACTGCCTCATTTCACTCCAAATAAGGTTGGCCATCCATGGAATGTAACAAAAATGATACCTAAAATTTATCATTTAAAAGCAAGCTTTTTTATTAAGGGGGGACTTATGTATGTTCAGAACTATGAAATCTTGTGATAAAACTTGCTGTGGTCACACATCCCCTTTCAGTTTAGTTAAGAATAATAATTTCATTACTGTTTGTTATATTAATATTAATATAATTAGGACATTAGTATATAGTTATATTAGTCAGATTTGACTTCCATAACAAAATATCAGAGTGGATGGCTTAAACACCAGGAATTTATTTTCTTACAGTTCTGGAGGCTGGAAAGTCCAAGATCAAGATCCAGTGGGTCAAAGCTCCAAGCGTGCCCATTCCCCAGACAGCTCTGACTCGGGGGGATAGGCGGTACATGGGCAATGTATGTAATCTGAACTTTTGTACCCCCATAATAAGCTGAAATAAAAAAAAAAGATCCAGTGGGGTCTGGTTTTGGGCAAGAGCTCTCTTCTTAAGTTACAGTCATTTGCCTTCTTGCTACCTGCTCCCCTGGCCTTTTCTTGGTACGTGTGCATGGACAGAGAGAGAGAGAGAGGGAGAGAGAATGCAAGCAAGCTCTCTGGTGATTCTTCTTATAAGGGTATGAATCCCATCACGGGGAACTGACCCTAATGACCTCATCTGACCCTAATAATGTCCCAAAGGCTCCGTCTCTGAACCTCATCACATTGGGAAAGAGGGCTTCAACATGTGAATTTGGGGGGCGGAGAGTTTACAAACATTTAGTCCATAACACACAGTCTCATCTCTGATGAAACACCTGACATTTTAGACTGTTTCACACACGGCACACAGAGTTCACAGGAGCGTGAGGAAATAGCCTGCAGAAGAGAATGCACTCTGAACTTTCTTGTTTCTTCTTCCTAAATGCAATGCAGTTGCAAGCTCTACAGACTCTGGAGTTGTGCTGTGTTTAGTGTGAGCCTTTCCTGAATATTTCATAAGCAGTCCCACCGCCGTGGAAAGTGATGAGGCCACTGGGGAAAAGGTGGTGACACCACCGTCTAAGCCAATTCCGGTTTTATCAATGGACTGGAGCAGGTTCCCGCAGCTCAACAGAAGGCAAAGGGAGAAGAAAAGACAGAGCACAGGGCCTCTCAAATGCCTGCAACAGATAATAGGATATTCTAACCAAATCACACTCCTTTTAAACCCTGTAACTCCTCGTTATAAAATTCTCAAATCAAACATGTTAGATTTTCCTTCTCTTTAATTTTAAAATTAAATATCAAGTGCACATAAAATAATATTTGTAACATATATACAAATCAAAGAATAATTAATACGATGAATACCTTGCACCTGGCCCCAGCTTGCAAAATGGAATATTCACAGAATTTTGATGCCTCCTGCGTGCCCTTTCCAAGCCAATCCCACCGCTCTTCTCTCCCCGAAGGTAACCACTAACCAGAATTTTGTTTCTTTTCTTTTTTCTTTTTTTTTTTTTTAAATCCCTTTGCTTTCTTTGGCCCTAACAATCAGAAGTCCAAGAGCAAGAATAAAAATGGAGGCCCATATATCATGGTGTAAATATTGTAAAAATAATTAAGCTAAAAAATGTTAAATAAAATATGTTCTATCTTCCTATCTTAATAAATATACATACATAACAACAAAATAAATTTGTGTCAGGCTATGCTCTGTGAAAAGCTGCCTGATGTGTTTCCCTTACTCCAGATGTGCACTGCACAGAGGGAAATGCTGGACTAGAGTTTTCCTGGGTCCAGAAGGTCCCTGGATGACCAAACCAGCCTCAGCAAAGAGAAGCTGAGGATATGGTCAAATTTTCTAGGTAACTAGGTGAGATATAGATGTACCCGCCCCCCAAATCAAGAAAAGTTCAGAGAGACCACCCTAGAGATAAAAGGTTTCTTCTAAACAATAAGGGATGTGTCCACCAGAGGAAAAGCCAGAGTTAATGATCTGCCAGGCTCTGAAAGTTCTAGGCTAGCTTATGACAGGGCAAGGTAAGTAAGAACTTCACTGTTTCCCTTCCATTATCCTTTATCTAACCCCCCACACTCCTGTCTCCAGCCCCAGAGGCATCAGAAACACCACCTGGCTGTGGAGGGAGGATGTGAGGGGAAGGGACAAGCGGCCAACCACACTCCTCTTCCCCAGCTTCAACCTTGCTCCTGGCAGCTGGACCCGGCTAGAGGAAAAGGGAGAAGTTTCACCTTTAAACGACGATCCGATGTCCTGATTTCGAACTGAAACTTTACTCTGAGACTTTAAGTAAATAATCAGATTTTAAGTTATTTAAGGCATTTAAAAGAATTATGAAAAGAATATTTTGAATTTTTTTCCAGGAACAAGAAGAACAAAACAAACAAAAAAAACAAGGACTATGAGAGACAAAAAATAAAGTTGTTTTGTAATTGCATCCCATGAGGTGTTCCTGGGTTATATTTGGTTAGTGTCACTGTAGAAGCTGTGTGCCTCGGGTGTAATTTGAGAAACCTTTTCACCGTTAATGTTATCCTTTTTATTTGATTGCTCAGGCTGACAATCTGAAACTCAGGGGATCCAGGTTTTGTCGAGCCTGAAGTCTCTGGCCTCTTCTGTACCTGTCTATGCCTTTCTTCACGGGCTAAGTGTACCATTTTACTATTCCATCTTTATGTGGCTCTCTGATCCTCTTAAACTGGGAGTGTTTTGGGCAGGCTTTGGGTGCAGCACATAGTAAGTGCTTGGTGTGTGCACAGAAGTGATCGCCTACAGGAGCAAGATTGCCAGGGAGATACATGAATCCAGGGTAGAGTTAAGGAGGGGGTCCTGGGCCACTCATTCTGATTTAAATGTCCAGGGTATGGGTAAGATTGTCTGGGCTCAAATCAGGGCTTGAGTTAACAGGTAAAAGGTATTGTGTGGCTGGCATGTAGTAAGAATTCAATAGATCTCAGCTACTCTTATTATTCTTGTTATTATTACTGTCATTCTTCAATTTACTCTTCTGTCCCTGAATTATACTGTACGTTCTGAGAGCAGAGACTGGTCTTATTTTATATGATAGCCCTGAGCCTTGCAATGTACCTCACACACACTGGATGCTTTTCCCTGACCACTGAATAAATGAATTGAATGTATCTTGGTGTGAAGGGAAGAGCGGGAGAGACCTCTCCTGCTGTCTCTATGCTGCAGATGTGTTTTATGCTGAAAGAGTGGGGTTAGGGAAGCAGAGCTGTGCCCAGGTATGTGACAACATGTCTCACAAGATAAACTGAGGGTACAAGAGGACCACATTTGGGAGAAATCTTCAGCAGTAGTACTGCAGGCTTTTCTTATTCCTTGTCTCTTGGCATACAATTTGAAGTTCCACTGACCTTCACACAGAATTCTGGTAATGAATTCAACTCATCTTTGAACAGAAGGTGATAAAAGTAATACTGCACATCAAGAGAGCAGAGGAATTAATGAAGTAATTAACCTTAGTCAGCATGTTATGTGACCCTGGCCCAAGGAACTGATAACAAAACAAGGAAAAATGCTTGATCCAAGAATAGAGTATACGATCAGGGAGAAAAGGGGAGGATATCTGAAAGCCATGCTAAAAGGGCAGTGACAGAAAAAAAGCCTTATGGAACTAGTTATCAGAGTCTGTCCCCATAGAAAGGAACGGGCTGAAATTTGGGCTAAAGACAATCAGGGCATTGCAATGGTAGTTCTGGTGCAGGAAAAAAAAAAAAAAGCTGCAATTCTTTTTTTTTTTTTTTTCCTGTTTTTCCCTTCCCTTCCCTTCCCTTCCTTTCCCTTCTCTTTCCTCCCTTCTCTTCTCTCCCTCCCTTCCTGACCTGTTTCGGCTTCAGCATGTTATTTAGCATCCACTGTTGGCAGCTCCCTGGAATCATCCTTTTATATGTGATCACCCCTCCCCTGGCTTCCCCATTTTTGTTGGCAGGAAATCAAGAGAGACTCTCTGGCTTTAATGTAATTTAGGAAAATCCAGAGATTCAGGTGGTCCAGATATGACCCTCCCTTGAATTCCATGCCTCTGTCAACAGGTATGAAGATGGTAGCCCCAGGCTCTGTGAGCTCCCAGCCAGAACCCCGACCTTTCTCCATATTCTGTCCTTTCTGCCTCATCTCTGTGGTGTTCCTTGAGAACGTCAGCCCTGGTCTTAAGTTTATTTGAATGACATGGGCAGAATTTTTTACCTGGAGGAGCTTGAACTTTTTAACTGTCCTGTTATTAGGCAGGATTGGAATCAGCATACCCGATGGACATCTTTCATTCATCCCTACGAATTGTTCAGCAATACAGACGGAGTGTCTACAAGTCCTAAGACCCATTTGGCACTGTGCACAATGTTAGGTGTATGAGTTGGTACCCATGGTCTGGTTAAGGAAGAAAGGCATGGAAACAAATGAAATCAATGCAGTGACTTTACTGCTGAGCTAGAAGTTTCTTCAGTATATACCAGGGGCACAGAGGAGGCAGGAATACCTTCTAACAGGATTTGGAAGCTCAAGAAAAGGTGACATCCTGAGAAGTGGGAGGTGTTTATCAGGTAGATAAGAGAGCACAGGCATTCAGGTCAGGCAGTGGGAGATGTTTGGCTCCACGGCCAGGAAGCTGCAAGTAGCTCAGATAGTTCGGTGTGCATGAGAGTGGGCCGTGTGTGGGCAGGGTCAGAGATCCAGGCTGAGGGAGGGCCAGGGGCTGGATCATTACAGGCTTTATATACCTGGCTAAGGAGTCTCAACCTACTGGCAGTGGGGAGGTAGTGAAGGGCACTCATCAGACTGGCAACATGTTTATTCACTTATCCATCCACTGCTTTATTAATAAACATGTATTAAACATGTGACATGCCAGGCATTCTTCTAGGCATTGGGAACATCTCAATAAACAGATAAAAACTGTGTTCCTATGGAGTTTACTTTCTACTGAGGGAGACAATACATATTATCAATAAGTAAATTATAAAGTATGTGAAAAGGCCATACATGCTATGGAAAAATATGGAGCAGGTCAGGGTGGAATGAGCGGTCCTGGGGTGAAGGAAGAGTTGCAGCTGTAAATCAGGTGGTCACAGATTGGAAGGAGAGAAAGAAGTAATGATGCAGATTGTAGGGAGGGAGGGAGGGAGAGAGCATGCAGGGGAATGACATAATCTAAATTAAAGGTCAAGGGCATCACTAGGCCACTGAGTTAAGAGACCAGTTAGGAGATGATGTTGGTTTGGACCAGAATGGTAGCAGCAGAAGAGGTGGGAAAATAGTGGATTCTGGATATATCTAGATTTTTACTGCAGAATGATCAGCCTTGGAGAAGCATAGAAGATAAAATTTTATATGGGGTTAACATTTATCGAGTGCTTACTGTGTGCCAGGTACTAGTCTAAATGCTTTCTGTGCATGCACTCATTTATTTCTCATAACAATCCAATAAAGATGGTGCCATTATTATTTCCCACTTTACATGCGAAGGAACTTAAGCAGAGAAGTAATATTGGAGTCAGGAAAATCAGTTAGAAGAGTATTCCAGGCACAGGATGATAAGGGGCTGAGTTAATGCAACAGCATTGGAAATGGCATTGGAAATGAAGCGGGAAATCAGGCTATGAAGGGGTGGGAGTGAGGAGATAATATTTTCCATCTTTAGTTATTTCCTTCTTTCTGAGCAGGGCATTTTATAAGTGCCTGTTAAGATGGTGCAGACAGCTTGAAGCTCTTCCCTGGACAGGAATACTTTTGGAAACATTTTCTCTGTAAAGCATGAGAGACATTTACTGTTGGCAGAGCTATCATTTTGATTCACGGGGAAAAGTATTTTAGCCGTTAATAAAGGAGTTAGTTGAAAATAACTGCATTGTAAATATATCCTTAAACTGAGAAAGATGTTGGAAGTATGAAAACCGGGAGGGTTGAGGGAAGGTTTTTATAATAAATGTTTTAATTTCTTTACCGTACTATTTCCTGCTAAGTAATTTTTTAAAGAAGGGCATAATTTCTTTCTTGCCCCTGCGATGATAAGCAATGACAATTTGCAAATCTGGATTTAGGTGAACGGTTTTATTAATGAAACCACTTTAATGTCAGCATTAAAGTGGCAGAAGATTATAGTGTGCTAGATTATGTGTTGGATTCAGTTGTAAAAGACCTTGATTCTGGTTTTAATGCTGAGACTTAGGTTCTAAAACTTATTTGTACCTCATTTATAAGACAAAGGCCAGAGACAGCAATAGAAATGGATGCTCCCGAGGCTTATTGAGGCCAAAGAAGATGTGAAATGAATGAAAGGTACATAATGAAAAACTAAAATCTCAAATTATGAATATGAGGAGAAAGAGAATTAAGATTATTTAGTAACTGGAGGGGATTTTCTGTTGAATTTATCATTTTAACAGTTTGCCCAAAGAAAGGGATCTAGCAGTTAGAAGTCATTAAGATTTATAAATGTCATTTGTCATCACAGCTGGGAGTCTCTCTCTAACAGCTTTTCAGTGTAGACTACATTTAAAATCTCACCCTTCATCTTCTCAGGGCATTGACTGAAGTTAGAAAAAATCCTTTAGGTTTCCTTGTTCATGGGAATATTTACTCTGCTTAAATGAAATCTTATGTTCATATCATCGTGTCAAATCTCCATTTTGTGCCCTCAGCCACGCATTTAAAAATATATTTTAGATAGCTTAAAGATGTTGATTTGGGCTGTATCAAAATTTAACATTATGTAACTTGATAATTGACATTAGCTTATACTTGATAGATATGTAGACATTATTAAATTGTGTCATTTATGAGACCAATAGACCATGATTTGTAATAAATACACTTTAGTATTTATTTTTTATTTCTATGGGAGCAGGTAAGTATATGAATATTATGAACCACAAACCAAAAGTTCTAGGTTTTGTTTTTTTTTTTTTTGAGACAGAGTCTCACTCTGTCACCCGAGGTAGAGTGCAGTGGTGTCATCATAGCTCACTGCAGCCTCAAACTCCTGGGTTCAAGTGATCCTCCTGCCTCAGCCTCCTGAGCAGCTGGGACTACAGGTGCCACCACCACACCCGGCTCATTTTTCGGTGGAGATGGGGTCTCAGAGTCTCACTCTTGCTCAGGTTGGTCCTGAACTCCCAATGTCAAGCCATCCTCCCACCTCGGCCTACCAGAGTGCTAGGATTACAGGCGTGAGTCACCACACCTGGCCCCAAAGTTCTAGTTTTAAACTAAGTGGCAATTGGAAAATAGTCTAGAATATAGAGAATTCTCAGCCATTTGTAGGTTAATTAGGTTTTAAAATTATTCTTTAAAGGTCTGGTTTCATGGCAGATTTAAGCAGAAATGGTTTCTTAGGGACCATTTTGTCACTTTAAAACTACATTGAAGGAAGAAATCTTAACATGTGTTAGCATTTTAGGGCTGAAAAAGTTGGTTTGAGGGTATCTGGTCTTGGAATCTCCTAATCTCCAGGTTAGGAGGGAGAGGAAATTATTTGAATTTCCTCTACAACACACAGCATGTGCACTTCCAGTGCCAGAGAACTTATTATTTCCCAAGGGTATCTATTCTCTCATTAAAATTTTAGACAGATCTTTTTTATATTGAATCCAAACTCATCTGCCTCTAACGGTTAAGTCCGTGTTGCGACCACTGGGACCGAGAAGTATGAATATAATTAATTTTCCATCTGACTATTTTTCAAATATTTGAAGACATCTATCATGCAAGCCACTTCCCCTCCCGCCTGGCCCCTGTCCACTCTGCTTAAGGCTGAGCAGCCCAGGAAGAGCTGTTACGTATGAAAGAGAAGCAAGAACCCTCCCCAGTCTGGTTAAGTTTAGCAACCTATCATTTGTAAAATATATGTTCTTCCCTTTTGGGATCACTAAAAACGTATCTCTTTGTCTTTAGTTTTTTTGAACTGATTTCACATAGATTACTAAGAGCTTCCCTTTGGCTCTCCTCACCCCCTCACTGTCCAGTGCGTCTTGGAAAGTAATTCATATGAATCAAAATATTCGAATTCATCAAAGGAGCTGGGAACCCTCTTAAAATCTCTGCACTCATCCTGGGTTTTCATACCTCTTCAGGTGCTTTTTCTGCCCGTTTTGTGGTTCTTGATGGAAAAAAAGAAATCACAATATGCCTGAAATTTTTGAAAATGTGTGTGTATATGTGTATGTGATTCATGTATGTAGCAACGTTGGCACCAAGCAGTAGGCCAAGCCCCTTTTGATATTTTTGTGATGAACATAATTAGGGCAACTTTTCTGTGGTCCCAAATCATTTGCTCACACCTCAGCCCCTTCAATGCTATCTTTGCAGGTCTGGGACAGCCGAGCTCATTTGCACTTGAATGTGTGACTTCCTCTCCAGCTTTTCTGTAATTCCTAACTGAAATTATCAATTGTTACATAATTGGAATCATGTTTTTGAGTGTTTTTAATTCTCTTGAAACAGTCACCCATTTTTTAGCTTCATGAGCTCTGTTAGTGTAACATGCCTGTTTTCCTCTGATAGAAAAGTCTGTCTGTCGGTTGAGGCTGTGGAGTGAACTCCAGTCTTCCCCTACGTGGCCATCACTAATTCTAGGGTTGCATAGTTATTTTTCTCCTATGTTTTATCTTGCCTTAACTTTACAATCAATTCCTCCTGTGAGTTAAAGTTACATTCAAAGTGGTAATTCCCCCATCTTTTTCTCTATATTTTGAAGAGAGAATGATTTTTCAAGAAGGCAAGTGAAGAACTCATTAGACATACTGATTTCCCAAATGAGACTTCCAGCAGGTGGTTAGAGGACTGACCTCACCCCCCACTATTATGGGAGCTCCTCAAAGTAGTCAGAGTCAATGATTTATTACTAGGTCATGGATTTGAAGAGCGTGCTCAGCATCCAGAACTTGGGCATATACAGTAGATATAGCATAGCTCTGCCACGTATTAGCCATGTGATCTTGGGCAAGTTATTCAATTTCTGTGTTTTAGTTTCCTCAACTGTGAAATGAGAATAACAATAGAAGCTATTTAATAATTCACAATATACTTGGTGAGGATTTAAAAAATTAAAGCGCTTAGAACAGTGCCTGGTACGCAGTAAGCATCAGTAAGTGTTCGTTGCTGTTGTTATTCTAGCAGAGGAATGAGGCGCTCATGTACCCTTCACTGAAGAAATTCTTCCTCTACTTGTGGAGGTGACCTACGCAATAGTCAGGGTGGGCAGGAGCATTTACTTTGTCCAGAATGTGTGTGTCTACAGTCTGGTGAAGCATGCTACAGGCAGAGGACCCTCATGTATGATGTGTTCATTTGGGTAATACCAGCACTCCCTAACATGATGTTTGGTACAAGGTAGATATTCAGTATATATTTGATGAGCTGGAATATGGTGGCAGGAGCAGGGAGAAAATCTTTTTTTATTCAAACAATTTTGCCATTATATGGGTTAGAAAAGTATTCTCTACCTGGCCAACAATTTTGCAACATATTCCTACAATAACGTCACTTCTATTTCTATGTCTCCACCCACAACCCCATTTTTATTTGTCTTAAGGCTCACACTTTCCACAATGCTTTACAAGGTCTGCTTTCAGGACCTGAGGGTCTCACAGAGGTGTAGATCTCTACCTCTTCCTCTAGCAAGTCTGCTTCTTTCTAATATCCTGTTCCAGTGATTGCTACAACTGCACCAAATCTTGGGGTAACTTTGAGGCTGTCTTGAATATTATCATAGTAGTTAATATTGACTACTTACTATGTGTCAGGCACCACTCTGCAAGCCCTTAAATCTCCCATTTAAACTTTCAAAGAACCCTATAAGTAAGTTCTGCTATAATTTTCAATTTAGAGATGTGAAGTCTGAGTTTGGAAAAGTTCAATAACTTGCCCATGGTTACATAGCTGGTAAGGACCAGTGATTTGAACGTTATGTCTTTACTTAAGATTTAAATTTCAACACTACTTATGCTGTCCCCCCTTACTTAACTTTTTAACTTGCTTTTATTACTTATGACATTAGCAGATATAAGACATTATTGTTTAAAAACTCCTCCCAATTATTTTTTTCTTTTGGGACTTATTATAATTCTCATGGATCAATTGTTGGCCATTACATTAATCTCTAGGGAGTGCTCTATACATCCCTCCTTAATCGCAAAGGAGGAATGTTGCCATGAGTCAAAGACATAATGGCATCTTCAGAGATCCACAATTGGGCCGCTCCAAGAGGCGAAGCTTTTAGATGGAGGAACAAAGAGGCCAATGGGCTTTTCTTCCTAGTACTGTGCACTTGTGTGGAGAAGGCTCTGAGGTGTCATAGGACCAGGGTATGGCACAGAGTAAAGGAGGCAGACAGGCCAGGCCAGCTTTGCTCTATGTCTAGCGGAAATGGCTCTCTTGTCCTTGGACTTTGCATCCTCTTGAAATCTGTCTGATAAAATCCAGAGGACAGGATCAGGATGTGGCCCAGGGGGAAGGCACCAGAAGAAGGTATGGCATCCTTTAGTGTCACTCTGCTCAGCTCATTGTAGGTTCTCCAAGAACATTTACCAAACAGAGTAATCAAATGATAAACTAATTGTTCTAACAATTTAGTTGACCAGGAATTTGTTGACATTAGTGTTCTTTCTTTTGTTTCTACATTTAAATGTTTAAAGTATGTTTCTTTTTCTTGAGAACTAATCTAGAAGCTGGGAGGTATAATAAACTTGTTAATTTTTGTTATAGGCTTTTGGTCCTTAATGGAGGAAGAATTAGTAATTATGATTCTTCCTGGTAGGTTCTCTGGATTTTAGTTATATGGATTTAGAACATCCCAAGTTCAGACTCATGCAGTTTTGCAGAGTCCTAGCCTTTTTTGCTGCAGTCTGTAAAGTTGGTCCAAGATTTCTAAGGGAGTTAAATCCTTTTCTATTGTGGTCACAGTGGTCGATGCCATACCACCATCGAAGACCTCCTGCATTCAGGCTCAGGTGAGGAGGAAAGTGAATCGAGGGCCTGGAGGATTCCATTGTCAGAATCCACGTCAGCACCATCCAGAATGCATACCAGTCAGTGCATGTGTGCAATTACCTGTATTACGTCCCCTGTGATTTTATTTCACCTCCAGCTTGATAGCCCAAAAGAGAGGCCTGGTCTTATGTTAGAAAACTCTAGAATTATAAATTACAGGATCTGAGAGTGACTCCTAGTTATACCGTGTCCTACCTATGTGTCCTCGAGCAAGTGATTTAACTTACTGTAGCCTAAATTTTTCATCTTTAAGATGAAGGCAAATAACACTGTCCAGAGTTATGATGAAAATTAAATGAGAAAATGTAGAAATAGATTCTTTGCATATTATTTCCATAGAGGGGCTTTGTAACATTAGCTAGTAGAAGATACAAGCACCATCGCAGTGCTTATTTTAATAAGATTTGTACTTGTGTAACTATGAGGCAGAGAAGAAGGGCAGGTTCTGCTCTCCTGGGGTTCAGTTCTAGCCTAAGTCCTCAGCCCAGATTTTTAGTTCCAATAAAATTTTATCTCTCTTTTGGCTAGAGTGCAGGGACAGGAAGAAAGGTTACACTGAAAGCCAAAGTAGACCATAAACAAAATGGAAGGTAAGCAAGAATTGTCTCGGGCTCCCATCCTTACCCTTCTGCTGTGGTCCTTCCCTCCTCCTACTCAGCGTGCTTATCGGTGGCAAAGCTGTGAGCCTGGCATCGCAGCCAGCAGTTTTTAACGACGCTTTCTGCAGCAATCAGAAATTACCTGTCATATCTCGCTAAGTAACTGCCTGCCTCTTGTACTAAATTAGTTCCTCTTCTAATTAAAGAGAGCTAATGTCTTAATGAGTTAGCTCTCTCAGAAAACAACTTTACATTTTTTATGAGCAGCTCTAGGAACTTTACTCAGGGGAGAAAAGAATTATAATGAGTGCGACTTTTAGCAAACCAGAGAAGGTTATTTGAGCATATATTTTGTGACATGACTTGAGTTGCCCCTGAAATCACGTAGCGGAGACACCAGCCTGCTCTGCCTAAAGAGTGCTGGTCCAGACAAGGGAATATCAAGGAGTTTATAATTTAGAGCCATGACTGTCGTATTTTATCTAATATAAAATTCTATTGATTATAAGATGCAACATTATTTTATGGAAATTAAGAACATAGTTTCTTTAATTAAAAATGAAACTGCCACCAATACTTTCTTATTACGTAGAATTTTAATTTTATCCTTATCGAAAGAAATGTTTTAGAATTATTTAGACATAGGTTTTTATTATATATTTGTTTTAACTATGCATAAAAGGAGTAAACAAGCAAATAAATTGGTTGATAGCTTCTAAAAATTTTTAATTCCAAGTCCTACTTGTCCTAACCATTTTCAACTTTGAATCATTGCTATTTTTGTTTTTCCACACGATATTTTTATTTATACCTTTAAAAGTGTTGGTGATATAGCATTACTTAAAAGGATGTTCTGCTTTGGTTTACAGGATTTCCTTCTAAGCCTTTGAGACTATGCACAAGCAATAACAGCTTCATTGTAACTGCTGCCTGACAACGATGGAGATATGTTAAAGTATCAACAAGTGTGTATCTGAGAATTGATAAATTCTAAATTGGTTATGATTGTTAGGGCTATTACATTTTCAATATGTATTTTTTTAATGCATAAAGCTAAAATGAGAAATAATCATAATGCTTCATGGTTGTATATAACTTTACAGCTTCCAAAGCATTTTCCTACACATTTTCTGATTGAAATTTCAGCTTAAAACCAACATTGGCAGGAGTATCATTTTCTCTGGTGGTAGATGACGTTTCAAAAACCAGTAAGTCAATATTATTGTCCTGCAAATAATTTTCATTTTTTTGATGGAACTTGATTTTGTCTAATGTATACTACTTCATACTAATGTAATGTGGTGCCTGGATGGGATACTGGAACAGAGAAAGAACATTTGACAAAAATCAAGGACATTTAAATACAATATGGACTTTAGTTAACAGCAACACACTAATGTTGGTTCCTTAATTGTGACACATGTGCCAATTAAATAAGGTGATAAGGGTGGGGTCCTAATCTGATAGCATTGGTGGTCTTATAAGAAGAGAAAGATCTCTTTCTGAAGGGAAGATCTCTCTCTCTCCACATGCACACACTAAAAGAAAGGCCGTGTGATGACACAGTAAGAAGGTAGTTGTCTGCAAGCCAGGAATAGAGACCTCACCAGGAACTGAATCACCTTGACCTTGGATTTACCAGCCTCCAAAACTGTGAGAAAATAAATTTTTGTTGTTTAAGCCTTCCGGTCTATGGTACTTTGTTATGCAGCCTGAGAACACTAGGACACTCCATTTATTGAACTTCGATGCCTTTAGATCTGGGTTCTAGGAGTTACTCTGACACTTGGAACAGTCACTTGACGCTGTAGACCTCTATTTCTTTTGGTTAAAATTGTATAACAATACTGCCTGTCTATCTCAGCAGCTATTTTAGCATCGAATGGTTAATATATTGGAGAGTACTGTACAAATGTAGATGATAAAATATTATTAAATTAAATGAAAACTGCTTTTTCTTATCTCCCTCAAACCTAAACATAGCCAATTTAGAGAGTGATGCTGGCTTCATTTTATATGGTTTTGACTTGTTTGGACTGGTACCTTATACTTCTTGAATTTCAAAAATTACTATTTATGTGGACCGTTAGTAGGTAGTAATGCTGATGACAAAATTATTAAAGGCCATTTATAGTCATTAATAGGGACAATAATAAGAACTTTCAATATACCTGGAGGAAAGAAAGTAATAATACTAGAACAATCTACAAGCATAATATCGTATTTTATGCTCCCATTTCTGAACATTTTACATCTGTTTTAGCATTTTAAAAATACTGTATTTACAGACACATGTCAGGCATATATCACAGGGCTAACGAAACATTTCAGAAAAAAATTATGAGAAAAGTGAAAGCAATTTAAAAGTATCATTAAAGGAAAACATGTGATTATCTCTGGAAAAAGCTTAAATTCCAAGGATTGTTAGACTAAAGACATAACTGAATTGTTTGGGGGAATCATGAAGGCCATTACACTATGTTGAAGTTAAGGACAAGTATTGATGTTGTCACTTAAAACAAAAGAAGGGTGAGGAATGAGCAAGATACAAAGGTAAACATCACCTTCCTTACTGCCCCTTTTAAAATATCATTCTGCTCCCAGGAAAGCTCTTTGTAAGGAACTATTTCAGGTTCAAGCCTCTACTCCTCTCCCATTTTGCTGCTTCCTACTTCTTACCCTCTCCTTTCACTATTTCTCTTTCATGTGCCATTGGAGTCAGAAGGGAGAACAACCATGTACAGCTTTGAGGATTTGTATTCTACTTATTTGTAAGCTCATTGAACATCAATTTCTTGGGCTTAAAAGACGAATTTATTTCTTTGGGCTTTGAAAAACTAGATTACTCATTTATTTAGGCCTTCAAAACACAGTTCTTTCTGTTTACTGTGCAATAAGTTATCGTATGCTGGGTTATGTACCATTTTGGTCTCTAAAGATTTGCAGGAGGCAGGAGGAATAAAAAGTTTGGAGAAGGAGGTCAGAGTGGTGGAAGCGGGTATGCAGGGGCAAACATAGTCCCAAATCCACGGGATTTTAGCTCATGTTACTTTCCCAGCAGAGCCTTGCTCTGTCCTATTTCCTTCCCTCCATCTCAGCTCTCAGTAAGGAAGCCAGTTCTGGTTCCTACTGGTTCTTCCTATGTGCCCTGTAAAATTTAATAATAATGGAACTACTATAATTTATTGAATGATTTCTAATGTATTAGATTTTTTCCTTGGAGATATATATTATTGTCAATCATAAAATCTGTGCAAGTCATGACCATCATATTTTATAGATGAGGAAACTGAGGCTCAGAGAAGTAATTAATTAGTGATTCAGACATTCAGTGACACCACTCCAATTTGAACAGACTAAGCAGATGCCAAAACCAGTTGCGCATAATGGTCCAGCTCTGTTGTCTCACCCAGAGGAGTGACTGTACTGATGGGAATGAGATCAAGTAGGAGAAGATGAAGCCAAGGCATCAAGTGTATTAAAGAGGAGTGTTTAGGGGCTTGCCATACTTTAGCATTAAAGTTATGCCACTTGGGTGCTTGCCTACTTAGCCTACAATGAGGGCCACCAAAAAAGCCCAGATTTTTTTTTTAATCAGAAGTTTCTTTGTGAAGTATGTACGAATATAGCCAAAGAAAAAGATCATAATGGTGAACTAAAACTAACAGTTATAATATCGTACAAATGATTATCTTTGAGATTTATGAAACTAGTCTTAATCTGCCATTTAAAAAAGATAGCCCATCAAACAGATTTAGGCACACATATGAAAAATAGATCTCCTAAAGACTGAAGAAGAAGGTATAATAAAGTAGGCAAGAAAGAGAAGAAATAACAATAACCCTCTCCTCACACAAATTTGATTATAAAACAAAATTACCTGTGTACAACTTTTGAGCAGTGATTTTCCATTGTCATTTCCTTAGAGACTAATTCAGTAGTTTCATATAGAATATTTGAAAGTTCTCTCTATATACTATACAACTAATCTTTAATAATCCACAGTGCATGAGTTTATCATTACTATAAAACATCATAATTTTTTTATCATTTTCATTCACCCACTCTTATTAAATCAAATAATATTAGTGCCCACTAGGAAATCTTCCTAGACTACTGAATGCCTTAAAGTCATAATTCTGAGAATACTTGTTGACCTAGAATGAATACATTCCATCATCACATGGGTGTCTGTGTATGTGCTATGTTCCAAAAGTAACTACAAGTTTGTTTTGTCCTGTCTAGAGGAGGAGGAGGAGGAAGAATGTCCCTGCTGGAGGCTGCTCTGTGTGGGAAGAGAAAAAGGCTGAAGCTTAAAGTCCCTTGAAAGGAATCTACTAAAGCCTCATACCAGATTTGGGAGAACTGGTTATACCTGCCTAAACCTGGCACAGGAGAGACACCACTCCATTTCTGGGGATACTACTTCTACTCTGTGACTCTGGTATAACTTTGATCAATTCTTCCCTTAGTAAGAGCTCAGCTTACAATCTAAATGGAGACACAACGTGAATGAGGACCCAGGAAGATCAATTCTTACCTTCTACCATTCCAACTTAATGGTTAGATTCCAAATGTACCTTCCCCCACAAGCAAGAGAGAGAGGAGAAAAAGAAGGAGAAGGAGGAGGAGGAAGAGAGGGAGGAGGGGGAGAAGGAAGAGGGAGGGAAGGAAGGAGAGAGAGAGAGGAAGGAAGGAAGGAAGGAAGGAAGGAAGGAAGGAAGGAAACGAGAGAGGGAGGGAAGGGAAAGAAGGAAGAAAGCAAAGGGAAAATCTCCTGACTTTGACAGGATTGGACCCCTGGTGCCAGAAAATTTGGAAGGCATGTTCTCAGGACTACTTATTTTATTTGTGGCAGTAAATAAAGCCCCCCGGGGAAGGGTATTAATTTACCTGGCCTATTTAGTACATTAAATTACACTATTTCGTACTCTAGTGGCCTGAAAAAGTTAATTTACCCTTTGACTGGCATGAATGATGAATACTCACACCAAGTCCTGGCACTTTACAATACTCAATAGAATATTTTTTTGTTTAGATGTGCTTTATTTTTTATTAGTATTTATGGAAACGGAAGACAAAATTGTAGCATTCTGTTGGGGCTAACAGGACAGCTGTTGGCTAGGCTAGGGTGTCATCTCAGAATGAGAGATGCTAAACTTAGGGCATTGGTACTGAGAGAGGGAGAGACTATCAGAAAGAAAAAAGGGAGGGTAGAAGTGTTGCGAGGGACAGAGATAATGCTAAAATCCCTTGGCTTCCCGTGCTTCTGCTCTTTTTATCTGGGGTACAGTAACTTTCTATCCATCAACCTCAGGTTTCTCTGAACTCCATGGCCGCCCTCTCTACCAATGCTTTATGAGCTGTCATGTGGGGCTAGAATGGGATTCTGAAAACGAAGAGCTGGTTTTTATTCCTCTGGATGTATCAGTTGCCTGGGGCACTAAAATAATTTGAATCGGTGTTGAAATGAAATGTCACTTATGGAAGAAAAGCGCTTAACAATTTGTTTAATTTAAACAATGGGATGGGGAGGAAGAGGCAGACACTTGAACCGCATTTCGTATGTGCCATAATGTTTCATTCGTGCAATAACTTTTCTATGCTACAGAAATACAACTTCTGATTGAAGGGACATAATTACTCATATTAATCTTATAAGAGGAACATATATTAGCACAAAAACAGCTCTACTCTTTAGTTAGTTTAGAGGCAAATATGTTAATCACATAAGGTGAAATTGGATGCTGCTTTCTTTCTTTGAAAGCCGTGGGGACGTCTTTGTGTTCCAGAAATTGCTTGGCACAGAACCTCTGGAGTCTACCTTTCCATAAAGAGGCGGTGTGATGAAGCAGAGCTAGGGCTTGGCAAGCCACAAGCAAACAACGTTCTCCTTATTTTTATAGATCCAACTAATATTCAGAGAATAGTAGAGTAAATGAATCAAATAAATGAAAATACAATGAATAAATAAGTAGGTGGATAAACGAAATTTCTAAAGTAGAGCCTAGTGAGCCCAGACCTCCAGATATTCCACAAATTATTAGAAGACAACGCACACTGAAAACTAAGGCACTAGCTTCAAGACTTTTAAAGACGACAATGACTTTTGAAATGCCTGCACGTGTCACAGAAAGGCTTGTAAATTATCAAATGCCTGAGGTTCACTACAGTGAATGGTGGCTCTGGTCTCTCTGTGACACTAACGATCCGCTGAAATAAGGGAAGCTGGAGTTTCAGAGCAAGTTCGGGGCTCTGATTCTCCGTCGGTGGGTTCCGAGGGTTTGGCCCCGCGTGCAGGCGGGGCGGGCACACCTGCACCCCTCCACGTGGACTCTCACGTCGTCCTTCCTACCTTGTTTACTCCCCAGGGGGAGGGACATGAACAGTCAGGTACGACCCAGCAGGGGGAGCGGGTGAGCCGGCCCGAGGGCAGCCCGAATCTGTCCTTGGGTGTGGGTCTGGGTGTGGGGCAATTTGGGTGGGAGCAGCACGGAGGCTGCCACCACCGAGTCCCGTGCCTCTGCCGGGCCGTGTGAGGAGCGGGATAAATAGGAGGCGCCTCCGCCCCGCGACACCCGCGGAGCCCGCGCGCCCCGGGTGTTTCCCTGCCCGGCGGCCAGGGTGCCAGCCCGAGTGGTTTCGTTTCCTCCTGGCTCTGGGACTGGTTTCCAGGCACCCGATCGGGCGCCCGGGGCCCGGGAAGGGGGCGCAGAAGGCGCAGGGACACTCGTCCGGGGCTGCCCAGCCCTGCAGAGCGGGGTGGATGGACCGGGCCGCCCCGGGCAGCGGCGCCGGCTCCCTGCCGCTGCTGCTGGCCCTTGCCCTGGGTAAGTGGCGCTCTGGGCTCGGGAGCCCAGAGGAAAGTTTGGGCTGGAGTGGCGGGGAAGGCGACCCCCGAACCGCGCCGGCGGCATCCGGACACCAGGGCGCGCTCCGCGGGCAGGTGCGGTCGGAGAACTTTGACGACCCGACCCGGAGAGCGCCCGGTTGGGGATCCGGCAACTGGGCAGCCACCTGCACCTGTCGGAGGCTGTCCCCGTGCGTGCGGGAGGCCCGAGGGCGGAAGGGAGCCCGGGCCCCGCTGCCGGTGCAGAGCGGACGGCCAGGCGGCGCCCGGCGGGTGCTGTCGCGGCCGGGGGGGCGCTGTGCCTGCGAGTGGGGAGCCCACGTGGGGGTAACAGACCCAGCAAGACACCCAGCAGGACGCAGAGGAAAGGGAACTCCTTGACTTCAGATGCTGGCAGGGAGTGAGGAGATGTGGGACAGCAATTTCTTGGTGTGCGAGACACAGGTGGGGGACGTCGCCGGAGAGACAGAGCTGGCCGTGACCTGGGAATGAACTGGCACGCCTGTGCTTTCGCTGGGGCAGTTGAGAGAAGCAGGAGGAGAGGAGACTCACTTCTGGGCCCTGAATCCCCCGTTGCTGAGAGGGAAGCCCAGGAAAAGGGAATGGCATATTTTATTGACCACACTGTGGATGAAAAACATAAATGTTTGGAATCTATTACTTCCTATTTTAAGGAGAAATTGTGGAAGGATAAACTTTACTTCAAAGGTTAAATCTTGGGTTGTCAGTTTAAGGACTGCTGGATGTGATCACCTGGTGTGAGGGCAGAGTGGATAGTGGGAGAGGTAGAAGGGTCCCTGGAACCGTCTAGAGGCTCCCAAGCCCTCCTTAGGGGTCAGTGCCCACGCAGGAGAGCTGGAACTTCAGATGCAGCTGGAAGCAAGGCTCCTTGCACCCTCCCGGCTGCAAAGTAGCAAGAAGGCTTCCAGGTGGGAAGACCCCGCACGGTGGAGGCGCACCCTCTGCATCATGGCCATTGGGGGAGGGGAGGGAGAGAAAACCAGTGATATTTTCCAGTCTTAGCCGGGGTGGGGTGTAGCGACATCTAGGCTGGGGGCATTTAATGTGGGAAGAGGAGTGTCTCCACAGGTGAAGTGTCACCATGCTATCTCTCTGACCTTCAAGCCTAGGAAGAGGGCACCACAAATGAAAAGGATGGGAATTTCTCTTATGGAGGAAAAGGAGGTGGAATCTAAAGCAAAACTTTCATTTGGCTGTGTCCTTGGAGTAAGAGAGGTGGCTAAAAAGGTACTGTAAACTGGGGGTTGGTGGTGGATCCGATTTAGGACCAAGGTTAAAGAAAACGGACTCATTTAACAAACCCCACAGAGGAAGAAGTCAGTAACAATTTAGTGGCAGAGTGATGTGATGAAGAAGAATAATAGGGCTGAGACATAGCTCTAGAAAGGGTACTGATGCTTTTGCCAGCATCCCTTGGACGTAGCTGGTATCTTCTTCCTCCACCTTGTCTGGAGTGTTCAACAGTCAAGGTGTTCATGGAGAATCTGCCATGGTCGGCAAGATGCTGGAGTATGTAGAAATGGGAGTGTGAAGAGGACTAAAAAGATTCCTAAGACCTGATTACTGCCCTAAAAAAATTTACGTTGAATTTAGGAATGCAAGACCAACAATATGAAACAACTAGAGAAAAATTTGTGAAACCAGAAAAGTAGAGCTCAAGAATGGGGGGTAGAGCAGTAGAGCAGTGGAGAGAGCATGCATGGAAGCTGTGTGGGAGTGCCTTGGGGCTTGAGTAGGATTTGAAATAGTAGAGAAGAAAGGGGGAAAAGAGACAAGGGAGAAAGCAGTTAGTGAAGGGTTGGTGAATGGAATGAGGGTACTTTACTGGAAAGACAGGCGATCAGCCTGTTAGAAAGTAGAATTTCTGAGAGGCACACAGATTACCAAGAACGAAAAAAAGCCATGTTAACATACTTGGACATGAATCAATAAACAGTTAAACATGAACCATCATGGGGCTTGAGTAAGGGAGTAATATGATGCAAACCATGTTTTAAAGTCTGGCAGTGGGGTACAGCGTGGGAAGAGGGGAGGGGGGCCTCTAGGCCAGAGGACCTGGTTGTCTCATTGGTGTAATCCAGGCACAAGTGAATTGGAGCCTAAGTTAGGGGGATGTTCCAGCAAAACTGTCATGGTAGAAATGACTATTCAAGGTAGATGAACACTCTTCCCCTTTACTATCACACAGTGCTTTATTCTTTTCTCATAAATTGTCAAAAGACAGAAATGAAAACAAAAACAAGACTCTAATTCAGTGCTCTTGTACACTCAGGGTAACCTAAATGTACAACCACCTTGCTGAAAGATTGGTTTAGGACCTTGAATCCAGTCTCTAGATTCCTTAAAACTCTAATTCTTGAAAAATACCAAAGGATATAATTTGTTGGCATCACTATTTCCGTGATGTGGTCCTATTTCTATCATACACACTTTACTTTTAAGTCCCATTCCTAATTTGAGACATGTTGTTTTATTTACTTTTTGAAAAGACTACGAGCAATATGATGCATGACACACTGGCGTGTGAGCATGTGTGTGTGTGTGTGTGAGAAAGAGAGAGAGACAGTGGAGAGTTCACTGAGAGTGAGCGTTGAGTAGACATGAGCCCTGGTTCCAGCTCTGCCATTCTGTGACTCTGAGATGTCTGTAGGTGACAACTTTCTGGCCATTGTTCCTCTCATTTGTAAAACGATGGGATTCCACTAGATGATGATACACTTTCCACTGTCAAATTCTTTTCAAACAGTACACAAAATAACATGTGACTTGAATTAGGAGTGGCTTATAGGTATTATAAATGTAGATGTTCCTTATATATATTATAAATGTAGATGGCATTTAGCAGATGGATCTACACACGGTAATTTTCATTCTAACATATGCAAATTATGTACTCCTCCCTTTGGAAAATTTTACAAAGAGAAGTGGAGTTGGAAATGGAAAAAGGAGGTATACCATAAGAAGACTAAATTTATATAATACACTTATATATGTTATTGATGTTCTTTGTATACATTGATTTGGTTTTATTTTACTAAAGCTACTTAAAGGCATTTTCATAGAGTCAGTAAAAATCATGGTCCATTTAATCCTGTTTTTCTGAAAATGAGATTTTCCAAAAAGGGTTTACATCTCTCAACTATATTCTCTTATTTGTTAACAACTCCAGTTATTAACAGGAATCTAATTCCAGTGACTGCAAGGGAACTACTGAAGAAGAGATGCTTGAATACTGTCTTTTCAGCCTTGTTATTGTGTGTGAGAAATAATCCCATTCGAATGATTCCCATCTCTGCGCATTATGAGTAATGGGATATATCTTTAAGTTGTATCTGGTTATGATTCTTTAAATGCTGGAGAAGCCAATCCATAACTTCTTTCTTGCCAAAAGAAGGGAACACCCTGCAGTGACTTCATTCTGAGCCGTATTTGCATTTGCTCGCTTTCTAAAGACATGCATGGAAACCTACGCCTGGTTCCAGTAACTCTTACATCCTGTTAGCTTCAGTGAGGGCACTTTCTGACTTCCCAACAATTTATGCTCCAAAAGCTAATGTTTATGTGGGATAATTTGAACTTATATCACAAAATATCCCATTTAAACAATGATTGGTGATTACATTCCCAGGTCAGTTCACAATGTACTTGAAAGATAGAACTAATAGTAATAAATGTATATTGAAGTTTATAAGTAAACATCAAATTAGCAGAAAATACACTTGGCTTCATCATCATGTCTTTATAGCAATGGGTTTCTCTTCACCTTCAAGGGCTTTGTAGGGTAGGAGTGAGGTAATGTCTCTAGTGCATTCTTAATCTTTCATTCATTCAACAGATATTAATTGGGTATCTGTTATGAGCAAAGATGCTATGTCATCAACGACCATGCTGGAATACTATTGCACGACAGAAGGCACCTTCCGACTCAGGCTATTCATTCCTCAGATAGGGGACAAAATGCAAGAGGCTCTATGGGGGGAGCACAGGTTTTGACTTATGCATCTAAGGTTTGCAAGTCAGATGCTATCTGATCTGGCATGCATTTAATACTATCATTCATTCACACAAATTAACAATATTCTTAAGTCACTTACTCTGTGCCAAGTGCAAAATACCTCAAATGAAGTAGTGCTTGGCATCCCCTTTTGAGTCTCTAGGAACTTTCCTTATTTATATGGAGAACTTAATACACAACCAAGTTGCGGAGTTACTAACGTTATAGTGATTTAATCATCGTACAGTGACTTGATTTCCTAGTTCTCTTATGCTGTCCTTACAGCTAAAATTACCCTCTGTATAATAATAGTGATCATTTGTTTAGTGTTTACCACAAACCAGGTGCTGTTGATCCTTGAAGGCTTTTTCAACCTGTGTTCCACAAGAGTTTTAAACAATTGATCTATATTTTAGTGACTTTTGTCTCAATTGTGCCAAGAAGGATACATAGCTAGTACTATCTTAGATGCATAGAAGAGAAGTTAAGTCATTAGATGTAATGAATGTTTTAAGATGTTTAGAATTGATTCTCTCATGGGGAACTGGGTAGAGAAAGGCTGAATCTTTTTTAACACTCGCTGCATCTCCAGGAGGTAAATGCTGTTATTAATGACCAGCTTTACAGATGTGGAGGAAACGAACACTGTGAGAGATTAAGTAGCTCCCTAAATCATAGCGTCTTGCTGGGACTCAACCGCTGGTCTGTGTGACTCCAAACATTGTGCTCTCAGCCCTACCCTGTCCTGCCTTTATGCTTCATTTACTATTCCTTGATTGTAAGTTGTGACAGACCGCAGCTGATACTGGATCCACAAAGAATCCATCGATCAGTTGGTCAGGAATGCTCTCAAGCCAAATGTAAGAGGAAAGCAATCTGATTACAACGGATATGCTTTATACTGCCAATGATAGCTAGCCTTCTCAGGCCTATTTGTATCTTAGAAAAAAAGGAGTCTTGGTAGCTCAAATGAATCTCTAATTGGTAGAATTTAAAGAAATAATGAGAGATTTTTTTAGATGGTTGGAGAGAGATGAGGTATTTAATCTTAATTCTCATCAATTAAGTAATTGCTTACTCTGATTATCAGCAAGGTCAAGTAGCCATGACATACTTCCATTCATTCTTTACATTTTTTTCTGAGGGTATGTGGTGTATTGTTTACCTGACCTGTAAACTAGAGGCATTAATTACCAAGCTGGGATGGGAAGTGTAACAATGTTCACATTAAGCCTTTTCTGTTTCAAAGTGCTGAGTCAGTTGTATAACAGGGTGAGTTACCAATATAACATTTTCCTCTTTGCAGAATTGTGGATTTATTAATTTGTTTAGCTTTATTTCCTTTTGAGGGGTTGCATAAAGAGTGTCTGGCACATATTAGGAGCTCAAAACTTGTTAGTTAAATGAATGAATGAATGCAAGTGGCTGTTGGTGAAAATGTCCAGCCATTAAAAAGACAGTAGAATCAGCAAAGAAAACATTTCTATTTCTTACTGGCAAAACACCAGCACACGGTTTAGAGATATTGTGGAAGGATATGTTTCTTCATCTTTTGTTACGAGAGACTTGCTCCTGGCAGTGCTAGACACTCTTTCACAAAAGGATTTTTCAAGTAGTGAGATCATTTCTTCTATTTCTTATGTTCTGAGGATTCAGATTGCTACATGCTTCTCGCATGTTTGGTTCAAGGGCAGATTTCTTCAGTTGGAATATAGCCTTTTAAAATAAGTGTTTAGTTGGGGATGGACTTAGAGCACTTTCAATGGTTCCTTAAAAATGCCCTTGAGGCTGGACACGGTGTCTCAGGCCTGTAATCCCAGCCCTTTAAAAAAATTTTAAAAAGGAACACATGTAAAAAATAAAGCTTCAAAACTAAAATTCATATATACTTTCTAAAAAAAGCGCCTCTACAGATTTTTCTTCACCTGCCAATTTTGATCCTAATTTTATGCAATGAAGAGCTTTATAGCACTTGCCTGACATTGATATCACATACAAAAGTCAGCCTGAACTGGCAGAGTGAAATGAAATATTTAGAAGGTAATTTTAATATTTTAGATAATCTCATTAAAATGAGGTTGTCAGATTTATTTGAATTATATAAATAATTACCTTAACTAAAAAGAAATACAACCGTCATTTTGGAAGAGTGGATGATGATGCAATGTCAAAATTCGTTTCTAAATATCAGACAAATGTGAAATAAATGATTTTAGAAACATTTTCTTAGAACAAAATAATTTTTTCAGATGTTTAAGAGCAGGTAGCCATGGATATATATTAAGTTGTTCCATAATAATTGCCTTGCAACACTGAGAAAGTTACTTAACTTCCCTTTGTCTCATTCCTTCATCCATGGAATGACAATAATAATAGTGACTGTCATCTAGAGACAGAGGATCATTTTGAGAATAAAATGAGATAATGCAGGAAAAGATTTTAGCAGAATAATTAGCAAGTAAGTGTAAATATAGTATTACTGTTCTCAACTTTGTGAGTATGAGGATAACTTTTAAATTATTTCATAGGTATTGTCTAAAAAGGAGAACTAAAATCCCAGTGTTCATTAAGCCAATTGGAGTGTTAGAGTTTGTACTTTATTTAAAGGAAGTAGTAATATTCACTACTGGAGACAATCAAAGGAAAAAAGGGCAGGGATCTGCCCCACCACGACCACACGACCATGCTTTCAAAAGTGTTTTGAACAGTTTCATTAGAATGTGAACTCCATCATGGAAAAGATTTTTTGTCTGTTTTGATCACAGTTATATCCCAGTGATGGTATATGTTAGGTCATTAAATATGAAATATCCAGTTTCAAATAAAAAATTCAGTTTACTATATTTCAAACAAAAAGCAGCATAATTAATCAAAATATGAGCCTAAACTATTGGCACAGTTTTGCCATCTTAATGGTAGCTTGTTTATGCCAGCAGCGAAGGAGGCTAGAGAGCTAGTGGCGATGAAATTGTGAAAGGCGTTTTCCGCAGCTTGTTGAGAACTGAATATTTTTCCTTGCAACAAGTGGTCCAAAGCTTGGAAGAAGTGGTCGTTAGTTCGTGCAAAGTCTGGATCTAGCACAGTGGCTGGTAAACGATAAATTTCCGGCAAATATTGGTTCAAGTATTGAGTCAATGGTGTTTTGCGAGACTAAATTACACTATACAAAGAAGAATGAGGCAAAATCATAAAGACAGAAAGTAGAATGGGGGTTTCCCGGGGCTGGGGGTAGCAGGAAATGGGGAGTTATTCTTTAATGGGTATAGAGTTTCAGTTTTGCAAGTTGAAAAGAATTCTGGAGATGAATGGTGGTGAAGGTCACAGAGCAATATGAATGTACTTAATACCACTGAACTGTATACTTAAAAATGGTTACGATAATATGTTTTATATGTATTTGACCATAATAAAAAAAATAAGAAAAAATAAGAGGACGGAAGTAGAGTATTGGTGGCACCCACATTTATGGTGTGGGAGTTGGAAAAAGAGCTGGCAGAGCTGAGCAAAAAGGGGAGGATAAGTCAGGAAGCCTAGAGTGGGGGTGGACTTTGGAAGGAAGATTTGGGAACGTCAACCGTATCAAACACTGCAGTGTGGATGTGAGGAGGCTGAGACTCACAGAGAGGCCCCTGGTGAGTGAGCTATAGGGAAATCACTGGCGCTCTTGAAAGACCAGGGGCAAGGGATTGGTGGTAACTGAAAAAGCCAAACACACACACACACACACACACACACACACACGGGACTGAGAGGATTGGAATTGGGGTGACTGATGGAAAAGAGAAAGTTTTGGTTTATGAGAGCCAGCTTCCAATATCTGAAAAGTTGTTTCAACAAAAGTTTCCTCTGAATGATTCAGAGAGCACAACTTGCATTAATGAGTTAAACTCCCGGGAAGGCAGTGATCACCTTAATTTGGGGGGAATTCTTTCCCAAGTGGAGCCTTGAACAAAATGGAATCAGCTGCCTGGAGATGCGGTGAGCTTCCCCTGCCTGGACATGCTTGTGGTCTGGGCAGCACTTGCAGGGAGTTGTGTAGGGGATTCCGGAGGTGAGGTAGGAGCTGGACCAGATGGTCTCCAAGGCTTCATCCATCTTTGTGAATTCAAGGTGATGTTATTGCACTTGGGGAATGTTTTGGAGCTTGGAAGACAGAGTTTCAAAATGACTGTCAGCAGATTTCCCTGGGAAGAATAGAAGAGGCAGGCCGGGCGCGGTGGCTCACGCCTGTAATCCTAGCACTCTGGGAGGCCGAGGTGGGCGGATCGTTTGAGCTCAGGAGTTCGAGACCAGCCTGAGCAAGAGCGAGACCCCATCTCTACTAAAAATAGAAAGAAATTATATGGACAGCTAAAAATATATATAGAAAAAATTAGCCGGGCATGGTGGCACATGCCTGTAGTCCCAGCTACTCGGGAGGCTGAGGCAGGAGGATCGCTTGAGCTCAGGAGTTTGAGGTTGCTGTGAGCTAGGCTGACGCCACGGCACTCACTCTAGCCTGGGCAACAGAGTGAGACTCTGTCTCAAAAAAAAAAAAAAAAAAAAAAAAAAAAAGAATAGAAGAGGCAGGGTACTTGGAGACCTGGCAAGCCAATAGGGAAGAATTTTGAAAAAGAAAATTACTTGAATTTCCCCTTGCCCCTCCCCTCCAAAAAAAACTGAATTCAGTGACTGTGTCTTCTTATAACCCTCATCTTGTAATATACTACCAATCCCATGCCGCACACTCAGTTTTTGCCTTAAAGCCTTTGCACACTTTGTATTTTACCATCTATTAAGATAATAACAATCCACTGGGATCTTATTGTGAAGGGGAATAACAAAGCACAACTATAATAGGTAAATGACGTTGACAGAAGTTTCAAATGTCCTTATGTCAGGAGACGCTTATTTCTAACATGGCCACCCCGTGATAGAAGACTTCAGTGGGAAAAATCCCTACTTATTTTTAGCTAAATGTCAATCACCCTGTAACGTGGGGTCAGAAAAGAGACTGTAGTGTGATTGAGATGTGCTACGAGAGTGCACGCAGAGCAACATACTTCACTTCCCGTTTGCCTTTGCAGAAGCGTAAAAAGGGTACGCACCTCGTACTTTCTTACTGATTTCTACCCAGCAGTAGTCGTCACTATTAAATATTTATTGAGTGCTTTGCTAGGCGAGTTAGATTCTTAATTGAGAATCTGTCTTTCAGGACGTGGTGAGCAGGCATTGCAAAGCTTACGTTGGCAATATGTGGTGTGACTATTTCTTAATGAGTCTTATTTTCGTAGGTCACACAAGAAAATCAATGGAATGATTTCACAGTCACACCACACACATCAAGAAGGCCCTTGTTTATTAAATACTGCTTTGTATACTTCTTCACTCCAGCCCAACACGTTACTCATCGTCTCCCAAATACACTAAACTCGTGTCTACGCTGCCTAGTTGGTCCAGTTCGACCCCCAACTTCTTTATTCTGTGAAACTTTTCCTTATGATTTCTCCAGCTTCACACATTGCCTCTTTCTGGAATCCCAGTAGAATTTATTATCTACATATCTGGCACTTAAAATATGCTACCTAATCTCCTTCCTTCCTTTCTTTCGTCTCTGAAAATAATCTTATTGATGAAGATAACAATGGACTAATGCTGAGTTGGGTTGGTTTACTCAAATTCTTTTAAAGGGCCTAAATTCCGGGGCTTTTTCAGGTTGGGTAAGCATCTTCTTTGAAACCTTATGTTCTTTTCTTTACCATTATTAAAGTTTGATGACTGTTTCCTCATGGGTCAGAGAGTGTGTTATCACCGGATCCAGAGGCCAGCCCCACAATTCCTCCTCACTTGGACTCAGATAATCCACCTTGAAAACAAATTGCCCTCTTTCCTTTACTTTTTTTTTTTTTTTTTTTTTTTGCCTCCTCTCTTTGAACTATTATTGAAATTCAGGGAGCTCAAAACTTTTTCTTGAAAGTCATGCAATGTCTAACTGTCTGGTCTGGTCTTATCATAAAGGAATAGGACTCAAAACATCAAGTTTTGACAAGTGGTGATTTCTAAGAAACTAGCTCTAGGTTATTATGGGATTCCTATTCAATTTAGTCATTCTTGTCAAATATTTAATAATGGTAATAGTAAAACAATGTTGATTTATTGGCAAAGGCATTATTGTGGTGTCGACAGTTTTCAGACATATGAGTTAGTTTACATATGACAGATTGTTAAATTACTTCCCCTTCTGTGCTTGAAAAATATAAGATTGTGAAGTACGTTTGTGAGTTTAAAAAATAGTGTCATCCATCATTCCTAGCCTTTCTTAAACCCCAAGGTATTGTTTCTACCATTTGGAATAGAGTTTCACATTGGAGGAAGAAGGAGTTCATATTTTGCTCTCCTGATTTTGAATGAACAGACACTATTTGTGAAGATCCTCTTATTTTTTTCTCTGCTCTCGTCTCTGCTTCCCCTGCTGGCCCTGAAAATCCAGAAGCCTGTCTTTCCATTCTGCAAGTCCATTCAAGAGGACTTGGAAAAATCCCTCTGTGTCCTGGAACATTGCTGCCCATGAGACGTCCCGATGCCTAAATTTCTCACTGTATTGGGACACACACACTGTGCACTTCCTAAGAGCCCTTCTATTACCTCCTTCGCCTCTTGGTCATCTCCCCACCCACCCCACGTTGCCCCAGTTTGGGACTTGAATAAAACACCATGCCAGGGGGCATGAGTTCTGGCCTCTCACTCACCAGGAGGCCAAAATGGAAGGAGTTAGCACCCGGTTGGATGAATTTGTCCAGTGGGAAATTGGTGATGAAAGTGATTGGGTCTGACACATTCTTCCTCCTTTCGTTCTTCTGTGAACTACTTCAAGACACAGGTCTTTGTTCGGAATCATTTACGTGGCCCGTGTACTACATGCCGTCTGAGCACATTTCTGTGTCTCCTTGTGGCTCACTTTGGAGCTGCACCCATTCTAAGGGAGGCAACACATTTTATTGCTTTGTCCCTGCCTTTGCTTCATTCCTTTTCTCCTCATCCTCATGACCCCAAACTTGTACTTCCCAAATAAATGGATAACCCCTTAATCTGTATATCAGGCTCTGCTTTCTAGAAGACCCAGGTTGAGACACTCTAGAATAGATTCCAGAGTATTTAATTTGAATGAAACATTTTCTCTCCTTTCAGATCTGCTTTGGAAGCAAATACATTTAGAAAGGAAAATATGTCCAAGAATTATGTTCTCTTTGGGGTAATGTTGAAACACTGTGAAGATAATGGTTGAAAGGAAGGCAAAGGAAAACAACAAAAAGGTAGAGAAGAAGTTAACAAAAGAGGAGGAGGATGCTAATGTCAAACTTCATCCACTTCACAGTTTTGTTCTCAACCCACCACAAGCCCAGGGTTAAACATCATTTCTACTCCCTAATTTTTTTCCAGCTCCAAGTTAGATGTGACCTCTTTTCGGACTTGGAAAATGCTCTTTGCAATAGCATGTGTATTCAAGATTCTGTTTTTCTTCTTGACAATGAAGATGCAATGAGAGAATTCTCCAAATGCTTACAGTTTTTATTCCTAGTGTTGATTAAAACTTTATTAACTGTATTTTTCAGGAATTAGAAATGTGATTTACAATTCACTTGGTTGTTAGATATTACTAAGATCTGACTTTATCAGCTATATTTGTATCATTGAATCAAGCAACCCACTGCTTCCGTAATCGTGACTGACATCATGGTAAGCTGAGTCACTGGCAGGGCTATGCTGAGAATACAAAGAACCACACATGTAGAAGATGTCATATGTCTATTAATCAGCTGAGGCACATTAACTTCAAATCTTTTTAAAAAACAATAGAAAGAAACAGAATATGGAGATACCAAGACAGAGTTTTGTTATCATTAACTACATAGATAAAAACAGAAGTATAATATGTATGAATATTTATCTTTTGTAATTTGTATCACATTTTATATATAGTCAAATCATGCCACAAATGTAGAAATTTTTCAATATACACTTATGAGAATGAGAATCTAGTTTTTTACCAGAGTAATAGGAATTCTTCTTTTATTCCTGGTCTCTTATAGCTACTATTTTTTGAGAGCCTACTCTGTGTAGGCATTACCTAGGTTAAAAATTCATAGTTTTTCCTCTTTCTTTATGAATGTAGCTAAATCTTCACCACAACCATGCAAGTTAAATATTATGGCCTCAGTTTACAGAAAGGACCCCAAAGCTCAGTGGTTGAGTAACTTAATCATAATCACAAATGTAGTGATTAAAAAAGTAGATCCAGGATTCAAATCCAGCTTGACTCCAAAGACTGTCCTTTTGCCATTAATCTGAACTTTCCTTTAGTATAAATGAAATTCTAGGGATTTGACTATGAAATATTTTTCCAATTTCTGCTTATATTCATAGGTTGATAAATTCTCCTTTGGTTTAAAGCTGGATTCTCTAACGGGACGTGGGGTGTGGATCAAATTATAAAATCAAGTTGATATGATATGGCAGGAAATCATTGGATTTAGTAGAAGTTTACAATGTATCTAAGAAGGCGTCCTAAATCATCAGAATAGAGATGAATGGGCATTTTGTGATAATGTTATATTTGTTTTTACAATACAAAATGCATTTGGCTCTAAAAATGGAAAATTCAGCTCAGAGATGAGGCAAATACAACGTACATGACTGTTTAAGTTGGTCACATATGATCTTGTTAAATAGTTGACCCAGCTGGGGTACGACTTACCTCAGCGTCAGCAGTGACTTTGAGACAGCGTGTCATGTCCTTGTCAGGCTGCCTCTTTTTGAATGCTTGTATTGTTCCCAATGACTTCATTCCCCAGGCTGACTGATGGGGATAGTACCCTAATACATTCTGTAATTTTTAACTTGAGAATCTGAAAGTGTATGAAAGTAAGTGGGGCTTTGACTCACTGAAGTAGTATTGGATTTCTTTTCCATTTTTCTTGCATTTTGTGAGTGGAGTTGATATTTATAAACTATCGCCGGAAAATAGGGACTCAATTTCTAATGACTTAGTAAATGCAGCTAACAAACTTTTTTTATTTTGCTTTTATGCCTCTGAAAGATTTTTCTGGTCATGCGAAGCAGAGAGGTATGGGTCATAATTGAATGGAAGAATCAAAAATCAAAAAGATTGTGAAATAGTTGAATGACATGAAATCTAACATAATAGCATTTAAAAGGAACAAGTGTCAGACGGGCTTGGTGGCTCATGCCTGTAATTCTACCACTCTGGGAGGCCGAGGTGGGTGGATCGTTGGAGCTCAGGAGTTCGAGACCAACCTGAGCGAGAGCGAGACCCCATCTCTACTAAAAAATAAAAGAAACAAGGGCAGAAATCATTTGATTAGGTGGAAGACAAAAATGAAACAAAAACAAAGAAACAAAACCTATCAATATATTGCCTTCCAGTAGTACAAGAAATTTAGGAGCTTCATTTTATGGTAAACAGAATAAAACCTCACTATTTAATGTGACGTCCAAGACGGGCTGATATGCTATAGGGCTCCAGTACTGAAAATATGGTGCCCACAGTGTGGGGGCTGGGAGGCCCACTCTATTTTGTCTTTGCCAGACCACGTGGGAATGCACTTTATTTCAACCTTGCATTTAGGGAGGATGACAAGGCTTGTGAGAGGTCTTGATGATGTCCAGTAAAATATGGTTGAAGGAACCCGAATATTTAGCCTGAAGAAGAGAAGTCCTTTCAGGGAGACTTGATAGCTGGCTTCCAATTATGAAAATCTGTCATGGAAAAGAGAGATTAGACTTATTTTAGGTGATTCCAAGGAGCAGAATTAAATAGCAAGAAGGCAAAAATCAGCTCAACATAAAGAAGCATTTTATAGAGCTTTAGAAATAGGTGCTTAATTATTTTTTTGAATAAATGAATGACCATTTTTGAAAGAATGGGTGAATGGTTTCCTTGAAATGGCATGCCTTGAAAGAGACTGAAGTTTTTGCACTAAAATTTTAAATGCAGGCTTGATGAACTCTACCAGGAAATGGTCTCCAGAGAGTTGGGAGTTGCTTGGTGGAAGATTTTAATACTTGTAGCATTCTTAGTTATTCTGAAATTGCTAGCAATGTAATTACTAAATTTAAGGATTTGCACTATTTTTTTTTAGGTTTTTTTTTTTTTTTTTTTTTGCTTTTATGTTCTGTGTGGTGCTAAATTATCCTCCAAAAGAGCAGTACTAATTTACCCATAATCAGTGGATTTGAGTTTCCATTTCTCTTTCCTGTTTCCAATACTAGGTACCATCTCCTCCTTTAAGAAAAATCTTCTGCAATCCAATAGGTGGAAAAGAGTCTCCCTTTTGAAAGACCCTTATGAAAACTCTTGACTTTTGAACTTGCTAGCTACTATTGTTTTTTGGTATAATGCTGTCACTGTGTGTGATGGTTAATTAGTTGGCTGATTATCTGCGTCAGTAGCTTGGGAGCACCTGGAGGTTCCAGCATGTCCTATTCACCTGTGTGTTTCTAGATGCTTGTGAATGTTTATTGAACTAAATTGAATTGGAGAACGTGCCTAGTTTAGAAACAATTGGCCAGCTGTGTCCATTTCAATACAACCAGTCGGCAGGTTATTTTATTCCTGTCAGTTGCATAATAATGAGTAATTTTTATTAAGCATGGATTACATGCCAGTGCTGTGTTAGGTGCTTTGCATACTGCTGGCAAAAACAGGTCTGAACTCAAGACCAGCTAATTCCCAAGGCATCTTTCTTTTTCTCCTTTCTCCTCACCTTGCCTATTTTCTCTATCATATCTTCTTTTTATTATAGACATTTTAAATATATACAAACTAGAGAGAACAGTATAATGAACCTTGATACACTCACCACCCAACTTCAGCAATTATCAGCATGTATCCAGCTGTGTTTCATCTATGCCTTTCCTTCACTACCTTGTATTCTCCTTGCCATGTTGCATTATTTTAAATCAACTCTCAGATACATCAGTTTTATTAATAATTATTTACTATATCTCTAAAATTCTTTTCTATATCTCTAAGAGATATGGACTTGTTTTTGAACCTAAATCACAATATCATTATCATTCTTTAAAATATTTATAACCATTCCTTAATGTCATCTCATGTCCAGTGTCAAATTTTCCTAATTATCTCAGAATTGACTTATTGCAGTTGGTTTGTTTGAATCAGGATCCACGCAAGGACCACACATTGTAATCTGAACCATTCTAATCACAGCACAATATTCATCTGTCTCCTGTAAAACATGAGGACTGCCCTTCTCTGGGGCAGATAGCAGGAGGAACATAAATTTTTTAAAGAATTCCCATGGATCAAATATGGTCAATAATTCACATCTTCCTAGAAAGAAGCCCACTCAATAGTTAATACCTGGGAAACACTGGGTCTGTGTGGAATGGAAAATGTACTTTGCTGTGAGGGTTCATCCTTCTTTCTCCCTGGAAATCCATCAGTGTGTTCATCCAGTGCCCGGCAACTCAATCGCTCCACTTTCCTGCTTTTGCGATAAGATTCCTTCACAATCTCTGGCCAAGTCTCTTCCCCTAAGATGCATAGTTAGATATAAGCGATAGTGGCTTGACAGTTCTGTCTTTAGCATTGAGCTGAAAAAAAATGAGACACGCTGGCCTCTGTACCCCTTCCTGGCTGGGAGAGAATGACTTGGAATTGGAAGCCACAGGCTTGTTATTTTCGTAAATGGGTCATGACTTTGATAGAATATTTCACACTAAGCAATGGTTCAAGTTTTCATGTTTGTTTTTGGCTCTGTTTTGAACTCGAAGGTCTAGTGGTCCTCCACTGTGTTGTGGCAGATGGGAATTCAACAAGAAGTCCTGAAATTAATGGCCTCCTCTGCAGAGATCCTGAAGAAAACTGTACAGGTATGTTTAACAAATTCCATAGTCAATCCTGGAAAGTTGATCTCCCTTGATATTAAATACCTTTTGATAATCATAGTAATCATAATACTAGGTCGTTATTTGAGCTCATGCTAATGTACCAGGCACTGTGCTAAGTGCTTTACACACAGTAATTCATTCACTCTTCACAAGAGCCCTCTGAGCTAGGTTTCAAGGTGAGACCTACAAAGATTAAGTAAGTTGCCAAAGGTCACACAGCTGGTGGTAGCAAATCTGGGTTTAAGCTCTGGTCTTTCTGATGCTAGTGCCTCCACTCTTAACTACTGTACCACTTCAGCATCACACATGTGTGCTCTGGATTCTAGCAGGTGATATCTTGGACTGGATTCATGGAGAGTTGGCATATTCTATTCAAATTTTAATTATTTTTTTATTCCGTACTTAAAAGAAGGGAAGAAGGCAGGGATTTCATATATTTTGCCTGGGAGAAGCTTGAGTTCGTGTTCTCTAAGTTATTAGTTTAGGACAGAGATTTGCCTTAGTAAAAGATCGGATAATAAGTGGCTTCGTGGGCTGTGAAGTCTTTGTTACAAGTACTCAACTCTGCCATTGTACTGTGAACGCAGTTATAGATGCTGTGTAAATGAATAAGCTTGGCTGTGTTCCAACAAAACTTTACTTAGAGAAACAGGCTGTGGACCAGATTTGGCCCTTGGTCCACAGTGTGTTGACCCCTGGTCTAAAGTTCTCTTTGTTCTGTATAGATTATATGGTCTGGTCTTCTACAGGGGTTGTTTCTGATTTAAAAAACAAAAACAAAACACAAGCCAAACCCAAAAGAAGCGTGGAATGGAGAAGAGCCTCCTGTTTTCCCTGGAAACTTCTCCCAGCTGGGAGTGTGGTGACTTGGTGTGAAGTGTTCCTTTCCTAGCACCCTGGGGACGTTGTAACTGAGCCAGGAGCATGCTGAGCAAGTCTTCCTGATGTGAGTCATCAGTTCCAGCCCAGTCTTCCTCTTCCACCCCTCACAGCAGTGGGTGGTCGGGAAGGTGCTCACAGGCTGTGGAATCTGATGGTGTCTTAGGTCATGCTTGTGTGGGTCTTGTCACCATGAAGGGAGAAGGACAAAGCCAACTTTATGTGTTCATGTGTTTTTCTTCAGGCCAGTTTCCAATGCCTTAAATGATGACATTTTTCACATTTCCCTTGGGAAATTATTCCATAATCTGATGACTGGCAAATGTTCAAAAATCTTCCTCCTCATCATCCTAAATGTGTTTTCTAATTTTATTGTTATTGTAGTAAGAACATTTAACACCAGATCTACCCTTTTAACAAATTTTACAGTGGACAGTACAGTATTGTTAAGTATAGGCATGAGGTTGTACAGCAGATCTCGCCAATTTATTCATTTTGTATAATTGAAACTTGGTACCTGTTGAAGAGCAATTCCCCAACCCTCCTTCCCCAAGCCCTTGGCCACTACCATTCTACTGTCTGCTTCTGTGAATTTGGCTACATTAGATACCTCATATAACTGGAGTCATGTATTTGTCTTTTTGTGACAGTCTTATTTCACTTAGTATAATGTCTTCCAAGTTCATCCATGTTGTCACAAATGGCAGGATTTCCTTCATTTTTAAGGCTGAATAATATTTTATTTATACACACACATATATATATATATATATCTACATGCACCACATTTTCTTTATCCATTCATCTGTCAGTAGACACTTGGGTTGCTTCCATCTTTTGGCTCTTGTGGAATGATGGTGCAATGAACATGGGAGTGCAAATGCCTCTTTGAGATCCTGATTTTAATTCTTTTGGATAAATACCCAGAAGCGGGATTGCTGGATCAGATGGTAGTTCTATGTTTAATTTGTTGAGGGACATCTACACTGGTTTCCATAACAGTGGCATCATTTTACATTTCCACCAACAGTGTGCAAGTGTTCCAATTTCTCCACATCCTCACTGGCACTTGTTATCTTTTGCCTTTTTGGTAATTGCAATCCTAACAGGTATGAGGTGATGTCTTATTGTGGTTTTGATTTGCATTTCCCTGATTATTTATGGTGTTGAACATCTTTTCATATGCCTGTTGGCCATTTGTAAGTTTTCTTTGAAAAATGTCTATTTAAGTCCTTAGCCAATTTTTTGAGTGGGTTATTGAGTTGTAAGATTTCCTTATGTATTTTGGATTTTAATCTCTTATCAGATGTATAGTATGAAAACATTTTCTCCCATTCCATAGGTCGCCTTTACTCTGTTAGCTGTTTCCTTGGCAGTGCAGAAGGAATATTCATTTGATACAATGCCACTTCTGTTCTGCTTTTGTTGTCTGTGATTTTGGCATCACATCTAAGAAATCATTGCCAAGACCAATGTCAAGAAGTTTTCTCTTAGGTTTTCTTGTAGGAATTTTACAGTTTCAGATCTTACATTTAAGTCTCTAATAATTTTAAATTGACTTTTGTTAATTTACCATTATAGTGTAAGTGTCTGATAGCATTCTTTTGCATGTGGATATCCAGTTTCCAAATATTGAAAATTTTTTCCTCATTGTGTATTCTTAGCACCCTTGCTGAATATCAATTCACTATATGTGCATGGGTTTCTTTCTGGGCTATTTATTGTGTTCCATTGATCTATATGCTTGTCTTTATACCAGCACCATACTGTTTTAATTACTGTAGCTTTGGGGTGTATTTTGAAATCAGGAAATGTAATACCTCCAGCTTTGCCCTTGTTCAAGATTGTTTTAGCTATTTGGGATTTTTTGTTGTTGCCTATGAATTTTAGAGTTGTTTTCCCATTTTTGTAAAAGAAAAAGTCGTTGGAATTTTAATAAGGATTGCATTGAATCTATAGATAACTTTTGGTAGTATGGACATTTTAATGATATTAAACCTTTCAATCTATTAACATGGGATGTTTTTCCATTTATTTGTGTCTTCCTTAATTTCCTTCATCAATGTTTTAAAGTTTTCAGTGTGCAAATCTTTCACTTCTTGAGTTAAGTTTATTCCTTAGTATTTTATTCTCTTTGATGCTATTATAAATGGGCTTGTTTTCCTTTTTGTGTGGTTTGCAGTTAAAGTATAGAAATACAACTGATTTTTGCATGTTGATTTTGTATTTGGCAACTTTGCTGAATTCATAAATTCTATTAATAGTTTGTGTGTGTGCGTGTCTGTGTGCATATGTGTCTTTGGGATTTTCTATGTATAAGATTATGTCATCTTCAAACAGAGATAATTTTACCTTTTATGTTTTGGATTCCTTTTATTTTTTTTCTTTCCCAATTGCTTTGGCTAGTACATTCAGTACTGTGTTGAATAGAAGAGGTGAGAGTATGCATCCTTGCCTTGTTCTTGATCTTAGGAGAAAAGCTTTCAGTTTTTCACCATTAAGTATGGTGTAAGCTGTGCACTTTTCATATATGGCCTTTATTACGTTAGAATAATTTTCTTCTATTTCTAATTTGTTGAGAGTTTTTATAATGAAAAGGTGTTGAATTTTGTCAAATGCCTTTTTTTGCATCTATTGAAATGATCATGTGATTGTTATCCTTTATGTGTTAATGTGGTGTACCACATTGACTGATTTTTGTATGTTGAATCATCTTACATTCCAGGGATAAATCTCACTTGGTCATGGTGTATGATCCTTTTATTTTGCTGTGTTTTTCCTTCCTTCCTTTGTGCATGCTTTCCTTCCTTTCTTTGATGCTTTATTTTATTGCATTTTTATGCACCTAGGGCATAGCAGCAGATCAAAAAGGTAATGGAGAAAGAGAGATAATGGGGAACGTTGTGTAGAACCTTGCCAAAGATGAGTCTTCAGCTTTTGCTCTGAGAGTTTCAATGGCATTACTCTGGTTTCTGCGTGCAGCCTTGGTAGTTAAGAAGGCACAGGCAAGGAGCAAGGAGACTAGTTAGAGGTGTCGTTATGGAGACTGCTTCCAGCCTGGAGATGCTGTTGGGCTCAGACCAGGGTACTGGAGGTGTTGGAATGATTCTGCATATATTTTGAATACAGCCAATGGGATTTGCTAATAAGTTGAATGTATAGTAAGAGAGAAAGAAATCAAGAAATCAAGATGACTCCCAAGACTTTTGGCCTAAATAACAGAAAGAATGGATATTATAGTATTTTCTGAAATAAGGAAAGACCAGGTTTGAAGGGGAAAAATTAAATATTCTATTTTGGAAGGGTTATGTCAAAATGCCAGATAGAGACTATTCAAGGGGAGACGTTAGTTGGACATTTGACACTGAGAGAAGATATCTGGAATGGGAACGAAATTTAGAAATTGTTATCCAAAGATGTGTTTAGAGATAGGAGACTTGAGGAGATCACCTGGGGAGAAAGCGTAGAGAGGAGAAGAGATGAGAAAGCATCGAGCCCTGATGCATTGCAGAATTTTAGAGGTTGAGGAAGATGAGGAAGAACCAGCCAAGGAGCATTAGCAAAGCAGGCATCATTCACATAAGAATTCCACAGCATGCATTCTTGAAAATCAAAAGGAAATAAAAGTTTTCTTCCTATCCATTCATCTTTGTTTGCCCCCAGCCAGCCATGAAAAATTTTAAACACATTCAAATATGCTTACAGTGTAACATTGATTCTTTGTCTTCCTTTAAAAGGATAGAATTAAAAAATGCAGCTCTGAGTGAAGGCCCACTCCTGTAAGCTCAGAAATGGTTGGCAGGGCCCTCCTAGTTAAAAGGCATCCTCCCCCACGCAGATATAAGTAAATCCTAGTAGCTCAGAAAGTTTCAACAAGTACATCTGTGAGATGCAACTTCCCCTTTCACTTTTCTAGAGCAAATGTCACTGGATGTAAGACAAATGGGAATCCTCAATTATAATACATTTCCAAATTTTTATTTCAAGGGCACTGTGAATTTACATTTCCCTGAGTCAGCGAGGCAGCTGGTAAGATAAGAAGAAAAATTAACTTTAAAAATATAAAACTTTCTTCCTTACATTTTGGCTTAAGAAAGTTGTAAAATGAGGAAACCTGTATTGGGAAGGGGCCTGGAATCCAAGGAATAGAATCACAAAGCCTGAGGCTCCACTTTATAGACGAGGAAGAAATTTTTCTCCAAACTCTACTGTGACCACCGACACTCTCTTGTGTGCACTAGTTATTCCTTTTTTAGGTCAGTTATCTGTGTGGGAGGATGAGTTTATGTTTATTTCTTTTCCTCCCTCTCTCTCCTTGGTAACATTTGTGGGACATCTATTTCACTATTTAGCATTCTCCTTTAAATCTGTTACATAGAGATTTAACTATGTCTAACTAAGGGGCTATGAGGTTATAACCCTTGTAATAAGTATTATAAAAAGACACTGTAATAATAATTGTAGTATTGATGGCCCTTAAAGCTGACTTTGGAATAGAGTTGCTGATATTAATGTCATTTACAAAATCCTTAAATAGATTTGTAACGGGCACTGTTAAATAAGTGAAAGTTATTACGTTAATAAGTGCAAGTTAATAAGTGAAAAATAAGCCTAATATATCCATTCTGAGGCGTTTTACTCACAAAGGCATCACAAAGCCTCTTTTGTTTTGAGAACTGGAATCATATATTAATAGATAAAGACTAAGCAACCATGCTATGTTTAATCAAAGCATTCATCAAATTGAGGAAAAGCCCATATTGAAACTAAATCCTTTAGGTGTCTGTTTTCCTGCACTTTGGCTTAGCCCGAGGGAATCTATTACGTCTCATCCAACCATCCTCCTGACCCAAGTTGGATGCCCACTTCTCATCTAATTGCCCATATGATCTAAGAAAAATGTCCTTGCTTTCGATTCCTTTTGCAAACTCTTAGAATTGGCTTTTTACATACACTGACCTGCAGTAACTCTAATGGTTTCTCATTTAATGGGCTTTTAGAGTTTTTGGAATATAGTGTCCTGTGAAGAGATTGAGATCTGTTACCTGCGGTGCCCACCCACTTGTGAGATTGTGTTGTGGCCTGGCCCCCAAGTGGCTGTAGTTCCCCAGTGACATAATGTGGGGGACAGGCTCATTCCCAGGAAATTGCTTTGGTTTTGGGAATGTGGGTTGGAAAAGGGTAAGGTGGAAGAAAAAGATCAATTAAGTTCCACCACTCCCAGGATCAGGGAAATCTTCCTGGTTGCTACATTTTCAGGACTATGTCATTCACTGCTCAGCAGAGAAACACAACCCTTGGAACCTGATCATTCTTTGTCACACAGTTAACTTTTCCTTCTTCTCGAGAAACATTTCCGGAATGGAAGGGTGAATTTTGCCGTCCCTTGCTCTATATCATCCGGTCTCCTGACAGGCAGAAAATGTTAGGTTTCACAGTTGTTCAGTTTTCAGATGACGTGACCTTGATGAATACTGGATGAAAAGGAATCGGTGCAGTTCTACAGAGAGAATGCTGATAAGCTTTCTCATTTCCACGAGAGAGGAAGAAACAATGCCATCTGTTTTTTCTTTTTGGTGGTAGTATGTGTGATTTATTTTTCATTCAGATTTTAAAGTTCCATAGAGAAATCACTGGACATTTTCTGCCTGGTGGCAGAAACCTAAATAAACCTAAAAAATAAATAAACCTAAATAAACCTAAACCTAAATAATGCTGGGAATACTTAAGAGCATGCCTATTTGGCAAAGGAGGAAGCCCTGCAAGCCATCAAAACGGGACCTGGCAACTGTTTCCCTGGCATGGATTTGTGCTGCTCGGATGAACTGAGGCTGATCAAATCGCTGCTTCCAGCAGCTGCTGGTTAATTGCTTTTTGGTATCATACTCTGTACGGTGTTTATTAAAAATCTGGGTGCATTTAAAGGGGCACAGCAGCTAGAGGAATTGGTAAAGTTTAGGATACACAGCCAAATGACTTACATTTAAAGGCAGTTATGCTTTGCAAAGCAGGAAAGGCCTTTCTGGCTCATGCCAGATCTGTCATTAAGTCTTGCTGCCTCTTGAATTCATATCCTTGCCCTCCATTCCCTGGCCCAGGCCCACGTCACACGTGTCTGCATGGCTCAGGCATGCCCTGGTTTTCTCATTCTCGCAGCATCTTCCTGTTCTAATCCAGTCTGTACTCTCCTATCTGATACGTTGATAGAATGCTTTATAAAGTATTTTCATACGTACCATTTAATGTCATGTGTAAGAACCATCTTCAGTTCTCTCTTGCCTTGTATTTCAGGTGTAAACACTTCAGCCTACTGACCTTGGAGGTTTCTAACTTCCATTCACAGCCATCCTCGACTACCTCCTCCATGACCCTTCCATTTCAGTTAAATCCTCCTCCCACCCCATGCACTAGACCTGCATATTCCTGACTTGGTGCCCTTGTTCTCGACATTCTCCATAACTTAATGGCTTTCTCACCTCCTCCTCAAATCTGCATTTTCCAGAAATTTTTCTTTGATTAGGTAAGCATTCTTCATGCTTAAACAAGATTGTTTTAGGATTGCCAAGATTTTGAAGGTTCTAGAATCAACCCATTTACTGGGAACTTGACTATCCCAGGAACTCTGCTAAAAACTTCCACATATATATTTTATTTGCACGTCTTAACGGCCCGTCAAGGTAGATGTTATCATCTTCAGTTTACAGATCAGGAAACTAAGGTTCAGATAGCTTAATGAGCTTGCCAGACTCCTGCAGCTGAAAACTGAAAGGCAAAGCTGAAAATTAAACACAAATTTTCTTTCTCCTAACCCAGTGTCCTTTCCACTGTTTCCAGTGTACTACAACTGTTCTCTGGTTACTATGGTTGTTTTTACGGGCTGCTTGCTTATTATTGTTTTAAATTTGTTCTATTACACCAATTTAGATAGTTAGATAGGGTATTCTTTATTTCGTTGACATTTTCCAGTGTCTACTACAGGGCTCTGGGAATAGAAAACACTCAGCAAATGGGAGTTGACTTAATTTATTTGTCAAAATACACAGATCTTTGTCTTCGACACACTTTGCAGTTATTTCTGGGAAAAGTTTCAAGCCTTCTGACAAGAGTCCCATTGAGTGGCATGCATGGGAACAAATACCTGGCATGTAATATAAGCAGTCAGCAAGGGTGGCAACCATGTCACCAACCAAAACCCAGGTCAGCCAGTCCCTAAGTAACATTCTACCGTGCCCTGAAACTCCGCACGGTGACCTGGCATCACAGGAATTTGCAGTGTACAGATCATCCCAAATACTGTGGGATTCCTCTGTCTGGTGGCCCTGAGCAATTATAAGCACGCATTTCATAATATTAATTAGGAAGCTTAGTAGTCATCACTATTAATAAAAGGACTATTTGATGTGATTAGGATGCCAGGTGCCACCCCAAACCTGGTGTGAAACGCCCTTCTGCAGAAAACACCATCTGGTCGTCCTGACTGCACGGGTGTTGGAATCCCGCAAGCTGCTGGTTATACCATGAACATGGAAAGTTTGACCCTGGGCTGGAGCTGGCTTGTTAGTTGTTTTCTCTGGGTGTGGACATATGTCAGTTGTAAATCAACAGATGAAACAGCTAGTTAGTATTTGTGTACTGTCTTTTGACAATCGTTATTTATTAAAACTTTTTACATGTGCGTGATGGGGAAACCATTATGTATTACTGTCCTTATTTGAAAATTAGGCAATCAAGGCTCTGAAAAGGTAAGAAGACAAGAAAGTGAGTTCAGGATTGAAATCCAGGACAGGACGCTTCCAGTATTTTCCTCCTATAAAGCAAGAGAAAGCATCCATGGGCCATAAGAAAGGCACAATTTCCCACTAGGCAGGCATGACTTCCGGATGCACCAGGCTAAGGGTAGATGACAGGCACCTGGTGAACAGCTGGCTGGACAGAACACCAGAGCATGGCCTTCAAGAGCTTGGACTGGGGGCAGATCATCTGGGTTTGAGTCCCAGTTCTGCCACTTCCTAGCTGTGTGATCTTGAAAGGTGACTTAACTTCCATGTGTGTCGTGCTTTGCTTATCCATAAACTGGGGATTAGAATAGTGCTTACCTCACAAGGCTGTTATGAGCATTAAATGAGATAATATATGAAAAGCAAACAGACCAGCATCTAGCGCTCCGTAAATGCTATGTAAGTGTTTAAGTTAAACAACAACAACAATGGAAATCAAAAATAAAAAAACCCTTCCCTTCCCTAGCATGGCTCTGATAACCTTCATGGAATGAAAGCCGTCTCTCTTGTCATAGCTGCGGTTTACTCTTTAAGTGACATAAAAGTTGCTGAAACTTTTATGTCGGCTACAAATCTAATTAAAGTATGAAACAGTCCCACCACAATTCCCATCACCCAATCTCTAGAGCTATTTGGGGGCCACAAATGTCTGATTTTTTTTTTTTTACCCCAGTGTGGAGAAAAGGAAAAATGAGAGATCGGAGTATATTCTCCAGAAAACCTGGCAGCGAGATAGGCGTATGATTCTGTTTACCAATGAGTATTGAAAGTGCATTGATTTATCCAACTTCTTCTCATTTTCCAGCGGCCACCACACAGCCAAAGCGGAAAGGCCACTTTTCTCGGTGCCCCAGGCAGTACAAGCACTATTGTATCAAAGGGAAATGCCGTTTCGTGGTGGCGGAGCAGACGCCCTCCTGCGTGTAAGTGGAGCACCCTGAGCCCGGCGGCAAAGGGGTGCAGAGTCGTGCCCGCCTGGGGCTTGGCGGGACTGGAAAGTCTGAGCTAACGGTGCCATCTGTGCAGACACAGCTCCTGCTCCCGGCCACTTGCTTCGAGGCCCTGCTCGGCAGCCACTCACGGAGAAAGTGACGCACACTTTCCTCCTGAAATACGAGCATGTGAGAGTCCAGATCCACGTCCAGGCTGGGCAGTGTCCTCGGCCTCCTTGAGCAAGCAAAACTGATTTTGTCCAGCATGGAGGATGCTTTGCAGCTCGAATAACCTCCTGGGTGGTTCACACGGAAAGGAATTCTTCTGGCCAGGGTTAGGTGGTTCGCAGTGAATGTAAAGATGAAGGAATTCCTGCCAAAGAGCGAGTCCCTTTCGCAGGTGTCAGTTAAGTGCAAGCAAATGGTCTTGTTTATAAATAGAGATTATTAGCAAAGCCTGCTTGGTACAGTGGGGAATTGGGAGAAAAGTTCTCTTTCCAACGCTCTGTAGTTAAGAGTCCAAGTTTAATTTTACTCCGGCACATGCAAGGCTGTTTGCACCTTTTTAATATTCATTTTCTCTAAAGAGATGTACCTCTTACGTGCCTAAGAGCAAGGTGATTCTTGAAGCACAATTTTGACCTGAAGTTCACAGAAGGCTTGCGTGCTTCTGATCAGTAAGTGTGTCAGAACAGTGATTCCAAACTCTGATTTTGTGGAAACTTTAAGTCATGAACTTTTTCCAAATTTAATTATACTTAAATTTAATTTAAAAAAGAAATATGCATGGATAATACTTAGGGGGACGAGAATTGCTAATGTAAAAAAATAAGGAATGTGTATGTGTGTGAGTTGGGAAGGGTAGAGCTGGGTTTTTTTTTTTTTTTTTAGTTCATTTAATTGCTCACTGGCTTGGGAGCATATATTTAGTTTTAAAAATATTAATGTTTTTTAACCTGGTAGTACATTTTTTTCACTCGTCCCTCTATCTGAAGATCTATTGTTCTTCAATACTGCTGCCTTCTAAAATGAAAACCAGAGTGTGTAATCTATTTGCCTAAGATCAGCACACAGCTCATCCCCTTCAGTTTGAGCTTAAAATTAATTTTCTTGGCCTCCATAGCATTTATGATCCTGGCTTAACTTTCTAGCTATGTCTCTCACTGTAGTCCCAAATGTCCCGCTAAAATCCCATGTTCCTTTTCATGGTTCATTATAGAAGCTCTTCTCATAACTGGAAGCTTATTTCTGCTGATGGTTTAAGATGCGCCGCACACATCAGCTCCTCCTGGGCTCCTTCATTGACTTCTTCCTTCTGAGGGGCACACCCAGGTCTGAGTTAGATGTCCTTCTCCTGCCATCTAGTCACACATCTATGAAAGCTCTTATCCACTGGAGCATAAATGTTGGTTTCATGAATGTGTTTCTGTGACTGTGAGCTCCTAGAAGTCAAGGCTGATAGTTTATTTATGTTTGTGTGCCAGTGCCCAACAGGGCACCTAGAATTTACTAGGTGTGCAAGACATGACTGAGGAATGAATGAATAAACGCCCCTATTATAGTCCATCTAAATGCTATATTAAATTTCAAAACTAAGGCCTTAATCTGAACAAGGGACAGCTTCTTAGTAGTGGAATGATACCGAAAAAATGGGAGGCAGGCGATCATGGGAGTTAGGGCATAGATTTTGGAGTCAGATAGAACTAAGGTAGAATTTTGTTTTTACCAATTATAAGCAGTGTTAATAAGGGGTCAGTTACTTATCCTGAGCCTCAGTTTTAACATCTAAAAAAAGGGAGTCATGATACTTTCCTCTCAAGCATTAAAGATTAAGCAAAATAATAAATGCAAAAACACTTAGGTACCCAGCACAGAGTAAGCGTGCCATATAGCACTATTGAGATGAGTGGTAGATATTCAAACTAGGACTGACCTTGTAGGTGGCTTAGTGTAGTACGGCCTCAGGCAAAACTGTTTTGCCATTGGTGACAACGCCATCTTGAGGAACCAGGACTATCTCCTTTTGCTTGGGATCATAGGAGTTCATGGACTCCTGTTTTTATGTGAAAAACCAGTGTGTTTCAAATGATTCAAATCCCCTGTTAGTCTTCTCAGTATTTTCTTGGACTAGGGATAATTTGTTTTCAGATACATAATTTTTTGTTTGTACATGCATCACAATTTATTTATATGTTCTGAAGAGCATGAACTTGGGGGCCAGACTGCCTGTGTTTGAATCCCAGCCCCATTCAAGTAACTTCTCTGTATCTCAGTTTGTTTCTTCATCTATTAAAAAGCACCTGCCTCAAAGGTTCTTATAATGATCAAGTTAATACTTATAAATCTCCTGGAACAGTGTCTGTGATTATTTCAGAAAAGTGATCCCAGTGCCTGATTTTAGAGTGTCTTCAAGGGTCATGAATACCTTTAAAAATTATTTTTGTTTTTAAATTTTATTTTATATGATACTTATTAAATAAAACCCATTTATTCACCATTTAGTAAACAATTGTTAGAATCTTGCTCCCTCTGCCTCTTCCTCTCCTATATGGGAGATACAGTCACTGAAAATGACCATCTGCTATGTTATTGGTTTGCTGAAGAGCTAGGTAACACGTGAGCCTCTATCACCAGCTATGCTATGGTTTGACCTTCGAGCATGGCTTTGCTGGGTTACAACTTGCAGGAAATACTGCTTGCTGAGAAATTCAATTAAAGCATTGTTAAGCTACTGAACCCAGAGCTTATAATTAGAAAAACATTCTAAAAGAGCAGAATATAATTGCCATGCATTTTATAGGTCAAGCTATTGTTTAAAAATGCCATATTTAGTAAATTTGTTAGAGACATATTTAAGCTAATTGGAAGAGACCACATTTGTAAGATGTAATTACGACCTTATAAAGACTCTGTAAAAAATCTCCCTCCCATACATGCGATTAAAAGGGATCCTCTCCCCACCCCAGTTTCAGTCCTACGTGCCACAGATTTTTGCTATTTCAAGATATTTCTGAGCTCTCTTCCTGTTATTTTGGCCTTGGAATGAAGAAACTAGCTCTCTTGTGGGAGCTATTCTCTTTTCGTCCTGGGGTTTTTACCGTAGTCATTTCCACGTTGCTTGCCTTGTGCCTCACCTTGGTGGATAGTTGTTCCTAACTTGCTTTTTGTTTGTTGTTTTTTGAAGCCTTGCGTCAGCTCCAATATTGGCATTAGGGGACCTCCTTATCTGAGAAATGCAGGCTTTGTGGGAATTAACTGCCTTGCCTCTTGTCAGGCATAAACTATAAAACAGCCTGGCAGTAAGTCCTTTCTTAAAGAAAAGTGGGGTCACAGAGATATCTTTTTAAGGAGCAGAATTTCATCTTTTTGACATTTCAACGATTATGTATATGACCAGTATCTCTTTGTGTTTTGACTCCTTCTGAGGACAATAAAGAGAAAAAAATTTATTAATACCAAGGTAATAATGTTAAACAGGTAATCTGGGTTAAAACATCCTCAGACAAACTTTTTACGTGCCTTTTAAACTTCTGACACCATTCAGAGAATTCTGTAGGTAGTCCTATAGAAACCACTGAGCCATTCGCTCACGGTGTGTGGCTCAGACAAGTCCCAGCTTGGTCAAACGACAGTAACCTCAGAGATAATAGGCCACCTGCGGAGCTGAGGCGTATCCTAAGACTGTATTGAGAGAGAATTGACAGAATGAGGACGATGATAGCTTCACCCACAGAGCTTATTACTTTCTACTTGAAGAGGACCATGGGGAAAGGGGAGGCCATTCAGAGGAGAGTGGAGGGACAGCTTTAGGCATCAGAAAGGAACAGGAGGGGAAGAGACCTATTGTGTTTGGGGGAGGTTGGGTAGGTAGGTGGTGAATAGAGGAGAATAATAGCAGGGTGTTACCTAATGTGTGACCCCCCCACGCCCCACCCCATTGCACCCCCTCTGCAAGTAGTAAAACTAGAACGGATGGGTAGAACTTACTGAGAGACAGACAGACAGACAGACAGACAGATTCTGTAGAAATAACATTTACGGAGCTTTTTACGAGTTGGACACTAGGTTATGAACTTTCACATACGTTGCCATGTTTGATCATATAAAACAATGGAATTTTTATGTAATTTATAAGAGCGCTTGCCCACATTGAAACTGTTCGCATTATCCTACCATGACGTGGGAAATCCTGGGGACTTTTAAATTCCTTGTCATGGAGGCCTTTAAGCACTGGGAATCCTGTGGAGGGAATTTTAGCATCCCCTCTCTTTTAAACTCAGGGTCCAAAATTTTAAAACAAGTTGTAGCAGATTGTCATCATTTTTGTGTATTTATATCAGACATATTGATAATGTTCAAGGGATGACAGGTTTTCAGCAAAGCAAAGACAGTAAAATTACTCATGAACAAAGAGGTGTTCAGCCTTTTTTAAAATAAACTGTGTTCTATATTGATTTCAAGTAATGAAAACAATGTTAATTTCTTCAAAAAGGAAATAGAGATTGTTAAAACGCCTTGCATTTTTTTTTTTTTTTACTTCATTGCCCTCTTCTTGTTTTATTTGTATAGTTGTGATGACGGCTACACTGGGGCAAGGTGTGAGAGAGTTGACTTGTTTTACCAAAGAGGAGACAGAAGACAGACTTTGGTGATTTGTTTGATGGTAGTCATGGTAATTTTTATCATCGTGGTTGTCAGTGTCTGCGTGTGCTGCCAGTAAGTATTGTTAAACTTAATTTTAAATAAATCTAATAAATTGTCTCTTGCTCATTATTTTCTTTCCTTTCTTCTTTTTGCCTTCCTATCTCAACTTTCTCTTTTGCTTTGATTTAAATAAATCTATTGGCTGGGCGCGGTGGCTCACGCCTGTAATCTTAGCACCCTGGGAGGCCCAGGCAGGAGGATCGTTTGAGCTCAGGAGTTTGAGACTGGCCTGAGCAACAGTGAGACCACGTCTCTACTAAAAATAGAAAGAAATTATATGGACAACTAAAAATATGTATAGAAAAAATTAGCCGGGCATGGTGGCACATGCCTGTAGTCCCAGCTACTCGGGAGGCTGAGGCAGGAGGATCGCTTCAGCCCAGGAGTTTGAGGTTGCTGTGAGCTAGGCTGATGCCACGGCACTCTAGCCCAGGCAACAGAGTAACACTCTGTCTCAAAAATAAAATAAACTAAAAATAAAAAATAAATAAATCTATTAATACTTTTTGGGGGTTGCCATCATTGATATTGGAGTATTTATAATAAAACATGTAACACATGATTTTATCATTCTACTAAACACAATTATAATTTAAAACAGAATTTGTATAAATCTAGTTATAAAAAGGCAATCATTTAGTTCTGAAGGCAATTCTATTTTGAGTTTGTTAATAGGCTGAATAAGACTTTTATTTTCTAAAGGTTTACTGTAACAAAATGATGTTGAAGGATAGAAATAAACAAAACCTTTTTCTTTTGCTTGGTCACGCTAAAATAATAAAGTTTATGTGCAAACCATGATTATACTGTTTTCCGTGCCTTTTATTTTTCATTATAGACCCCAATTTTGGAAGTCAAGAAACACCTTGCTTTTTTTCTGAGGCAGAGTGTCTTGGCACAGTTCTAATTGAGTTAGTTTCTTTTGAAAACCTACCAATTTTTTTTTTTTTTTTTTTTTTGTCAGAGCAGGACTACCAAAGGTGTATTTTATTAAAGTGCTATTTTCTTGTCTTGAAAAGCTTGCCCAGCTTCCTAAACTTTTGCATCTACTTCTGCCCTGGGGTCCACACCAAAAGAAGGTGTCTCTTGATTCTTTGTTTTAACAGTGTGGTGTTAGGGAGAAAAACACTAGCACAGAGGGAGTCTTCAATTTTTGTACCAGCTCTGCCATTATGTGTCTTTGAAAACTTGAACACGTTTCTTAACGTCTTTAAACTTTAATTTTATTGTTTGTGAAACAAGAATATTAAATCAGATAATCTATAGGATTCCTTCTAGCAATAACATTGAAAGATATTTTTTATTTTGCCCACTTTTGGGTAGGAAGGAATATTTATAATGTCAGATCTGGGGCAGAGAATCAGCTGGACGAAGCTGGAAAATGACCCATTTTCTTACATTAACTTTGAACTGCACTTTAAGAAAACTGGGCTGTCATCCAGAATATCTAATACATTTCTTAATTAATGTATCTAGAAGCTTACTTAATATATCTAGTGGCTACCATCATGTTCTCAGTTTTCTTATGCCTGTTTCCAATGTGTGCTATGCTTTGTTTACACACTAGATAATACTCATCCATCTTTTTGTAAAATGACTTGGCCTGAATGAAACATTTTCTTGTGCTAACGAAGTTCCTTCAATGATTAGGTGTTTCTATTTAGACAACTAAATTCTACCGACACTGTTGATTATTGTAGCTATTATTTGAGCCTAGAGAAAGAGATGGGTTAAACGAGAACACAAAATATTTAAGAAAAAAAAAAAGGGAGCTATGCATTTTTAACAGCCTGGAAATAAAATTATAGACTTTCTTGATGAATAATTTTGTGTTCACATGAACTAACAGGCCAATACTAATTTCTAACCGATTGTTTTCTAAGTCCGCGTCAGAAATGTCGTAAAAGAAGAAAGAAGGAAGAAGAAATGGAAACTCTGGGTAAAGATATAACTCCTATAAATCAAGACGTTCAAGAAACTAATATTGCTTAAATTAATGGTAAGTGGGATAACCTTGGTAGATGAGAAACTATCCAGGTGACATTTCACTGGTGAGATGGGGCTTACTTGTACCTAATAAATCATCGATTGGAATTTGATTATGTTCAAAAACATCTAAAAATAAATTGATGGTTTTTCACAGAATCTGAAGCCAAATAAAAGATTTTCTCATCTCTTTCTTCTGCATGCTACCCCAGAGATAGGCATTTTGATCCTGTGTGGTTGTGGGGGTTATTTTATAATTTTTTCTTTCTTATTTTTGGGCACAGAGAAGAGATATTTTAACTCAGTCATCTTACATTGAAGGAAAATGGCAATAGCAACGTTTTAACAATAACTACATTTATGGAGCATTTACCATATGCCAAGCACTGTTCTAAGCTCTTTAAATGTTATTAATATTTCAGGAGCCCAGCAGGAATCACCAATCCTCTCAGAGGATTCAATAAAGAGATTTTGACGAGGGGACTGCAAGGGGGGTGGTTGAAGGGAACCCACAAGGCATGTTGAGGGTCCCTGAGTCTGCCCCTGGTGGGGCGCTGCTGCCCTTCCTGTGCCTGGAAGGGCCAGGGGTGAGCAGGACCGGAGCAGTCAGCAGAGCGCTAAGGGAGAGCTCCCCAGGCAGGAGGGAGTAGCCTCTGCGAGCACCTGATCAAGGATGGGGGCAGAAAATGGGAGAAAATACCCCAAACTCTGTCTCTTCCTGCCTTCAGGTCTTCAGCAGGTGTCTCCTGCTAGCTAAACCCAACCAGAAACCAGAGGGCAGTGGAGCCCTGGTGATGCAATCTTTGGTGATCAGACCCCTAGAGACAGAGCAGGGCAGAAAAAGGTTTCAAGGGGTAACACAGGGCATAACTGGCACAATCAAGCAGGATAGTTTTGGTTGCAATAACATCAAATCCAACTCAGACTGCCTTAAAACTAAGGCAACATCACACGAATGGCCGTCCAGAGGTACGGCGGGTTTCACATGCGGTCAAACCAGAGGTTCGTACTTAAGGAAACATCATTTCTCCCTGCCTGCTCGCTCTTCAAAGAGTTGGCTTCATCCTTGATCAGTTTCTCTTATGTCATAGGCGAGGCCAGCAGCCATCAGGGCTACAAGCTTTCTTGTTCGCACATCCACCATGAGAGAGCAGTGACGTTCTGTGGCTCTCTCAGCTGTGCAAAGATTCTCCTTTCCCAGAAAATCCCAGCAACCTAATGGGGTACTGAAATGCTTGTCAAAAAATTATAACGCTCTCCTAACTTATTATGAGGACAACACTAACGAATTGAAAACAAAAATGCTGGCTCTGGATTTTATTATTATTATTTCATAATATACTTCTTTTAAACGATCTGCTGTTATTTTCTTCATTCCCACAGGCTACAAAGGTACCTCCAGGTTGGTGGCAGCCTGCAAAATGCCTTGCTCATTTGAAAATGGACAGAACGTGTCTCAGGAAAACAGCTAGTAGAAATGAATTTTAAATAATGTATTTACTTTTTGTTTGTAACTTCCGTTTGTGTTATTATTGTTTTTTAATAATAATATTAATTTTATTATTGTTTAGTAACTGGGGGAAAAAAACACCTGTTGAGGTAGCAAAAGTAAGAAGGGGAATTTCAATAAGCTTCCACTGAAGTTTTGTCACCAGGATTCCTAGTCCAACAAAAAAGAAAAGTGGAAAGGAGTTTAGGCCTTTGGAATTGAATGAATAATAAAACTACTGTTTCTCAAACATTCACCATGTGCTAAGAGTTTGAAATGTATTATTTCATTTAATCCTTTCAACAACCAGTGGGATACATATTATGATCCTCATTTCTCAGATATAGAAACAGGGCCAAAGAAATCAAATAATCTAATCCAGATATAGAGAGTTAGGACTCGGTGGGGGTGGAATTAGAATCAAGATTTATCCAAATCAAAGTCTGTGCCCTTAGTCACCACTTTTGTTAATATGAGTTGGTGCAACCTAACTCCATAACGTAATTCAGGATTTTATATGAACTGTTTTTCGCTATGATTCTGAGATGTCAAGGCCATTTTCCTGCAGGAACGCAGGATGCAGAGTCCTGGCCTGTGTTGCTGTTACCATGATGCTTTCTGTAGAATTGATTTTTATTATGTTTCTTTGCTCCTTTATAAATTATCAATGACATTAATACATTATTACATTATCAGAGCAAACACATGGGCCCTAGAGCTAGGGAAATGAATAGAGATGGAAAAGTAAATGGCTGACATTCTTTAAGCCCTGGGTAAGTGTTGATGCTCAATACAGTATAAATAACAACACCGCAAGAGGTGGTTTGTGCAGGGTAATGGTCAGTGGAAGGAGGGGAGAGCCCAGGCAGAGACTGGTTATGACCATCTCCTCATTTTTGTTCTTCTCAACAACAGCGTATATGATTGTTCTCAGGTAAATTTTGGTGCATAGCACTATGACCATAGCATCTGTTACCTGGGACCACCTTAGCAAATGCTCCTTCCCTCTGTGGCTTATTTAATAAAGACTGCTTTAAGTCTGAAAAAGTGAAATCTACATTTAGCCAATATTTCACAGAATATGGGAACTGTCTACATTGATTAGGTGGGTCACTTACAAAAATAAATGCAATATGTCCTCAAATTGCCGTACTCTGTGCCTGTCAGCCAAGCAACTTCTTTTCTGGAATCTCTGCAAATGTTACTTTGCAATGTAGATTCCGTAGCCAAAGTGAAGTGGAAGAGTCAGACAAAAGCTGAAATTTTATATCTCCTTCTAGCATCCATAGTGTTTTGAGGGAGGCAGGAGCTGTTCTTATGTATAATACAGAAATAGTTCACCTATCTATAAAAGCTAACTTAAAAAACTGATAATTTTCAAAATCTATATTTTCCCCTAACTTAATGGTCATCCTTGGGACAGGATTATATCCATCCGATTCATGTTGTCCATGCCTTATTTTCAAAAGTTTCCTTCAGGCTCATTCATGCCCTTTCTCTTCCTCAGTCTTCTTTGATACTAAGAAGGCTTAGAACAAATGTCCATTAGAGCCTTTACAAGCACAAAACCGTAATATAAACGTTTCTTCTTTCCTGAACTGAGGTTGGCTGGCCAATGGAATCCCTCAAGCCAATTCAGGCTTGGGAATTTGGCTCCAATCCTAAAATGTTAATGATGGCTTTTGAAGTTTGGTGGGACTGGTATCAAGAAAGAATTTCATAGTTTTTAAAAAAATGTATTTTATAATTGTTTTGCATATACTAAATGACTTTGTTTATGTAAACTATCAATATTTTGATGTAATAAAATAAATTTATTTTTTAAAACAAAGCAAACATTTTTACTTGGGAATTTTCTATTGGTACCATGAATTATTAATAGAAACAAACTTGAACACTATTGCTTTTAAACACTTTATATTTTACAGAACCTATCCATTAATGCATTTGACCATGTGTTTTCTTTAGAAACTACAGCATTTGGAAGTGTGGTAGACATGTATAGAACTGTCTGCCCAGTACCCGGGCTGTATTTTTGAACTCCACCTCCAACTGCATTTGGTCGGACCGAGGTGGGCACTTGGTAAATTGGGCTGATTGAAGTCATTCTCAGGGAAATTGGAAACTTGAACTGAAGTCAGTCTTCTCTGGGTTTTTAGGGTATAAAAATGTGCATTTTGAAGCTATTGGCAGTTATGTTTTGCTTCATGTGGACCCAAAAATCAAAGGAAGCTGATAAGCAGACAGAAAGAGAAGCTTTGAGCAAATGCTGAGTAAAATACAGAGATGAGACAGTTTTCTAACTGTGAATCCTAGTTACAGGCGTTCTCAAAGGGTAGCCTCGTTCCTATCTATGGGCTCTATGAGACGTGTTAGTACCTTTATAACAAATTTCTCATTTGGCTTAAACTAGTTCTATCTGGGTTTCAGTAACCTGGAGCCAAGGTCCTGACCAACTCAGGTGCATCCTGAGATTGTGGATAATGGTTTCTTAATGTGGAAATGACGTCCTCTGCGAAATGAAATATCAAACTATTGTTTTCACGTAAGTGTCTTTTATCGTATAATATTACACTAACATTTCTAGCACCAACATTTCCTTTTCACCATACAGCCATGCATGGGAGCATGCAGAGGGAGCAGGGAGTTCAGCACGCATTGATTGAGCACCACTGTATCTCAGGGACTGTGCTGCCCACTGAGACAGATGCAGGAATGGCATGGGCCCGTAAGAAGCTTGAAGTTCTGTAAGGAATCAGCTACTCACTGACAGTTTCAATACAATTTAGTGCCCCAGCGAAGCTCACAATATAGAGAGGAGTATGGCAGCCCAGCTTAGTAAGAATCAGGGGACCCTCCTGGAGGAAATTACCATGTGGACTGACGGCTGGCTCTGAGCAATAAAGCTCTCTGCCCCAAATCCTCAATAAGCTCAAATATTTCTTAAGTCCTTGACAGATTCTACAGAATTCTTCTGAAAGCTCCAGCAGTGGAGGGACCAGTGGGTGGTGCTACAAGGGAACAAGTGAAAAGAAGGAATCGAGGGCTTCCCGCCTTGTTCCAGGCTGCCTGGACGGGGCCGGGGAGAGCACGTGGCACGTGAGCTGTGAGGGCAGGTGTTCCTGGTCCCAGTGGTGCTACACGATTAAGTGATGGGCTGAGTTGGGGGAGAGATTTTTATTTTTTTCCTGCAGAGTGTTATTTAGGCCTTTCCCATTTTGCACTCTATTTCATTGCCCATGGTGTAGGTAAGTTACCTAGAGAGTGGAGTAAGATGTTCTGGGTCTAATGACTTGCTATTTAGATAAGACCCTGTTTGAGCAAAATTTTGTAAAGGACGTCAAGAACGTATTTTAGTGCCCATGACTTTAAGACTATTACCTTAATGAGACCTTCATTTTATTATGCTTTGCATATACTTTGTTACGAAAACATAAACATACTGGGGCATTGCTATCATTCATCCATTCAAAACTATTTATTAAGTACCTACTAAGTGCCAAGTACCTTAGGTGCCAGGGCTATACCAGTTACATAAAACAGTTAAAAAAATCTCTGACCTCACGAAGATTATTTTTTAGTGGATATGATCTTTCACAACAAGACTTACCCCAAATGTTACGTTATCCAGAGGACATTGTCATTAGACTTTTAACATAAACAACTGTCTTAGAGCATGAACCTCAAGATGAACTCATGGAAGAACTCAGTATATGATAGGTTTAGCAGATTTCCCCTGACCCTGGATAATTTACATATTTTAATAATGACTATCAAAAGCAAAAGAAAAAAGTGTAACTATGTTTTTTAGTTGAAAATCTTTGCTTATACTTTTTTTTTTTTTTGCTATGCCTGATGAATATTGGTGCTACATTTGGGCATCTGCTCTTCTTCAAAAAACACTTTATGCTTCAAAGCATTTTTCTGCAAAGGAACCTGTTCCCATGTGATCATCTTTGGCAGCCGAGTGTTAATGCCAGAACACATCGTGCAAATAGTCTATTGTTATTGGATCCTAGGAATTTGTATCTTATAACAACTAGTTGGCACTTCTATAAGGTTCTCATTCTTCCCAGGGTCTGTCAGCTATTGGTGTTTGAAGTAGCCTGAAATTCTATATTAGGAAACTATATAACTCCAAAAACTATACCAGCAATTATCTTTAAGAGATAAATTACTAAGATTGTTTCTGGAAAATTTCAAAATGTGGATTTCAAGGTATTTAATCCACAATTATAGTCACCACTTATATTCCAAAAGAAATTTTAACCAAACATGTCATAAAGGGCTTTTCCTTTCATGTTTTATTATTGTTACTCAAGTTTAAATTATAAAAAAGAATGTGCAGCAGAGGTGATCTTCTTTTTTTTCCCTCTTCAGTTTATTTAAAAGAAGTGAAACAAACAAAAGTCTTCACAAATTTATAGAACTCCTTAATGTTGCCTGCCGCGGCAAGTGTAAATATTCTTGTAAGATGTATACAGAATAATAAAACATCTTGAAATTCTGTGATCCAAGCTAGATAATGATTTGCAGCGCTCTGGGTTTTAGTAAGGGAGAGAAAAATTTGCATCTCTGACTTGCTCTTTAAAACCATTTTTGAGATATTAATTAAAATAAACTTGTTTCTAGCACATTCTTTTTTAACACCTTAAGAATATTTCGGTTAACTCAATAAACGAGAACTAGCAATTCTAAAAAATCACTTACACAGTGTGTTTTGTTTGTTTGGTTGGTTTTTGTTTACTTCACTCCCCAAGGAAAGATAGTCTAGTCTTGGGTACCGTACCACCACCCGTCTGCCTCCTAACTCCAAGTGGGCTTCAAAATATCTCAACTCTTGACCAAACTAGTGCCCTGATCATTCCATAAATGCCATGGGGATGGGGGGAAAGTTGCTTTGGAACTATTATGATGCAAATGTTATGAGCATAGGATCTTTATTCAGACAAATCTGGTCTTCAATTCTAGATCTGCCCTCACTGTGAGTCCCTGGGCAAGTTACATAACCCCACTAATGCTTTCATCAGCAAAGTCAAAATAAATAATAAATAGGGTGGATTGAATTAGATAACACCAGTAAAATGTTTTGTTTGGCACCTGGAATATTTTAAGTACTCTCTAGGTACAGGTTCAATTAATGTTAATTATTACTTCTAAGATCAATAATAGTAGTGATGGAGATAGTTCTGGTAACGATAATGATGTTCTCTAATCACTCCTATGGAAAACAAGACATTCTCTTCTGAAGTTGAGTCATTGCCCTGATGCAGTGAAGTTGTCTCTATTTTTAAGGATTCATTATCTGTGTGGGAAGGAATGTCTTTCTCTTCCTATTGGAACAAGCCATGTTTAGGTGAAGAATTCCACCTCCGTGTCTAGTCCTCATTTATCTCTCTCCATTCTTTCTCTCTCCCTTCGCTACTCTTTCCTTAAAAGCCCCCAATAAGAAAAATTATTATAATGCTTTTGAAGATAATGAAAGGTCCTATAGTTGTAAAAATTATGCTGAGGTAGAGATAAGTTAGATATTTCGGAAGGTGCAGTTGTTCTCTGTACTACTTGTATGCTCAGAATCAAGGAAATTTTAAAAATAACTTGGGCGAGGGGTTGGGAATAACCTCTCATAGTTGTTACTCACAAGGGGCCTGCAAGGTAAGTGTTATTATATGGTACCATTTCCTAGATGATAAGCCTTGGGCTCAGGAAGTCGTAAGTACCCTGTCAAAGGTCATCATTCTACTTGTAAATCATAGCCATCTGCCTCTTGACTTTGGTATCTATAACTTTGAAATAAAAGTACACCAAAATTATCTACCTTCCAGATGGAAAGAAAAAAAAAGATATCATTCTGCACTCTGCCAATTGGGTAAATAAGTGATTACTAAGACCACGTAGTTGACAAATCTTTGAAACATTTTAAAAAGTGAAAAACTGGACAAAAATAACATCTGAGGATTCTGTAGCAACCAGCTCATTTTCTGTTTTTTTTTTTTTTTTTTTTAGTTTAAAAAAAATTCAACATTTCAACCAGGTTTAACAGGCTTGGCTATCTTTTCTTAAATCTGTTTAAAATCTGAAAATGTGAGAAGAGGACATTGAGTCTAACATACAGATTGAGCAATATGGTAGGTACAATATCTCAAGCTATGCTCTTTCTGGAGAGTAGCACAACTTGGTTGGATCAAACTATTTTTTTCAACCAACACGTGATATGAAGAAATAAACCTCTGAGAAAGTATTTGGCTGTTCCCGAAGCTTTTACACATAGTAAAGTTTTATACAAATTGATGTAATTTTAAAAATATGTTTATCGATAACCAAATTTAATTCCACATTTCTTGAGTCTCTTTAATTCAATATAACTATTTTAATTTAGACCCCACTACTCTGGAACTTGTCATCATTTAGGCATGGACTAGGCAGAATGTTTACCTTCACTATAATTAAGAAATAATACATTGAAAATGACACTTCTGCAGCATTTTTTTTGCATGATAATGAAATCAGCTAATGTGATACCAGTTATATATTTAAAATCTGACCCATTTTTATAAACTACCTTCAGATTCTAATTCAACTGATTAAATATGACTGACATATGATAATAGGCACATACACAAAAGCATTCTGAGTGTAGGGGAAGGGTTAAGGAGAGAATAAGAGACAGTGTATTTTTTCAAGTGGGAGAAAAAGCCGACACATAATAGCTATAATAAAAACCTGAATAGTTCATTTATTCATCCAATGAATATTTTACATCTGCGACAAGTGCCAAGAGACTTAGCTCTCCCCTTACTAGCTGTGTGTCTTTGAGCAAAGCATTTTACTTCTCTTGTCCTCAGTTTCCTCATCTGTAAGCTGAGGGGACTTGTTTTCATATCATTAATAAGCCTTCCAGATTTAAAGGTGCCATGATCACAGATTTTTTGATCATTTCTGGACCATTTCTAATAAACATCACAAAAAGTGTGGATTTATTTATCCTGTTTTTGGTTTCTTTCCATTCTAGAACTTTGCCTTGGCTTTCAGAATACTTAGTTGTTAGAACTGGAGGACGGTTTCAGGCCATTCACATTTTTAACTGTTATTTAATGATCTATTGGAGGCCACTTCATAAATTAAGTGCTCAGGACCGTATAACCAGCCAGCACCTTGAATCGGGAGAAGAGATGGTGTCTCACATCATGGCCATGTACATGGGTGTATGTAAGGAGGGTCTTTGCATAGGATTTGGAAGAAGACCCTTTATATATTTATGTATTGTAAAAAATACAAAATATATTATACATAAATTACATATAAATAAATTACATGAATATATAATAAATATATAATATATACTTATATATTCTTTATCTCTCTCTTTCTCTCTTTCTCTCTCTATGTTCACACACACACATATATATCCCAGAAAGAGAAAAATATAAATCAGACTGATTGGGACTCCCTTCTCCAGGGCAGGTGGGCAGGAATCCTTTGTATCTTTGTGACAGGGCAACGTGATTAACTCACGGAGTGCCTTTCCCTCCCTTCAACCTGGCTTGGCATCCTCAGCTTCTTTCCTTCTCCTGCTCTCCAGGGAGGTTCCTGTCCTGCTGATCTGGTTGTTCGGGCTTTTAGGATGAAGAGTCTAGAGGACACGGGGCACGAGAAAGAGGCAGAGATGGGCTGGAGCCAGGGGTAAGAGAAGCACAGGGGACAGAATATGAGAGAAGAGGCCGGAGTGAAAGGGAGGTGCTTAGAAACATTGTCCTGGTTCATGTATCCCCTTCCCATAATTTGGGAAATCCAATTACTTCAAAATTCCTTTTTGCTGCTGATTATGTTTTAGACGGCAATGCTGCTAGGTGACCAAACCACACAGTCAATGACTCTGTGAGTGTCACAGCAATTTTACCTCTTTGCATGGAAATCTAAAGGGCCACCTGGGGAAAATCTTGAGAGGAACTTTGGCATTGATAATTTTGCTCTAGGAAGTCAGCATCAAGGCTCTTGATATGATGTTACAAACACTAGAATTTTACTCCAGGGGTACAGATTGGAAATCCCACAAGGACAGGGTCTTTATCTGTTTTGATCGCTGGTCTATTGAAGGTACAACACACATCTTTGTTGGAATGAATAACTATGAAATAATAGGAGAGTATGTGTATGCAGGGTCTATTTTAGGTCACTGATCCATACTTAATAAGGCTGGTTTCTCTAGGGAATGGTTCTCTGGACCAGTCCTGGGGGAATATATCCTAAGTTTGCTGAGAGAGAGAAGAAATAACACTGTCCTTTCTGCAGCATGGTCATGAAGTCTCGAAGAGATGAATATTGACGGGGTCAGCCAGTATACAATGTAAAATATATTTTATTATTATAGTTACCATTAACTTATCCCATTTTTCAATTTTTCTTAAACAAACAAACAAGAAACCAAACCCGACTTCTTTCTAGCAAAATCTTAATGTGAGTTAATATATATAACAGATAAAAGCTGAAGGGTGAGGAACTTGGGCTGCCCTAAAACACATGGTCAAAGCCTCCAACTCCACTTAACACCAGCCACCAAGCTGGTCCAAGACCCTCATTTACAGCTGTGGGAACTGAGTCCAAGGCAGATCATGATTTCCTGACTGAGAACCCAGTTCTCTTCTGGAGCATCTCGAAAGTCAGTGAAATTGATTTTTCTCAGAGCAAGCTAAAAACAAACAAACAAACAAACAAAAAACATTGCTACATGATTGCGATTTCTCTGGTCTTAAGAAACATGCTCAGCCTTTTCTTTTTCCCCTTTACTTAGGCTGGCTGTTTCTCTTCTCACCCTGCCCTGCTTGCTTTAGTAATTAGCTTTGGAAGGAAATAACTCATACGTGAAAATGATCTGGAAACACACATTTAAAAGAAAAAAATTCCAGCCCACATGGATATGTGCAATTCACAGTTGCTTTAAACCCACAGAACCGTGTTTGCACAAATTAATGGCAACTTTTCATAAACAGACTTCACTGCCCACTGCTAAAAATATTCTAGTCAGGCTTTAATTGAAAGAAAGATACGATAGGAATCTATCTCCTTGGCAACCGTGCTTTTAGGAGTAGTTGATGCTTCCGCAATGATCTGTGACAGCTTTTGAAGATGTTTGGGGGTTTGTGTTTCACAACTACCTGGGTAGGTGAGACGAAAGAAAAAAGAACACAAACCTGCATGTGCGGATTTGGAATGATCAGTTTACATGGCTACACGTTCTTATGTCCAGAGGTGAACCCAAGGGTGTTTGTGATGATAAAACTGAAACTCATTAGGAAGATAAATTACCTCTCTCCATACGTAAACTGCCAACCTTGTGGATTAGTCTCTACTGGAATAGGAAACTACATACAAAGGCTTGGTGAGAATAATAATATTTGTAGTTATTTAGAATTAGTCTTGAGTAAAAAACAAAACAAAACAAAACAAAAAACTGTTCCTTGGGACCATTTCACAAGTCAAAGGGAGACCAAGAATTACATTTGTCTCAGTTAAAAAGACGTTGCTGGCTGGGTGAGGTGGCTCACACCTATAATCCTAGCACTCTGGGAGGCTGAGGCGGGAGGATTGTTTGAGCTCAGGAGTTCAAGACCAGCCTGAGCAAGAGCGAGACCCCGTCTCTACTAAAAATAGAAAGAAATTATATGGACAGCTAAAAATACATATAGAAAAAAATTAGCTGGGGATGGTGGTGCATGCCTGTAGTCCCAGCTACTCGGGAGGCTGAGGCAGGAGGATCACTTGAGCCCAGGAGTTTGAGGTTGCTGTGAGCTAGGCTCACATCACAGCACTCTAGCCAGGGCAACAGAGAGAGACTCTGTCTAAAAAAAAAAAAAAAAAAAAAAAAAAAAAAGACGTCGCTGTAAAAACGGCAGGTTTTATTGGAAACTGTCTCAGAGCTGACTAGCTCAGTTTCACCACATTAGAGAGCTTAATAAAGCCATACCCTATGGTGCCCTGCGCAACCCTAATGACTCTCTCAAGGGGTATAATGCAGAGTGAAGAGGGGAACTCGCTTTGTACAACCAGACACACCCTGGAGCGGGTCTAGGGCTCTGTCAGTACAAAGAAGGCTGCTTTGAAGGCAGGTAAACGCTGAGGCAAAGAAACTGGGTCCCACGCTTTCACTTTAGAACACAAATATGAAATAAGTACAATTTAAGGTGCCCCTTTTACTCCTATTGTTTTCTGATTTTGGAGGGGACTCTTGCTTATTGTTGAACATTTCAGATACACAATGAAGTGTGAGACAGGGAAAAATCATCTACTATCACAAGCCAGAGGTAATGTCAAACAGTTTCTGACATTCTGCACATCTACTTGTTCTATCTGTGATTACCTAAACGCATTCGTAACTTGGACAGAGTCCTTGTGAAAATACTAATTAATAGCAGAACTGGGTCAAAAAAAAAGTTATTCTCCTTAAAAGTACATTTTTCCCCCACTAGCCATGTACTTAATCTCCTTATTCTGGTATTCAGGAGGGAGGATAACGGATCTGTAGTTAAGCAGTGAAATAGCCATGAATCCGATTCCTTATGCTGGGAGATGCCACTGGGGGTGTTTCTAAGTAATTAGGGAGCATCTCAAGACCCACAGACCAGGGACGTGTTGAGACATTCACATTTCTAGGAACTCTTATTTTTGGAGGCTCCATTCCTCACTGTATTAATATATATTAAAATATACTCACTTTGTACATTGCATAACATTCTTGGCTGCAAAATTTATGAAAAGATTTTTATAAAGTTGAGAATGGTTAGGAATTCATGGACTTATGCTAGAAACTTTATTATATTATTGTTTGCATGATAGTTGAGCTGCAGACGACAAATTAGCCTATGTATTAGTTTTCTATAGCCGCTGTAACAAACTGAGTGGCTTAAACAATAGAAATTTCTCCTCTCAGAATATTGGAGGCCAGAAGTCCAACATCAGTCTTACTGAGTTAAAATCAAGGTGATAGCGGGCTGGAGCGCCCTCTGGAGGCTCTAGGGGAGAATGTGTTCCTTGTTCCTTCCAGCTTCTAAAGGCCGCTGGCATTTCTTGGCTCGTGGCTGTATCACTGCGATCTTTGCCTCCATCCAGCTCCACACTGCTGCCTTCTCTGTGTGCTAATTTCCTTCTCTCCTCTCTCTCGCATATGGACACTTGCATTTAGGGCCCACTCAGATAATCCAGGATTTTCCCTTCAGCTCAACTTTCTTAATGTAGTCATATATGCAAAGATCCTTTTCCCAAATAAGGTAACATTTACATATTCTAGAGATCAGGACTTGATTATCTCTGGGGCCACCATTCAGGCCACTACAGCAGAATATGACATTTTGTAGTTAACTACACTCTTAGCAATTTTGATTTAGTAGGGTTTTTATTTGTGTATATCAGCACCAATACATTGTTTCAGGCTTCAAACTTTCTAGTGGGCCCTTAGGAGCTTCTAGCTCTGGGTACTTTGCTCATAATGCATAAAAGCCCAGGACAGAGACTTTCTCCCTACCTGAAGCAAGGTCAACACCTGATTTGTGTGCTAAGTGCTCCTTAAGAATGGAGGTAGGTGGGGAGGAAGAGGATGGAAATCTTGGCTCAGCCCCCTCCTGTCCTAAGGAGGCTTGTGTGCCTATGCCTCTGAATCAGGGCCTTTGTGCCTAGTGTCACATATTTCTAGAAAGCCACAGATCCACAGGTGATTTTTGGTTTGAGCCGAAATGATCTGTGTCATCTATAGCTTGAAAGCATTTTTTTTTTTTAATGGAAGAAAAATGTAAGGGGAAAAGGGAGCTGGAATGACATATAAAGCATGGTATGTTCTTTTAAAATTAAATATGCATATTTTGATTTCTGATGCAGTTCTACCAAATATAGAAAGCATTTCAGAATTCGCTGGGCGCAATCTTAGACTGGAATGTAAATATACACTGGAGAAATCATTTATAGCACCAAGAGACAGGCAGATAAGTGTGAACGAGTCTTTCGAACTCAGGAGTTCTTCCATTTTTTTTGTCATGAAAACTTTGCAATTAAACAATTTTGAATCAAATGTAATGAATCCAACGATGACAGTACACATTTGTGGGCAATCCATGAATGTCAGGAGAAAGTTGGAGGTTGTAGAATTGGAATAACTTCTTTTTTCTTTTCCTTCTTTGCTTTTGACCTGGATCGTGGCAATTCAATTGCAGTGCAGTCTGCCTGTGTGTATGTGGTCACGAGGACTCCTTTGCTCTTTTCCTAGCTCCTTACTTACACTTGGGAATAATTGCTCTAATAGAGTCTGTAAATGGGAGTATGATTTTTGAGTTAGGAGAATAGGAAATAACTGTTTTCAGAAATAATATTCTTATGGACTGTTATTATATGAAAAAAATATATAATAATATCACACACACAGCAGCTTTTAAAAATACTCCTGGGAAGCCTAGGGTTACACTGTAGCTGAATCTCTTCTATTTGAGTTAAAATTGGCCGACTTCGGTTTACTCTGATGTGATTTGTCTATGAATGTACCACAAAAACGGGCAGTTGAAAGGATTATGGTGTGTTCACAGACTCCACAGCCTGGCACTGGGACCCCAGGGCGCTGGCAGGAGACCGTCGTCATTGGTAACCACTGCAGCCTTGCCAGGGAGCAATCTCTCCCCGCTGAGGGCAAACTCTGGTGGGTCACTCTGGATCCCAGCATGGCTGCTTCCCATTACTGAAGGTCAGCTCTTCTTAGAGAACCTGACTGTGGCTACCTTTACCTAAAGTCACTCTTTACCTTACCCCAGTCCCTGGGTGACATCCCCATTTGATTGTCCTCTCTACCTCTACCCCCACTAGACTGTGAACCTGCTGGCAGGGACCACATCTTTAGGTCACAGCTGTGTCTCCCTTGCCTAGGACAGCACTTGGCCCCTATTGAGTACAGAATAACTGTCAGCTGAATAAAGGAATGATCCGTGATTGTGACTTATACTTTGCTCTGGTGACCTCATTAAATCTTAATCATAGGAACTGTAATTTTTGTAAATAGTGCATTTATTATTGAGGAGGTTGAGATAATGAAGGAGGGACTCAGAGAGTTTATGCCACGTTCCCGAGGCACACAGCTAGGATTTGTGGAGCAGAATCACAGTCCACGTCATCCCTAGTCTAGGGCCTGTTCTCTTTGAACTCCACTGCTTCTAGTGGCACACTGCTCTGCCCTGCCCCTCCTCCTCTAAGATAAGACAGCTATTGCCTTGAGACAGCTTCTGTTGGTGCAACTCCTATCTTCCCTTTGTTTCTCAACTCTTAAATGAGTAAATAGTTCCCTTGCCCAGGCTCACATTCCTCCCTTTTATCTGAGATATACCACATATCCTGGCCACACCCTCACTACAATAACCCCCTACTTTTTCTACAAATCTTGCTCTCTGCTTTTATGTACATGCACGTTTCTAGTCTTAGTAACAGGAGCAAACACAGCCAGATTACAATGTGGGCCGAAGTCAGTGGGCTTATAAACTGAAAATGGCTTAGATTTTCTCTCACTACTTCCTTCGAATATTGTTTTTCATCTCCCTTCTGTGTCTTAGATGACATTTTAGGCAGCTCCCACACATTTCCGTTGGTTTCAGCTCTTAATAAACGGTCATTTTTTGGTGACATTAATGTCCAGGCATTAAAAAGTGCAGTACAATCAACATTTCAATCTCATATCCCATTAAAAATGTTCCTCTTCCAATAATTTCTCTCTCTCTCTCTCTCTCTTCCGTCTCTGTTGCCCAGGCATAGCTTACTGTAGCCTCCGAGAAATCTCCCCCCTCAGCCTCCTGAGTAGCTAGAACTACAGGTACGTGCCACCGTGCCTGGCTCATTTTGCTATTTTTTGTAGAGACCAGGTCTTGCTATGTTGCCCAGGCTGGTCTGGAACTCCTGACCCCAAGCGATCCTCCTGCCTCAGTCCCCCAAAGTGCTGGGATTACAGGCGTGAGCCAGGGAAGCTGACTTCTCTCCCCATCCAATAATTTTAGTCCTGACCTTTGGCTTGGGGACTGCTGGGGGAACAGGGCCACTCACCCCTTTGTCCACTCTTCCCCGCCCCAATCTTTGGAGACGCTGCTCGTTCAAAAGCTGTAGGCGTTGAAATATTGGGAGAAAATGTTATTTTACTTAGCAAAATACATCCCAACATTTTCAAGTTATGAAAGCTGACGTTATCATAAGAAAAACACCACCAATTGAAGTGTCAGGGCCTGGCAGCTGTGGGAGAAGGAAGACGGCGACAGAGCAATGTGGAAATGACAAGGAGCTAATAAAGCTGATGAAGTTCGGGCTCTGGGGCACCTCATTTGCATGAGCCCCTGCTAAAGCCCTGCAGCTAATTTTGCATTTATAATTTAGTATGTTTGTCTTTAAGAAAGGTTCTGGAATAGTAGAAACTTCCCACTCCCAGGAAATAGTGAAACATGAAAGATAAAGAGGAGGAAGGGGAGGAGGAGGATGGAAAGCAAGAGCAGGGGTTATTCCTGGCAGTGGGAACACAGAAGAAAATTCTAAGAAATGGGAGAGTTAATGTGGATTTTCAGCTGATTGCTGTGCTGCACTCAGATGTAACTTCCTTTTGTACTCACACTCTGGGTGGCTCTTCAAGAATTCCAAGAAGCAGGGAAATGTCTACTTGTGAGTGGACACAGTGAGGGACAGGGCCAGTGTGAACAGGAAGTGGGACGGGACAGGGCCAGTGTGAACAGGAAGTGGGACGCAGCAGGTGGGGTCAAGTATTTAGCCGGAAGGCCGGGCAGGCGTGGTGGCTCACGCCTGTAATCCTAGCACTCTGGGAGGCAGAGGCGGAAGGATCGTTCGAGGTCAGGAGTTCGAGACCAGCCTGAGCAAGAGCGAGACCCCATCTCTACTAACAATAGAAAGAAATTAGCTGGATAACTAAAAATATATAGAAAAAATTAGCCAGACATGGTGGCGCATGCCTGTAGTCCCAGCTACTTGGGAGGCTGAGGCAAAAGGATCGCTTGAGCCCAGGAGTTTGAGGTTGCTGTGAGCTAGGCTGACGCCACGGCACTCTAGCCCAGGCAACAGAGTGAGACTCTACCTCAAAAAAAAGGAATTCAGCTGGAGATGGACACAAAAGAGGACAAATAAAACTAGGCCCCCTTCCCACCCACCAAAATCTTTGGAGACACTGGATTTCCCACTGAACAGAATAAAGAGGTTTGTGCTTCCTTTATCCACATCTTAAGGAAGACAACCCTCACGGGCTGCAGTACTTGGCAGCCATGTGCATACACTTGGGGCCCATCTTTAAATACAGTATAGGAGTAGCGATTAACACCCGCATTTTGTTTAACCAGAGCTGTTGTTCTGGGGGATAGCGGATGGTGGGATTAGCTGAGCCGTGACAGGTTGAGGACATTCACGGAGCTCAGCCCTTAGATTAGGGAGGTCAGTAGTTTCAGCAGATGGGAATTAACAAGAGATGAGCTGGATATAACAGGTGCAGACAACTCGTCAAGGGCTTCATGTCAGGCAGAAATAAAGAGCCCTGAATTTTTCTGCAAAAGGAACCAATGTTTAAAAGCAAGTCTTACCGACACCTACTCTCCAGGTTCCATCCCCTGCAGAATTAATTACACCTTCTGTTCTGAGATTGGGAATAGATGTCTGTTATTGCTCTCATTTGGTATATTATCATCAGTTGTTTCTAGGTAAGTGCTCCCTTCTTGAACAGGAAATGACAATATAGATAGTTACTGAAAGAGTGCATTGCATGTAGCAAGCACCCGAGAAACACTGAAAGGAGGGTGACTCGTCATTTGCTCACTGTGGGTCCTTGGAGTTTCCTGGTATTCCATCTCTCGTGAAGCTCTTTCCACTGTCTCTCACCATAGGTATGTGGGTGCCCAAAAAGGTAGTGGTTTCATCCAGCGTGAGATCTGGATGTAAAATGCTCACAAATTTTCTTCTGTTACTGACGAAGAGTTGCTACAGAGATTCCTTTTCAAATACTCATATTACATTAGCATTAGTTAATTAATGCCTAGAAAGGCATTTTATGAAAACTGTTGGTGAAATCTCTTCTCTGTAAAAAAGCTTTGTCCAGAGTCCATTTCCAAGTCTCCTGTTCCTCCCCTCGGCTCCCTGACGTCCTCCTTCTCTGGTCAGACACTTCCCTGAGGGTTTGCAGAGCTGCCGGCATTCCTCTGAGGACAGAGATGGATGAGGTGTGCGGGTTTGTTGATGTTCACTTGGTATTTTTAGCCCACGGTTAGCAAAAGTAGAGACAACAGCGGGTTGGCTATTATTGAAGATGAAGTTTCACATCTCGAGTGTGAAAGTCCCTTTCCTCGGGAGAATCTGTTTTAATTGGCCTCTAGAGCGGCTGCCCGGGGCCTGCAGGTGGGATTGCTGCCCAAATCCTCGCATCTGGTGCCCTGGGCCTGACTCTTGCCAGGAACCTTCCTACTCCTTAAAAGGTTTGGTGTGTAGCCTGTCGTAAGAACTTGGCCTTAAAGACTATAATTATAAGTAATTTAGTTGAACATGTTTCTAAAGGATATGGATTTTTGTCCATCTTAGGCAGTACCTGCTACAGGACTTCTTAGCTACAGGTGTTCCCTGGGAGGATCAGGGTGTAACGTAGCATGAACACTAGTTTCTAACTTCCAGGTCCGTCTCCAACCTCATCCAAATAATATATGGCTGCAATGTCATTTTAAAAGTTTCCTTGCTTAAAATAAAAGAAAAAGAATGCACTCAGCCTTCCATATCTGTGGGTTCTGTACACATGGATTCAACTAACTGTGGATGGAAAATATTGGGGAAAAAATAGATGGTTTCATCTCTACGGAACACGCACAGATTTTTTTCTTGTTCTATTTCCTAAACAATACAATATGGCAACACTTTACGAAGCATGCACATTGTATTGGATGTTATAGGTAATCTAGAGATGATTGAAAGGATACAGGAGGACGTGCATAGGTTATATGCAAGCACTACGCGCTTTTATATTGATGCAAGGGACTGGAGCATCCGGGGACTTTAGTATCCTTGAGGGGTCCCGGAACCACTGCCCCAGGGACACTGAGAAATGACTGTGCGTGGATGGCACACATTCTACTTTATGTCTAAATAAAGAAGACGGCATGTATGTGTATGTGAGTGTGCTCATGTATACATGCACACACATATGTAACACATATATGTATATGTCCAGCTCCACCCAGACACTTACGCTGGGCTTTCGTTACCACATTCCTTAGGTATCAAGGGTCCTGCGCTTTGTTTTGCCTCAAATGCCGTTGAGAAAGCGTGGTGGCATCCATCCAGGGTAGTTTGGACCGGCTTCAGGAGCTCTTGGGGGTGTGGGCGTGGGTTCTGCCGGACGGTGCACAGGCATTGTGCCTGCAACTGACCAGAGGAGGCCCATGCTCCAGGGAAAGGAGACAATTTCTCCTCTGAAGACCCAAAAGCCTACAGATGGCTGGTCTCCACAGGCCCCTGTTGCCGGAGTTCCCAGCAGGGAGAGTTCCTGGTGTCGCCTCTGCTCCTGTCCTTAGCCCTGCCCGGCCACCCAGGCCTCTCCCTGTCCTCTCCGAGGGGGCAGGGTCAGGGAGCCAGAGAAGGCAAGGTAGATCGATTCTTTCTCTATTCTTCTCCCTGTTCTTTTATAGGGCACAATCTCTGAGTTTCTGAAAGACTTCCCTTTTGATTACATAAAGTACATAAAACGACACATGCCTTCCTTGTAACACACAAAGACTGTTTCTTCCTCTTGTCGGTTTTGCTCCATAGTATTACTTCTATTTTAGGCACTGTGGATGCTTCCAACAGAGCAATGGAAAGGTCACATGCATAGAAGTGAGGAAAAGCAAAACACAAGAGTTACTAAATCATACTAGGTGGTAAAGGCATTTAAATATGTATGAAGCGTTGGTCTGAAAATCCAGGGATTATTTAATAAAACAAGCTTCAAAAGGAATTTGCTTTTTAAGAAGTTATTGATTTCCATTTCTGGCAATATGGAAGATTACATACTTTGAACCATCCTCTACCTGAAAACAATGCTGGATAAATATAAAAAATAATCTTTCAAAATATGTAGAGTATGAGGCCTGGGCTGAAAATGCTCCTGTAGGGAGGGTTTGCATTTACTTCAACTGATGACGAGAACATAAGCTTCACAAGGGCAGGCATTGTTGTCTGTTTTTTCTCTGCTCTATCCTTTCTACCTAGAGCAGAGGGTAGACAATAGTAGGTGGATAGCAGGCAATCAAAATTGTTTCCTATATCAATTAGTAAAAAAAATCTCCAGACGAGCACAATTTTTCACTGTTGGAGTAAAAGGTTATAGACATGCCAGGAGAAAGTATAGAATGATCCATGTCGTGGTGGATTAGAATTGGAGGTATCAATATGAACTCTTGTTTAGGCTAACATTGGTAGAGGTGGATACACATGGGAATATTTATAGATAGACGTATATACATGTGTTAGTACACACACATGTGACCTTGATGTCTGAGCTGAGAGGGCCTTGAAACACCACTACCCCATGCCCAGTACCCAGATCTTGGTTCCTAATGCTATTTTCCAATTAATAACAGCTATGACGAATTCTAGGAGCGGGGCAGAAAACATACAAGATGAGCCAAGAGCACCTTGTAATGCCAGAAACTAAGAAAGTATTAAAACAAACAAACAAAAATGCACAATGATACAATGACAGTGAGATGTCAAGGGGACATAGGAAGCAACTGGGAGTTCCCAGTGGTCCGATCTGGATAATTTGAACAAACCAATCAATAAAGTAGTGTTGAAGTATAACTCAAAGTATACAATACATATCTATGAGTTCCTGCTGAGATAAATAAACAATTGAGTGAACAAATAAATGAGAGATAAAAATCCCCTGGAGAAGAGTTCCCAATAAATTATGTAGATAATCTACCCCCAAGGATGTGGAGCATAACTCCCCACTCCTTAAGTAGGAGCTGCATAGAGTAACTTCCTTTCAAAGAGCACAGCGTAGAACGTGGAGGGGGGAATGACCTCACAGTGGGGAAACCTGACAAACACCAGCTCGGTCAGGTGATCGAGGTTAACATCAACAGTGATAAGTAGTGTCGATGTGTGTAGCACTAGATGTGACACGAAGACAATGATATAATATATTTCCTTTGTGGTCTTCTTCTCCCAAACCCATAGCCCTAGTCTAATAGTGAGAACAGCATCAGACAAACCCCAGTTGAGGGATATTTGATAAAATACCTGACCAGTACTCATCAAAACTGTCAAGGTCACCAGAAACAAGGAAAAGTCTGGGAAACTGTCGTAGTTGAGAGGAGCCTTATGACACGTGATAATGTAATGTAATGTGGTGTCCTGGATGAGACTTTACAACAAAAAAGGAAATTGGATGAAGATTAAGGAAACCCGAATAAATGATGGACTCTAATGAACGGTATTGCACCAATGTTGGCCCCTTGGTTGTGATAAATGTGTAATAGTGTATGTCAGCAATAGGAGAGAGGGAGAGTGGGATACATGGGAACTCTATTAACTGTGCAACTTTTCTACAAATCTAAAACTATTCTAAAATAAAATGTTTTTTTTAAAAAAGAATTAAAATAATTGTTAAATGGGCAAATTTAAATTATAGCGCCTATTTATACACATTTGGTGATGTAAGTATTTCTGAAAATAAAGAAGGGATTACTGTCAAATTCAGGATAGTGGTAGCTTTTGAGGGGAGGGCAGGGTCTGTGATTGGGATGTGGCACTTAATTCTCTCAAAAGCTTTAAGAGGTAGGAGCTAATATTTCCTCCATTGTAAAAAGGAACAGTGGATGGTGGAGAGGTTCTGGAACTTTCCTAAGGCCACACAACTGGTGTGTAGTGAAGCTGAGCTTCAGAAGCCTGATCTTTAGCCACTGCCCTGACCAATCCAAAGCTGTGTCTACACAGACTATGAAAATTAAAAAAAAAAAAAAATTAAGATATATGTTCTTCCCTATTTTTATTAACTAAAAATAAATTTCAGGAAATTATTAGTTAATTGGTTACAGAAGCTTTAGCCAAACACCACAGATAAAAGCCCTACCCATGCCAGCAAGGGCTAAGTGGAGACGCTAGACCTTGATGAGGCTGTAACATGGCAGCACAACCTCCAGCTCCTTCAGAAAAGGCCAAATAAGAAATCAAGACTTGGCCGGGCGCGGTGGCTCACGCCTGTAATCCTAGCACTCTGGGAGGCCAAGGCGAGAGGATCGCTCAAGGTCAGGAGTTCGAGACCAGCCTGAGCAAGAGCGAGACCCTGTCTCTACTAAAAAATAAAAAGAAATTATCTGGACAACTGAAAATATACAGGAAAAAAAAAAAAAAATTAGCCGGGCATGGTGGCGCCTGCCTGTAGTCCCAGCTACTCAGGAGGCTGAGGCAGGAGGATCACTTGAGCCCAGGAGTTTGAGGTTGCTGTGAGCTAGGCTGATGCCACTGTACTCTAGCCAGGGCAACAGAGTGAGACTCTGTCTCAAAAGGAAAAAAAAAAAAAAAAGACTCTTTCCCCTGCCATATGTTAGCGAGGTCCCAACCCTGCAGTGTCAGTGGAAACCACGTACTTGTGGTCGTACATGAAGCTCGTGCCCTGGCAACCACTATTCCTACTTTTTGTATCTATGAATTTGACTGCTATAGGTACTTCATGTAAGTGGAATCGTATAGTATTCGCCCTTTTGTAACTGGCTTATTTTACTTAACATAATGTTCATAAGGTTTATCCATGTTGTAGCATGTATCAGAATTTCCTTCTTTTTTAAGGCCGAATAATATTCCACTGTGTAAACATACCACATGCAGTTTATCCATTTGTCCATTGAGGAACATTTGGGTTGTTTCCACCTTTTGACTATTGTGAATAATGCTGTATGAATATGAATTGTACAAATATCTGTTTAAGTTCCTGCTTCCAATTCTTTTGGGTATATACCCAGAAGTGGAATTGCTGGATCATATGGCAATTCTATTGTTAATTTTTTTTGAGGAAATTTCCATGGCAGCTGCACCAGTTTACTTTACTGCCAACAGTGCACAAGGGCTCCAGTTTCTCCACATCCTTACAAACACTTGTTTCCTTTTTCTTTTCTTTTAAAAAATGTAATGGCCATCCTAATCGGTGTAAAGTAGTATCTCGTTGTGGTTTTCCTTTGCATTTCCCTGATTAATACTGATGTTGAGCATCTTTTCATGTGTTTGTTGGCCATTTGTATATCTCCTTAGGAGAAATATCTATACAAGTCCCTTACCCATTTTTAAATTGGATTGTTTTCTTTTGGTTGTTGAGTTCCAGGGGTTCTTTATATATTCTGGATATTAACCTCTTATCAGATATATGATTTGCAAATATTTTCTTCCATTCCATGGGTTGCCTTTTCACCCTGTTGATTGTATTCTTGCCCAATTTATTTTTAACAAAGATGCAAAAGCAATTTGATGGAGGAAAGATAGACTTTTCAAAAAATGATGCAGAAGCTTTTCAACATTCATAGGAGAAAAAAAAAAAGAGAGAGAGAAAGAACCTCAACCTAAGTCTTACACCTTACACAAAAATAACTCAAAATAGATTACTGGCTTAAATTTTAAATGTAAAACCATAAAACTTTTGAAAAACAAGAGAAAAATTTTGAGATCTAGGCCTAGGCAAGAAGTTCTTAGACTTGACACAAAAAGAAAAACTGATAAATTGGCCTTCAAAATTTAAAGCTTTTGCTTTGTTAAAGACCCCATTAAGAAGGTCCAAAACAAACTACAGACCGGGAGAACATATTTGCGAAACATATATCTGGCAAAGGACTAGTGTCTAAAATTTATAAGTAACTCTCAAAACTCAACAGTTAAATGAAAACAACAAATGATTCTATTAAGAAATGGACAAAAGACATGAAGAGATGTTTTACCGAAGGTTATATTTAGATGGCAAATAATCATATGAAAAGATGTTCAACACCATTAGCCATCCGTGAATTTTAACTTGAAACCACAGGGCGATATCATTACCCACCTGTCAGAATGACTAAAATAAAAAACAGAGACAGCACCAAATGTGGGCAAGGGGGCATAGAAACTGGATCACTCACATGTTGCTGGTGGGAATGTAGAAAATTGCAGCCACTCTGGAAAATAGTTCAGCAGTTTCTTAAAGGCTAAACATGTACATACCATGAAACCCAGCAATTATGTTCCTGGGCATTTATCCTAGGGAAATAAAAACTTATATGCACACAAAACTCTGCATATAGATGTTTATAGCAGATGTATTTCTAATACTGCCAAACTGGAAACAACCCAGAAGTCCTTTACTGGGTAAATTATTAAACGGTGGTCAACCAGGCCGTGGAATCCTACTCAGCAGCAAGAAGGAACAAACTGGTATACACAGCAACCTGGGTGATTCTCCAGAGAATTATGCTGAGTAAGAAAAAGCCAATCCCAAAAGACTACACACTGTATGATCCCATTTATATAACATTCTTGAAATGACAGTATTATAGAAATGTAGGAAAGATTAGTTATTGCCAGGGATTAAGGAGTGGAGGAGGACAGTGGGGGCTGAAAAAATTAAAAGGGGGAAAATGAGAGCTCCTTGTGGAGATGGAAATTTTCTGTATCTTTACTGTAGTAATCTCAATATCCTGGCTGTTAATATTATACTATACTGGATAAATAGTACACAGGATCTCTCTGTTATTTCTCACGACTGCATGTTAGTTTATAATTATCTCAAAATAAAAAGTTTAATTCAAAAGAGGTAAATTCCTTAATGAAAATAGAAGATGACTTACTTTTTCAACGTCTTAAGGTGTCAGCAGCAAGAGATAAATTGCAACTGTATCTAATGGCTTTGGAATTGAGATGGAACATTTACATGAATTTCAGACAAAATGTTTGTTTTACATAGTAAAAATTACTTGAAGCATAGAGATTTAAAGAAAGTCAATGAGAACACTCATATCATTCAAGTTGAAGTCCACGATGAGTAAGTGAGGCCCATATAGCCTCCCCTCTAGGAAATAAAATGTAGGTGGGAAATGGTCTTTAACTCTGCAGGACTTGAACTTTACCACAAGAGGGCGCAATATTCCAGCTATTACATGGGCAGAAGGTCTAGAGCACCTTGAAAGGTGGAAATGACTGTTTTACAAATAACTTTTTAAACTGAATGCTTGGCCGGGCGCAGTTGCTCACACCTGTAACCCTAACACTCTGGGAGGCCGAGGTGGGCGGATCATTTGAGCTCACGAGTTCGAGACCAGCCTGAACAAGAGCGAGACTCGTCTCTACTAAAAATAGAAAGAAATTATGGACAACTAAAAAAAAAAAAAAAAAAAAGTGTATATATATATATATATATATATATATATATATAAAAAAGTTAGCTGGGCATGATGGCACATGCCTGTAGTCCCAGCTACTCGGGAGGCTGAAGCAGAAGGATGGCTTGGGCCCAGGAGTCTGAGGTTGCTGTGAACTAGGCTGATGCCACGGCACTCTAGCCTGGGCAACAGAGTGAGACTCTGTCTCAAAAAATAAAAAAATAATTAAATAAGAAAAAAAAAAAACTGAATGCTTGCTCTGGGGGATCTATTTGTGGGATTTTTTTTTAACTATTGTAAATCAGTCGATGGAAATTGGTAATTATTGGGCAAATCGAGGAAGGGGAAGAAAGTCAAGAAAGGTACACAAGAAGAAGATGGTTCTGATTGGGACCCAGTTTCTGAAGAGTCCAACAGGAAATCTTCCTTCCTGTGGAAATGCTTTCCTTCCGCAGCTTACATACTCTCAGGTACTTGGAAGCATCCATGCAAATAGGTATCAGATATCCGATTGGATGTGAGGCTGACTTCCCCTGCTTTATGTGCAGATCTACAAAAAAAAGAAAAAAAATGATCTCAAAGATAACCCAGCCTGAAACCTTTGGCCACTTCATTTAGATCAGGGTTATAAAGAGGTGTCAGGGATGAGAGGGGATATTGGTGAGGGATGTGGCCATAATAGGTGAAGAGAATTATTTTTAGAATGTTTGGCCCTGCTGTGAGTCCCCGTGCTCTTTCCCTTTAGTCGCAGGGTAAGAAGTTTCTATCGTCCAAACCCTAGTCTATAAATGGACCTCAGGGGGCCACTCAGAATTATGCGATGGCTTCCTCCAGACGACCCAGAAAGCAGAAAGGAACTCTGGACTGAGGCTGACTCCTTCCCATCAGGAAATGCAGAGGAAGACAGAGGGGAGCTGCTGGATGCCAAAGGCTAAGAAAGGAGTTAGAGTGCCCAGCCCCCTTAGAGAAGCATATTCCTTGGTCAAGGGAGGGGCAGAAAGCTTTTTGAATAACACATGGGGACTCCCCTATGAGAGACAGAGAGAGAGAGAGAGAGAGAGAGAGAGAGCACTTACCTTCCTGCCAGACCTAGAGAGTCTAAGGCTTCCAGCCAAGTGAGAACCTCCCCATTTCCGTACATCTCCTCCTTGGTCCCTGGTGCTGAGCAAAAAAGTAGCTAGCACCAGATCTGAGCTGGGACATTTAAAGCTAAGTTCAGAATTTCGAATATTGCATGGATTTGGACATTGTCATTTCTGAATTGAGACTGTTTTATGACTATAATTGATCTGAAATCTTACCTAAGAGTAACTGGAAAAGTCATGGACTTGCCCAAATCTTCATCCAGGGGCAGGGGAAGATGACTCACATGAGAAGAGTTAAGGGACAGCACACATACTTTGTACTGGGGGATTACATTTATACAGTCTGAGGTGTGAGCTAATTCCTACACACTGATTTGGTGCTTGGCTTTGAGTGCGTACTGTTTTCCTGGCGATTTGAGAGAGAGCTTCTGGAAAGCAAGATTTTTTAAATCTGAGCTTGTGATTTATCTGGTCAAGGGGCCAATAACATGGAGTGAAAAATTAAAAATACTCACAAAACAGGACCTCTCTCAGCAACAACAGATATAAGAGGTATAATGTCCTATAAATTAAAAGTCCAAAAAGCATCTCAACCTGTACATGTCCCAAATAGAATTCCTAATATCCTTCTGTACCTACCAAATCTGTTACTCCTTTGGTCTTCCTCATCTCAGTGAATCACAACACCATTCATTTGGTTTCTCTGGATAAATTCCTAGAAATCCTTCTTGATCCCCTCTTTCCATTCAACCAGTCTGAGAGTCGTCAATCACACCTACCTTCGAAATGCATCCCACATCTGGCTGCTCTCCAGCCCACCCGGCTCTGCACCTTGACCCCATTCCCTGATCTTGCAGGTGGACGCTTGCAAAATGGTTAATCCCTAACCCCAGACCACTAATATCAGTGTAACATCCAAATCTTTACTGTGGTCTCCAAGACTTTCCATGACACTGCCAGAATCACTAACCTCATGTTCTGCTTTTATCTTTCATGATATCTTGCAATCGCACCAATATCATTTGCATCCCAGAACCTTTATTCTTGTATTCCTCTGACTTTTCTTGTCAGTGTGCTCCTTAAATCATTCAAAACATAATTATCTTTTCCCTTCAAATATCTCCTCCCCAGAGAAGCCTTTCATTACCGCTCTTCTAAAAAATGCACTACCTCCCAGTTACTAGCTGTCTTTTTATATTGCTTTGTTTTTCTTCTTAGCAGTTATTAACTGACATTTTGTTATTTGTGCTGGTTTATGATCTGTCTACCCTGTGAGAACAGATTGTTTTATTCTTTGAGCACTTGGGACCATCTTAAAACTTAGTAAGTCCTCAATTAATTTTTTTGCATTTATTAATTAGTTAATTGAGTAGTTTTGAAGAAGTAAATATGTAGTATAACAACGAAAAGCATTGGATTTGAAGTTGTTGATTCTAGACTTATTTTTTCCATTATTTAGTTGCGTGGATTTGGATAAATGACCAGGTTTCTGTTCTTTTCTTTCTTCACTTTAAAAATGAGCTTTAAGGTACCCTTCAATTAATTCTGGGATGTCTAAAACATACAGCCATCTCTGCTATAGGATGGTACTTCTATTTCTTTGCAATCTATATGCAAATGTTATAAATTAATGAATTTTCATACCTCTTTTGGATATATTTAGGTATCTGTTAGACTTGTCTTCTCTCCTTTTTTTTCTTTCTTCCTTTATTAGAGTTTTGTGGGCCATCTTTATGTGACAAGTACTAAGCCAGGCAATTGTGAGACGGATGATTCAGACATTTTTTCTGCTTGCAAGAAGCTCATAATCTGAAAAGGAAGACAGAAGTATAAACACATTAATTAGAATATAGTTTGAAAAGTACATATACAGAAATTTGTTCAATACACAAGGGGGCGTCTCTGTTTGGGAGGTCATGGTAGAGTGAGAGAGGGAGGTGATGTACCTTTTCTGAACACTGCACTGCAGGAGGAAAGGAAGGGGAATAGAGGTAGGTGTGGAGGGTGATGTTCAGAAAACACAGAACAGCCAGCCCGCTGGTCTATTGATTTGGAAGTCCTGGGCAATAGTTGTCATTGTCGTTTTGATGGATTGCTGAGTACAAAACCAGAATGCAGTGAGCTGAGGAGTGATGGAAAGGGTGGAAGAGGAGATTTGTTGCATTAGCTTCTCTTCTTGAAAGTCTGAAAAAGAGAGGCGAGATTTGGGCAAGGAAAAGGAGTCAAGGAAGAGCCATGATGGATGGAACAAGCATAGACATTGCTGGGGAAAGAGCCAACAGAGCCAGGAGCAGAGCTGGCATTAGCTGCGGAGATGAAGCCACGTGAGAGCTCTTGCCTCTTGGAAGGAGGCTGCAGGGGAGTGAGCTCCAGGGTGCAGCTCAGCCAAAAGGGTGAGAAGAAAGGGGAAAGGGAAAGATCAGACGGGGGCATTTGTGGAGCACAGTTAGTGAAGTGAATGTCAAGGTCACGTGCTGAGCTGAAGGGAGCGAAGGCTGGGAAGGAGATTTGAGGCAGTGAAACCCTAAACATGAATGTTACCACCGAAGTTCATTGGCTGACTCAGGCCCGGCAGATGGGGAGACAGTGTTTCTGTTGACAATTATACTTTCAACCTAATGAGTTACTTATTTTTGATGATTCCTGTCTTTATCATGGGCTATTAGTAAGCACTAAATTGTGCGTGGGCTCACGCTTATTTCCAAGGCTAATTATTGTTAATATTCTGCTGTTTTAACTTCCTAATAAGAAAGCATAATAAACAAGGATGCTGAGAACAGAAGGCTCAGCACATAAGTCTCACAATCAAGAAGTTACGATGCCTATTAGTCAGCTGAAGCACTTCACCCGTCAGGTAAGCGGGTGTACTTACCTATGTCGCTTAGTTTCATCTTAATGAAATATATGGCATATTCATGCATTCCTTCAGCAAACATTTGTTTATCACCTACCCTATGCCAGGTACTCTGGCAGTGAATGAGGATTCAGCAAGAGAAAACCCAGTCCTCACCCATAAGAGGTGAATACTTTTGTGGATGTAGACCTAGGGATTTATCCAGTACATCTACTGAATCTCCAGTGTTAAGATTAAACACTACAAGTGTATCATGTAACTCATGTGGAATATAATATTTTTTGTGCTGCTGCTCAATTGCAAATCACCGAGACTGTATTTTATGAGTTATTCAACTGCATTTAGTGCCCTAGAAGCAAATAAGTAACTTGAAAAAAATATAGTCTCTTGTATATTGCTGTATTTGCTGTCCTCTGCCCTCAGCTTACCATTCTGCCCAGGACTTGCCATATATCTTAGTCATCCCCCCATGGATTTCCCTGAGTCAATGGCAGAGAAATGTTGGCTGCTCCCCAAGCTCCCACCTTTAGCCTCTGGAGGGCATCATTGCCCTTTCTTACCCATCGATGTCTGCGAGTAGGTTATTTGGGGGGAATAGAAGGTAACTCATACACAATAGTAGAAGAAACCTTATAGGAAACGTCAACCTTACTACAATCCTTGGGATCTGAGGTCATATATTTGCCCATTTCTTCTTCTTTTTAATATTGAAATAGTTATTCCACATCATACTTTTTATCTTTCAGCCATTAAGATTGGAGAGAAGTTGTGTTGACAATAATCTCCAAAGGACATTTTTCATTTCCTTCTTTCTTCTCTCTCCTTCCCTTCTCAGCCTCCCTTTCTCCTTTCATTTCTTCCTTCCTTCATCCACGAATATTTATTGAGCACGTATTTTTGTTCTAGGCTCTGTGTTAGATTCTGAGAGCATGAAATGGAATAAGAAACAGTTTGTGCCCCGAGGGACGTTAATGTCTAGACAGAAACAGACAATGCAGGCAACGATTGAGCTCCTGCGTTTATGGCTGCGGTAGCAGTAGGCGCAGGACACTGGGGGAAAACAGAGGAGACGCCCCTAAAACACCGTGGAAGTCGGGTACAGCGGCCTGTATGTTGATTGGTTAAGGATGCGCAGGAGTTGGCCAGGTGAAGCTGGGTAGAGAGAGGGGAAAGGTCTTGATGATAAATTGAAAGATCTTGATGATAAATGTATGGATTTTGTTAATAGTTGCCATCCTTGGTATAGAGGAAATGAATCAAGGAATTGTGATAAGACTGCTGTAGCATCCGCTAAAAAAGCACCGAGGAAAGAATATATTTCTTTTCTGGACTTCTCTTTGAAACGCTGACGTCCTTTCCCATCTATCAGTTCAGATCTGAGTTGGGAATTACTGGAGTACTAAAACCACATTTATTTATCAGTTAATCTGGGAGAAGAAGGTGTGAGATTTCATTCTTTCCTCTCTGTGGTAGGTCATTGTTTCTAATACTATATGGTTTTTTTTGTAAAGGTTTATATAAGGATTAGATGGAAGTGTGGTCAATAACCCTCTCAACCAATGAACAAGGGTGAGGGTCCCTTCATTTCCTTTAACTTTCCAATGTAGACAAAACTCAGCTCTTACCTCCGCAAAATAACTTCTCAGCCTACACATCAGAATTTCTCAAGGATGCTTGTAAACCATAGATGTCCCTATTCTTCCCCAGGAATTTCTGATTTGGTAAATCTGAGATGGGGCCTGGACATCTCTGCTTAAAAACAAAATCCCCTAATGATTGTGATGTCAAATCAGTGTTGAGCATCAAAGTCTTTGACTGGATTCAATATGTTGTGGTGGAAAGGTTTTAACACTTGGAGTCACACAAATTCGACTCTGAATTGTGGTTCTGTCACATACTAACTATGTGACCTTGGCCAAGTTACCAAATCTCTGAGTCTCAGACTCTTCACCTCTGAAGTGTCACTGACAATATCCACCTCACAGGTCTGGTGTACTCAGTGACGGCTGGAACGCTTTCCCATGGAAAGCATGGGGACCACTGCAGACGTTCATTGCTAAGTGCGATCTTAGGAACCCTCCTTTCTCAACTGAGCTAGTGAAACAACTAAACACTGAACAACCTTTTGCATTTTTCAGCTCCTCCTGAGGACGAGGTGGCATTGAAAGTTATGAAAGTCAGAGGGGACACTGACAGCCAGTACTGTATTGGTTGTCCATGCATTTTTTGGGAAATAAGATTTATTGACCATCTATTTCATGCAGGGCCTATTCTTTTTTTTTTTTTCTCTTTAATATCCATAAGTCTTTATCCCCTCTGATACTGTCAATAGTTTAGTCTCTCATCTGCTTTCACTTTTCTAACAGACTCCTAACCGATCACACTGGCTTTCATCTCATTCACCTCCAATGCATATAACCACACAGCGTCCCTGGTTAAATCTCATCTCTGCCGGGATCACATCCAAGCTCCCGAGCATGGAAAACAAAGCCCTTAAGAACTGCCTACTTCATCTTATTTTGTACCATCTCCCCACTGAGCAAGGATTCCAATGAAACATTAATAATTCTGAACAAAATTTCCCATCTTGATACATTTTACACAGGACATGCCCTTGGCTTGGAAGACCTTCTCCCCTTTTCTGTATGACAAAAGATAACAAAATTTTAACCTGTATTTATCAAATGCTTAGTTTGAGTGAGTCCCTTGAGGACATTTCATTTACTTTTCAGATCCCTCTTGTGTGTTACGTATTGTCACCTCCATGTCACAGTAAAGGAAATGGGAGTGCGGGAAATTCAGGGCTTATAGTTGCCCCTACCCTATCCTCTCAGAGCCCTCTGTCCATTCTCCGTTATAATTGCTTTCTTGGTACGGAAGGAGAGGGGAAGGAAGGAAGAAAGCGTGGGAGGGAGAAAAGTTAAGACAATAATTTGAATGTGTGAAAGTAGGAACTTGGTATTCATGTCTTCATTGTCTTTAAATCTTGAACATCATGTAGTACTGTACTTGTAGTAGTCACATTTTGTAGGTCAAATGAATAAATGGATGTATAAATGCTTTGTTACTAGATGCTAAACACTATGAAAAGATCTAGTCTTTCACATTGCACCCCGCTTCTACCCTATGTCCTCAATGAGGGTAGACTATATATGCAAAAGATAAAAACAAAAACAAAACTTTGGTGAAAAACCTAGTAGCAGAACCTCTCCGACAAGATATTGTTTTTGCTTTTACTAAAGGGGCTGCCACTTACAGAAAACACACCCTGCTCCCAAAGCCTGTTAAATGGTGTCTTGTATTAAGCGCTAATTATATTTCTTTCCAAACAAACCTGGGACCTCTGCTTCTTTGAAGATAGCTTTGTGTTTAGAAGTCCATGGAAATATTACATGATATTGAACCATGTATCGTAGATCATAAAATCAGTGATTTGCTAAACAAACATGTCTTGCTCAATAAAATGTGGCAAGTGTTTCAACAAAAAGGGTGTCGCTCTACATCACAGAGAGTTTGTGGTTCACACATCTCAGTTTTGTAGTGATAAAGCAGTCATTAAAACACACAAGCTCCTTAAAATTATAGCTGCCAGGCAAGATTAGATTTACTTGAAGACTGATTAAATGTGAGGGCGTTCACCTCATGTTCTAGGACAATCCTTGGGACTACAGCTATAGAAATAAAACAGAGGAGGTCGGCGTGATGAGGACACAGGCAGGCTATGGTGGGACAGTTCTTGAATTTTGTCCTGACCACCTTAGCGAGAAGGCAGGATGACCTTCTGAAAGACAATTTTAAAAGCCCTGTATCAGATGAAAAAGGTATCAGATGAAAAACTTAATGCTTTCATTTCCTTAGGTAGATCTTTTATTAAAATAAGAAACCACATACAATCTCAATATTTACTTCTTGCTGGTCACAATTTCCGACTAACAAGGCATTTTCTAATCTTTCAAGAACTACTTTCTAATGAAGAGCAGTGATGGAGAAATTGGACCTTGATTTTTAAAAGAAAAAAATTACCTGCAATTATCTAAACATCTCAAAACCTAGTTGGGTTGTGAGAGATAACTAACTGCTCTGTACTCACTTTTATGCCAGGTGTTTGTTTTATTTTCTATTCAGATTATATTTTATGAAATAACAAGATATCTGGAATGTGCTTAGTATACAAAGAATCCCTGAAGGTCTAAGAAAAAAATTGGTGTTTTAGTGTTCTTAATTTTGCCAAGAAGTTGGTGGATAAACAGCCAAAAAAAAAAAAAAGTTCCAAAAGAAAATGCTTCAAAAAATATTCAACCTTAGTAGCAATTAGCTAATGTAAAATAAAAGAATAGTCAGATACCAAGTACCAAAGATTATAAAAAGGGTGATCACTCCATGTGGGCAACAGTACAGTGAAACAGGCTCATACATAGATAGCATGAGATAGAATAAATTAGAACTAGCTTTTTCAACAACACATTGGCAGATCTTCTACAGAGTCTCTAAGATATCAGACCCTTGGAAACAGTAATTCCACTTTGAAGAATCTATTTTAAGGATATGATTAAAAAAATCAAACCTTTGTGTACAAAGATGCTTATTGCAGCATAACTTAAATAGTCACAAACTTGAAACAACCTAAATATGCAACAGTAGCAGAAGAGTTGGGAAAATATGATGCATTATATAAAATAACATTGACAAAGATTTTATTGTTATGGGATTGGTTAATAATATGGTTTTATTTATTGCATGATATCAACTAAGTAAAAGGTATTGCTGTTCTTCCTCCTCCTAATATTATTAATGGAAGCCAAAAATGTATCTAGCACTTACTATGTATGAAACAGTCTTTTAAGCCCTTCACATATATTATTTAATGCTCACAGCACTCTGGTGAGATATTACTATCCCCATTTTACAGATGAAGAGAGTAAGGCACACAGAAGTTAAATGACTTGTCCCAAGTCACACAGCTAGAAAGTGGCAGAGGTAGAGTTTTTTTCCATAAGATTTACTGAGATATAATTCACATAACATACAATTCACCCTTTGAAAGTGCATAAATCAGTTGATTTTAGTATATTGTTAGAGTTATACAATTATCACCACAATATAGTCTTACAACATTTTCATCATCCCCAAAAGAAATGTATACCCATTAGTAGTCAATTTCTATTTTCCTCCTCCTACCCTCTGGCAACCATTTTTCTACTTTTGTATGAATTTGCCTATTCAAGGCATTTCATATACGTGAATCATACCACGTGTGGTCTTTCGTGTCTGGCTTCTTTCACTTAGTATGATATTTTCAAGACTCCTCCGTACTGTAGGGTGTATCAATGTTTCTTTCCTTTTTATCACCAGATAATCCACTGCATGGATATGCACTACATTTTGTTTATCCATTCGTCAGTGAATACACATTTATGTTGTTTCCACTTTTTGGCTATTATGAATCATGCTGCTGTGAACATTTACGTGCAAGTTTCTGTGTGGACTTTTTTCTCACTTTATTGATGCAAGCAAATCTTTTCTTCACTAGGAGTCTAGACTAGAGCATAACAAGGTGGCTAAATAAGTTAAGAACAAAGGAAGTACGTTCACAAGTGTGAAACTGAGTAGACACTGGTCAAAGGCAGGTCCTGTGAAGTGAGAAGGCTAAGAGAACGTAATTTCTTGGAATCTGGGCAATTTCCTTGCACATAGTACATAGCATGAAGCCAGAAAGTGTGTCTTTTTCTTTTCTTCTCGTAGTATCTTAGGGCCTAGCAGAGTGCCTGTCCCATAAGGGATGCTCGAAACATATTTTTGGTATGAATGCATAAATGAGTGCCCCAGTGACCTGAGACTAATCTCCAATGCCAACAATACCCAGCTGGCTGAACCTGGGTTTCCTGATTCCAAACTGCGTCTCTGTTTGGTCAGGGTCGAGCTCCTGGTTCCACCAGAACTGCCCACCTGGTCTGACCCGCTGCCTTGTCTGGCCTACCTGTGCACGGTGACTCAGACAGACTGCTCCCGGGGCTGCACTACGGGGTGGGCCACCGCCCACCACCCGCTGCTGTGCTGACTCCACCCTGCTCAGCAGCTCTGGCGTGGCTCGCTGGGGTGGCTCCGGCACTCTTCCCATTCCCCAGGCCATGCCTGGTCCCAGTGAAGAAACTGTCCTCCTCGGCTGGTTCCATTTCTTGATTTCTCCCATGAATGGCTAACTTGGCTTTTAGTTTAGGTTTTATTTGAAGTATGGATTCTGCTGAAAACAAAAGGTTAAAATAATCACTGTTCTACCTTTTCCTTGGAAAACCTACGTAAAAATGTCACCTATGACTCCAAACTTGCATTCTCACTTGATCTATAGGCTTTTCTTTTACGATGTAAATAAAGGTTTCTACTTGAATACCTCATTATCCTAAGCTCCATGGCAACAAAACCAAAGCGAGCATCTTTCTCTCTCCATTGTTCTTTCCCGCCTTCGCCAGTTGCAGCCACTATTTCCCCATCTACTCGGCCATTCTCAACTCACCCTCGCCTTTCACGTGCTCACCTCTATTCAGTTAGTAGTCTCAAATGATTCTTTTTTTATTTTTCCTTTTGAAATTCCTTTGACGTTTTTATTTCACATCTCACGAGTGTTCTCACCACTCGTCTGTACATGACTGGAAATGTTTCTCTATGGCATCCACAGTGACTGTGGATTTTTTTCTTCTCTCTTTTTCTTTCATAAAATTACTAGAATAACCGTTAAACACTGTTTTGATGTTCTCCAATTTAACACTCCGTCATACCTTTTTCCTTAAAGTATCAAACTGTATGTATGGCTTCTACATTTCAAATTTCTCCACGATCTCATCCCAACCTACCAATTCAAAGCAATTAGTTTCTACTCCCCAAATGTTTCCACTGACCCATGTGTGTACACCATGACCGTGCCTGTCTCTGAACCTTGGTTCTGAGGGTTTTCTTTGTCTAAAATGTCCTCTTCAGTTCCTGCCTCCCTTTTCACTCCAATCCAAATCCCACTCATTCTACAAAATCTCCCTTTTAAGTTATTGGTAATCTGACACTAAGAGGCTATACAGCAAATACTGCCATTTCTAACAATATTAGCTACATTTGAATATTAACTAGTCATTCTCTTCTACTCTTTTATGTCAATTAACCTTTTCACCCATGAAAAATGTAGGCCCCTTTGGGACCAAAAACTGTGTCTTCTAATTCCCTATTATCTAGCATATATTCCCAATAATACCTATTGCTTGATTGGTTGGGGCTAAGGGAAGATTTAACTCAACAAAGAGAATACAAGTAACACTCTTTAGAAGAGCTCTTTGTCATTTCCTTTGTACATCACATCTGGTCTAAAGATTTAACATACTGGGGTGATCTTGGGGTTGACCTTCTTGTCTGTCACCTTTAATGGTATGTGAATGAGATGTTTAACTTTCAACTTTACATCTTTATAATTATAGGGCATTAGAATACTTCTGATTGTATTCTTGGTTTGTTAGCTGATGATCTTTTGAATCAAGAGGGTCACCTTTGGATGAAGAGCTGCCAGCTGCTCCCCCTGTGATTGCGACCTTGTGGGTCATATCAGAATACTCTGGAACTTGAATTCAGATTTTTTTTTTCAATAAGCATCTTTAACTATCTCCAAAGCTAATGCTTTCCTCCTTCCAAGTATTTGCCTTTCCATCTGCCTGGACATCTCCTTTCCTTTTCTTAGCTTCTGTTTCCTTGCCAATTTACTTCTACACCATTAAGAGTTCCTTTCTCTAGTGAGCTACCTGGAACCCACAAGGTGTGCATCTCATACATTCCCTCAGTTCTCCGTGCATGACCCACATCATAGAACTTATGGGTGGTTATGTTATTGCCTATTAGCTTGATTAAATGCTCACTAGACTGAAAACTCAAGGAGGGAAAGACTAAGCCTCTATGGAATGAATATGAACTGTGTAGCAAAGGATCTTTGCAATGTAAGAGAATTGACTGGTTAAACAGTCATTTATATCAGTAGTTTTCCATAAATAAATTCTATACTTTACGGAATTTTCCCATAGTATATATGATTTTTCAAGCACATATATTCAATCATATATATTATCTTCCAATCATTTTTGTTATAGAAAAATTCCACTAAGTATCACAGGGTATAGAATTTAATTATATCTCCCTATAACTCTTAGTTCATTCCCAACCCTGTCATTGCTCATGCATTCTGCATCATTGTAGTAATATTATTTTGTGTTCTTTTATTTAACCTAACTTATATGTACATATGACTTTATATTAACACAGCCAACAGACAACTTTTGATTCATTTTAAAATCACTTAAGGATTCATACTTCATAATATTTTAAGGCTACTTATAGTTCCATCAGTAGTTACATTTCCAAGGAGATGGATTTGTTTCTTTTCTTTCTTTCTTTTTTTTTTTTTGAGATAAAGTCTTACTCTGTTGCCCGGGCTAGAGTGCCGTGGGGTCAGCCTAGCTCACAGCAACTTCAAACTCCTGGGCTTAAGCAATCCTTCTGCCTTTGCCTCCCAAGTAGCTGGGACTACAGGCATGTGCCACCATGCCCAGCTAATTTTTTTCTATATATATATATATATTTTTAGCTGTCCAGATAATTTCTTTCTATTTTTTTAGTAAAGACAGGGTATTGCTCTTGCTCAGGGTGGTCTCGAACTCCTGATCTTGAGTGATCCTCCTGCCTCGGCCTCCCAGAGTGCTAGGATTACAGGCGTGAGCCACCGTGCCCGGCCAATTTCTTTTTATTTGTATTGCATACACAGCAACAATTATGAACATTACACCTTGTGATTGTTCTGGTAGAATCTTTAGTGAATACAGGTATCTTGAGAGACCTGGTAAATGTGTAGAATCTGGTCATCGGTTTCTGATAAGAATAGTTACCATTAAATTAGGCTGCTTTCACTGAAGGGCGAACTTCTTTTTAAAAGTGCTTTCCAAATCAAGTCATCATTTGTCCAGAGGGAAGTTGTGTCCTGGAGCAAATAGAGTAATCAGCTTTGAAGTTTTCTGTGTAAGTAGATCCCTTTGGGGTGGAGAGACAGTGGTACAAGCTCTTACTCAGATTTTGTCATAGCAATCAACACACCTGGAGAGTCCATTCATCACGAGAACTCAAGGTTGGGCTAGAATTTCTGGGAAGTTAGGATAGGGTGGGGTGCATGGAAATCAAACATGTTTGTTACGGATTATTGTCTTTACACAAAAACTATGTGTGGAAGAATGAGTCACATTCTAGACCCCAAAATGGCACTCACGGGCATGCCACGGGGTCTGGTATAACTTATAGAACTATTCAGAGGATTTCCCACAAGGTTTTGGGATGAGATGTGCACCCAGACCACTGGTATGTGAAAACTAACGGCCTCTATTTCACCTGAATGAGTCAAGCGAAGACTGGATCACGCAGTACCTGACGTTCTGTACCATGCCTTCGCTTCTGGGACTTGTGTTTCATCACATCTATTCCGTACTTGTCTTATCCTGTAAGAAGTGAAAATGCAATTTTGTTTTGCTAAGAGTTTGTGTGGCAGCCAGGTTCCTCCTTTCGGGTCAAAGTTGCATTCCTTTGAGGGAAAGAGACTGTAGCAACCTGAAATGGTGGTGATGGCTCTTGAGTAGATAAATGGGGTCTCGAATTGTCACAAGTCAGCAAATATTTGTTGAGACCTAGCTGCTTGTAACAGCAGTCTAAAGTTAACAATGTTAACCCATTGCTTTCTGGCCCTGCCAATTTACTGAGACAGAAAATATAGTTATGTTACCAATAGAACCAAGGCTTCTTGAGCAGCCCTTTAAAGGCTTAGAGGCCCGCAGGCAGAACGCATCCTGAAAGAACTATCTATTAGTCACACTGTTAAAGTTAGTACTCCATGCATCTATTCATTTGCAACTTTTTCTGTTTTAACAAGTTCAAGTATTTCAGAGGATTTCACTTACCTGATAAAAACTTGTATTTAAAGAAAAAAAAGATGAAAAAAAGCTCATCTCAATTTTCAAGTAAAACTTTGCAGTTTGGCAGAGGTACTAAATTAATTTTCACTAATTGCTCAGTGTGACAATTATTCACACAGCGTCCCCTACGCTGAGGAACGGTAACGAGCACATCTGAGCTTGTAGATCAGGGATTGGAGATGTGGGTTCAAATCTTAGCTCTGCTGCTGTGTAACGTGGAAGAGGTCACTAACCCATGCAGACCGCCATGGTTTTTGTATTAATAGTACATTTTCAAAGAGCTTTTTATGTGCTTGGCACTGTTTTGAGTACTTTATATTTAATCTCTGTAACAACACTGTCAGGTGAATAATGTCTCTATCTTCATTTTAAGGACGGGGAAGTGAGGCACTGAGAGGTTGAAAGCTGGCTAAGGGTGCGGAACAAGGACAGGGCAAAGCCAAGGTTGCAACTCAAGCAAGCTGGCGTGAGAGCCGTGCTGCCGGCCACAGTGCGATGCTACTGCAGTGACTCCCGCTTGTAAGATCCCGTACTGCAAACACAAGAGAAGAAATTCCTTGCGAAGAACTCCTCTAATTTTTTTCTCCATGTACTTATTCTTGAATCAGGCCTGGAATCAGTGGAAACTTGGATATATTTACTTCAAAAATAATGCAGATAAGCAAGCCCTTTCTGAAGCTTTTCTTGGGAAGCTAAAAATTAACAAGATTACAGATTTATAAAAAATGTTTTATTCTGACACAGGTTCCTGACCAAGGCTCATACATATCTTTGAAAATATTGAGGAGACTTACTGGCTAAATTCTAAACTTGTGGCTTTGGCCAAAGCTGGACTAATGTTCTTCCCCCCGTCAGTGATTTCTATACTCTCATCAGATCTACTGGATTTTAGATCCTTGGACTCATATTTTATTACATTATCCTGGGAATCTTAAATCACCATTTGTAAATAAAAAAAAAAAATCAGTGAGTGCTCTGCTAATAATTAGATTCTGGTTGAACTTTTAAAAAATCTTTTTCTTATCAGAGCCCAACTGGGCTCTTGGAGTTTCCATGAATTCTTTTAATGGCATGCATTGTTCCATGGCCAACCACAGAGTTGAAAAGCTTGATTTCATTCAATTAATATACAACCAATGATTCAGAATATTAAGTTTGGCTGTATGATAGACTAAGCATAAAGAAAATCCTAGGAAAGTGTGTTTGCAATAGGGTTATTTGAGAAGAGAGCTAAGTTTCTCCCTCTCTCCCTTAAGTGTGGGTATCTATATGGAAAGGTTAAGAGAGGACGACCTTTCAAAAGTAAAGAGCAGTCATTCACATTTTGTTTAATTACTAATTCTCTCAAAACTTTCTAGGGTAAAATTTGCCTCTTAGTCCTTTTCACTCTTTGGTTATTTTTTGTGAAACGCATCTGGGATCTCGGCTCCACCTTTCTCCTTACTCGGGTCTCTCATTCTCTCATGACTCACAGTGACAACTCCACGCCTTCTTTTCCAAAAATGTGTGGCAGCTGCTACGGAAGTCCTTTTGAGTCAGCCAGAAGTGGGGCAGGATGCCAAATGGCTGATTCACTCCCCAAAACTTGTAGGAGGGGACAATTAGAGAATTAGAGGCTGTAACTTCAGTGGTGGGGGTAATGGCTGACAGCGTGGTTTATGAAAGCTCACTTACTACCTGTGACACGACAGGAAATTCACCTCAGGTTTTTATTCAAACACCTACACTACTCTTGTCTTAACCTGTTGGGCATGGGTACTTATCTGGAAAAAAAGTGCTGTGACCATCCTAAGACTTTCTGTGTAAGTTTTAGAGCAGAAAAAATGTTATCAGCAACTTACACTTACGATCACTACTATTTCATTTTTCTTGGAACAGGTTCCACAGGGTAGCCAAATCCCTTGGGTCAGTGTTCTAGAGAAGGCCCACAAAATGCGGATCAAGTACAGCCAGGTGGGCACTATTAAGTGTTTTAATTGCCTTGTACATTTGGGCTGAGAAACACTCTTATTTGAAACTTGAAATACCTAAAAAGTAAAAACAACAACAAAAAAAATCAAACAAAAACTGCCACAAAGAGCTCCTAAATAATACTTTAATGCACACATTTGCCTTAGTATAGTCTAAAACTCTATCAAGTGATTCCTTATTTCATTTGAAAAAAAGTGAAACATATGTTAGCAATCTATGGAAGCAAATCAAGCATAGTTTAATTTTCAGTCCATTCAGATATCACACCCAGAGAGGGGTTCAGAGCCTTGTGTCCTTACAGTGGAGATGAACAGATTGTATTCTGTTTCATTGTAAGGTTGACAAAACATTCTATCTCTACTACATAAGTCTCTATTATGTTTGGGGTCCTTTTCTCAGACTTGAATTTAATTTCATGTATTTATCTCGCTCCTTTTCCACGTGAGAGTTAGGTAGGCAGTTACAAAGGAGGGATTCTGCTCTTTGGGTTAAGAGTTGGAACAGGTGTTGAAATGCCACTCAACCATCTTTCAAGTGCTAAGCGACTGAGCTGTAGCATTTACATATTACTATATTATATTAATATGTAAATATATATTAATATATTATATTCATATATAAATATATTATATTAATATATAAATATATTAATATATTATGTTCACATGGACACCATGGGAAGTTTGAGAAAAGGAGCCAAAAGTAGCAGTCTTCTCTCTCCCATGGTCTGGCATGGCAGGATACTGGAGACCAGAATTGCAAATATCTGAGGTGGAGACAGTGTTCAGCATCAAAGCTTGCTGATCAATACTTGGAACACAATGGAAGTCAATGAATAGAAAAGAGGAAGGTAGAGTGGGTGCAAAAGATTCTTTCCATTGGTCTCTTCTCTCTTCTCCCTTATGTCATTGTCCAGTTCTGTGTACACAGAGCATGTGGCAGAGTTTGGGGAGATTTGAAACTGGTTACTTTGCTTGTTTTGGTGTAGAGTTTAGGTTTTGTATTCTGTCTGAGAAACTACTTTCTTATCAGCAAGATTTAATATTTCATTAATAAGGGTAATAAATTACCTCAGCACAGATGATGGGTTTACTTATTCCTTTATATTCTCAACAGAAACTAAGGCAATGCTATGTTCTCAGTAGGTATCTGAAGTTGGGGTCTCTAAGCACCCCCAGTCCCCACTGAAAATGATGTCTCATTTTTCCTATCATGTTTCTGAATAAGTTGAGAAGTGATAGGCCTGGAAGCTAAAATACCATTTCATTCTTACTAGAGACCAGGTTGGAGAATTGGGCTTTAGGTTTATACCAAGTGGACTTGCGAATGATGAATTCCGATTTTAAGCAGACCCACTGACCTGGTCACATCAACGATGGCAAAGGTAGGCCCCAAGGATGGGGACTATCTAGGTAATATTTTTGCCATGGAGACACAGAGCAGAATTTCTACTCTCCATGGGTGGATTCCCCATGGTCAGGATTACCTGGGAGCTCGGCCAACCATACCTAGTTATTCCTCCAAATTTACCAGTAAGATAAGTCAGTCATCTCCCTAAATATGGAACAAGTGGAGGTGTTCAGCGAGATTCAGAGTTAGGCAGTTTGAACTCCCTTTATGGGAAGGAGATACCAGGACTTGGGAAGCATCACCCTCCACTTACATTTGCCCTTTGATGAATATAATGAATGGCCATTCACGGACACATCATATGTTTATGTTTGTGCATTTAAGTATGCCAGAGAATGCTTTTGGATGGGGATGCTTTAAAAGGAATGTTAATAATAGAAGGGCTAGGTTGGTTTGTTTGTGTTATGGGGATTTTGGATTTAGTGGCAGGGAGCAATTCCTTTCCCTTCCAAGTAATAGATTTTCCATAGGTAGTTACTTAGTAAATCCCATCACGTCACTTCCTTGTTTAAAGTGGCTTCTCACTGAGGTTAGACCATAATCCAAGCTCTTTGTGATGGCCACAAGGCCTAGACGGCCTCCACACATGCCCTTGGCCTACTCTCATCTCTCATTTCCCTTTGGTCACTGTTGATCAGGAACAGTGGCATTTTGTTGTTGTTATTCATACTCATGTTTTAAAAATTGTCTACACAAAATTTATTTCCACTTAAAGTATAATTGCTGCTCTCTTTGCCTGGAAGCTTTGCATGTCTGAGTGCTTCTTGTCATTCAAGTATTTGCTCAAACGGGATTTCCTCAGAAAGGCCTTCCCTGACCACCTAGTTACGAGTAGTCACCCAGTGACTTAGTCATCTAGTTGCTCTCTTCCATGCATAGCACTTACTGCAATCAGACACTTATGTTTGTTGTTTGTTTATCACTTATTTTGTTTCTCCATTGATGGACTGAAAGCTCAGTGAAACCAGTGGGCCTGTCCCTCCTGCCCAATACTGTGTGCCCCATTCACACATTTGGTAGAAGCTCCACGAGTGTTTGGCGAACGAGTGACTAGTTCCCCTCACCACACTACTGCTAAGCATAAAAATCACCCTGTGGATACAGCAATTAGCTCAGAGGCCACGCCAAGGTATAATGTCAGTTTTGGACATAGATGAAAGTGAGGATGCGATTCCTAACAAGCTCGTTTCCAGCTAACCAAAAGGAATAAGCATGTTGACCAATACACCTGAACGAAGTTGAGAACAATCCTTATAGTTTCAGAAAACTTCATGAGATTTCACCAACTAAAAGATTTCAGTGGCTAGCCAGAGTTCCCATGGGTGAAAAGCAATTTTCCTCCAACATTTCTTATTTTGCCAAAACTATTTGTACTGAAAAGATTGGCAAGGACTCACAGCCATTAGTTTAGATCTCAAACATTGTCTGTAAAAACAAGGGTGTTTTGCAGATTTCAAAGGCCAGGTATGTTACTGTTTGGGAATAATGAATCGGTATCGACAACTAATTTTCATATCTTACATTTGTACTACTTGTTGTGGCTGGATTTTGGGGGAATCTTATCTTTGGGGATATGGTTTGACTTTCCACTCCCTGCTTTATACCAATAGGCCCATTTAGAAAGGTTGAGTATTTCAAAGGTAACTCTGATAAAAGGTTGACTGTTATTTGATACCGAATTTCACTTTTGGAGCTTTTGCTTGCTGTGCATCTCAGTGTCCTGAACGGAGGTAGGCAGAGTGCATCCCTGTGGCACAAGTACATTTGTCCATTTCACTCTTTCACCATCTTTCCTACATCCTGGTCTTCTAGACATATAGGGACCAATATATAGTAGCGGTGATACTCCTCTTCCTCTCCTTCATCCCAAAGTACTTGCTTAATACTCAGCGTTGTGATAAGGAAGCCCAGAAGGTGAGGACTTCCAAGAGCTGGAGCTGCACATGTGTGAGTTCACAGTAGCTTCAGGTGTAGGGCATGGACCTGGAAGGGAGCAGTTAAATGTTTTTTTCTTCTAGATCTGCTTAATTTCTATCTATCTATGTAGATAGATAGATAGCTAGGTAGCAGAATAGGAAATAACTAGGAATGATTGGCCGAGATCCCAGGTATTCCTGACCATGGGGAATCCACCTGTAGAGAGTAGAAATTCTGCTCTGTGTCTCCATGGCAAAAATATTACCTAGATAGTCCCCATCCTTGGGGCCTACCTTTGCCATCGTTGCTGTGACCAGGTCAGTGGGTCTACTTAAGATCTGAGTTCATCATTCGCAAGTCCACTTGGTACAAACCTAAGCTAGCTATCTAAATTTGGTCCACATATTCCCAACTCATTTGTACCTCTTCGTTTTTCCAGCATTAATTGCTTTTTCATTGCTAAACCTTCCTAAACCCCAGTCTTTCATGCTCTATTTCATGCTCTATTTCTACCTGCAATTCAGGAACACAGATTCATCTAGACTATGCCTCAGGGATCTCTGAGGTTCATAATGAATTCCTAGACTTGGCTTAAGGATCAGATCATCTCATGTTAACATGGAGTGATCCAGGGATGAAGAAAATAGTGTCAAATATGAGGTGAGGTGTGCCAAAGTCCCATTTTGATGTTGTCATTTTGATTCTATTAGCTGCCAGCACAAATACCACCAGGTGTGGGTGCCAGAATGGAAGTGGTGAAGAAAAAGTGATAAGTCTGAGTAAAAAGGGATACACTAAATTCAGCTTTAAATTTAGAGGACTATTCAAGGAATGTACCTAAATATTGCTTACCCTTGAGATGACAGCAATAAACAGGATTCAAACAAGTTCAATCTCCTTTGGAAGGCAGCTGGCCCCATGACCTGGTCTCTTTACTCGCCTCAGGACCAATCCTCTCCTAAATTCCCCTGCGCAGAGCTCATGGGCTGAAGAGCCAGGTCCTATAAATCTGCCTCAATTTAAGATATTACCCTGTTTTCCAAGGATTGGAGGGTAAAGAAGTAGAGTTTGTGGAAAGGAATTCAGATAAAGTTATTGACCACCATGTTACATCTCATAGCACAAAGTAAAGCTTTAAAAGTTCATTATCGTTCTCAGGATTTATGAGTTGTCATGAGCCTACTCAATGGGGACAGGGACTTTTATTTACTGTTGAAACTAGAAAAGCACCTAGTAAAAGATAATGAATATTTACTGAAAAATGTAATCAATGCATTGATGAAGACCTTACATTCTGTCACACTTGTCTGAGTCAGAATTCCTTTGCCCAGATAAAGGAAGTCCCCTGCAGATCAAAAGAGAACACATGATAATGAGGTGATTTATCAGCTCAGATCCACGTGACAGTTATCATTTTTTACTTACAAACACATTATACTCTGAGTAACAGAAAACGTGATTATACATTCCCACAAATACTTGTCAGCAGTGAACAGGTCTAGAGATAACCCCCTAGATAAGTCTGTTGCACCATTCAAGAAAATCATTTACCAGTCAGAGAAGGAGTCTAGCTTGTTCTTGCACGCAATGGGGCAGGTGAGTTCAGAGAACGAGGGACATGAAATTTGTTGGGGTGAGCTGGGGTCAGTTCTGCCAGTGCAGTGTTCCATTGTATTGGTGTCAAATCACCTTTGAGTGGGCTCTGGAAAACCCACATTTCTCCTGAGGGGGTCAGGAAGAAAAACTGTTAACATTCATTTTCTATGAGAATTACCTCCCTTCCACTTGCAGCTCCCGGTTTTTTGCACAATCTGGTAAGCCAACAGGTAATTCTAGGAAAAGCACGATAATCATCTCCCTAGATGTTTGGCTGGACTTGATGCCCTGTTCTGTCCCTGAAACCTGGTAACTTTTAGAGATGTAAGAGATTATGTAGATTGATCTCTGAGGAAAGGCAGTAGGAAAAACAGTCGTAACTTTGTGACTTCTTTCTCAGTTTCATGCTGATTTCTAGACTTACATGCAGAATATGATCACAGAAACCGAACAGGTATCAGAGCATGCTTGGGCTGTCATGAATATTCAATCCTAAGAATAGACAACTTAATGCCATGAGAGAACATTTGCAGAATAGCACTTAAGAAATATTAAGAATCATTGGTTTCATTCAAAATTTTAAAATGTCTCCTCCTAGTAAATGCACTTCATTTTTAGTTTTTATTTAGGTTTCTTTGCAATCTTTAAAACTTTTCCTTTTAGCGTCTTCTTCCTAACTCTTAGGATTTCCTTCTATGCTCTGAGAGTTTTTGTTGGAGAGATTAACATCAATATTCATGGCCAATAATTATCCAACATTTATTGTGTACCAGGCTTGCAACCCTATGAGACAGATTCTATATTAGTCTGAGGTTTGGAATAAAAGATGAAAGCAACGTGGAGTCTAGCTTTAATTTTAAAAAAACTTTTTATTAACTCAAAATTAAACATTAAGCTAAGAAAGTAAACTTGTAACTGGAATAAATCATAAGAGAAAATCTGCATAACCTTGAGTAGGCAAAGATTTTTTTGGTGGAGCAATTACAAACAAACAAAAAAACGACAGCAAAGGAACAAAAACAGCTTTAAAAGATGTTAGGAAACCAAAAATGCTAATGATAGATTAGGAGGAAATATTTACAAAGTTATATCTAATAAATAGCATACATTGTCATGATTATTACCATTATCTAAGATGTGGTTTGGAGATCTGCCTGTGTTTCTAATGGTCTCCTTCTAATAAGCTAGGAATTACACAATTTGGCACTTCTAGTTTTTCATGGAATCTATTTATAAAAAGGAAAGCATAGTTGCTTGAGATTGTGAAATAAGAAGAGAGGGCGCTCATGGCGCTGTGGAATTCAAGGAGGGTAGAGCATCTGGCTTATCTTACCTGGGTTGAGTTGATGGGGACAGGAGCAGAACACACAGATGAAGGCTGTATGTCAAAGGGGTCAGGTTTATCATCCAGACAATGGCCTGGGGAGGAGGTTATAGGTCTGCAGGACCAAAGTACATGTTTAATCTTAGTGATTTGCCAAGGTTCATAAAGGTTAGTGACATGTCATTAGCCTTCTTGGAGAAACTGGAGGACAGGCAAACAAAATCCACCCTTCAACCTCACCCTTTCCCTAGGGTTCTACCATGCTATCCAGAGCCCACAGGCGAATACATTTGAGATTCCTGAGTCATGGGCTTTAGTACCTAGGGTTGGGAGTTCACCTTCACTTCAAGCCCTTCCTTACCACATCAAGAATAGTCACTCACCTTGCTAATTATGCTACTTTAATTTATCTTGTCCCTTTAAGATAAACTTATTTAAAATATCAACTTCTGGATTAGCAACATCTTGTCCTCTTGGACATGTTCATCCCTGTGGAGTCTTTCAAGAGCGAACAGTTTTGTTTATCCAGTATCTCAGTAGAGCTTTCAGTTTTGGGGTTTTATGTTCTAAATGTTGGAAACTGATTCTTATAAACATAGGAACTATATTTCACTTAAGTGACCTTCCACATAGTGAATCTCATACATGGGCTACCTCTTTTGAGAATGATTGTGACTCATTTTACCCAGTAGGAATTTTTCAATGCTATTGTGGCTAAATAAATTTTAAGTACTAAAACTATGCTTACCATGCAGGTACTTATTATTTAAATAAATTGCATAGAATTCTTTATGCAAAAAAATGCTTTTTTATAAAGTGAACAATCATTTTTGCTAATTTATTTACGTTCATATTTTTATACCTTAGGTTTTCTTATACATAAACTTCCATATTTGCTCTGATATAAAGAAGTTCTGCCTTTTTTCACTTAAGATGTTTACTGCTTAAGTATTCTTAGCCCATGGTCCCTTTAACCACATGTAAGTTTGTGTATTATATGATTTCCCTGAGCTTCATTCTTCTTATCAGTAAAATGAGATATTACCAAAATTACAGGTTTGTGGTGAAGGCTCTGTAAGAAACAACGTGCCATACAAATGTGAGATTTTTACTTAAACCCTGTACATCAAAATGTTTCCTTTGTCAATCCTACTGACCTAAACACTGGCAAACTGAGGACACAGTGATGATTCTAAGGCTTTAATATCACAGAGATTACCTTTGTAAAATTAACTAGGTTGGTATTCTCTGAGTCCAACATGACTGCAAAGCAATTTGAGGCATTTGGGCAGCTGAATCCTTTCTAGGCAGTAACACCTGTATTTAGCGCAGTAAGGAATTCTCCCATGTAGGATGATCAGATCAGTAATAGCTACAGTTAACCAGCTGGGCCAACTGTTGACACGCACCTGGAATCCTATGACACACTTTAACTATTTCTTAAGAGAATTCACAATCTTGGTAACAATAATCATGATTTTCCACATAAGAAAGAAGTATTGAAGAGCTCCCAAATGGACAAGACATGGAGCTAGAAATATCTGACGGAGAGCTATGGTGCTCTTGTTTACAGTGCCTCACTCTGGGTCACCACCTCCTGTCTCTCTACACAGCCTTGTCAATAGCATCAGCACCTGCTAAGTAAATTTCGGAAGTTCTGAGAAGCTGGGTTGCCTCTGACAAATGTAGAAATGGGAGGAGAGCAAAGGCTTGTGCATTGTTTTATGCTCTTGAGATAGGGTCATGAAGTCCGAGTCTATACCAAGATGATGCCATCATGGCGGAGACTATGGGTGAAGTTGCTTCAGTCAATAGTCTAAGGGTTTTGAAGAAAACCCCAGCTGACACTGAAGGTGGTACAAAATTTAGCTCAGAGGAATTCTGAGGGCTAAAGACCAAAATGACCTCATTACATGTCTGGTCCTCTTCTCAAACAACTTGGACGTTTCAACTTGTCTGTCTGTCTGGTTCAACTCTGTACTTCTAGTGTCTAGTAGAGTACCTGACAGAAAAGGAGTTTACAACAGAGACATTGATATTAAGGTATAAATGATGTATCACAGCCTAATGGGTTATCTCTTCCCAGAGGTCTTTTAACACAGATTTGCTTACTACCTACTACTGTTCTACTATTACTACTATTACAACTTCCACTAGATAACGCTAATAAAACACTTAGCAAATGCCAGGCAATGTTCAAAGCACTTGACATATTTTAATTGCAATTTATCCAATAACAATACTATGAGTCAGTGTTATTAATATATCCAATTTCTAGAAGAAGAAATTGAGTCACAGAGAGATGAAGCCATTCTGTTTGTAAGTGGCTGAATAGAATAGAATTATAAACTTGAGAAATATGTCCAAAACGTTGGTGAGAGGGACATTCTTTTCAATGGGCAAGGAGGCAATAGGACAAAAGGGATCTCCTCTATACCTCTCTAACAATTTTGTTTTCCTAACTTCCTGTTTTGCTTCTGTTTAAGTCACATGACACATTCGCATTCTCAATTATGGCCTTGCTCTTTTTCTTGATAGGAAAAACAATTTTTTTGTTTCTGATCATTTCCTAGTTGCTTTAGCTTAATTGAATTTCCTATCTAACAACTCCACGATTCCAGTGCTCAAAATACGTTTCTCATCTTGAAATGAAAGAAAATGTTTAAGCTTGAAGATTAGGCTTGCTGGAGCTTGCTGGGTGAGAGAGTGAAAAGAGAACAGAATATGCAAACTAGAACATGGAAGCTTCCCATAAGTCCCTCTGAGAAAGGCAGGAGTCATATGCCCAGTTGCAAAATCAACACCTTCGTTAACTCTGCAGTACGATGGTAACACAGAGTACAAGCCTGGCCCAAACCACAAGCCCTGGAACAGGTTCAAACCAAACACAGACAGGAAACCACCCACCCAGGCACGGAGAGGTTAGGTGCTCCTGAGCAAAAGGCAAGTGTGCCAACGACTGACAGTCAACTCTCCCTGGTGACTGCCTTGAACTTAGGACTTAGTACAAGAGTCAGTGAATCCAAAAACATTTTAGAAAAAAGTGGAAGAGGTCAAATGTATTGAAACCCAGAAATTTAATATTTTCCTATCTTTCAAATGATCCAAATCCTTTAAGAGTTTCAGTGGTTTACTTGGCTAGATTGCTGGATCAAGTTCCAGTAAAATATTTTATAGTGTGGGTTGTAGACTAATCAATGAGACCTATTTTTCACTTAAACATGGGAAAGTTTTAGTGATCCTGTTACTATTGTACTCTAACACCCATGTTTTAATTGAGCTTTATGATATCTTTGGATGGTGTAGACTGATTTTCTTACTACCTACTACTCTTCTACTATTACTACTATTACAGCTTCTGCTAGATAACAGTAATAAAACATTTAACAAATGCCAGGCACTGTTCAAGGCACTTGACATATTTTAATTGCAATTTATCCAGTAACAACCCTATGAGTTAGCATTGTCTCCAATTTCTAGAAGAGGACATTGAGTCACAGAGAGATAAAGGCGTTCTAAGTGGCTGAGCCAGGATTACTATAATAACATGCCTTCCAACGATAGCAAAATCAACAGTTTTTTTTAAATGAAAAATTATTTTTTTTTCTCAAAATTTTGTTGGATCTACGAAATAGTCACAAAACATTTATTCACACATTGAGATGTGTGTAAAGTGCCTACTCTGTGCCAGGCACTGAGCTAGGCACTAGAGACGTCCAGTTGACAGGTATCTGTATCTGTCCTCATGTAAAGAGGTACAATGATGAATGTTGTACCTCTCTTCTCATATCCTTAAAACAGCTACTTCTCTGATGACTCTAGGAAAAAGGGCTGAGCAGCGATTTCCTCCTGATTATTCCAGCTGTTCTAACCGACAGGCTCAGCTGAGCTGCTTTACTTGTATTTTTCTTGTTCCTAAACTTGTATTTTTCTTGTTCCTACACTTGTGGGAAAGCAGTGTCTCTGTAGAAGGATTCTCCTTCCTTGTCGGTTTGTTTTAGCCACGTGTTCCTTTGTGCCAAGCAGCAGAGATCTGCCCAGTTTGACCCAGAGGAGCAGTTCCTTAAAGGGATGTGCTAGTAGATCCAGAGTTTCCTTGTGCACCTTAAGTGGGATATGAAGAAAAAGGGTATCTGTTCCTCTTCTGACACCAAGATCATGCAGCTCAACCTGGGAGGGGGCCCAGAGGTCGATTCACAAGATGCCATCCTAATCTGGAATATTCCATGCCACCCTTTTAAACCCAAGAGGACTCAGTAATCCAACAGAAAGTTTTGGGTTGAATCTCTACTCCACTTCCCTTTATCTTTGGTACTATGCAGAGTGCCAGGTTCTGTTCCTCAGTCCAGGGTTCTTGGACAGTGAGGGTAAGTTTTCAACTCTAAAGCACTGAGTGAATACCTCACAACATAATAAAAATGTATTTGCATACTGTCTTGGGTCAAGTTCCCCCAGATGAAGATTCAAGGGCAAGCAGTTTATTTGGGAGGTTTGTCACTTTTCTATTGATGCGATAATGCTGAGTAACAAGCCACCCTTGCTGCACGTCAGCGTTACAACAGTGAGTACTTGTTCCGCTCAGGAGTTTGTGGCAATGAGCTGATGTGAGCCAGTTTCAGCTGATCTTGGCTGGACTCCCTCCCTGTCTGGGGGTCGGCTGGCTGTCAGTAGATCTGGGAAGGCCTCAGATCCGATGACTGGGGGTGACTTTGCTCCATGTATTTCTCATCCTCCTCCTGGGACCTGGGGCAGGGCATGTCCCTCTCATGAAGATGACAGAGAGCAAGAGAAAGCGGAAATACACAAGTACATTTTAGAGCCTCTGCTTTGGTCATGTCTGTTATCAGCCCAGAAAAGCCACACCATCCAAGAAGCAGATGCCAAGACCACCAAGATTAGATGAAACACATTAGGATTTGATTCTGGAAAAGAGCTGGGACCACAGCCTGGGAAGGCTGGGCTAGCCACGAGCTCGCAATGCAAGTCTGACCCTGACTGAATGAAAGAGGGAAGAAAGGTTGGGTGGAAGCATTCTAGACTGCCCTGAAATCTAAAAAATACCTTTGGCAAGGTCACTGGGGAGTCCTCAAGCCACATTGGCCATCATAGGAGTCCTGGGTCTCCCAAGAATGGGCAGTGGCAGTCACTGGTGGAGAGTAGTCTGTAGGAAGCATTGTCTTAGGACAGACGCAGTGATGAATTTTAGATCATAGCATCTGGCGGGGCTGGGGCCCTTGATCAATTATACTCCATGTAGTTGGAGACCTATGAGGAACATTCTCATGCCTTCTACATAAGTCCAGCCCAGACTCAAAAGGTGAGAAATATATTCTGCCCTTTTAATGAGAGGAACAGCAAGGCTACATGGCAATGTATATAGACACAGGGAAGGGTAAGGATTTGGGACCATTGATGCAATCAGTCTACCACAGAAGTAAAGGAAATGCCAGCAGGGGAGTGGGGCAAGGAAAGGCGCACCCAATGCAGAGTACATCACCAAAGGAGTTGCCATCTTGGGAGGGTAGGACACAATCCACTGGCAGAATTCTGTGGGCTCGCGTAAAACACCCTTTGCAGAGGAATCCCACCCAAGGGGCAAAAGAGATGATGGGTATTTATAGTTCAGTTTAGATGGAATTGAAATGGGGATACAGGATCCTGGAAGATAAATTTCTAGTAAAATAAGGGGCCAGATAACGGAGGGTCTTGACTGCGGGGCTGAGAAGTTTTTACTTTATTGGCAGGCAGGAATGGAAAGCCTGCGAGGATTCATAAGCATACTCAGGATTTTATATGATATAAAGAGTGATTTGACAGTGGAATGAGGATAGATTGGGTTAAGAAAAAAATAAGAACAAAGAAAACCAGTTATGAGCCAATTACTAAGGTCTGGGTAAGAAGTCACAAGATCTCAAGCTAAGGGATGGTCAGCGGAGATACACAAAGGTGGATTTAGTAGACATTGAGGGGAAGACATGGCAAATACTGATCCATTGTGGGTGTCAGGGACCAGGAAGGATTGGGAAGGTGTCAGTCTGTGTGACTGAAGGCATGGAGGGGTTTAGGGCACAAATACTGAAATTAGTAGACTAAAACAATAAAAATTTATTCCTGTTAGAGGCGTGCTAGTGATGTTAGGTGGTTGGGTTAGTTTTGCTCGTGTTGGGTTAGGGCACTGGGAGAACTGCCAGTTAGAGGTTTTCATAGGCAGCTGAACACGCAAAGCAGCAGTGTCAGATCTAAAATCGGAGAATTAGGAATCCTTCCATGGACACCCATAGCTGTGGCCAGGAATGAAACAGGGAAGAAGAGGTGATATGGAAATGTCCTCACGGGCTTGGAGGCCATAAAGACTGCCTAGGTCTGACTCATCAGGGAAAAGATGACTTCCCTTCTGTGTAGGGCCAGCTCAGCACTTTCCCCCATCTGAAACCAGCCAAGGCACAGGAGGCAATCAGCATGCAAGGGAAGGCTGAGGGAGAATGGGTGAACTTGAGAGATTTGTCCTGTCTTTTATCCAAGTCTCCATTAACCCCTGACCCTGGTTGTTTTGCAGTCTCTATTTAGCTGTGCCTGTGTTTCTCTCTGTCTTCCTTTATCTGGCTCAATGGCTGAGATTTGTGAACCCTGTTATGAATTTGTCTTTGATAAATAATACCTACGAGAATGCTGCTTTTTCAAGTGATGTCAGAATTGAAGGAAAAAACATAAAAGATACGTAAGTAAGACTGGGATAAATTCTTCAAGGTAAGTGGTATTTGCACCTAAACCCGGTTTGAGACTGTAAACCAAATGCAAATGCCAGTGGAAATCCCCTGGTCTCTTCCAGACGGGTTTAAAGAGGACCCGGGCAACACAAATCTTCTGATAGCTGATTCATGGAAGATGTTATAATTATTTACAGTGTAGGAGGCAGCTCACTTCAAAGTCCCTAATGAAAATTGTTGCTGCACATCTTTCCTGTGTGCCTGGAAATCTTCCTCCTGCCCACGTACAAAGCCAACTCAGTCCACTTAAAGGGATTCTTTATTAAACTCCCAGCTGTGGCCAGGGCAGATTCCACTGAGGAGTCCATGGTTATATGTCTTCTTCTACTAAATGACACTCATCGTTTACTCATGTTGTGCTATGTGTCAGCTTCCTTCCCAAACAATTATGTGCTTATTAATAATTATAAAATAACTACTTTATATTAAGTATATCTTATTGCCAAGCTCTGTAATAAGCATTCTACCTATATTACTTCATTTTCATCTTTGCAATAAGCCATGAGGTAGCTATTATTATCTCTATTTTACAGTGAGGAAACAGATTCACTGACATTAATAACTTACCAAAAGCCACATGGATAGGACGTGGCAAAGCTGGGATTTGAACCCAGAGCTTCCCATTTATTTAAGTGGGAATATATGTAAACATGTACATATGATAGCTTTGGAGTTACCTCTGTCATATTTCCTAGATCGTTAAGCCTGAATATGGGCTATTCACTTGATATTTTGTTTGTATATATCTCCTCAAACTTGCAATTGCTGGCTTCTTGGTGAGTAAAGACGGTTATGGTAAGTGGGTAGTTGTCCCACATAAGTAGGTCATGAAGTTCTGATCATTTACATTATTTGATCCTTTTTTTTTTTTAAATGGCACCTCTTGTGTTATTGATAATTATTACCCCAGGTAAAGGTGAAGCGTAAAGTGACAAAGACAAAAATAGCGCTGCATCACAGGCATGGAAACTTCTGTCTCCAAGGCTGGGTTATTTCTGTTTACGTAAGGTAGGAAGGATCTGAATTTGATCTGCCTTTTTGCCCTCGCTAAATGTCACCGCCTAAGTAGAGATCAGCTCACAAGTGTTACAGCTCGGCAGGGACCAGCTGATGTGGACCAAAGCTCAGAGAGATGTTATTTTTCAAGGTAGACTGGCCACCAGGAGGGGCCTGGACCGGATACTACTGCCCTGGTCAACGTGCCACAGTCCAGGGTCTGGCCTTCAACTGTGTTGGCTTAAAATCCAGAATGCATACACACGCTAGAAATGGATCTGGTTTTCAGAATGGATTTAGTTAACCTTAATGCTGGGGTCCCCAACCACCAGGCTTCCCACCGCTGTCTCACCAGGAACCAGGCCGCATAGGCGAGCGCTGGGGAGAGCAAGCGAAGCCCCACCTGCGCCCACAGCCGCTCCCCATCGCTCGCATCACTGCGGCAACCCCGTCCCCTACCAGATCAGCAGAGGCATCAGACCCCCATAAGAGCTGGAACCCCACTATGAACTGCGCATGCGAGGCATCCAGGTTGCGGCCCCCCCCGCCATGAGAATCCAACGCCTGATCAGAGGTGGAGCCGAGGTGGCAACCCTGCCCCCATCCGCGGAAAACCTGTCTGCCACGAAGCTGGTCCCTGGTGTCAAAAAGGTTGGGGACCGCTCCCTTAAAGAATAAATTACAAAATCAGAATGCAGATTTATTATCGTATTTCCTACTGTTAAGTTGCAACTCTTTTTTAACATTTCAAATTTTTTGAAAGGAAGCTGTTTCTTACAATGGAAATACTCATATGATACGGTTGTGTTTCTCTTTCTTTAAGATTCTTTTAAAATAAGTGGTATATGATATTATCAGCATCTCAACACTGAGAAAATGCAGCAATTAAAATATGAACTTTAGTCCCCAAAAGATTAAATACTTTCTCCCAGTAGGTAAGGTAAAGAGAAAGTAAATGGATATCGAAAGGTTGCCTCGTGAACACAGAATGCAGTGAGAGTTAGTTTTCTGATATAAATGTTTTTAAAAAACAGACTAAGATCATTTCATGCACTTATCTCTATGGTCAGAATATAAGTGACACTAGTTGCCTGGCGGGGGGCTCCTGATGACAGTGGCAGACTGGGTGGATTGGCCCTGGGCATCCACTCTCATCTCCTTCTACGGGCATTTCTGCACTGCAGTTTAGAAAGGTAAACTTTACAGCTTCTATTCTCCTGTATAACTAGAGTTCTGGAGGTGAAGTAGATTCTTCCAGTGTGTTACATTTGTATGACATTTGGGCGAAATGGGAGACTGAAGCCATTTTTATTTTCTGGTGCTTTTGGTGGTTTTCTGTTAGCAGCAGTGTTCCAGCACCCATTCTCCTGCTTTGAGGTGGAGTTGCAGGTGGCAGCTTTTTGATTCCTGCATCATCGCTTGTCGATATGTTCTTGAATGAAAGAGTTTTAGTAGCAATTTCAGTTTCATATACTGAACCCTGACTGATGATGCAGTGATTTCCCTCTGATAGTCAGGTTCTTTCTTTTGTTGTATTAATACATCAAGTCATGTTACAATCAGCTTTTGCCAACCTGAGAGCCATTTGTTTCTTTAGGATATTTATGTACTTCTCTTTTCTACCTTATGATGCGTTGTTTCTAGATTTGGCCCTCGGAGATCAATGTTATTTCCAAGTTTTGAGGAGCACCTAAATTTTGCCTTCTTTATAATTTATAGAAAGAAATAAAAAATGTCCTGGGAAGATGTTTCAACATATGTTACAGGTGTAGCAAGCACAATCAGTGATGGGCAACATGACCAAATGTGGAAATACGTCACATGAAGATGCTATTGCAAGCCATTTTTTAATTGTTAGGATTTCTATTCCTTCTTACTTTACAAATTAAACTACATTAGACCATAGTCATCTCTTACTTATTTTATGCTTTTTTTCCTCCCTGTGAAACAATCACTTTTACTCTCTTTACAAGAAGGACAACCTTGGCAGGTCAGCAGTACTATATAGAGAAGCTTAACAATTTTGTGCAAGTCACAGCTAACACAGGCCACGGCCACAAAGAATGGTACCTGTTTATTCATATGGCCAAGGAATGTGTAATTTGGAAGACCTGATATTTTGCATAGTCTTCTTTCATCTTCCAAACACAAGATATTATCGGAAATGATGTTTCCAAATGAGAATTATAAGATGTGACTCTCTCCCCTTTCCCTTTAAACCATCAGATTGATCTGATACAAAACCATTTTTTATTCAACCCAGCACTTGGCATGTCTTCCCAAGTCCGTCAGGAAGTAATCTACTGACCAACCGACCATTTGCTCCTTCTCGGGAACCAACATTATTTCCATGTTATAAAAATAGCTAAGATACATCTGTGCCCATGGCACAACAATCCTATTCTTTCTTATCTCCAATGCCAGCTCCTTGTTTTTATCTGCTCATTATATTTAATTATATTTAAATTAGCAAGCCAGGGCTACAATCCTCTGTTCGCCAGGACAGGTAACTCTTGCTTACAAGGACAAACCCAGGCTTTGTCTGCTTAGAAATACTTTTTTCTAATGTTGTTTCCCAGAAAAGGAGAGAGAAGAGTAAATGTCAGAAGCTCAATACAAGGTCTGACCCACCAGGCATTCACCTATTTTTTATTTTGTTATTTTTTTTTATGGTTGGAAAAGAACCAAGGGCCTTTGCATGGGAGAAAGAAATGTGGATTCAGTGAGGTCATCTTGACAGGACGTGTCCCCATCTTCCCTGTAATGACTCATTCTAAATTCATTTTCCGGCAGTATATCTAAACTGTACTTTGACTTCATTTTGTTCTCACTTTGTGCAATATCTTTGGATGTTTAGTATTACACAAACCTTGTGGTTATTGTGGTTTTAAAGTTTTCTCCTTAAAACCCCAAGTGTCCTGGAATTCATTAAATAAAGCTATGCCCATTTTTTAAAGAGCAGAAAGGATAGTTGAAAAATAAAAAGAAGAAAGTGAGTTTAAAAAGGCACAGGAGAGAGTAAAAATAGAAAATAAAAGGAAAAAAATTCTTTCTTTCCTTTCCCATTCTATTCTTTGTTAATGCTTGCCATTTCCTGAACTCTCTTTGGTTTCTACAGTCAGGTTGGTCTTCCTCTTTTCTGCATTTTCTATTTTCCTTTTGAAGCCAGGGGACGTTGATGGCTAATGCATCATTGGCACCGAGTGGCGTGATGTCGAGCGGAAGTTGTGTTGCTTTATTCACGTTTGAGCTTTTACACTACGCAGGATTCTGACCTCAGACACAACCACTGCTGTCAACACTACCGTGACTAAAACAGTGTGTATTTGTATAAGCTTATTGTTTCCAGGAAGCTTTCCTCGTAATTTCCACCCCCAGTGGCCTCCATTCATTTGCCTTTATTCTGTCTTTTACCCTGGAGGAATTCACTCCTTTTACATTGCAAGTTTTCCAATATTTGAAAAATTTGTCAAGTCTTATATAGGCCCTCTCCTCTCAAGCTAAGGATCTCATTTGGTATGCATTTAAACTCCTCATTACCCAGATCACTTTTTCTAGTTTGTCAAAGTCTTCAAAATGTAACACAGAGAACTGCAAAGATACTTCTTGACTCTTACCTCCGTTGATCCAGAAAGGATACTTTAAAAATTGCAAGTTAGCATTCTGTGTCTTTTCATAGTTTTTGGTATATATTGAAACCTGAGGTTTACTAAAATTTCTGTATCTTTTTTATAAGCCAGGTTTTTCCTTTACTTTTTTTTTTTTTTTATTTTTGGAGACTGGGTTTTGCTTTGTTGCCCTGGCTAGAATGCAGTGGCGTCACCATAGCTCACTGTAACCACCTCACACTCCTGTCTCCCTTACTTTTAAGAATTTTGTTTTTATCTTGAATGGAGAGATTTAATGATTTTTATTTCCTTTAACTTTCAACTTGTTTGTTTTAGGCCCCAATTCCTGGTTGTTAAAAAACAATTTTGAATCTTGAGTATTTAGCTACACCTTTAATTTTGATAACAGCGGTTCCAATAACCTTGAGGCTGAGACGATAACAGCTATAAAATATGGTCCACTGCGGCTGTTCAATACAATTAAATTGAACTTTAACAGATTAGCGCCCTGTGAAGCCGTGCTAGAGAATTATCCATTAAATAGCACCTTATTCTTACAGTTTCCAAAAATCAATGCCTGGTCTTTATTATACACAATATGTACAAGCAAAAATAAGAAAATAAAAATCACCAGTAATTCTTCTGTCCAGACATGACCAATGATAACATTTTTGAAACATATTTTCTAGCTCTTCTCCATGCATATATATTTATATTTTAAATGGAATTATAATTGTGCATGCTATTGTGTCATCTATTTTCAATTAATGATCTATCTTGCCCATTCATTATATATTTTCCTTAAAAATGATGTAACGTAGATGTATTTCATCTTTAATTTCTCCATAGAATTCCACTGTACAAATGTCTAATTCTTTTATTTATTATCTTTTTCTTAGGCATAATTATATGCAACATGCTATATATCTACCTACTTTTCCCATTATACATTTGCTCTCTGGCTAGACTGAAAGCTTCTTCTTCTTTCAAGTGGTTCCAACAAGAAAGGCAATATGGTGTCCTTCAAGAAACTTAGTGGTAGTGTTGGGTTGGCCCTACTCTACATGTTTGCCTTGAGTAATTTCTTTTTGCTCTATTGCTAGTTCTAGCATAGAGAAAGTGAAGAACTCTGGTAGAAAGAATGAGATGGAAGATTGATAAATAGCTGTAGCAGATAAGAGAAGAGATTGGTTTTTAAAGGACATTTGATAGGTATCATCACTTTTCATTTAAAATTTACGGTGTTAATACACATTATATTATCTTCCAAGGAAAAAGTATTCTATTTTCAGTTTCTAAAAGTTCTCAAATTCGGGGAGGTACAATGAAGCAACTGAAGATAGAGTCTTGTTTTTTAATTTCATTTTTCTGTGAAAGGCCATCCAGTTCTATATCCAGAAAATCAAAAGTTACCCTCCAATCTTCCTCTTTGTTTACTACCTCATCCAAATAGTCAGTCCATCACCAGATTCTGTTCATTGTAGCTTCTAAACATATTCCGTATCTGTCTACTTCTCTCCTTCCCCGCAGCTACCATCTCGTTCAAACTAGTATTACAATATCCTCACCTGGAGCTTACTGGTTTCCTATCTAGCCTCTACCACCCCCCTGCTGTATCCCACTCCCACCTGTTCCCCACATGTGGGCAGGATGATCTCATCAAAGCACAAGTCTAATCATGTCATCTCTTCCTTAGAAAATTCTAGTGGCTGCCTGTCGTTGTGAAGATGATAGGTCCTGCAAACCCTGATAATCCATTGCCTGAGAAGGAGCATAGCGTAGAAGTTTAGGAGCATGGGTTCTAGAGCCAAGACTGCCAGGGTTCAAATCCTGCCTCCTCTACTCACTAGCTGGGCCATCTTGAGAAGTTACTTAACTTCTCTGTGCCTCAGTTTCCTCATCTATAAAATGAGGCTAGTAACTGTCTCTACCTCATAGGATTTTTAGGAAGATTGAAAAACTTAATATTTATAAACACTTAAGCCTCCTGGAAGCTCAGGAATGCTATACAAGTGTAAGCTATTATTATTATAACCTCCTCAGCTTTGTCGCTAAACCCTGACACTCTCCCGTCTCTTCAGCTTTCTGGGTTCTGGACTGTGGCTTTCCCTCACTTTGTCAAACACACCAGACTCCCTCCTGTCCAGTCTTCTGTCCTACATGTTCCCTTCATCTCCCTATTCTCTCTCTTCACCTAATGAGCTCTGACCCTGCCTTCAGCCTCGGCACTCCCTGGCCTCTGAGAGTAGGACCTCACTGTAGCTTTTGTGCCTGGCACAGTGTTTGACACAGAATGGTGCTCAATAACTATTTCAGTGCTTTGGCTCACCGACTTCGGTCATGTCATATCACACCAGGCCAGTAGGTGGCACCAAAACGCATTATTAAACAGCAGTTACTAAGCCACTGAGCTGGAGCTACAGTTTCATCGCACAGCTCGGTCCGGAGGCCCGCGGGCAGTTCAATCTGTTTCTCACTTTTTTAGGAGTCAAAAAAATATGGGAATTCTACAGATGTTTACTTTTATGTTCAAACAAATCTTATCTAGCAATTAGTAATCTTCTAAGTATGTTATTAAGGATTAGGAAAATTCATAATAATGCAGTAATTCATTGATAGTCACAAATTAAAGTTATTCTGCTTCTAAAATGTAAGAGGCTAATAATTTAATGTTCTACTAAGAAGCCTCACTGTCAAGCAATGGTAGACAAGAACTTCTAATGCACACTCAGGTCATTGAAATTTCCCAAATTTTCAGAGAAAATTCTCCGGTCTCATTATAATTATTAATATTAGGGTTGTTCTAAGCTAGTTATGGTTGCATTTCCAATAATTTGATTGATTTCTAGAAGTTTTACTCCTAGGTTACACTTTTCATGATGGCATTTATTCCTGTGTAATTGTAGCTGAAATGCTACTATTCTTACTGTTTTTGGTTTCTCTCCAGTTCTTCCCATCACAAAGCTTTTGTTGAGGGAAGAACAAAGACTTTCGTTGAAGGTGGGCATATTTTCTTTTGTTGTTTTCTTAGCCAAGTGGGTCCTGGTCAAAGAAAGTTTGAGCAATACTGCTTTTAGCAGTGCTTAGAGAGAAATGTGAGTGTCTAGGGACCTGGGGGTCTGCGGAAGAGTGGTTCTGGGGACCTAGGTCGAAACAGAAAGTGGGAAAGACCTTGGACTTCTGAAGTTTCATCTCACTTGTGCAAAATTTGCATTTTATCTTAGAATCAACCAAACACCTACTATGCTCCCAAATTTTGTTTAATAAAAACCTCTGGAAGACAAGCAAACCTGAATAAATTCAGTTTGTGAATAATCATCAAGTCTTGTTGACCATAACTTTTAACTCTTTTGTGAACAACATTTTAGAAGGATTTAAGGGCATTTGGCAACTCTTGTTCATTTGTTTATTATCTTATTTATTCATTCACTCATTTTTTTAATTCAGATTTTTTGAGCACTAATCATACACAAGACAATGCCTTAGACACTATGAATAAAAAATGTATGGATGATACAGTCTTTGTCCTCTGTGAGCTTACAGTACAGTATTACTAAATTTAGATCCTTGTTATATTGCTTTAATTCTTCCACTTATATTATTTTCTTCCTTCCTATCCTTGCTTGTCTGAAACTTTAATAAGCAGCTAACTCCCATGAATAAAAAAAATACAAAGTTCAGAGGAAGTAGTGCGGTCATGAATTGGAATTGAGGGTTGTAAGACAGAAATGGTGAAATGATTATGAACTGTTTTCCTCCAAGAAATAGGAAAATACATTAAAAACAAAGATAATAGTGTTTGGCTTACTAATGATAAAAATAGCTAACATCTCCAATCATTTGGTACATATTAACTTACTACTTCCTAGTAACAGCCCATGATGGGTAATAATTTATAAATGGGGAAACATGCATATATGATAAAAATTGGAAATTATCACTGTGGGCTGAGAAAAAAATATCAGCCTCATGGTTGTTCTTCTTTTGGAGTCAGTGTTGAAAAATGTCTCCACAGTAGGCCTAAAAGTTAATGTCTTTCCTGGGCCTCTAGTAACTTAAATCCTTTAGAGGAAGTACAGTACAGTATAAGGGAATTCAAATTTTACCAAATAGTATTTCAGATTTCATGAATTTGCATTAATATTGGTCCTATTAAGAAAAGTCTCTGAAATCACGTAAATTGAAGTGTACTTTGAAAGAAGACATCAATTTTAAAAAATAACGTTTCAATTCACTGTCTTAAGTTGCACTGGCTAGAGTTCAGTGGAAGAATCTCCAGGCAACTTGGTTTAATTTTTGAAAGAGATATTCTTAAACTAAAATGTATCAGGCTAAGCACAAAAAAAAGGGAGATGAAGCACACCATTTTCATAAAGGAAACTAATTCTAAGATTCTTCCTTTCGTATACTTTAATATTATCTATTAATTACTACAGATTTGTTTTCAGTAAAAATGTACCAGCAAATATATGTCAGAATGATAAGAAGTAAAGAGAAGAGTGACTTTTTGGGATTGGGGGGAAAAAGCTCAAACAGAAAAATGGAGGGAAATCTTGACATTAGTATTCAGTTATTGTAGCCATACCCATGATTACTATGACAACAGGTAGCAAAACAGTGACATAGTCTCCCAGTTTGAGTGCCAAGTGTAGAGCACTAGTTACACCCTGCAAAGCTCAATGGGCTGCCTCTCTATCTCTCTTTTCTCTGCTAAGTGGCTGTTGAAAGACTAAAACCATAGAGACACTCATCAGCCTCAGAACGAATATTAATTAATTAAGATACTTATTTATTTCTTCATTCATTCAGCAAATATTTGCAAAGTCTAGCTACCTAGAAACCCTTCTCCTGAGGGCAAAGCCAGTTCTTAGAGAAAGTTTAATATGCTACTTGATCTGTTTTTCCCCTATAGTGGCTATCTAAAAGTAATGCTTCTTTTCATACTTCTTTAGGAAAAAAATTGATAAACTTTTAGAAATTTCGGCAAATTATTGGGTCAAAATAAATGACTTACAAAACTTTTCTTTAGGCCCCCGAAGGAGTGGAGAGTCTGCTGAGGTCCCTAGTAATGACTCTCCAATTTAAGCTCTTTTTAAACTCTCTGAGGATGATGATTCTTAATCTAATAAAGGTTTTGGATTTATTGTTTCACGCTAATGCTTATATTTCCAAGAGTAGAGATGAAACAAACAAATAAGAGTAACAAGAAGTAAAGATCAATAAAAATGAAAGAACATTTTTAGAAATCAGATGTATATTAGGAACACTATGACATTATTTTATACAGTTCTTGCAAGTGTATTAGGTAGGTAGCATGTTACCCACATTTTACAGCTGAGAAATATGCTTAATCAGCATATGCATGTGGAAGGTAGCAAAAGAAGTAGCTGACCCATTACATAGTTAAAGTTAAAGGCTTTATACCTAAGTCAGAAGAGAAAAGGGAGGGAGAAGAAAAAGCTTCTGTGGGAAAAACAAATTTCTTTAGGAAAGATAAATGGATTTTTAGGAGAGCAAATAGCAGATAAGAAGGTTTGTGATAATGTTTGTATATACAGGTATGAGTGGTCTTTCCATCTTCTTCGAGGCCATAAAACTACTCTGCAGAGGGGATTTATGGCAGTCCTCGTTTCTCAGAAGGTTCTGCTTTTGGTCAGATAAGAAAAGCCCTGACTAGGCTTCTTTCTGCATCTGTTGACCCTCAATTGCTTTCGGTTCAAAATCATCATATGCTGAAGTGGCATATTTTAGGAAAGCATATTCTGAGTCCTTCAAGACAGATACATACATAAAAAGTAAAATGGCAGATTTAAATTCAACCACATCAATAATTACATTAAGTGTAAATAGAAACACTGTAAAGGTAAAAATCATTATAATGGATTAAATATACCAGGACCAAACCACATGCTGTCTACAAGATACTCATTTTAAATATAATAATACAGATGAGTTCAAAATAATTGGTTGGAAAATATATACTATGTAAGCATTAAGTATAAGATGCCTGAAATGGCTATTTTATTCCAGATAAAGTATATTTTAAGACAAAGAGATAAAAAGAGACATTATTATCAGAGATAGAGACATTTCATAATGACCAAAGAGTCAATATATAAAAAAGACATAGCAATCATAAATTTATATACACTTAATAATAGAGCTTCAAATACATGAAGCAAAATTTTACAGAACTAAAAGGGACAAATAATTTCACAATCATGGTTGGAGATTTCAACACTCCCTCTCAGTGATTGATAGAACTAAAGAAAAGCACCAATTAAAACATAGGTAATTTAAACAACACTATCAACTACCTTTACCTAATTGACATCTAAGGAAGACTCTATCCAAAAACTGTAGAATGCAACGTGTCTGGCCTAACTGGAAAGTTGAAGCTGCTGTTGACTGAGATGGTGTAAGACTGTGGGAAAACCACTTGTGAGAAAAGATCAGCTCAGTTTTGACCATGCAAATTTGAGATGTTCATTAATTGACAGTGGATGTGTTCAATGGACCAAAGCTATCTGAGTCTGGATTTCAGGCAAAAGGATCATATTGGAGTGTAAATATGGACATTATCAATATGTAAATAATATTTAAAGTCAAAGGACTAATGTTTTCATCAGAGCAGTCATGTCGTCATATAGAAAAGAAAGAGGTTCAAAGACTGAGTGTTAGGGTACTGGAACATTTACTCAGAAGGGAGGGATGAGGAGGCCTTAGTAAAAGATATTGAGAAAGAGGTGATTAGTCCCTTGACAGTGAATGATGGGGTGAAATGCCTGACCAGAGTGGGCTTAAGGAACAGGAGTTGATTGGATGTGGAGACAGTAAGTATAGATCATGGATGAGATGGGGGTGGTGTTGGTACATTTTTTTCTGTAAAAGGCCAGATAGTGGTGGCTCACACCTGTAATCCTAGCACTCTGGGAAGCCGAGGCGGGTGGATCGCTCGAGGTCAGGAGTTCAAGACCAGCCTGAGCAAGAGCGAGACCCCGTCTCTACTAAAAAAAACAGAAAGAAATGATCTGGCCAACTAAAAATATATACAGAAAAAATTACCTGGGCATGCTACTCGGGAGGCTGAGGCAGTAAGATCACTTAAGCCCAGGAGTTTGAGGTTGCTGTGAGCTAGGCTGACCCCACAGCACTCACTCTAGCCTGGGCAACAGAGCAAGACTCTGTCTCAAAAAAAAAAAAAAAAAAAAAGGCCAGATAGTAAATATTTTAGGCTTTGTGGACCATATGGTCTCTGTCATAACTCCTCAGCTCTACTGTTGAAGTGCAAAAGCAGCCATGGACAATACTAAATGAATGAGTATGACAGTATTCTAATAAAACATTATTATAAAGACAGTGAACCATATTTGACCCAAAGATTTTAATTTACTGCTTCTGATTTAGATAATTCTGTTGAGGAGTAGACCCCTGAATTTGGTCAAATCTGGAGGAGGATGGGGGACCATGAGGCTCAAATGAGGGTTTGTGATTTGGGAGACAGAGAAAAATAATTGCCGGAGTGATGACCTTGAATGGTATTAGTCCACTCAAGGAATTTACATTATGACTGGGCAAAGTTCACAAATAAATATAATACAGACTTGTCCCTGTTTTGGTAAGAGGCTTTGAGCATGGATGGATTTGTTAAGGAGAGTATGTGGAGAACAAAAAGCACGTTGAAGACATAACTTAGAAATCTCTGGGATAGAAGGAGAAAGAGCAGGTAGAGAAGACATCTAAAAGAAAGATCAGAATTAGGAGTAGAGCCAGCTCCATGGGTGTACAACCTGTGTAGTCACACAGGAACCTGTGCAGTCACACACAGGACCCTGTACTTAGAAGAGGACCATGCTTTGTCCAAAGATCTGCTGTCGCCATCTTGAAATTTATATTAAATTTTGAGCAAGTGATTCTGCATTCTCATTTGCATTGAGCCCTGCAAATTACATGGCTTTTCATGAACGTGAGAGTATAATTTCACAAAAGCAAGGATTAGGAAAGAGTTTCAATAAAGACGAGTTGGGAAAAGGGGCACTTTTGGATAAAAATGGCAATGAAAAGGCATTATTTCTTTACTACCTTCTTTAAATTCTCTACAAACAAAATAATGATACACAAAATATGCCATTTTCAGTGATACAAGGAAAGTGTCACAGCCTCATGAAGCTCACCCTTTACTGTGCAGTGTTAAGGAGAAGAGGAAAAGTGCTGGTGGCCTGCTTACACTTGTACATCAGAATCCAGTAAGATTCAGCCCCCAGAGATATTCCCAGTGGTCTGACTAGAGCAAAAGGAGCTAAAGCATGGCCATCTGCAGAAGTGGGGTTGGTCCACAGAAGCGTCTTAAAAAGGCGAGGCCAATAAGCCATTCCTATTTTCTGTGTTAGAGGTTAAAACATGAGAGCCTGCAGATGTATTTTGTTTGAACTGCCTGGTGCTTTTAAAATATAGAAGTTTTACTTTAAAAGTCTATATTGTTGAATTCTGTTGAAAAAGAAATTCTGGCTATGGTGGGCTCACAGAACAACCTAATAACAATCAGCAAATCTGCTGTTCTCTTAGGATGTTACACGCACAGACTACAGTTCACCACAGATCCGCCCACTCCCTTTCGTCTTACACTCAACCCATTTCACCCGTTTATATCATCTACTCAGTCTCTATAAGCATTTGAGCTTCAAAGCCTTGTTATATATCTGCCTTCCATCCTAGGATCACCTCTGGGGGAAATGTGATCAAGGAGAGCTTTGCTGAGATACATATTGACTAAGAGAATAAAGAGTAGATTTGAAGTGAGACTATTTAAGAAAACAAGCTAAGTAGAGGCTCAACACTCAGAGCTCACTGTAGACCTCTACCCCACTCTTTCTCCTCTAAAGGACAATGAATATAAATTCAAAGGTGGTTACTAATCAAAAATAAATCTGCTGGGGACCCATGTATAATATTTCATTCAATCAGTTCATTAAAACATGAGAAAAAATCAGCAAAAGAAAGATGAAATAAATATACCAAAATGAATAGAATTACAGGGAGATCTTATATATTACTTCTTCAAAGTTTCACAGGAATTATAGGCATCAAGAACAAAATCGAACTCTAAGAACATATATAAGAATTCAAAGAAGTGATTTTAAGACAACAGAAGAGACGACAAAGCAAGCTAGCAGAGTTCAAAACAATAGGAAGGAAAAAATAAATAAACCCTTATAGAGATGAAAACCAAATAGAAACAACAAAAAAATTTAATTAACATTAGTCAAAGCAGGATCATAAATAAGACACATATGCGTGAAGACATCACACAAAATTATATAAAACAATGATATAAGAATGATTATAGATGACAACTATGGACAAAGTAGAGCCAACGTTCAGAAAATTGTGTCCCTGAGGGAAAAAAATCAGAACAAATGAACAGAAAACCGTCAGAGAAATCATTCCCGGAAAGAAAATGTTAACGAATCTCCATATTGAAATGTCACTCTATGTTGTTGAGAATATTGGTAAAGAATGGTAAGCACCAGGCCATAGCCTAGTGGAGCTCCAGTGACAATTTAATGTGCTTCCTGTCAGGCAAAGCACATCGCATATAAAGGGGAAAAAGTCAGACTGGCTTCAGGTTTTTTTCAAAACGACACTTATTTCCAGAAACAATGGAGATATGTCCTGAGGAAAAGTAAGTGTGAGCCAAGGATTTCACAAAAGTCTATAGGCACATATATTCTCCAACATGCATGGTGTTAGCAAATACAGCGTTCATTAATCTTTTTCTCACTTTATTTGTGAACAGAATCCAGTGGCCTTGACCATGGTATCTATTTCTACATAGCAATATTTGCTTTGTTGACTATAATTTCCCAGAAACAAAAATAGATAAGCATTGAGTGAAGGCCCAAGTGCTACACTATGCTCATCTGTCCTCGGTAATCGGCTAGTTGAACTGAGAACACCGTGACATTTCCAAGTGTAAGTGGGCACCAAGAGCTGCCTATACCAGAGACAAGTCTTTTGGTCTGCAGCTTGAGTCAGTGGGTCAGTCTGTTGGAAGTAACTATTAAGAGCATTTTCTCTTCATAATTTCAAAGACACTGGAATCTCTCTATAATGTTTCATATGGAGTTCACACCGTGGGGTTGCCTTTTACAAATTTTATTGGGGTCAGCATATTTGGAGCACAGACTTTTGGATTAATAAAGGTGGCTTAACAGTTTTGTGACATTGATTAAGTAATTTAACCTCTCTAAGCCTCAATTATTTAGCCTTAAAATGAAGGTAATAATATTTCTGTCAAATGGTTCTTATAAATATTAATCAAATAAATGGACAGAAAGTACTTATCAGAGAATACAGAACATAGTAGACTCTCTGTAATTAGTTGCCATTTTGTATGTTATAACTTGGATTGAGTCTGTAAATCGGAGTTGTTTTACGTTAAAATACCCCAAAAATTATCTCATAAAAGGCAGGCTAGTTATTATACTTTAGACTTCAGTTCTGATCAACAAATGCTTATCGGACACTTTGTCTAATGTTAGATCCTGCGTTAGATGCTACTGGTACAAAGATGAGTAACATGGTCTTTGCCCTCAAAAAGGGTGTGGTCTTTTAGGAGAGATAACCACATACACAGATAATTCTAATATAACATAAAGATTATTAAGAAAGATATGTGTAGTGCTTCTCAGCCACGTTTCTCAGAGGATCTTCCGCGGAACACCTTATCAGAGGTCTCAAGCTATGCTTAAGAACTGTCTGAGGACTGTTGTTAAAAATGCAAGTTTTACCTGCGTTTTTAACCACTGATGCAGAAGGCGTCCCTATCTATAGCAAAGCATTCTTGTTTACACTAAGCCTTGGCACCTGTTGGTTTGTAGGACCACAGAGGAAACACTCTTAGCTCAACCCAGAGCTTCAAGTCTCACACCTCAGCTGAGTCTGAAGGATGAAGAAAAGACAATTAGATGAAAAAATGTGGAGAGCACTTTTGGGGCAAAGGCGTCGCTGTGAACAGAAATGGCACGACACGCACGCGCGGTGGGAGCACGAGCGCTCCCAGGGTGACGAGCAGCCATGAGAGTGTGGGCAGCAAACATGACTCAAACTAGAGATTTCTGGAAAATTGCCTGTGTATATTCTGCACCTTTCCCCCATGATTTTTCCATACCCCTCGTATTCAACCATCTGTCAGATCATGCCTATGTCAGAGCTTCTCCTGAATCATTGAGGAAGAGTGGAGTAATAGAGTTGAAGACATGCAAGGAATTTTTGAGATAGCCTGGGTTTGCCCTTTTGTATCTATACAGATTGGATTTGGGATGCAAACGAGGTTATCATTCAATGTTTATTCTGTATCCCTTGGTTCATAATAACCTAGGAGGCCTGTGAAAGCCTAGTAACAGGTGTTAGCAGACCAAGAATTTCCCTGGCGATAACATCAGGTGAGTTAGCATTCTATAAGTTCCTACAGCTTAGCCTATGGAGTGCAGCAGGTCTGCACCTTTTCACTCCTACTGGATTCCTCATAAGCTGGGATGCCTCAGAGATACAGTATGCCACACCTTCACTTGTCTGGGTTGCTTCACTCTGCCATGATCCAGCTTATCTGGTCTACAAAATTCCCTATCTCGGTGAATGACCTAGGTTTTTTCCTAAGAACAAGAATCTGTGAGCAAAGGGGCGTTTGGAAGTTTATCATTCTCTCAAGAGAAATGGCATACAACCCAAATGCAATGGCCAGACTTAATTCTGTTCAGTCTCTTCTAATAAAACCACTCCCGTTTCACTTTGATCATTGGGGAAAAATGTTTGCATTGGACACGGCACTTGGCCAGTAACCAGTGGAGGCATTAATCTAAACGATGCCTATCTCAGGATTTGATGGAGAGATTAATGATCTCCCAGCTCAGTGAGAAATGCTGTGCTTTATGTAGTGAGGTCAACAATCATTGCCTTCCACTGGGTGTTCCCGATGGGAAGAAGAAGAGCAGTTGAAGATTTTTATCCTCTTTGTATACCTACCCAATGTAAAGCAAACACTCACAGTTAGAATGTCAGCACCAACCGCTGGGGCATCCATTAACTCTTTGCTAACATCTTTCAAATTCTCTTGGGACATCTTATCATTTGTCTCTCTTAAAAATGAAAAATAATGAACACTAGAAGTCAAAAGATACTTAAAATGTATCCTTAATGATACTCCCTCCCAAATTATACTCTTTTAATTTTTTATAGTGATATTAGATTATAATTGAGTGATGTCACCAGATGTATGAGTCTTGAATTTTGCTCAGTTTTCATTATCATACATAACTTTTGATTAGCAATCAATTTATTATTTCCACCTGCCACACACATATTATTTCTGTAATGGCTTTTTATAGTAATCAGAACTCCAACTGCAATTAACAAAAATATAATCTAAAATATCTAAAGCATCAAAAAGGAGTTCATTGGCTTTCATAACTAAAAGGTCTGGTGACAGATTCAGGGATGGCGGTGGAAAGGGATGTGTTTGTCAAACTCTCAGCTTTGTTTTCATTACCAATGGCTTTAGCATGCTAAGAATGAGTTTTCTAAATGATTTGGCTTAAGAGGGAGAATATTTCTGACAAAGGGCAGAAGAGCATGGAAGTTTGAAACAGCATGTGTTTAGGAAGCTTCAAATAGGTTGGTGTGGCCTTGATAAGAGACTGCAGATTTTCTTATGTCAGCAGCAGGGAGTCACTGACAGTCTCTAAGCTGTGAAAAAATGATAATAAGATTTGAACCTTAGCAAGATTTCTCTGGTATCAATATGGAGTGTGAATTTGACGAGGTCAAGACAGGGACCCCAGAATTGCTCATGGTGAAATAATGAAAGATAATGAGGATCTGAACTAAGGTAGAGTCAACGGAAGTTTAGAGAAGAGGAAAAATGTTAAGTATCTTTGACAGGTTGACTATTCGGGGTTTAGCTAACAATTAGAAGTTAGGGGAAATGGAGCAGAAGTTAAGGGGGGGAGAAGACGCATAAAATTACTCCTGGGCTTTGCATCAGGGTGAATGGTAGTCCATTCAGAGATAGGAAAAATAGAACAGAGAGTAAATTCTTGCTAGAGTGGGGGGTGTGTTAAGGGCAGATAGCCCAGTATGCAGCATGTTGTCATGCAGTGAGCTCAGACGAAGACCAGCAAGCATCTTTTGGAATAGGCTCAAAGAACTCACATGCAGAAGCAGGTGTGTAGTTTCTTTTGACATCTTGCAGACAGACATGCTTGGGCTGGTGTGTAGTTGTATACAGTGTGGGGCTGAGCTTCATTGGAGGTACCCTGCTCTCCTGAAGCTCTCTCTTTTTTATTTATGCAAACCTAAGAGCACTCTTTATGGCGGGAATAATATTTTGGGTCAGGAGCCAAGCAGTTCGAGTGTAGGTGCCAGCTGTTTAAGGGAGTTCTGTAAAATATTGGTTTCCCCATGCCTAGACATTGGGACCCGTAATCCCACAAGAAACTGGGGTTAAATGAAACCCTGGGGGAAGAGGGAGCTCATAGTCCAGCCCGTTTTTTATTGGGTTACCCAGAATGAACCCCTGAGATACTGCTTTAGATAATCCTACTTGTCTCCCCATAACATTTTCAGCTAGTCATTTATGAACATGGTCCTGTAGTTTGGAAACAGTTCTGAAGTAAGAATATATTTTTATTAAAAATATTAAAGTTATCAGTATATGAATTGGTAATTAAAGTTTTGAGTGAGAATGATATTTCTCAAGGAGAATAAATCATGTTAGAAGAGAAGAGAGACAAGAGAACAAATGTGAAAAAGCCCAGTATTTCAGGACTTGGGCAAGGGCTGTTGGATAAAGAGAACTCATGAGAAGGATGAAGAGAGATGGAAAGGAACAGACACTGGCCAGATAAAAGATTAGAGGGTAGGAATACTCTGAATGTTAAATAAGGCAGTCTACAAAGTACCACCAGGATATTAATGAATTAAGGATTAGAGATTACTCATTGGCCCATACTTCCCTCATTCTAAGACAAGTTAACATTTTAACATTTCTAATTCTGAATCAGTCTTCTAATCAATATGTACATTTCTCTGATATCTTTTGTCCTGATAGGATAGTATTAAATTGATGATGTCTGCTTCAATCTATGGCATTTTAGATCTGAAGAAATGCATTAATTAGGTGATTACTGGAGATCTTAGCAAAAGCAACTTTGAAACCATCAGTAGCTATTATAGTAGGCACACAGGGACACCTGGGAAACATTCCATGGCCCATACCTCACCCTACTAAGGATTTGAAAGGAAAGATAGAAAGTGAAGACAAATACCTTTAAGACTTAGATTTCCAGGTGCCGTGGCTCATGCTTGGAATCTCAGAGCTTTGGGAGGCTAAGGCAGGAGGATTGATTGAGGCTAGGAGTTCGAGATCAGCCTGGGCAACTTAGTGAGACCCTATCTCTACAAAAAATAAAAAAAGTTATCCCAGTGTGGTGGTGCACACCTGTAGTCTTAGCTACACGGCAGGCTGAGGCAGGAGAAACTCTTAAGCCCAGGAGTTTGAGGTTGCTGTGAGCTATGCTGATGCCACGGCACTCTAACCCAGGTGACAGAGCAAGACTCCATCTAAAAAAAAAAATGCACTTAACTAATTATTGCTGGGGAAACCACTTGGGTGCATACTAGAACAATTGCACTCAATAATCATTAACAAGTAATATATTTTTTTCAACCAGGGAAATGAAAATTTATTTATTTTTTTTTCTCTTTTTAAAATTTCAGAATATTACAGTGGTACAAATGTTTTGGTGATATGGATTGCTTTTGTACAGCTTGAGTCAAAGTTATAAGTGTGCCCATCACTTAGATAATGTACATTGTACCCATTAGCTATGATTAACTCATCCCCTCCCCCCCTCACCTGCATGATTTCCATTGAGTTTTACTTCCATCTGTGCCCATGAGTGCTGATTGGTTAGTTCCAATTTAATAGTGAGTATATGTGGTGTTTGTTTTTCCATTCTTCTGATACTTCACTTAGGAAGATGGTCTCCTGTTCCATCTAGATTGTTACAGAAGGTATTAATTCATTTTTATGGCTGAGTAGTACTCCATGGTATATATATACCACATTTTATTAATCCACTCATGAATTGGAGGGCAATTGGGTTGATTCCACATCTTTGTGATTGTGAATTGTGCTGCAATAAACATTGTAGTACAAGTGTCTTTTTGATCAATTGACTTTTTTTCCTTTGGGTAAATACCCAGTATCAGGATTGCTGGATGAAATAGTAGGTCTACTTTTAGTTCTTTGAGGAATCTCCATACTATTTTCCATAGAGGTTGTACTAGTTTGCAGTCTCACCAACAGTGAGACTTTCTTTCTGCATCCATGCCAACATCTATTGTTTTGAAACTTTTTCACAAAAACCATTCTCACTGGGGTTAGGTGATATCTCCTTGTGGTTTTGATTTGCATTTCTTTGATGATTAGTGAAGTTCCTAATCTCAGCACTTTGAGAGGCTGAGGCAAGAGGATTGCCTGAGGCCAGGGGTTTGAGAACGAGTAATATTTTATAATTTGTGGTTATATTAATCCTAGAACTTGATTCCCAAAAAAAGCAATATGGAGTGAGTCTGTTTTTGTTTTTGTTTTGTTTTTTTTTTTTGAATGTTAAAACTATACAAATGACAGGTGAATTCTCTTTACTCTTTTTCACTTGGTAAATGGCTATCATCTCTTCCTTGTGATATGCCAAAGTCTTTAGGTGACAATCTATGTACTACCTAGAACATAAGAGAGAAACTCAATAAATATGAGAGAAAGAGATTTGGTGATTTGTATATCCAAAGAAGATTTTTTAAAGTTTTATCTTAGTGACCAAATCTGAATTGTTTGGACTCCTTATTGATAGCAAAGATGTCTTTATTTTAAATCACAGGAATAAAATATACCTGAATGTTTGAGATATGGGTGCCACCTACTACTGTGTAGTGCAGTTGGCGTAATTCTTTTTATTAGCACAAAAAAGAGACACGGCAAGAGGCATGATAATTATGCATTGACAGGATCTAATATATCAGAAAAGATGCTGAGGAAAACAACATATCTCAACTCAGTGATGGATTTACTGAGCTACATGAATTGCTGTGTTTGTATTGCTTCTTGTGAGTGATAAATTTGGACACCTTGTTTGAAGTGCCGCAATCCTGTTGGAGCATATTTGAAACATGACGGGTTAATATACTCATCACTTTGTCATGGAGGCAACGTCTCTTTTCTTAAGCCCAGCCCTTGATGTTCTTTGTACGACAGGTTACTGTGGCGAGAGTCTTTTCTTACTATGGGGCTAATAAAATGCGGTTTAGTATAATCCCTCATTAAGATTTTGTAAAAAGCTGTTTTGCTTTTAATTTCTGGTTAGTGGAGTTTCTTTGTATGGAGCTTATGTGGGTTATTCAGAGAGCCAGAAAATTGACAGTGATCGCTGTGTGCCAAACACGGCAAGAACAGCATATGGAATTGAATTGACATTCTACAGGAACATACGGAGATGACAAAATAAATGGCTATAAAACTTGAGATTGAATTTTTTAAGGATGCTCAATTTACTTTACTAATATAGCTATTCTTTTCTCTTCTTTTTCAATTGGTATTCCTTCTTCTCTAGAAAGCGGCAATAATATAGAGGATATTGCTTTTGAATTCTGCCTCCCCAATGTCATTTTCTGAAATTGTCAGAAGAAAAAAGGAGAAGAAAAGATAATGCTATAAGGATCAACTCCCAAACCTTCACTCAGAGTATAAATAGAGAAAAGAAAGCTCAGTCTAGTTCTACTGAACCTTATGTGGCATTAGGCAAATGGATACAAATATGAAATTAATCAATATATTTTATACAAGTACAAACATAATCACTACCTGAAGAAGGAATAATTCTCATATATTTCATAATAGAATCAGTTTTTATCTCTGCAGTGTTTTCACTGTCTGATAGAGTTAGACTATTCTTAGGGAACATTGAAATACAACTTTATCTTAAAACAAAACAAAAAACCTGGCTTGTTATTGACAGAGGAGTTAATTTTGCAGGTGTTCATCTTCCCTCCGTACATAATTCAACCCATCTTGAATTCTGATAACCTTGCAATAGGCTTCATCCTGAAAGCAGCCATTTGTCAGACTTTCACTGGTTTTTGATGTCCCCATCAACCTCCTCTGGCATATATGACTGCTGTCTGGCCTGGAGCACCGTGATGTGCTCCTTTATGCAAAGGTTGAAAAGCGCATTTTAAATGAAATTCACTCTATCAGTACCTTTCCAAGATGTTCCTAAGAACACTGGGCCTAATGTATATTTAGGTATTAATTTGACCAGAATCCAGTTTATTTTTTTTTTATTCAAACAGAAAATGCAAGCAATTGCCACAATCAAATCTAGAAATTAGAAATGATAAAGTTGCAACTGAACCACCTAGGCATAAATATTACTGATTCATTCTCATATATTCTTAGTCATGCATTTATCTATTTAAGTCAATAAAATAATGATTAATAAATAAATATACCCTTTATTGTAGGTACACCTTCTTTGAAAGCAAATGCTCCATATTTTCTACCTGTCCTCTTTGCTCCTTAAGTGATTACCTCCAGGAACAGATATTAGACTACTGAAACAGCTTCACTTCCTGTCAAATGATTTTTAGATAAGCAATGCCATGGCCCCAGGAAAGAAATGGATCAGCTCTGGGATGCATAGCCCATTGATTTAGTGAGGCCTAATTATTCTGAGACACAGTGTTGGCAACATGTCGGTCCCTGGTGACTACCCACTTTCCCCTTCCCTCCTTTTTCTGTCTAGAGCTTTGAGGCTGTGTGTGCCCTTCAGCTCATGCCTCCATCCTGTTCTCAGCTCTATTTATGTAAGTTTTCTCTGCTAGTCAATTTGCCACAACAGGGCTTTATAAAACTTTGTGATAAAATAGACTTATAATGATTTCTATTCTAGAGATAAAAAACAGGAGATCAGATATATCAAATTATACCTTATAATTGGTGACGAAGGCATATATACAGTGGTAGATAGAACAAAATCCCCCCAAAGATGTCCATGTCCTAATCTCTAAAACCTATGAAGACATTACTTTACATGGCAGAAAGCATTTAGGGGGTAAAATGAAACTAAGGATTTTGAGAAGGGAAGATTATCCCAGATTATCTAAGTGGGCCCAATATATCAACAAGGGTTTTTATAAAAGGGAGGCAAGAGGATCAGAGTCAGAAAACAGATGTGGTGATGGAGGCAGAGGTTAGAACGATATGCTTTGAAGATGGAGGAAGGTGCCACGATGCAGAGAATGCACGTGGTCTCTAGAAGCTGGAAAGGCAAAGCACAGATTCTCCTCAAGAGCTTCCCAAAGAAAAGTAGCCCTCCCGACACCTGAATATTAGCTACACTGACCCATTTCAGGCTTCAGACCTCTAGAAATATAAAGTTATAAATTCCTATTGTCTTAAACCAGTTAGTTTGTGGTAATTTGTTATAGCAGCAATAGGAAACTAATACATAAATCAAGGTCTGCCTAACCCTCCTGCTGTGATAATATGTATATTTTAACCAACTCACAAACTGGTTGTTTATACAAGACAAATGCAGCTGAAGGAAAGCAATAATCTCCATTTTGTTAATGCAGACAATATTGACTCTGCATATTTGAAAACTGCTTCATGAAATATGATCTCTCTTTCGACTGTTTATGTTAAGGAAGTGTGTTCCTTCGATGATTTCCTCTGGATGAAGTTACTTGTTTGCTCTAAAATAGATCATTAATTTATTTAAGGATGAGTAATAAGCAATTTTCATATTCTACTCAGTCACCTGTACTTACTGTATAACTACTTAATCTGCTAGTTTTAACGTGCATATTTATTTGGTTACTCAAATTAATCCCTTTGTGTTCATGTTTTGAAAAGCTTTGTTTTGAAAAGGTGAAAACTCAGCTATAGTTAATGCATCATCAAAACAGAGTTACAAACCAGGACAATTATCCCTTCTTTATCAGCAATCTTCCTTCAGCAGGTATCTCATTATGGGATCAGAGTCTTTTTCAAAACGCCAGTCCCTCTGGTGAGGTTATCTGAGGTGAATCTTCAGTCTCTAAAGGAAAGAATCACAGTGTATTCATATCTGTTCCACTTCAAGAACTGAACTGAGACAGAGACGGAAATCCTCTGAGGGAAGGCGATAAATGCTGGCAAACCCTCCTTTTATTTACCAGTTATTTATTCAGTGCCTACTATGTGTTGTAGGAGCTGAGATTATACTGTTGTACATGCTAGACAAAAAACTCGAGTTTACTTTCAAGTGTAGGGGATAAAAAATGAACATATAAAAACATAAAGACCATTCTATTTCTTTCTTTCTAATATATATGCCTTCCATTCTCTAACTTGCCATATGGCACTATTTTCTAGGACTTCCAAAAAAATGTGGAGCAGAGTTGTGAAGGACATCCTTTCTCGTTCCTTAGCTTAGGAGGAAAGTATTCAAGTTTCATCTTTTCTCACATCTTTTTTCTGTGATGGGGTTCTCAGACCTCAGTGTTTAACCACATTTTTCAGATATAAAGCTATGTGATATTTAAAGATATTCAGAATAAAACATTTCAGAAAGTTTTCTTTCCGATCATTCCATACATTTCAGGCCTAATAGTCCTTCATCTGCAAACGAGAGATAGGACAGAGACCCATGCTAGAGATTTTCAAATAAAACCAAATGGTTTCTTGAGGTTTCATAGGCTCAACTAAGATGAATATGTCTTCATCTATATAATCTGCAGATATATATAATCTACTTCTTATATCATTCATTGGTAATCATGTGCAAACCATTTTACTTTCTCCCTCACCTCAAGAATACTAGTTATGTAGAAAAATTCTTATAAACTTTCAAATATCCAGGATTTCAATATGTTCTCATAATTTTTTTATGCTATCCCTTCTCACTTCTTGATCATTAAGGATGTGCAAGCCTGGGACTAAAAAATCCTATAACTAGGACTCATGCGCAGTGGCAGATTGTTTTAAGTATTATTCTATAATAACTGAGACTGCACCATCTGTAGTCACAATGGGCCCATTTTTACTGTCTAGTTGTGAAGAAGGTACTGGAACCTTGTTAAGTATATGTATATATTCATGCTGCTGATCCATACAAGAAGTTCTAGTTCATTTATTTTTTTGGTGTGTTTTGGTAATTTTGCTATTTATGTCTCTGTCCTAGGTCCTGAAGAATGGATATGGCTGTTCTTTTATTTCTGTAGCATGAGAAAGGCCACGCGGGTCCCTACTGCCTGAAGGAGCAGTATTCACATTTGCCTTATCTGCTTAGTCCTTCTGTTTTCTCCCTTATGTTACCTAGTTGCTCTAAACTTATTCAACTGTTAGTTACTTTTTTAAAATTATTTCATATGTCATCTCTTTTATCAACATGCCATCATCTGATACAGTCATGGCTGTTCACTCTTTTCTCTCTTAGCCAGATTTACTTCATCTGAAGAGGCAGAATACGTGGATAATAATGTATTCTTTATCACTTCCTGCTCTGAAGGAGCAATTGATTATTTCAATAGTTATTGAAATCAAAGGGCTCAGACCAAGCCATGTGTTTTAGTCAGGGTTCTCCAGAAAATAGGGCCAGTAGGGTATATACCTATATCTATATGTATTTGTGTGTGTGTGTGTGTGTGTGAGAGAGAGAGAGAGAGACAGAGACAGAGACAGAGACAGAGAGACAGAGATAGAGAGAGAGAGATTTATCATGAGGAATTGGCTTACGAGATAATGAAGGCTGAGAAGTCCCACACTCTGTGTCTGATATTTAACAATTCCTGCCTTGTGACTACAGAGAATAAGGGTCTCCTTCAGAGCACACACACAAGTTCCTAGGTCATTTATGCACTTGAGCTGGGCATTCAGTCCCTAAGCTCATTCTTTTTTTCTTCACTGTTTTGTCCAGCAATATTAGGAGCAACTAACCAATATCATTGTTTAAAAGTATCACCTATCTCCTTTTTTCTTATTAGTGATTTATTAGGAGTATCCACTGCAGACGTTTTGTATATTTCTATAAACAGTTCATTCACAAACTATTAGTGCTCTGTTTACTAATGGAAAATAGAATTACTAGCATCTTTAAATCTAATCAGATTAAAGACTGAATCCTAGAAACTCCAAAACCAATTTTGAAAACTCATTCTTAAAATTCTGTTCCTCTAGAACCACTCTCAGTACAAAAATTGGTATTAGGGTTTTCCAGAAAAACAGAAACTGACATATAGGTATATATCTTCTAGAGTGTGTGTGTGTATGTGTGTGTGTACATATATGTGTGTATATATATGTACGTGTGTGTGTGTATACAGAGAGAGAGAGAGAGAGAGATTTACTATGAGAAATTATCCCACATAATGATAGAGGATGCAAAGTGCCAAGATTTGCCATCTATAATCTGCAAACCCAGAAAAGCCTGTGGTGTCATTTAGAAAGAGTCTGAAGGCCTAAAAACCAGAGGAGGCAATAATGTAAATCCTACCCATGAATATTACAAAAGTGACCATTGAGTGAATGCAAATATAGACTCAAGATTATATATAAAGAAAAGCAAATTTTTAATTTGTTTGTCCGATTAAGTGAATGGGGGAAGCATGACAACTTCATTTAGAAAAATTTCAACTCTATGTCTTTCCCAGGAAAGACATTACGATCTGAAAGTCACAACCACTGTTCAGTGAAAACACTGGTATACACTTATCCAATCCCATACCGTATATAAAAGGTAGTTGGAGGAACATTAAGAATTGAAATTCCTTGTTTGAATGATCAGTTGATTTATTCAATTGAAACAATATCTTAAAAATCATGAAAGGCATAAAATTGGACTAACACTCAATCCATCTACATCATAATTTCACTTGGACTTTGTTTGATGTCAGTTTATACTACCTGGAAATTGTCTTGGTGCTCAGTTGCATTGTCTATTGACTGTGATCGCATTAGATTCTCTCCAAAGGGTTAGTCTCAATTACCAGGAATGGACATGATTACACTCTTTGTTAGAACGTACAGTACCTTGGTAATATGCACAGCCCTAATTTCTTGTTCAAACAAACATGTGGTTTGTTTAAAAAGTCTTTTCCAATGACTATTTGTTCTCACGGGACAGGTGAAGGTTGGTATCTAGAGCTTCCTTTCTTAGAAGTAGCTTTATTCAGCTCCAAAAATATCATACTTTTTAAACAAGCAGATATATTGGGGATGTTGATAATTGTTTTGGGACTTTTTTTGTTAAAATATATACGATATATTAAAAAATTGACAGTTCAGAATGAAAAGAAAAATCTCTCACCCTCCTAGTTCCTCATTCCTACACATTCTCAGAGGTAACCAACCATCTAACAATTTTTTGTTTCCATTCAGTTAGTCAGTTATTTTCTACCTATATGTATGCAAATATATATACTCTCCTTTTTTATTTAACACAATCAGGATCAGGATTGCACCTTCTTGTTCTGAGAACAGCAACTTTATGTAACCCAAGGAGGAGAAAATAATGGTAAGTTCAACTTTTCATTGTCATTTAATTATTATAGAATGAGTCTCAGAACTTTGGGTTTCTTCGGAAAAACTGAAGTTGTCACAAAAATTGTCACGCTCCTACTTAACAGAGCAAGGGCCTTGGAGCTAGTCTGCTTGGTTGGAAACCCAATTCCATCGCTATCTTGATATATGACTTAATGTAAGTTGCCTTAACTTTTGGTGTCTCAACCTCCTGATCTGAAAAATGAGAGATATAAAAATCACCTGCTTTAAATGTTTGTTATGCAACTGAGTTAATATCTCTAACATGTGTAAAACAGATATTGGCACATCCTAAACACTGTATTTTAGCAATAGCTATTACTGTTATTATGACTCAATGGCTTCCTATTGCTCCAAGTCCTAACCCCATAAACTTACTGATAATGCTCCACCACTGCCACTGCCTGTCTCGCCAAACCACTCTGCTCACTGGCCACCTTAAGTTCCTGACATGGGCTGGACTTCATCCTTACATCTTTGTACTTGCAACTTCCTCTGTCTTCCCTTTGTTCCACTGCGTCTTACCTCCTTGTCCTGGTTACTTTTTCTCACTCTTGTATCTCAACTGAAAAGTCACTTTCTGAAAACGTCTTTCATGATGTTCAGACTAAGTCAGATCCCCACTTATTAAGGAGACTAGTAATCACATATGTATTATCCAAACTGGGATATACACACTTTCTACCTAAAATATATTGCTATACCATCTTTTACTTCTCTTTTATAAATCAATCACAATTATATTTAATTAATCATATTAATATTTGTCAATGCTTTATTTTTCTGCTAAACCGTAAGCTCAGTGCGTCTTATTGACCACTGTATTCTAATTCCTAGCATAGTGTCTAACACATAATAGGTCACTAATAAACACTGTAAAATGGATGAGTGAGTCGTAGCCTCTGTTGAATTAAAATCAAAGCAGATCCCACACTCTACCATTTTAGGCAGTGATGAGTGCAGAAACCTGACCTTGTTCTCATTTCAAGCAATGATTAATCTAGCTTCCTTCCTCCTGCAGGATTTAGGCCTTTGCCTGAGGACCAACCCACCACATGCGTTTCTAGTGTAGGTGTTGAATTCTTGCCATTGCTTGGTTACCCTTGACAGCTTTCTTACACTGTTGGTTTGCAGAGATACCTTAGTGTGCATGTATCTGAAGCAGAGTTGTTAAAGTGAACACTATTATTTGTGCTACTACAAAGATCTGGGCAAAGGCTACTAGATTCTGGAACCATATACATATCAATGAGTGACTCAGGCAGCATGCCTATTTATATGTAAATAAGTGAAAAATTTAAATTACAATTGTCAAAATGGAAGTAATATTTATATTATATTTAGTTTTCTATCTATATAGTAGATGTCACACTTATATGGTCAAATATATTTTAGAATGTTCTAAAAATTCATTAATTAGTATTTAGAACCATAGATAAAAAGTGCAATAGAAAATCTTCTGAAATGTATGGGATATATACATTTATTTACTTGGTGGTTCTGCATTGCCACAGACGACACAACTAAGTAGGTCATATTTCAACAACAGTAGTTTCCATGTTTGGGTTCTTTGTAGATTACCTTGGATGCCATGTCTGACTCACTTGTTTAGGAGGATTAGGTGTACAGGCTCTCCCTGGATCACATTCCATGGACTATAGCAAGACACACACTCCACTGAACAGGAAATTGGATTGGTAAATGGAAACTAAAGAATGGAGCATAAGCATACATGCCATTAGCAACACAATCTTTTTGCCTCTGGACTTCACTGACCCAATCTCATTCCACTGTCTTCCTTAAATGAATTCATATTATAATTTTATTTATGCAAGAATTTAATTCTGTTAACTAGTTGCATTCCAGAACTATCTCTTTCACTACCATAGCATGCTAAAGTATTCCTTAAAGGCCCTTTGAAAAATCTTAATTAATGATTCTGGAAACATTTCCATTCGTGTCATTGCTTTAATCATTCATTCAGCAAGATACTTGCTAAGGATTCTTTCCAGGGTATAATGTGTTCGTAAAATTTTAGAATGAGAAGCAGCAACTTCAGCCTCTTTGATTTCTACTCTTACTATAGAGAACAAATCCAGGTCCATTTTCTATTATTCCTTATCTACAGTTTATTGTCACTGTAATGCCAAGTTTTCCAGGAAAAAGAAAAAAAGAGCATCTGATCTCATTTTCTCTTTCTTTGAGAAGTTTCAGGGTTCAAAATTGATTTTTGGCTTTTCGTGAATTTTTATATTTCCAGGTTGTTACCTCTAGTTTATATGAGTATAAAACAGTATTCTTAGGATAACCTATACCCAATAAAATCTTAACCAGTTATATTATCTTATTTTTCTTATTTGTTATCTAACTATGAAATATCTCACAAAATCATAAACTGACAAGTAGTTATTTATAGCACTGTAAACAAAAATGATGGAAATTTTATAATTATACAAGTATTTTTATTTTCTTTATATTCAAAATGATTCTGATGACAATAAATCACTTAGTTGAAAAACATTTTTTTTCACTGAATACACTTGGAATCCTTTTGTTGAATTCAGGCTCTCTATGACAAAATATCCAGCTAATTCTTTAGAAAAAACATCAGATTGGTTGGTCCACTGATACCCTTATTATAAATATAAATATAAACATAGCGTTGTCTTTGTAACACAATTAGTAGTTTGGGAAGAGCCAATTTCCCTGGACTAGTAAGAGACAAGATTATCTTTGGGAATTAATATGGCTAAAGATACACCACAGTTAGCAATTGTCTCACCGTTCACTACATTATCAAACTGTAAACATTTAAGCAGGAACAGCCCTCTGAGATTCCTCTGAATCCTCTCTGGCTGACATTGGACTAAGAGGTGTGGGGACTTCTTTCAATGACCACAGTGGTCCTGGAAATCTTGTTAAAATTTCCTAGCAAATTTTAGCCAGCGTGTAGAGCTTAATAGATGCCTCAGAAGATCATAGCTGCTGAACAAAATGCTGCCTCTCTGCTGGTACAGATCAGGTCTAAAGAAACCATTCTGGATTTCCTTGTTAAGCGTATGCAGTGAAATTACCTTACCCTGGAACTACTTAAGTCTGCAGGCCTTGTTATTTAAAATAACAAGTCTCTTTTACTATTTATATCGTTTGGAATTGGGTTTAACTCTGGCTCTTGCATCAAAAAGCATTTGAACTGATACAAATAATTACCCCTCTATGGTTATTTTGAGAATTAAATGAGATAACACAGAAGATATATGCTTAGTACAGTGCCATACGCAACACTCAAAAGTATTTGTTGTTATTATTATTGTTATTATTGATGCTGATGCTAAAGCTGCTACTTCTGCTATGATCCTGCAATACATCCAATTTCAGCTTTAGTTTCAGGCAAAATTATGAAACTTGACTAGGAAAAGATGGGCCTATAGGGGCAGCCTATTTTCTTCTTTCAGCATGTCCTTTGCTTGTTTACATGCCCCTTGGAGTCCCCCCAACTGTATAGAAAAGGGATATATTAGTGATCGTAACAAATGAGGAGAAGATGTTTAAGAAGGTAATTTTAACCCCAAAGAATGATACCCCAGTGTTAGAATTCTAAACATCACATCAAGTTGTAAGTAAAAATTTGGAATAAGCAGGACCTCACTACTTCTCCAAAATGTTATCACACAAGTTTCTACCTACAAGTGAAGCCAAACGTTCCAGTGCACAGTTAGGCACTAAATCCCACGTAGTTTTTTATCTACTCACTGCCTTGTAAGAGAAGAATTCCCCTTTCCTGTGTAATTGTTAACATTGGATAATTATCAGGTTGTGGCCTGAGCATTTTTCCGATCGTTATCTGTTGACAGTGAGAGTACTATTCATTGTCAAACCAGTAAGAGTTCCTTTTTCCTTTTCATATCTATGAAACTTGTGGGGGTTTTAAAACTCGGAAGATGTGGGTCTCCTTGGCATTTCCAGTGGACTCGGTAGCTACCGTCATTCACTGCTCTAGAGTTGAGAAAGAGCTGCTAATTCCTCTGGAGCATAAAAAGAGATGGATGTCTGCTATTAATTGACACCAAAAAAAGTGGCACCCTCAAGAGTTTGTAAGCTCATTCTTTCTATTAGAGCTCCTATTTGATGCAACATATTACTACACAACTCAAAATGTAAAGCGGATTATCAGAGGGAACAGTTAATTATGAAAATAAAAAAGGACAACACTACCTCTCACTTCTGTCTGCCCTTAGGAAACATGATAAAAATCTGAACATTTTTTAAGACTCCCTAGAATTTCTTGAGATTAGTTTTATGACTGATGTGCTTGGCAACTATGCACAAAGCAGCTCTTTTCATTCCCATGTCCCCAAGTGGGCCTTGAAGGGACTGTTCCTTCTGCTCTGTGCTATCCTTACAGTTAGGACCAGCTGTATAATTTGTGCAGGTCAGTGTGAAATGAAAGGTGAGGCCCCTTGTTCAAAAATTATAAAGAATTTCAAGACAATGGTAGCAGAGCATTACGCCACGCAGGGGACCCTCCTGATGGGATCTGTGCCACTGCGCAGATACACGTCTGTGAAGCCCACCCCACTGGCAGGGGCTGGTTTTTGTCATCTCTCTGCCTCTGTAGTGTTGAGTATGTGAAGCAGAGGAAAGAGCGTGGAGGGAGAAAATCTGGCTCTTTTGTGAGGTCTTTGCCTCTTGCATGGCACTGCTCGGAGGGTTCAATGAGCAGAGAGTCTAATGCAGCATCTTGCGCAAGAGCGCCTCAATAAATGGTGCAGGGGACTCTTGAGTTTGAATTCTGTAAACACCTAGTCTTTTGTCCAGGTGATTATGGCTCTGTTTGAGGGAGTGTTAGGTCATGGCTTTACTGGCTCTACTCTGTTCTATATAAAATACAGTCACATGCCACGTAATGAGAAATGCCTTGTTACATGATTTTGTCATTGTGTGAACATCATAGCATGCACTCACACAAACCCGTAACCTGTACACAAGTGGGCTATAGGGTACAGCCTACTGCTTCCGGGCTACCAAGCTGGACAGCACATTACTGTACTGAATACTGTAGGCAATTGTAACACAGTGGTAAGTATCTGTGTATGTAAACATATCTACACATAGAAAAGGTACAGTAAAAATATGGGATAAAATATAAGAAAATGGGACATCTGTATAGGGCACTTATCATGAATGGAGCTTGCAGAAATGGAAGTTGCTCTGGGTGAGTCAGTAAGTGAGTGGTGAGTGAATGTGAAGGCCTAGGACATTACTGCACACTACTGTAGACATTATAAACACTGTACACTTACTTTTGTTTTTAAAAAATAACTGAAATACAATGTTACGATGGCTACAATGTCACTAGGCAATAGGAATTTTTTCAGCTTCATTATAATCTTATGGGACCACCAGCATATGCGTGGTCCCTTGTCAACTGAAAAGTTGTTATGTGGTGCATGACTGTGTATGAACATGGTCACAAAGAAAGCTGACCAAGTGGTCTCGGCGGGGTCAAACACACCCTCATAACATAAAACCTAATTCAGAAGGTTCAGAGTATAATATTTGTATATGGTAAGTGGCATATTGTTGCTATCACTAATAATGGAAGATTTTCTTCCTTTCTCTTGTTATTTTAATTTAACATACTCCAAAAAGGTAATGCCATTTTTATTTTATTTTATTTTATTTTTGCTTTGAATTGACAAGTGTAATATGTCTCTAATCCAAAAGTCAGTATCTGAATTCCAACGTAGGAAGAAGGTGCTTCTTTGGAAATCCCCAGCTAAACTGAAATAAGATAGCCTCCATTTGATCTTCCTATCTGGTGTTGGAAAAGTGGTTATCTCACCTATCTACTTCTTGTGCCCACATGTATAAGAATAGACATGATGGAAATTAAACAGGTGCCCAAGAGAGAAATAATAGATCATGCTTGGTATTAATTCTTCTATAACTGAATTAAATGTCCAAGAAAGCCTAGATCTACTGTTGATCTGGCCGGATTTCTTATTTTTAAAAAGTAATTGAAATACACTGCTACGATGGCTATAGTGTCACTAAGTATTAATGTCACTAGGTAATTAAGATTTCTGCCATCCTTGAAAAACGTTGCAATTAGAAACAACAGAGTTCCCCTTTGGCCTTGGATTTATTCCTTGAATATTTCTCAAATGTTGACTGACACCTGTGCACATATGTGCTTTTTGGAATACCATCTTCTAACAAGTGAGGATACTGAAGCCTGGAGACATGAAGTTAAACATGCTGCTTAGGGTTAGGCAGTTAACAAGAATGATGATGTTCCATGTTCTCAGGAACTGGAAGATTATCTCACTGAACAAATGTTTGCTCCTCCTGGTGAATAAGGATCTGGCCACTGTATTAAATGATTGCATTTATTTATGTCCCTTTGTGGCTGTCTCTGTCTACATCAGTATGAGATTAGATTTTTAACTCCCAAATGGCAGAGCTGGTGCTTACTGGCACCTAATAATTCCTTTAAATCCCTTTATAAATCTGTAGACCAAGACGGGCCCAGCTTGCTATCATTAGGAATACATTTTAAGATTCAAGCTTCATGTGATACACATGAAACATGAAGACAGCCAGACGCCATAATTTGTAATGGTTTATTGTTTATAGTTCTTGCATGTGACAATGGCACCAGCTCTCACAATTAGCAAATGTGGGGGCTGTAGGTGGACAAATGGGTTGATTACATAGTTTAGAGTAGAGGATATCCTCACATAGGCTTTTCTTAAGAAGTGTTAGCTGCAGGCACCCACCCTCTGGCTGGAGGAGAATGGATGGCTACAATGGTAAGCCTGTGACCTTCGGAAATAATACTAAATATCGAACCTACAAGGAACCATTAATGCAATCGAAGAAACTTAAGGAGCTTTCTTGCCTCCTTCACAGTTCCAATTTCTACCATATCTCTGTCATGGAACCTTCAGAGAACTACAACTCTACTAGGTTTAGAATGCATAAGTAATTCAGGAAATATGGTGAATGAGTCTTGAAATTTTGCAGGATCTTTGTGCATCTGCTTTTGCCTTGAGAATGGGAGACTTTTGTTTGTAGCCACCACTTCATTCATTCCATGGGAGTGAGGTAGTGGTTTCAGGTGAGTGGCCATGGGAGTGGAGATGCACCAGAAATGAGGGGGAGAGGTAGTGTGTGGATGGAATTCACACTATAACATAGAAAGTAGCAGTGATATCACATAACAGCTCAGGGTTTGGAATCAGTCAAACCCAGGCTCTCTTTCATGCACATTTAAGTAAGTTGTTAACTAGATCTGAACCTTGACTTCATCATCTCCTTAGCAGGACTAAACAATCATATCTAAGACAATGGATTGAAATAGTACAATTCAGTGGGTAAAAAGCATCAGATCTGGGCTCATAAGGGCTCTGCCACTTGCCAGCAACATGACCATGGACAAGTCACTGAAGCTCTGTGGGCCTCAGTTTCCTCACTTGTACAACTCTGTCTTGCAGAGTTGCTGAGAGAATTAAAGCTCTTGGCTCATAACAATTAATAAATGTTAGTTATTTATATTATATTTGGCACATTTTGAGTGCCTACTATTTGTGGGGTGCTGCCCAAGCCACTAATGAAACTAACTAATGCATACCAAGTGCCTTGAGCAAAGAAGACACCCTAGAAATATTTGATGAATAAGAGGGAAAGAAAGCCTCTTGGTGTGTCCCTAAGATTTGGTTAGGTTTCAAATATCCAACCCAGTATTCTTCAGGTGTCACTGGACAGCTGACTGGTTGTTTTTTTGGCTGGCGTTGCTAATTCATAGTGAGTGGCATCCAAAGTATCCCCTTACCTAACAGAAAGACTAGTAGGAAGAGAGAAATGATTCATTGTACTTTTCTTTTTCTAAGGTCTATTCTATTGTCCTGAGGTGTGACAGGGTCACCAAAGGAGACCAAAGGTCGGCCAAAGGAGAAGACAAATGAAGTGATCACAGATATCTTTTTAAAAAGATACCTGGAATGAAAAATAAACTACATATTTTTTCACCATTAAAAGCAGGTATCTTTAAACTGGGGTAACTATGGGATCCGTGGGTGTAAGAACCTTCCGTAATTTTAAGCAATATCTGATGTGTTTATGCACTTTTAGGGAGAGAGAGGCAATGGCTTTTGCAAAGTTATAGAGGGAACTGCTATTCAAAAAAGATTAAGACTTACTGGAGAATGAGTGTTGCAGACTGAAAATAAGAAGATTAAAATTATTTTAATCTAAAGAAATTAAAATTATTTTGAGGTCAAAGCTTGCATTTATGGAATGTAAGTGTAAATGTGAAGAAAGGTCTGATTCAGAAATAGGTGAACAAGCAAGTTAGTTTCCAAAAGGGATGGAAAATCCACCTTAGGGAAAGCATTCACTGCATAATGGGTGTCAAGATGCACTAAAGCTGGCTCATCCACACACCTCAATTAATTAGGGCCTTGGGAAGTTTTTGAGAGATTACAAATATGCATTATGAAAACACATTCTCAACCACAGTTTCAACCTGTTGATATTTTTAATATTTTAATTTGCTTGAAATTTGAAACTCTAAAAAAGTAGACTTCAAAAGCCACAACAAAAGGTAAAAAATGGTATGTTATCTGAAATGAGTATTCAGTGCTACTTAAATGAGTGTGCTTTAAAACAAAGTATGCCAACAGCCATGGTGCATAAACAAAGTATACTGTGACATAGGTGTATTAGCATTTGGTGAGAACAAATGCCAGTAAACACCCCTGAAATTTCAGAGGCATTTTGCAAGAACAGGCATTAGGGAGGATCTCCTGGGGTTAGGATGGATTGGCATCTTAGAACATTCTCCCTATTGTTAATGAAAGAATGAATCAGCCATTTAATTTCTATTCTATCTGAAACACGGGGAATTCCCAAGAAAAGATTTCTTAATACTCTGTCCTGAACAACAGAGAACATCCCATGCTTCACTCAATTTCCCAATTTATTATTATTATTTTTTAGTAGGAGTGGTATAAGATAATGGTCAACGATGGGGAAGAGAATGGGCATTAGACATGGTTTGCAGGTTAAATGTTTTCAAATCCTGGCTTAGTGTATAATTTTTAAAAAACAAATGGAAAGTAAGACAAATATCTGAAAACATAATGATTTATTTTAATAATAATCCTTTGTGCTTATGTGTAAGGACATCTAGATCTGTATAAACCTTGAGTTCTCTCTCATTTCTCAAAATTTATTTATACCATCTTGGTTTCTGACTCCTAGCATCCGTTTCTCCTTCCAGGAGTACCTCTCAGATCTTTCTAACAGAATTATCCCCACATAGCTTGTCACCTGTTAGGTTAAAGTGACACTAACCCCCCATCCCCAATCACCCAGTTCCAGGCAATAAGAGTATTTTGCCACCTTGGCTGCAGTGATTGACTCAGGATATGAACTTGGAGTTTGCAGGCCTGGCTGGAGAGGAGAGCCTTTGGAGAATGAAACCAACACAGAAGAGCACCGTGTGTTCGGGTATTTGCCTCCAACCGTATCTGAAACCGGAAATAGCCCTAAACTTTTCAATACCTGGGCCAATACATTCCTAATTCTTCCTTTTGGGGATTATGGGGTGGAGAAAGGAGGAGAGTGTTTCTAAATCCATTTTGAAATGGGTTTCTCTAAAGAACCTCTATAGGAACACACACTCTGTTCCTCTGCCTGGAAAGCCTTCTTGTCTTCTTTTTACCTCCACTCAAGTTCCCTTTTCAAAGCCCAGCTCAAGCCCCACCCCTTCCAGGAAGTCTTCCTTGAGTAGCCAGCCTCATGAGCTCACCCTCCCTTGACCTCTTTCAGCACTCAGTGTTCCTATTCCTTGTCTGCCTGGATTGTTGACCTTGTAGTGCAAGTCTTTCCCGCCTCCCCCCCCCCACCGTGTTAATCTTATTTCCTAAGGGGTAAAGTCAGTCCTTAAATATTTTTATTTCTCAGCCTTTTTACAGAAGGCAATACATAGCAGGTGAGCAACATATATATCTGAAGCTTTAATTAATGTGATGAAAACAGATACATTTTTTATTCACTTACTAGTCCAGAATACAACCTTGCATGAAATACATGATTGCATAGTCATAAGGAAGATAAACACCGGGGATTGCAGCTTTCAGGATGATGCTACCTAGTATCAAAGGAAGGGCAAATTGAGAGTATCAGAGTTTTGAACTCTATATGGTGAACCTGTTTCATTGCTAGTAGAGAAGGAAATCAGTGTTAGTCTCTTCACCACTTATCATGTTCCACTCAGAGTATTCTCAACATCATAGAAGCCTTGGTCACAAACAATAAGATATATTGTAATTGAGTATTGAGCTGAAACATAAAAATGAAGTAGATTTCAGGTACTTAAATATCTAAATTCTTAGAACTCAACACCATCATGTTTAAGATGAATTCAACATAACCACCAAGCTTCACGTACAGAGCTATGCCCCTACTTACCAGAAAGAACAGCTGCCCCACAGCCTTATGGGAGCACCCTGGCTACTGAAATCTTTTCCTTGTTCAGAGATTTTCCTAGCAATGGCGATGCATTTAACATAAATGTATTGCATACATCCTGTGTACAAGGCCCATAAGAAGTCCAGTAGACTGTAACAAAGCTTCCAACCAATAAAGAATTTAAGACCTAATAGGAGAAAGAAACCTGAGCATCAGTCTCTGTAATGTAAGAGTAGCAAAGTGAGGGTCCATGTAACACAAGAGTAGTCTCGTCCCCATCTCTCTCTGTCCACCTCCCAATCCTCTTACCACTCCCAACCCTACCCTCTTCCTTCCACCCTTTTGGGACTGAGTCCATCGCGGAGCTGAACACGTCTAAAGAAAAGCAAACTGGGAGTAGTTAAATACAATAACAATTTTCCTAGTCACCCAGTAACTTAGAAGCCAAGGTTTCAAAAGCAAAGCTCTGAATTTCTGATCTTAGATTCAGCCACTGTCCAGTCTCGTCACTAATTATATTTTTCATTAGATACAGAGAAATGGTTTCCTGACAAGTCCTTTTTAAAGAATTACTTTGATTAAAAAACGTCTTATTGTCTCACATTCACACTTCATCAGTTTTGCCTCATGGATAGGTTCATATAGCATAAACCCTCCATTTGACTATCTTCCCACCCTGATCACTGCAAGATTCCTTTGTGAATGTTTATTTTCATATTCTCATTGGTTACTGGTGACACTTAAAGGTGAAGAAGGTGTTTTTCTTAGTCATTACATATTTGACTAATGCCAGAAATTACTTCCAGTTCTAATCTCATGTTGCTTATTCTGTTGCCTGAGAGATTTAAGTTTGCTGCGTGAAAATAGCAATTTGAAGAGATGAAAGTTTAACAAATGCTATAAATAGCAACCAACGCTGCTCTTGTCATTATAGTTAACTACAGCACCACACCTACTTCCCTTTCTGGTGTCTGTTGTTAACTATTATATCTGAAGTGAAACCTGTTTCCAGTACAATCAGTAGAATGACCAACGAAACCATAAATTGATCAAAGGATTAGTGGAAGAATTTGATCGCTTCCTCACAGAAAAGATCAAGCTGACTTTCAGGGATTCATACTGACCAATGCCCCTTTGGCGTTCCCAAGTTTGATGACTACACCCTCTTCCACTTCCTTTTAAGGAATATCCTAATTGCTCAATTTACGAAATCCTGTAAACAGAAGAATATTCATGGAGAGACATTACTTCCTTAAGTGTCTAAACGGCTTTATTCTATACTTGCTCTATAAACCACAAAACTAACTTTAGCTGAATAGCCATACCGCACATTATCCATTTCTAAGGCAGCTTCTTTTTTACTTATCTTGGAAATGTATTTATATAAGTACTAGATCTGCAGGTGCCATTACCAGGAGATAGTTAGAGTTGAAAATTTCCAAGCCAAAAAGTATGTTTCCTCCCCAAAGCGAAAAACATTATTAGAAAACTATGGCAATGGTACATGGAGATGTTGCTTTATCATATGTTCTGAAATATGTGGCTATTTATTTATTTTAATATAAATTTTTAAGAAAAAATGACTACAGAAGAATATAGAGAACAATATAACAAAAACCCATGTAGTCAAGACTGAAAATTAACAATGTTAACGAATGTCAACATTCTGCCATATTTAATTTCAAACTTTTGCCTCCTTTTTAAAATAAATTAGACATAAAAAACAGATGTGGTACCCTTTTTAGCACTTGAATTTGCCCCGTCTACTAATGTTTTCACGTGTTAGTTTAATCACTCATCTTTAAGGTAAGCTTTTTGCAAACGAGAGCTCGCTTGCTTTTGTTTCTTGTCCCCGTGACCAGCATGGTTTCTGGAACATAGTGGATGCTCCATACATGTTTGTTGATAAAGGAATGAATGAATAAAACTTTTTTTTCTTTGTTATCCTCCTTTATGCCTCCACATACCTTTTCCTCATTAGGGTTTAATTGGCTAATAATGGGGGCTGTTTGTTTTGGTTTCTCTTCTTTTTCTTTTCCTCTTTCCAAGAATTGGACTGATGTCCTGATCACTACTGGCCTCCAAGGGGGTGTCCTTGGGTGTTGGCCTCTGTTCCTCCTGCTTTTGGTGCTGATGTAACTAATCTCTCCTGCCCTTTGGATGTGTCCACTGCCGTGCTAGCTTCTCGTGTGGAGGTGACACGTACAGCTTTGGGGAACAAGCAGGTGCTACTTAGGGTGTCCTCGGACTGAACATACCACAGTGCCATGTCCTCTCCGCTGCCACCCCACGTGCTGAAGCGAGGCACCTTGTGATGCCGTCCCTCCTCCCAATCCCAATGTGAAGTGGGGCATAAGTCCTGCTTTTCACAAACTCCTTCTCCTCGTATCTGAAGCTTCTATCATTTCATTATTCACTCTCATCTCAAGGTGAAGCCCAGGGAACTCAGCCCCTGAGAAGCAGGCAGCAACTTCACCCCCGTCTTGTGCTCGGTTTCATAGAAAGTGGGGTACGGGGGGTAAGTGCTCAGCCTCTGCAGTCAACCAGACTGCGTTTAAACCACGACTCACCTGCTTACCAGCTGTGTGGCCTTGGGCAAAGCTATTTGTTCTTTCCAGTCCTTAGTTTACTCATCATAAACCCCGGTAGTAGTGTCAGTCTCATAGAGCTGTGAAGAGGTGTGAGTGAATCGCACGTACAAGGCATCTACATCAGTACTGGAGCAATAGAAAGAGTGGATGCATGGTGTTGCTATAAACCTCGGAATCTTACTGATTCTGAAAGAAAAGTTGTCTCCACACTGCCTCGCAAACACAGGCGTTCTTAGGACAGTAAACAAAGCCTTACATTATGACAACCTCCTCCATACCCTGAAGCGAAGACCTCTACAAACTGGAAATACCCTCAATGCTATTAGACAGACCAAAACTGCAGCTGTCAGTGACGGAATGATCAAAAGGTACACAGCCAAGAATGGTTAGAAAAAGTATTGAAAGAGCTATACCAGGTAGTTAATTAAAAGGGATATTATCTTTTCATTCTAAATGATGGTCATTTTCATAAATAATTTCACATTTGTAATTTTGTACTTTTATTCTTAAAGAGGGCCCCCAAAACTTCCTCCCACCCCCTGTAAAATCTGAATGTGTCTCCGAACGGTTCTGAATCGTTTTTTTTTATATTGAACTCTTTTGAGAATGTTATGCATTTCATGGATTCTCCACAAAATTCATGCAATTTTTTATACAAGTTTAAGGGGTTCGCCTATTCCCATTATTTATTTATTTATTTATATTTATTTATTTACTGAGACAGAGTCTCACTCTGTTGCCCAGACTAGAGTGCTGTGGCGTCAGCCTAGCTCACAGCAACCTCAAACTCCTGGGTTCAAGCAATCCTACTGCCTCAGCCCCCCAAGTAGCTGGGACTACAGGCATGCGCCACCATGCGCAGCTATTTTTTTTTTTCTATATATATTTTTAGCTGTCCAGATCATTTCTTTCCATTTTTAGTAGAGACGGGGGTCTCGCTCTTGCTCAGGCTGGTCTCAAACTCCTGACCTCGAGCGATCCTCCTGCCTATTCCCTTTAAAGACCGTTTATGGACGTCTGGTTAAGGACCTCTGATCTGAAGGGAGAACCCCCTGAGTTTAGCACTATGCATAAAGCATCAGTTGAGTACAAATAAAATTTCCTCATCGTTGCCTCAGCCTTGCACCCCTTCTTTCCACCTTACTCCCCTCCGCCTCTCACACGCCTATGGCTTTTCTGCAGCCCCGGACACTAGTTGAAGCTCTGGAGGGCGGATTCCCTGGCAAGGGTGAGGAGAGGCTGAAGTGCTCTTACCTGTGGGTTTTCTCAAAAATAAACATTCCTCAGGAGAAAAGTCACACTTATGAGGGATAAGAAAGTGAAGGATTTTATTTTTCATGTTGCCGACACTTTCTATACTCCAGTGGCAACCCACATGCTCCCATAGCAACTTGTGTTTGTACCTGACTGGCCACACCATGCTAATGTGGTCTGATTATTTACCCTTTCTCAAATTATGCGGTTTTGGCAAACAGTGAATATATTATTCATCATTGTGCTTCAACTTCTGGAGCATAACAAGGCATCAATAAATGATTATTGAATGAATGAATGAAGAGGACTAGGGTTGTTTTAGCTACTGTTTATACATATTGAATACAACCCATAGAACCAAAATATCTTTCCCCAAGATGACAATAACCACAAAGTATCCTGCAGTTTATGTTACTAATAAAACTTTTATTCTCTTTTTAGCCTAATATTCATAGAGCTAGCCAGAGTGAACTGGTAACAAAATCTGAGATGGTATCCATGATCAGGCAAAACCCTTGAGGTTGAAACTAAAAGATTTATGCTATTTATTGCATTTACTTTTATATTCATTCCAATATTGCTGGTTTATGTCCTCTGGGGGCATTGAGAATTTTAATAATTAAAACATGCCTGGTACCCCCAGGAGATGTTGCACTGGAATATACTAAAATGCACATGGCTTTTCTATTTTAAAAATGGCAGGTTTAAATTAAAAGACTGCTTCTAAAAGCAAGCGCATCTTGGATTTCCTCTCAGTTGGAGTACAGATTGTCATGTGACTGGATGTATACAGTTATCCTCGACTTGCCACCTTAAGAGCTGGTAGTATTAGAGTCACCTTAAAGCTTAGGAATTTCCTGTAATGAGTTTAGACAATGAGTCCATGGGGAGTTCCCAGAAGGGGCCCTCCATATGGAGCTGACCAGAGTCCAGCTCTATTATCTGATGGATTTTCACACTTTGTCCTCTGAGGCACTTTAGGAGCTAGTAACTGCCAGTTTAGAGTGACTTAAAAGCTCTGGCTCTTGGGTTCATTGGTTTTCTTTCATAAGTTTGCTTTGACTTCACAGAGTGAGAGAGAGAGAGAAAGAGAGAGAGAGAGTTGCCCAATGGTTAAGAGTCTGGACTCTGGGGCTAGACTTGGGCAAGTTATTTAATCTCTTTGGGCCTCCTTGTCCTCAAGTGTAAAATGGAAATAATAATAATAGAACGTAACTACTTCACAGATTTGTTGTGAGGATCAAATGAGTTAATGTTTACAAAGCACTTTGAACCGTCTCTGGCACATAAGTGCCATGACGTGTTAACTGTTGTTAACTATATTGCATCACTCTAGCATTCCATTCCTCTTATGTGATGTGTAATATTGGGTTATACAATGAAGGGAAAGCATCAAAGTGGGAAGGGGCACTGTCTGAGTTATTCCTTGAAATATTTTAAGTTTTGTAATGAAGTGGAGGAAATTCTTTAAGCAGAAGCTCCTCTGTGGGGATTCAAGAACTTGAAAGACATGTGCCGATAGCTCAGCTCTTTGCTGATGCTCCACCTAATCATCTGGCTGCAGTTGGAAAGTGAATGAACAAACCAGGGAAAGTACACGCAACTCTAGTATAATCAAGAGAAAGGCAAATTTTTCTAAGTGTTCAGCAGTCCCAGGGATTCACCAGTAGGAACAGCACTCCTCCCTTTAGCTGGGAACCCGAAAGCCCAGTGTCAGGGTTCTGACCTGTGGAAGGAGTAGTCCAATGTAGTCTCCTTGTGAAATTGTTGACACCAAGCTCACTGAGTCTGTTTTACCTTTCCCTGCATTCGTCTTACTGGACTTCTCTGAAGCATTTGACTCAAAATACTTTCCTCTCTTGACTTCCATAACACCATGCTCTCCTCGTTTTCCTTTGATTTCTCTGGTCCACTCATTCTTGTGCCTTTGCTGATCACTGGGGCATGTCCAGCTGTAATTCCACGGGGTTTTGTACTAGGTTCTCTTCTCCTCTGTCCCTTTTCTTTTCCTGGTGATTCAATCTGTTCCTATGGCTTTCAGCACTATCTATAAAATCATAAATTTTACATTTCCATGTTGAGCCCAGACCTCTGACCACAACAGGCATTATATTCTACTTCCTAACTGACCTCTCTATCTGGGTGTTTTTAACATAACATGCACAGAAGTGAATTTTTGATCTTCTCTCAATTTATTCCTTCTCCTGTCATTCTTATCTTAATAAAAGGCAACAGAAGTGCAGAAATTCACCTTGATTATTTCTTCTCTGTTAGGTTCTATTTTTTTTTTTTTTTTGAGACAGAGTGTCACTTTGTTGCCCGGGCTAGAGTGAGTGCCGTGGCGTCAGCCTAGCTCACAGCAACCTCAGACTCCTGGGCTTAAGCAATCCTACTGCCTCAGCCTCCCGAGTAGCTGGGACTACAGGCATGCGCCACCATGCCCGGCTAATTTTTTCTATATATATTTTAGTTGGCCAGATAATTTCTTTCTATTTTTAGTAGAGACGGGGTCTCGCTCTTGCTCAGGCTGGTCTCGAACTCCTGACCTTGAGGGATCCACCCGCCTTGGCCTCCCAGAGTGCTAGGATTACAGGTGTGAGCCACCGCGCCCGGCCTAGGTTCTATTTTTAAAAACTGTCTAGCATATACACTGCCACCATCATAACTCAAACCACCATCAACTGTTATCTAGCTGATAGCTTCCTAAATTGCCTTCTTACTTTTGGTCTTTCCTCTGTCTAATATACTTTCCATGTGGGAACTTGACAAATATTTCTAAATATGCGCCAGAACACAATGAAGAAAGCAAAGGTAGAGAGGCTAAGTGAATAACCCAAAGTGGAGAAGTCATAGAGCTTTTCACACACAACTCTCTCTTCTTTCTGATTCCAACAGAGCTGTGACACCATTAATGCATACTTTAGTGCAAAATGGTGGCCCTGCTCAGAAGCATGACTTACTTACTTCCAGAGTATTTTCACCTTTCTCAATGATGCCGGCACCTGCTTTAGTATTCCACTCCACTCCAATCCCGGGCAACACGCTTGGAAATTTGCTCTCAACTTTAGTCACCTTTCTGACCCGCAGGTGTCCTGGTTCCTGAACATTTTTCACTCCAAGATCTCTCTATCCACTTCATGTCCGTCACCCACACGCACCATCATAATGTTGACTTCAGATCACTCAGCGCTGCTCCACCCACAAGGTTTCAACATGAAATTCCTCTCTCTGCCTGTCATCCTCTCCTCCAGGTCTCAGTACCTGCACCGCCTGCTCTTGAGCCCAGTCAAAGCCTCTGCGTCATCAGCCTTCTCCCTTCTACAATGTCATTACCCCCTTTTCTGGAAGCAGTTGGCTCTATGCAGCCAAGATTTGATTTCAAGGAGGAAGCCACTGTTTCTTGTCCCACTGACATAACCAAACATAAGTGAAAAAAATTACAAAGTGGCATGATGGCGTCCAAAACAAAATCATGCTGTCAATCTCTGTTGTCCCTTGGGAAGCTGAGCATTTCTTTGGTTCATCTGTTTTTAATGTTCTACTGAATTAATTATAATGGTTGTTTAAAAACTTTTTCATTACTTTAAATTCCAAACCTCATCCCATCACACTTATTCTGAAGAGAGTGCCTTTCAGCCCTTTTGCTTTAGAAGTAACGCTAGAAAAATTAACTTTCTTTTTACACACAACTTGTCTCCTCTCTCTCTCTCTCTGTCTTTACACACACACATACACACACACAGTATGATGGAATAAAAAGCAAATGAACTATATATAGGCAGTGCTCTTTGGAAGAGGCAATTTTACACCATTCAAATTTTTATTTTCCTTTAGATTTCAACTGGCAAAACATGCTTTTTCATTTCTCATCACACTTGATGTTATTAGACCTTTCTCTTCACCTTAAAACAGAGTTGACATATTTAATTAACATTCCCAGGAAGAAGTCACTCCACCACAGTTGCTGCTTTGCAAAGGGTAATTCAAGGCACTGAAAGGTAGAATAACATATTGCTAACATCAGACAGCAAAAACGTTGTAAAACCAAAAACTGTTTTTCCAATCAGGTTGCTGTCCCGTGTACACAGAACCCAGTGCCACCACCACCCTTCAAAGTTATAATCACTTGGAGGAATCAAATTTCATACAAGTTTTTGCAGTTTTAAATAATTTGATTAAAGTTTATTGCAATTATAATATTGAGACATTTTTTTCAAAAAAACATTTAAATTTTATATAGTGTCTCCATCATCAAGACAATAATATAATTAAACATTGACACAATAAATTCTACAGAAAGGCCATAGGTCATATTTATCTTATATTTACCATATACTAGAAACTAAGTACTTTACATACTATCAGTTCATTTAATCCTTATCACAAGCCAATTGGATGTGTAGTTTTATTATCTCCACTCTACAGGTAAGAAACTGAGGGTCAGATCATTTGACCAAGATCATATAGCTTGAGCCCACGCTTTTAACCATGAAATTTTATATTTAATCTTGTTCAAGATCATAGTATTGAATTTATTATAGGATGCTACATATAAATCAGTATAAAAAGCCTAATATTCTAAAATAAACATATAGTGATGGCATCAAATTAATACACATGTTTATCAACTGTTTTTTTGAAAAATGAATAGAATTTAAATATCTATATTCTCAAAGCCAATTTAAATAATTAAACATATACATGGGTCAACAATTAAGTCACTCTAGACAATAATTATTAACATTTGTGCCTGCTTAGTTTACCAGTAAATCTGAAGTTTTTTAAATTTTTAATTTTTTAAATTTTAATTTTTATGGATACATAATTGCACATATTTATGAGATATATGTGATGCTTTGATACAAGCAGACAATGTGTAATGATCAAATCTGGGTAATTAGGATATCTGTCACCCCAAACATTTACCATTTATTTGTGTTGCGAACATTCCACATCTTCTCTCAGCCATTTTGAAGTATACAATAAATTATTTTAACCATAGTCGTCCTATTGTGCTATCGAACATTAGAGTGTATTCCTTCTATCTCATTGTATTTTTGTACCCTCTTTATCCCCCTCCCCCTCCCCACTACCCTTCCTAGCCTCTGGTAACCACCATTCTACTCACTACTCTTATGAGATAAATGAAGTTTTTATTTTTAACTGGGGCTATATACTTCCTCCTGGTCATTAAAAATGTACATTCTAACATATGTATTCACATCTAGTACCTCATCCATGGAATTAGTGATTTTGGCTTATAAATTTGAATTAATTTAGTCTAAATCTGAATTTTATTCACCAAAGTTCTAGTAAGGTTTACTATTTGCAATTCATCTCTTCTTACTGCTCAGCAATTTAAAGCACTGGGTTTGAAGTCTGAAGACTTAAGTTCAAGGCCTGACTTTACCACTTACTCCTTGTTTGACCTAAGGCAAGCCACTGAAGTCCCATGAGTTTCACTTTCCTCACCTGCAAAGCGGAGGTAATGTTACCTTCCCTGCCAACTCCACAGGACAGGTGGAAGGGCTGAGCAGATACTACGGATGAAAGTGCTTCTGAACCCACAAAGCAGAGTGCAATGTCAGGCCTTAGTCACCTACCATCTGAACACTCACATGACGGAAATAAAGTCCTCCCCAAGAACAAAGGTGTAAAATGTATAACTGGGTTAATATTCCTTAAGTAATATAAAAATAAAACATTAAAAAAAACCCCTATATATTAACCTCGATAACTTGGAAATGTTTCTACTTCTGATTTTAATTGTGCCAATCTGAAGGCATGAACGTGCTTTTTGCAGTTGTTTTGGGAGAATAAAATTAGTTCAGTGCTAAAAGAAGGGTCATGGTTGAAGTTTTCTTTGAGAGAGTCTTTTATCTACTGTATGGTCATAAAAGAGGCATAAAAGTATTTCTTTGTCCATAAAATCATAAATTCTTTTGTTGTTGCTAATGCTACATGAGTTTAAGCCAGTATTTAGATGTCTCCTTGACGAATTTTTATTCTGAAAAAAACTCTTTCACTGGAATCCAAGAATCCTGTTAAGCCAGGTGAGTCCTTTCACCTGCTAAGAGTTCAGTGGCAGCCAGTGACAGGGGGTGGAGGTGCCATAGTCTCATTCTTCTGAAACTCACAGAGGGAAGGGGAAGTCAAGTACAGTAAATGACAAACAGATGTAAAGTAGCATTGATGTAACACGTAAAAATGCATCTCTGTATCTCTTGCCCTCTGCCAGAGAAGTTGGTGTTCTCCTGTCACAACCACTGTCCTAGCGATAGAACTGGGTGGGCATTATAGTCAAAAACCAGAACAATATTATTCCACAATTTTATGTACAAAAAGTAGACTTAAACAAAGCAAATATCAACACATCTTATTTAGCTATGTAATCGTGGAAATGGGAGAAGAAAGCGTTCTATTTTTAGTGAAGATTGCTACAGGATTTTGATTAAGAGTTAAAGGAGAGCTGGGCGCGGTGGCTCACGCCTGTAATCCTAGCACTCTGGGAGGCCGAGGCGAAAGGATCGTTCGAGGTCAGGAGTTCGAGACCAGCCTGAGCAAGAGCAAGACCCCCATCTCTACTAACAATAGAAAGAAATTAGCTGGACAACTAAAAATATATAGAAAAAATTAGCTGGGCATGGTGGCGCATGCCTGTAGTCCCAGCTACTTGGGAGGCTGAGGCAGAAGGATTGCTTGAGCCCAAGAGTTTGAGGTTGCTGTGAGCTAGGCTGACGCCATGGCACTCTAGCCCGGGCAACAGAGTGAGACTCTGTCTCCAAAAAAAAAAAGAAAAAGAAAAAGAAAAAAGAGTTAAAGTAGAAAGAGACCCAGTTAGGAGCTCTAAGGCTTTCTAGCAACAAGAAACAAGACGATCTCTCTGAGCTACAGCATCATCTTCTCTAACATGGAGATAAGCATGTCTGCTATACTTGTGAGGATCAAATGAAATTCATTCATTCATCAAATATTAGGCATCTACTATCTTCAAGAAAGTGGGCTAGACACCGTCACAAATTTAGTGGTGCCTAAAATAGCCTCAGTTTTTATGAACTTAAAATCTAAGAGGGAGATCAATGACAACAGCACCAAGAACAATAAAAACAAGTTGAAAGTTGAAGAGTCATAAAGATTAAAGTAACATGAAGTGGAATTCATGTCATGAAAAAAAGTGCATTGAAACTATAAAATGCTATATAGTTGCAAACTATCAGAATAGTTCAGGACATGAAGAAACTGAGGAAAGTGTTGGATGACTTGTTCCTGTAAATGTTCCCCTTCTCCTATCTTTACCTTACTTAATAAAATAGGATGGGAATCAATGACTTAAGACAGTGCCTTACAAACTCCAAATGCTCAGTAAATATTTGTTGAGTAAATTAATGTTTAACAATTTACTTTTCAATGTTATTATAAGGAACAGTAGGTAGAAATTATTCTAGTTGGAAATACAAAGGCACTACTTAAATTGCACTTAAATTAATAATGTGAAAAAATAATGCTGTTTGAGTTTAATCAAGTATATTGTATAACATTTATTTCAGATGAAAGAGCCCATCCCATAGACTAGTGGTGTGAAATATGGGTGCAACATGAACTAGTAGAAAATACATCGATTTGGGAGCCAGGACCTCTGCATGAAAATCCTTGTCCTTATAACCACGATCTTTAGGAACAGCTACCATGTTTGTGCCTTGGTTTCCAGATCTAGAGAATAATAGACTAAAACAGATGATTGCTAAGATCTCTTTCAGCTTTAATGTTTTCATGTCTCAATATATGTGATACTACTTAATGGAGGTCATTTACATTTATACAGTAGACTTAGATTGTAATAGGTTATCAATGTTTTAAAATGATATAACCACCTTTTTGGATTGATCAGTTTTGCTTAAATCTACAAGACAAGAATGGCAAAACCTTGAAAACATATCAAGATAGTCTAATATAGGTCAAAGTACTAGCTGTGCACCATCCCTCTGGCCCCCACCACACACACCCTTAGGGCTTTTTGGTGAGTAATCTATGATCAGTTCTGCACAGTTAAGGCCAAGTGAGTGGTGTAATTATTAAGCGAATTGGAGTAGTTCTGGATATTTAAAGCAGAAACTTTCAGTTATTTAAGGATACACTCATCTTTCCATTCTGTTTAAACTTTGTTCCTTAAGTAACAAAATTAGCCTGACCAACCATTTGCTGAAGCAATCCATTCAAGCAATTGTAGTAATAATAATTTTTACAGAATTAATGAGGCACCCCATGTGGTCACACACTAATCATAGGACTGTAATCAAAATGGTCTTTTAACACCTTGACTGCCACACTAGAAAAAAATTTTTTTTCCTTGGGACCACGGTGCTTTATTATGGAAATAGAATAAAAACTTCCAAAACAAAATGATCCTTTCTAATTTAGATTATCGTGTACATTTTTATATTATAGCATCATATACACAACGAGAACATAAAAAGTCTTGTTTGTGGTAGTGTTACTACATCAAGAAATTAAATAATGGAGCCCCCAGTGTGAACTGAAATAATTGAAAGGCGAATTATTTGTTAGCAAATTCATGAAGCATTGCTCCATTTTGTTTTGCCTTGTTTTGTCTTGTCAGTTCCAAAGAACTTCTAACAATGGAGTAGACGGTTGCATCAGCATTGCTTCCACTTAGTAGACTGGTGCAAGGAGCAGGTAACAAGGCCTCCTTTCTTCTCTTTTTTTGTTATACTTCTCATGGTCAAAAGATGGCAGTGTGTTAGAGAGTGACAGCCTTCTTTCTAAATCTGAATGGAACAGCAGGCTGAGTGATTAACTGTGGTCCTAAGGAAGTGAATTGACTTTGCAAAAATCTCCGGTTTCAGAAGGATTTCCAAGGCAGAAAAACCATGACTCCCCAGGAGAAATCTACATGATTTTTTGGTTTGTTATCTCCCTTTGTTCAGGAGCGGAGAGCTCCAGAACGTGTATATTCTGTTACACACACATGAGCAAACAAATTTGAGCCACAAATGAAAAAAAATATTTAGTGCCAGAAATAAAAGTATTGCTGGCTCCAGAGTCCAAATGTCAAATGCTATGATCGATCCACCTGTTGATCTCATTTGGATAACAAATGCCTTCACTGGCTGATAAGGTGAGGCATGTGTCTTAAAAAGTCCTTATTTTATTTTATCTTGTTGGAAGTTAGGATGGGAATACTTGTCTTCTTCACAGGCTATTCTTTTAAATTTTATTTACAGCAAAGACCTCCAAGAGTAAGATGGGGCTTTGGCGTGGATGTAAACTAGGTGAGATTGTCCGTAGTATTCTTAGTATGTCCTTCTAGAGCTTTCCTTCTTCTCTTGAAGCTGCTGTTCTCCAGGACCCAGTCATGCAGGACTAGGGGATGACCTGTCCTCAGTGAGTGCGCTTTCTTCTGGACGATGCTTCAGGCTCTAACTCAGTCCTTTCCTCTGCCCTCCATGCAGTCTAGCGCTGTTCCCCAGGACTGCCTCTCTTTTGGGAAGGGTCAAATCGGTGTCTGTCTGATTGGTAAGGTGCACTCCTTCGCTCATTCGTTCATTCTGCAGCCCTCATGCATGGAGCTCACCCAGGGTTACAGACAGGAAAGCCCCGCCTTCCAGGACCACGCTGGAGAGCCAGACAAAAAACAGTTAACATTAATAATGTTAATACTTCAGATAAATACCCTCAGAGGCAGAGCAAAGCAGTTTGCTATGCGGTGCACAACAGTTTTTGTATTTGGGGAGGAACATACTCATCTCCTATCCTTACTTCGTAGCATAGCACCTGGCCAGTGGCAAACACACACTAAATGTTTAGGCCTGAGCTGTTAATGATGCGATACTGGGACAAACTGATGGAGAAGGTATGTTTGGGCCTCTCTGTTCCCTTCACATCCTCACATGCTGGAGAAAATAAATCTCTGCCTGCTACGGACCGTCTGTGCCTCTGGCAGTAGCACTGACACAGAAATTGCGCTTTTATTTTTGCTCCTACTTTTTGTGGCTTCTGAGGTGGAGAAGGGAGAAGGACTTAGACCATAAGACAAAAAAATGGAGATGGAAATAAGTTCCTGAAGCTCACTCAGCTCTGCTCTTACTGCAAAAAAAAAAGCCACAAGGGTGTGGGAGGTGCCATGGGACATCCAGCACTCATTCTAGCAGGGAATAGGCCTAATTTGTTTGGCTTGACTAATAAATATGACTCAGGCATGCACACTAGCCAGTGTTCATGTCCTTAAAAATGTGTTATGCCTTTGTTCGATGTGTTCCCCCAGAGGTTTGCATTTATTTCCCGAGCGTCCCCTAAACTGTGTAAATAAACACCTTCCTTAAGCTTTGCCTTTATGGATAAATGGATCAATTCTTCTGAGAATCTACTTCACAGGTTTTTAAAGTGTTTTACGCTACACAGGGCAAAACAGTGGCAGTTGCCTGGGTGAATTGTCCAACAAGGAACTGTAATCCAGTTCACAGCATCTTTCTTGACTTTTCTTTAGAGATCATTTCTCCCAAGGATAAAATAACTGTATCAGCAAGAGTCTCTCTCCTCCCCACAGTTCACCCATCAGGCACATCAGGAAGTGGCCCAGTGCAACCAAAGAGGAAAATCACCCAAGGGATGGGACCTTCATGACTGTGACTTCATGCTTGTAAACCGAGGACTAGCCAGTTGATCCGGCACAGCGGGTGTGTGTCTGTTGGAGTTCCCAGGGAACAATGGCCTGTACTGTGCAGGCTGCCACGTGGGAAACAGGCTTGTTTTTGTTTTCCTTTATGTCATTTTGGGGTATAAAATATGGTTGCTCTTTTCTTGGTTTGAATGCCACAGAGTTAGCAGGGAACTCCAGCCTTCCGGTCTCCAATATATGCCAGTCATTCCAGAAACTCTGAAATACAATGACATTTTTGGAGTTCTGCCTTCGTGATGGTGGATTTTTACCCCCATCAGGCCAAAGGAGTAGGTTTTCTTGTAGAAGAGGAGGCAGATTTCAGGAAGTTCCCAGTCACTGGACGTTTCTCCCTGGAAAGAGGAGGAGGAGCGAGATAAGGGAAGCATCTCGCAGGGGCAGTATACACACCCCAGGCATGTGGAAAATCGATGTGGGTTTAAACTTTCAACTTTTTAAAACTTTTTAAAAGTCTCTTCACTAAATCCAAATTTTACAGAACAAATCCCTTTTAATAAACTTCTGTGAAGTTTGGATTCTGTCAAGGGGCCACACTTGGGGATCTGGGGGGCCACATGTGGCCTTGAGGACGCAGGTTCCCCACCCTGGTTTAAAGGCTTTTCAAACATGTCTGCATCAATCAGAAGCAATTGCAAAATACAATTTTCCACCTTTAATTTACCATTATATGTAGAGTTTTCTCATAACCTAACACCGTAAAAGCTTTGAGACTAAAAAAAAAGGATTCTCATTAGATTTCACTTGCATGTATGTTAAATTGCTAAAATTAAGATGTGGGGAAAACAGCTAGTACCTCTTATAAATTCTGATTTAAATCATCTGTTCTACCATTTAGTAAATATACTCATCCTCATCAAATAATAGGACTCAACTTTTGGCCTGTTTATGAAATTGTGAGAGTCTAATAAATAACAACAGAAGATTGATTTAATGTAGAACTTAAATATATAAGGGATATTTGGTCAACCAATTTATTTTTAAGGGTTTCTAGCCATTATTTTGTAAGCTTGTTACCATATGTCAGTAGGCACAATTTTAATGAAAAAAAGAAACTCAGAGGCATAATTGGTGGTAAAAAACAAAGTACAGGTTTCCTGGATTTTTATATAACTGTAAGTTATACGTGAAAGGCATATGCTTTTTCAAATTCAAATCCAATTTATTTATGGTTATAGATATAAGAGTTTTCTTGCTCCTGAGGACAAATGTAAAGATAATGAGTTATATAGTTCTCATTATCTAATAAAGTGAAACTGAACATCTCAACACGAGAGAAATTGTGTTTGCCTTGTCACTAAAACTCTAATGAAGTATATATCCCATTCGTGGTCATGGCACCCCAATCACAGATACACAAAGCACCTGCTCCTCTCTTCCTTGCTTGGGAGGTCACAAAATACATAGGAATCCCTGTTAAAATTGCAGCTATTCCAGGTTAAGAGTGCCTGGAAAATTATTAAATTTGATTATTAAACTATATTCAAAGATGTAGATGCAATATCTGGTGTATAAAACAGGATTAAATATTGTGGCAGAGGCAGGGAGGACTCAACAAATATTCCATGTACTCCTCCCACACTTCTCAGCCTCCTTTGATCGTAAGAGTATGTGCTGCTGTTCACACTCTTAACTATTTACATTCTCTCTCCCTTCCATGGCGAGAAATAAAGGACTCCAAGGAGGTAAAATTGCGTGATGGGTGTAGACTGGGCCCTTGACTCGCTATTGGTAGGAGAATTGCACAGGAGATTTGCCTGGCCTCCACTGAGCTGTGAATTGAGAAAAAGACAAACTGTGCTGTGTGAAGACAGTAAGATAAAAGATTTGGAATTAGAGTTGATTTTGCCACTTGGTTTTAGAGAACACCAGTTCCAGCATTCTTTCTAAAATCATACATTTTCTTTTTAATGCTGGTGATGCATAAGTTTGATATTGTGGAGACTTTAAGTGGTTAGTTGTATTGCTATATAGTCAATCTCATCAGTACATTAATAATAGAACTTTAAAATATTGGAAATGTTAGTGGGTTTAAACAATATATACAGTAAATCTTCTAGGGTGCTTTTTGCTGATGCTCTTGATTGAACTCTGAGGTTTAATTAGAATCTCTGTTGTGAAATTACATGGTTTCACCATGAATTTTTAACTGGGAACCTTTGGTTTGGTAGTAGAAAGAAAAGAGGAAGATGTATAGTTATGAGAAGCGAAATTTCTTTACACACATTTAAGGTATAGCCAGAGAAAATACAGAGAAGGGCCACCCCACAGATAGAACCAGTAATCATGAAAAACACTGATCAAGAAGACTTTTCCTATAGAAAAAGTATCAAGATTAAATCAAGGAATATTTCTCACCTTAAAAGCCATCACAATATCTGCCCCAAAGGATTTCAGAATTGTTGTGGATCAGCTATTGAGACAAAGTTCACCCCATTTCTTCTGAATGAGAGTGTTTGGTGATTCTGTCTATGTTATATAAATAAGGATGTAAGTATGCTGGAGGGGGAACATATAACTTCATAGGTTTCCTAATATATGAGGACTCATATTTACAACTCATGGAGAGACCACCCTGTAGAGATCTACAGATCCTGAGCTTTGGACTGGATATGGCAACTGCTAGGACTTTGATTTTCTCCCGTGAGAAGAGTTAAGTATATTTGATAACCAGAATGGCAGAATGTAACAGAGACTATCAGTGCTCAGCAAGTATATACCAGCTTCCATTGCAGCTGAATTAATGCCATGTGACTAATTCTGGCCCGTGGACTATGAGTGAAGGTGACGTGTGTAACTTTAGGTTGGAAACAGTTAAGATTAGTGGGACCTTCTATAGCTGCAAGTAAGGCATCATAGAATGATGGAGATGCAAGATGGGAGCTGCTTGGCAAGTTGGGAAGCCATGCAATATCATTGCCTGACATGAGCAAGAAATAAACTTTTGTTATGTTAATCCACTGAGATTTTAAAGTATGACTCTGAGGAGCTCGTTTTAATTATCTGACTAATAAATAAAATATTATAATCCCTACTGATGCTTCAACCTAAGGAAAATGTTTATTTTCTTTGAAGGGAAACCCCTACAGAAGTCTACATTTATTTCATCTTATATTTTTTGAGCCAGGTGTTATGGCACATGCAAAGGAGTTTAGGGCATTTTCTTTTCTCTTCCCTACAAAATTTCACAGTCCAATTCTCTCACCTGCCATCCTATAAGACAACAAATGACTATACTGCTCTTCAGCCTTTTTGAGTTTGCAACCACTAGCTTCTAGGAAATCTTTGGATGATTCTGAGTAAGGAATTATCATGCACGCCACCTATTTTGAATAAGGACAGAATCTTAGAGAGATTATTGATGAGTGCAGCTCAGTTGAACAAAAAGAGGCTACACACCCAGTGCTTTAAATTTCTCTTTTTTTAAACAGAGATTTCTTTCTCCCTTACAAATTCATTTGTAGCACTTGGAATTTGTATGAAAGCATGAAAGAGAAAAAAAGTTGTTTTTCTTTTTTATGTTTGAGAATAACCTACTTTCTTAGCAAATGTAGTCTAAAATAGCAACTGAAAATTTATTTTATTTTATTTTTTGACCCATACACACACTATCTCTCCCTTTTTTCCCTCCCTTCTTATGTTCACCCTGATAATCAATAAATCATGAAGTCTATAGGTTCTACCTTCTCAGTAGTTTTCAACTCCTTTTGCCTGTGCCCACTGCTTCTACCTCGACTCAAGATACCATCGTCTCTTACCTTTATAACTACAGTAGTTTGCTGACTCAGAATTCTTCCTCTATCATTGCTCTCCTACAATCTGATCTCTACATTACAGATAGTGAATTATTTCTAAAAGAAAGGCATTATCATATCACCCTATGCTTAAAATCATCTATTTTTTTAGGGATTAAGTTCAGAATCATTAATGTGGTTTATAAAATATTTTACTTCTTCAGCTTTTCTTTTCATAACAACATTCCCTTCCCACCCTACCTCAATCCTATAACTGCCTACTTTCTACAATCCAGTCAGGATGCACTTCTTTTTCCAGTTAGTTTAGTGTATATATATCACCTCCTGTATCCTAGTTATCCCCTCTCATGTCTGGGTTAGGGGTTCCCCCATGTGTGATAGCAGCCTGTATACTTTCTCCCTCATAACACTTTCATACCATGTTGTGATTGTCTCTATATTTATCCATATTTCTCACTAAACTGTGAATTCTGTGAAGGCCAAAACAGCGTCTATATAATTCACCATCACAACGCCAGTACTCTTGCTATTATATACTTCCTCTTAGAGTATAACTCTTTTATCCAACTTATTAAATATCCTTTCTATATATTCATAGAAAAGATGATGAATTTAGTTTTGAACATCTAGAGTGGGAGCTACCTGGAACATCAAATGACGATGTACAGTGGATAACGAGGTAGATGGTCCTGCACCTCAGGAGAGGAATCTGGGGTGCAGCATAGGGATATGTAAGGAGGAAGCATAGAGATGCTCTGTGAATTCATGCATGTAAATGGATCAGCTAGAAGTGAGTGGATCAAGAAGCGAAGACATCTGGGAATGGAACTCTAATGTTTATGAAATAGGAGGAAAAAGATTGATGGAATTGTTAAAGATAGCACTCAGAGAAGTGGAAGGAAAGATACAAGAGTGAAGAATCATGAAAATTTAAAAAAGGAAAAATTCTCAAAAGGAGGGATATTCAATTGCTGCATAGAGGTCAAGCAAGATAAGAACCAAAATGGTTCTTATCTGTTGTTTTTAGCAATGTCATTGATGACATTTACTAGAGTAGTTTGAGTAAAGTGGGAGGTGTAGAAGCCAAATTTCTATAGGTTAAAAGATAAATAAATGAGTGATAAGAAAGTAAAAAGGAGCTCCAGAAATCTGACAGTGAAGAAAAGTAAAGAGAGCTAACTCTCACACATTCTTCAGGGCTCAGCCAGATGTCACCTCCTCCCAAGAGCCTTCTCAGATCCTGCCACATTTGGTCCTACTCATATCTTCATTTTATCACTGCTTACACAACCCATTGTAATCAACTGATGGTCTTTCCCATTATATCAATGGTCTGAACCTTCTTTGGGTTACTGATTTCCTTTGGAATCTGCTGAAATCTAAAACTATTAATATCTTTGCTGAGATGTTCACCCATCCACATACCTACAAATTTGCGCATAAAATTTCAACTATTAATGAAGCTCTGAAAGCTCATTTAGTGTACTCAGATTAGGAAGTCCTGAATATGACTATAAACTTTTTGATATTAGAGATTGTATACTATTTGCTTTGTACCCCATGTGCCTGACATAGTGTTTATTATTTAATAGGTACTCAATAAATTCTTGATGAAGGAATGAATGAATGAATGACATTCATTCAATTGCAAAGTAAAAATATGCACAAAGGGTATTGATAGTGTGAACGCATGAACATCTAACACTGTCTCAGAAAAACAGGAATACTTCAACACAGATGTTTGAAGGTGGAGGTTGCTGGGATGATAAAGTAAGGAATGGCATTTCTCACAGAAAAAAACGTCTGATGACAAGGTCCACCAGACTGTTCAGAGAACAGGTAATTTAATCCAAATGGAGTACAGTGAGCATTTGGGAAATATCAAAGCATAAAATAAGTAGCCATTCTCCCACACTTTCAAGTAGGCCTGAATAGAGGCTATTTTTAAACATATCACAACCTCCTTTGAAATTATTTTTTTCTCACACACTACTAGATTGTCAACCACTACCAGCAATACCAAGATCTATCCAAATAAATATTCAAATAATTATGGAAATTTCATATAGAGAATCCAAAGTGCTGGCTTGGACCTAACAAATCCAAAAGCAAAAATTCTAATTTTTTTTACCTGTTTTATTTCTTTGGGGAAGGTGTAGAAATGATCGAATAGGAATACTAATTGCCTGAATACATGAATACTGTGACGGTTGGATATTTGACCCTTTCCAATGGTGTGTTGAAATTTGATCCCCAATGTTGGAGATGAGGCCTAATGGGAGGTGTTTGGGTCTTGGGGGTGGATCCTCCATGCATGCCATGGTAATGAGTGAGTTCTCACTCTACAGCTAGTTGTTAAAAAGTGCCTGGTACTTCCCTTCTCTCTGTCTCTGGATCTTTCATCATGTGATCTCTGCACATGCCAGCTCCCCTTCACCTTTGACCACGCGTGGAAGCAGCCTGAAGCCCTCAACAGAAGTCAATGCTGGCGCCATGCTTCTTGTACAGTCAGTCTGCAGAACCGTGAGCCAAATAAGCCTCTCTTCTTTATAAATTACCCAGCCTCAAGTATTCTTTTATGGGAACACAAATGGACTAAGACAAATAGTACTGACTTATCTTGGGGACCTTAAAATCTGTGAATAATGTTGGGTCAAAAGGGCTCTTTGGTTTAAAAAGCATTTGCAATATACTTGTTTGGAACTCTTACCAAGACAAAAGCATCAGTATCTCTTAGGAGCCCTTCTTAGTTTATTTTTTAAAGGGATAGATTTGAAGGAGAATATGGTAAGAATATGGTAATATTATATCAGAAGTAAAATGTCTCAGAGACCCCAAAACCCATTCAGAATTCCCAGAGCTGAAATATGAATAAATATCAATTAAACTAAACCAAAGTGATAATAATCTTCTCTAATTATTTACAGTGCTTCAAGTATTTCTCTTTTATCCGTCTATTACTTGCTATTGTCCTAAGAGGTAGTTATCGCACCCAATTTATAGCTGAAGAGTTTCAGAGATATCTGTCTTATAGTCTGCTCAAGATAACATAGTTTGTAAAAATCAAAATTACATCTTGTGGATTTTTGTGATAAACTCAATTTCAATTCCAGCACCCTGGAAGGAATTTGTCTTTTGGTACTGGTAATATCAGCAATTTGGTGTTTGAGGTGACTTAAATGGCTTAAATTGATTACTGTGGAGTCATTCTTTACATAATCATAAGACTCTGAAACAGATTGCTTAACGTTTGGTAGATGCAGTGAATGTACATAACGGTACAATCTAGTCCTAGGGGGAATTGAAACAATGTCCTCAAGTTTCATAACTATAATATTACATGTCTGAAATTTCACTGGAAACTCTACCACGAAATTCCCCAGCAGAGTGTGGGTGGTGGATGGAACTATTAACTAAATTATTTGGTTTAATTTACTCAATTTGGTTGGTCAGAATACAATTCAAGGGAGAGCAAGGATGTGGGTAGAATCTACGTGGGCTGGTTCATTTGCTTTAACCTTGCACAGTTGTATCAACAATGGCCACAGAAAGGATTATCTCCCAAAACAAAGTGAATGTTTCAGGGAAAATCAAGGCTAATACATCAACATAATTAGGAAATCAACATAAAGTTCATGT